>NC_083434.1:19901743-20540396 GCF_020745735.1 Hemiscyllium ocellatum
CCTCAGTAATTCTGGCAGCAGAGAGAGAAACAGATTTAACATTTCAAGTCCAGTATGCCCGTTCTTTAGAACCAAACTCTTAGAGTTGCTGTTGCTACTACTGATGGTCCACAGCATCCCAAGGATACATAGTCTTGAATTGCTAGATCTGTTTGAAGTCTAGCTGTTTTAAATCAGTGATAGTGCCATACAACATGATGGAGGAAACTCTCAATATCATAGTGGGCATTTACCTCCAGAAGGACTCTTACCGGTACTATTATCCACAGATGTATCTGTACCAGGCAGATTGATGAAGCTGAGGTCAAGTATTCATTTTCCCTTGTCGGTTCCCTCACGACCTGCTGCAGGCATGGTCTCGCAGGTATGTTCCTTAGGACTCCACCAGCTAGCTAGTATGGTACTGCCAAACCACTCTTGGTAGTGGACATTGAAGGCAAATATAATTTTCTGCAGGTAAGGAGACCAAAACTATCCACAGTACAACAGATCGTTTACAATTGCTAAGCTTTAATTATTTTTGCTCTTCAATCCCTTTGTAACAGAGGTTCACATGCCACCTACTTATCTAATTAATTGTAGTGCCTGCATATTAACTTTGTGAATTGTGTTATTATGATCCTAGCTGTGATACTACTGGACAAGTCAGATTCCAGAGTGACACTTGTGTCAATAGACTATAAGATTTTTTTTCTTTTTGTTTACCATGGTGGTCAGTCACTTAGAGTCATAGAGTCAGAGAGATGTATAGCACAGAAATAGACCCTTTGGTTCTACTCATCCATGCTGAGCAGTTTTCCTGAATAAATCTAGTCCCATTTGCTAGCATTTAGCCCATATCCCTCCAAATACTTCCTAATTCTATACCCACCCAGATGCCTTTTAATTGTTGCAATTGTACCTGCTTCCACCACTTCCTCTGGCAGCTCATTCCATACATGTACCACCCTTTGCCACCCTTTGTGGGAAAAAAGTTGCCCCTTAGGTCTCTTTTATATCTTTCCCTTCTCACTCTAAGCCTATGCCCTCTAACCCTGGACTCCCCCACCTCAGGGAAAAGACCTTGTCTATTTATCCTATCCATGCCTGTCACGATTTTGTAAACCTCTATAAGGTCACCCCCCAGCCTCCGACGCTCCAGGGAAAACATACCCAGCCTATTCAGTGTCTCCCTATAGCTCAAACCCCCCAGCCCTGGCAAAACCCTTGTAAATATTTTCTGAATCCTTTCAAGTTTCACAACATCCTTCCTAAAGGAGGGAGACCAGAATCGTATGCAGTATTCCAAAAGTAATCTAACCAATGTCCTGTATAAGCACAACATGACCTCCCAACTCCTATACTCAATGCACTGACCAATAAAGGCAAGCATACCAAAACATATTCACAAGGGTTTGTCAATGTATTTTTAACAAAAGAATATATAAGTTTATTAAACAAAAAAGGAAAACACTAACTATGTGACACTTTACAAAATCTAATCAAAACTATTATAAATATCAGGAAGAGTTGTTTCAATCCTTTTACACCTTCAACAATCTTAAAGGCACAGAAATCTCAGTGAGCAGTTGCCACTGACTCTATGCTAAAGTTCCTCATTCAGCTAGCATGGTTGGGATAGATTTCCTTTTCAGCATGTTTCTGTACTCACTTGGTGCTATTTTCTTTAGTTACTGTCACTTACTGAGACCCTTAAACAAGCTGCTAAATCAGCTCACTTACTATTTTTAAAATGTTCCTTAAATCCATGTCTTCAACAACCTTGTAGAATGTCGTCCTCTCTGACACTTCAACAACCTTCTGCTTCTGACTGTTCCAACACAAGACTTCTCCACTCTGACTGCTTTGGGCATGGTGGAACTGCTCATAAAGACCTCTCATTCCCAACTCAACTGCTTTCTGATTGAATGAAACCTCCTCTGATCTCTCTCTCTCTCTCTCTATATTGTAAACCTCAATTTGACAAACACACCAACAACTAGCTCCTCAGGGAACTTGCTAGTCATTTAACTACAATTCACATGATTTCTTGGAAATGCTGTCATCAAGGAAATGAACTTATGTTCTTGTGAAACAGTCTGATCTTTACAGAACTCATGACCAAAATCTATTTTTCTTCCACTTTAGATCCTAAGCTCTCAAGCAATATTAAAATATCATAAACATCATAATGTACAAGGAACAATCCCCTGCCATACTCAATATTTCCCAGTCTCTCACCATTTAGATAACATAATATCCCAATTTTCTTCTTTCTTTCTCATAGCTGTTGCTAGGCTGCTTGCTTGCCTGTCCAAAAGCAGTGCCCTAATATTCAAGAGCTCAACACTAGAAAGATAAAGCCATTCTAGTCAAATTTCCATTGGCTATTCTGCATTCTGGTCTCGTGACATGCAGATCTCTCTTTAACATTATTTACTCCATGAAAATATACATCCCTCTATTTTCTTCTCTCATTGCAATACCATTGAAATCCTCTTTCATACAAATGTTGTTCACATCCTCAAGTCCTCCAGTATATTGCTTGCAGTCCACTGAGTTCCACCACCTACAGGCTGTCAGCACCAGGAAAAGTTCATTGCTCAGAAATAGCACCTGAACAGAAACTATAGGGATATAGGATAACTATAGGATAACCTGATCCTGTCAACTGAAAGGTGTGATGACACAATAATGACCAGAATCCTACCTGCTCCATAGCAATAATACACCAGGAACAGTCTTAATTGTTTCACTGTAGGATGTCCTGTCCCATTTGAGAGCAAACCTTGCCCTCTACAGCCGCTGGTCGATCTGACTCTCAGTAGCTCCAGGATCAAACAGTGACCACTGTTGGAACTACAGGCAGCCGAGGAACATGAAGAAGTGTCATAGATGCTGAATTCATGTAAGTCCAGGGATTTTGTTTGGGTTCTGCCTGACAGAACTGAGCAGGAGAAGGATGAGGGTAGGGAGGGGGTTGGGTTTCCGGGATTGGGGTGGAGATCTTATTTTACAGGGTGTGTGGGAGGGATAAAGGAAGCACAATTTCTGTGGGGTGCTCCAGATGCAAATAGGAGGTAGCCATTTTCTGCCCAACAGCAATCCACACAGTTGAAGCTGCTTGGCTGTTTGCCTTGTTTCCCTCTTCCCCTGTGGGATATATGTTATTGGAACCCTTAGGTGGCCATTAGTTGGCATTATCAGACTTCAGTAAGCCCAATGGTGGATAGGCTACCCACACTATTATGTGGTGACAGATCAGAGGTGAATGGGAAGGCATCAGGTTGGCCACTTGTTTTACTTTGTGAGACCCTGCCTCTAGACGTTCACTGGCCAGCAACAAAGTCTGCCGCAGGTTTTCAATCATTTTAGTAAATGCAAAATTAGTTGCACTACATTTCAACCTAAACCTCCAAGTCCAATTTTTCACAATCCACTTCACTCAGCAATGTAATGGTGTTACATAGAACATATAGCCTAGGATCAGCCATTTGTCATAACAGGTTTATTTGTGATGCACATGATTCTATTCCATGTTGCTTCACCAAATTTTATCTATTATCTTTCTAATCCCTTCTTTATTTATTTTTCCCTTGAATGTATCATTCCTATTCATCTCAAATAGTTAATATAGTAGGAAGTTCTATATTCTAATTTCTAGATTTTCTCTGGGTGAAATAGTCTCTCCAGATACATTTACTGGCTTTATCAACTAAACCATCTTAGGAACTTGCAATCCATATGTGGAAGGATCTTCAAATGAGTTCAAAGTTTTAAAGACCTCAAGTGAATCACTCACCACTCCTCTTCCTCAGGCTTGGTATGGCAACTGCTCTTCCCAGGACGTACAAAAGTTGTGTGCACCACCCAGACCATGATGCAAGCCAGCCTCCCATCCATAGACTCCACTTATACTTCGCTTTGCCAGAGAAAGGCTGACAACATCATCAAAAACCCCTCCCATCCCCATAATGCTCTCTTCCAACCTCTTCCATCATACAGAAGATACAGAAGCTTGAACACACACAACAGGTTAAAGAACAGCTTCTTCCCTGCTGTTATCAGACTGCCAAATGGACCTCTCTAATTTCAAATAATGTTTATGTTGCTAATGTTGATTTTACTTTGTACACTCCTGTGCAGCTGTTACTTTGTATGCCTCGTTCTGTCTAAGCACCCTATGATCTATATGTCTTCGTTTTCCATGATCTGCCTGTCCTGCTTACAAAATAAAAACAACTTTTCACTGTACATAGGTACACATGACCACAGTAAATTAAAAATATTCTATTTTCTGACTGTAACAACTGGAATTGTATAAACTGTATAAACTGTAACTCACTCAGAATTCCAATGGCTATATCCTATATGCCCCATCCAGCACAATGTTTCACAAATCCAGGATTTTGATCTTCACCAGGTTTTACTGCGATCCCATTTCAAAATCCTTGTCCATGTCTACAAATCTTTATGGGAGCTCAGTATGCGAAATTCCCTACAAATTTTACCACCCCTACATCTCTGTACAGCTTGTTGATTATGTATTCCCCAGCACTTCCCTTCCAGCTTACAACATGTGGCAAAGCCTTCCATCAAATTCAGGTCTCTATCTGGAACTTACCCAAAACACCTCTTCCCTTGCTTCTCTTCTTCCCACCTTCTAACCCTTAATATCTCCCTTTTCAGTCACACTTTCCAGCGTCATGTCCAGGTCCCAATGTTACTTTTGCTGGGATCTGACCTTGAACTGAGTGGAAACATGAGTCATTTTTTTCCAAGTAAGAAATGCTGCATAGATGTCAGTTATTTTGCAGACGTGAACAAACATAAAAAATGAAAGGGTAATACAACAGAGGAACAGATTTAATTAAATTGCAATCTTCAAAGGGAAAGATAAAAACAAACTGCTAATATGGACCAAGTAAGTCAACATAACCTGAATAGTTATTTCACAGTTCTGGAATGTAAGCTAAGAACAAAAGAATATTATTAATTTACCTATACAGACTTCAAGTAGGTAGGAAGAGATTAACTCAGCTCTGCCTAGAGAAATGAATATCTCAAATATTGACTAAGGTAACACCGACCCGAATGTGATCCTCAGGCAACCTCTGCTGTAGAAGAAGAAAAAAGAGTCTTAATATTTCATCTTTTGTTCAGTGAGTACCAGCCTTAACCCAACCTCCTCATAAGATCTGAGTGAAGGCAAGTAATATTTGAATCTGTATGAAACCAAAGAAAACTTAAGCAAACATACCCTCCAAATAATAATTACACATCACTTGCCACTCATGACTAGAATTCTGCACTTCTCCAAAATCTATTGAGTAAGCAAAACAAAATGGATGGCATGGTGGCTCAGTGGTTAGCACTGCTGCCTTACAGTACCAGGGACCTTGGCTCGATTTCAGCCTTGAGTTACTGTCTGTGTGGAGTTTGCTCATTCTACCTGTGTCTGTGTAGGTTTCTTCCAGTTTCCTCCCACAATCCAAAGATGTGCAGGTTAGGTGAATTGACCATGCTAAATTGCCTGCAGTCTTTAAGGATGTGGAGGTTAAGTGCATCGGTCAGGGCTAACTGCTGAGGTTTGGGTAGGGGTTGGTGTGGACTTATTGGGCTGAAGGGCCTGTTTCCACACTGTAGGGATTCCGTAAAATCAGATTTTTTTGCTTGTTCAGTGTCAAAATTTCTGAGACCGAATTAGAATTTTAGATATTGAGGTCTTGAGCCTGAATGTGATGTGAAATAGTGGAACTATGCAGAGCAGTTCTTCCCTGCCTGAAATTTAAGTCATTGCTATTGCAAACCATTCTCCTGAAAATAAACTGAAACTCTCCTTCCTATTAGGATGGTTGAGAGACTCCAAAGTCAAGTAGAATTTCAATAGCTATTAACCCAGTTGCCAGTGAATGTCACTGCACAGTTGGATTCAGTACTAATTGATGCTAATGGCTAGTAAGGGAGAGGGATGGATCATTTGAAAAGCTTTATTCTGAGATAGCACTTCACTAGTGTCAAATTAGTTAGCTTCTGAAAACCGTTGTGGGATCACAATACACAATTAACCCACACAAAGAGACTGGAATGCAGATACCATGCCACCTTCATGTGCTTGCTCATTATAATGACTTTTACATAAACCCAGCTGTCCTCATCCTGGTCATAGGCATGAGCAGAGGGCCCAATATCATTAATACTATGCAGTGCCTAATATCAGCTCTGCACTACTGAAGACAAACAGTCAATACTTAAAAGAAGTGATGGATTGGGGTGACACAGTGGCTCAGTGGTTAGCACAGCTGCCTCACAACACTAGTGACCGGGGTCAATTCCCACCTCGGGTGACTGTCTGTGTGGGTTTCCTCCGGGTGCTTTGGTTTCCTCCCACAGTCCAAAGATGTGCAGGTCAGGTGACTTGGCCATGCTAATTTGCCCATAGTGTTAGGTGCATTAGTCAGGGGTAAATGTAGGGGAATGGGTCTGGGTGGGTTGCTCTCTGGATGGTCGGTGTGGACTTGTTGGGCCGAAGGGCCTGTTTCCACACTGTAGGGCATCTAATCTAAAAAAGTGCTGAGAGTTATGCTACACATCAATACGACTTCAGAAAGAGTGAAGAGTGTCTAATCATGTTGTTCTCGTTAGAGAGAAGAAGGTTGAGAGGTGACTTAATAGAGACATGGAAGATAATCAGAGGGTTAGATAGGGTGGACAGGGAGAGACTTTTTCCAAGTATGGGGACGGCAAACACGAGGGGACACAACTTTAAAGTGAGGGGAGATAGGTATAAGACAGATGTCAGAGGTAGTTTCTTTACTGAGAGAGTAGTAAGGGTATGGAATGCTTTGCCTGCAACAATAGTAGATTCGCCAAGTTTAAGTGCATTTAAGTCGTCATTGGACAGGCATATGGATGTACATGGAATAGTGTTGGTGGGATGGGCTTCAAATTAGATGGGCGGCACAGTGGCTCAGTAGTTAGCTCTGCTGCCTCACAGCACCAGGGTCCCAGGTTTGATTGTGGGCGGCACGGTGGCACAGTGGCTAGCAGTGCTGCTTCACAATGCCAGAGACCCGTGTTCAGTTCCCGCCTCAGGTGACTGACTGTGTGGAGTTTGCACATTCTCCCCATGTCTACGTGGGTTTCCTCCAGATGCTCTGGTTTCCTCCCACAGTCCAAAAATGTGCAGGTTAGGTGAATTGGCCGTGTTAAGTTGCCCGTAGTGTTAGGTGAAGGGGTAAATGTAGGGGAATGGGTGGGTTGCGCTTCAGCGGGTCAGTGTGGACTTGTTGGGCCGAAGGGCTTGTTTCCACACTGTAAGTAATCTAATCTGATTAGTATGACAGGGCGGCGCAACATTGAGGGCAGAAAGGCCTGTACTGCGCTGTAATGTTCTATGTTCTACGGGAAAGGACAGGCAGCAAGGTTTTCAGATTTGGACTGGGTATCTTGTTGGGAATGTTCAAAGGAAGAGAAGAGTCTTATATCTTGGGACTTACACAGGGTCAGGGGGCCCTCCAGATATTTAATAAGAAATCATAATGGTCAACACTAGGAATATAACTTCAAGCTCCCAGATATAGTGCCAAAAGATGTTTAATGACCTGACCAGAGTTCTCAAGCTCAGAATATAGGTCTTCAATTCAGATAACCTACAAACCCTCAGCTGTAATTCAATTCGCCACATTCCACCACTCACCCTACAATAATCTCTATCGAACAGGAAGCAACTGTACCATTCATTCACACCTCACAGCGTTGCAAGCCTCAGACTGCATTTCAACATTTGAGCACAATGACAGCTATTCTGTCGTAACAGCTATGTTACCCAAAAACTCCAGCACAACTCTCATTGACACATTTCACTCTACTCTGCAGAACAAGGTAGCCCACAGTTAAAGGCAGCAGGGGCTAATTGAAGAAGAGGCATTGTTGTGCCTTCTTGGCCATTGCATCTACTTGGGACAGATTGTCAGTTATCGTCACTCCTAGGAACTTGACGTTCCCAACCTCTCCACCCTAGCTCTGTTGATGTAGTTAGAGCCGTGTTCCCCTCCTTTCTTCCTGAAGTGAATGATTGGTTCTTTTGTTTTGCTGACATTGAGACAGAGGTTGTTGTCATTGCACCATGACACCAAGTGCTCTATCTCTTTCAGTATTCTGACTCGCCATTGTTTGATATCTGCCTACAATGGCGGAGTCATCAGCAAGTTGTAGATGGCATTCATTCAGATTTTGGCGACACTGTCATGGATACACAGGGAGTACAGTACGCACCCTCATGGAGCACCAGTGTTGAGAATTATTGGGTAGGAGGTGCAGTTGCCTATCTTTACCGATTGCGGTCTAAGGGTCAGGAAGCTAAGATTACAGTTTCAGAGGTCAGAGCTGAGACCTCGGTCTTGGAGTTTTGGGATTAGTCTGGTAGGGATTATAGTCTGGAAGGTGGAGCTGTAATCGATAAGTAGGAGCCTGATGTAGGTGTCCTTGTTGTCCAGGTGTTCCGGGGAGGGCTCGGGAGATGGCGTCCACTGTGGACCTGTTTCACCAGTAGGCAAATTGCAGGGGATTGAGGCAGACTGGGAGGCTAGAGTTAATGTGGGCCATGGCCAACCTCTCGAAGCACTTCCATGATTATGGAGGTAACAGCTACTGGGCAATAGTCACAAGGCACATTGCATGTTTTTTCTTTGGTACTGGGATGGTGGTGGTCTTCTTGAAGCAGGTGGGGATTTCAGATTGCAGCAAGGAGAGGTTGACATTATCAACGAATACTCATACCAGCTGGCCCATACAGGATCGAAGTGCACGTCAAGGACTCCTCCATCTGGATCAGTCACATTCCTTAGGTTTACTCTCAGGAAGGTCTATCTGCCAGGGTGACAGAGGGAACTGGTGTGTCCTGGGCTGTCAGGGCAGGTGACATCGTGCCACTGGTATTCTGCTCGAACCGAGCATAGAAAGCATTGAGCACATGAGGGAGGGGTATGTTTTTGTTTGCTCTTTTGTTCTGATTCATTTTTTATCCTGTTATTTTGTATAGGCTTTGCCACAGGGTGTCCATATAGTTAGATTGTCCCCCTAACTTCATCTGGTACTGCCTCTTGGTATCTCTAATGGCTTTGTGGAGGTCACACCTGGGTTTCCTGTATTATCCAACTGGGTCGTCCGACTTGAATGCCGCACAACTGGTCTTCAGTAGGCAGTGGATTTCCCAGTTCATCAAGGTTTCCATTTGGATTGACATTTTTGCCACGCTGTTCTCTACGCATTTGCTAATGAAGTCTATGACAGCGGTGGCATACTGGTCTAGGCTGTCTGCTGAATTCTTAAGTATCATCCACCATTTCCAAGCAGCCCTGGAGAAGGGCTTCCACTGCCTCAAACCAGCATTATACTACTTTCTGCGAAGGATCCTCCTATTTCTGCTTGTGAGTCGGGAGGAGGAACACAGTGTTGTAGTCTGATTTTCTGAAGAGTGGACAGGGGATTGAGGAGTAGGCATCTTTGATGGTTGTGTAGCAGTGGTCCAGAATGTTCAGTCCTCTTATAGGGATGTGTTGGTGGTACTTTGGCAGCACCCTCTTAAGGTGGCCTGGTTGAAGTCAACTGCCCCAGTGAACAAGGCCTTGGGGAGTTTCATCTCCAGGCATTTGGGGCATTGTAAACTTCATCCAGAGCATTTGTCAATTCCACCTAGGTTTGTATGAAGACTGTTGTCAGGATGGCAGAGGTGAACTTGTGCTGTAAGTAGTAGGGTCAGCATTTCACAGTTACATATTCTAGGTCTGGGGAACAGTGGAGGTGTTGATAAGGAGGATACCCTTCCACCTTTCACTTTACTCAAGGAAGCTGAGAAGTCCATGTGATGTATGGAGAACCTCAGCTTGCAAGACAAAGTCAGGAATGGCAGGAATGACCGATGTCTCAATAAAGCTGCAAATGTGTTGCTGGTCAAAGCACAGCAGGCCAGGCAGCATCTCAGGAATAGAGAATTCGACGTTTCGAGCATAAGGGCTTATGCTCGAAACGTCGAATTCTCTATTCCTGAGATGCTGCCTGGCCTGCTGTGCTTTGACCAGCAACACATTTGCAGCTGTGATCTCCAGCATCTGCAGACCTCATTTTTTACTCGATGTCTCAATAAAACAGAGCACACAACAGTCTCTCGGTTCCTTCAGGAAAGTGAGTCTAGATCTGAGTTCATCCATTTTGTTCTCAATAGCTTGGAGGCTTGCCAGGGGTGAGTTGGAGAGGCGAACTTTCAGACTCAGCTTCAGGCCAGCACATTTTCCCCGTTTTCTGGTAGGTTTCCAACATTTGGATGGTCCCGGGAGTCAATGGTGCAAATCTGCTGCTCCGGAAGGTAACTGAGTCAGGTCAGGTCGGATCAGGGTGGGCATCCCCCATGGTGGGATGCTAGGAGTTTGGAGTTTGTGCCTGAGCTGATCTGGCCTCCTCAGGGACAGGTCGCAGCATTTGGATTCTCACTCCAGGATGGTCCCGGGAGTTGGTGGTGGGGATCTGCTGCTCTGGAAGGTAAGTGAGTCAGGTTGGGACAGGCAGGGTCTCCACAGGGTCAAGTAACCATGGGATCGGAGACCAGGCCTGGGCTGGTTCAGCCTTCTCAGAGTCGAGTCTCTGATGGGGCCAGTTTTGTTCTGGTTTGGTTCAGGACACTGCGGGGTCAGAGTTTGGGTCTTGGTCCTGGATATCCTTGTGGGTCTAGTGGGAAGCTAGTTGATTTGCCCTGGGCCTGCGAATCCAGTCTCAGGTCTAGACGATCAAAGGATCCTCAGACATGTAAGTAAATTTATAAGAACATTATTAGCAATTTTTACAGCCGTAGAATTTAGGTTTGGAAGTGTGGAACAGTTATAGGAAATGTGAGATTCCTGGCTCAGTAGGGGAATCAAGGATTATGGGAAAATGCAGGAAACTGGACATGAGGAATGCTGGAATAGCCATGAAACTATTGAATGACAGAGTAGGCTCAAGGGGCCAAATGGCCTACTTCTGTTCCTATTTCTTCTGCTATTCAGGTTTTACTTAATGTCTGAGGGGCAAAATTTGGACATTTTTTTGACATTTTAATACTTAACCCCCAGATAACTTTCATCCTTAGTGCCATCATGTCTCAACTCTAGACTACTGCAACCCTGTATGGTACCAATCTATGCAAACCCCAAACTAGAGAATGTGCAACTCAGTCAACATACACATCATCTGTTTGATCAACCCAAACAACAGTTCAAGAAAGCAGCTCGCCACTGCCTACTCTAGGGCAATTAGGAATGGGTAATAAATGCTGGCCTCTCCAGCATCATCCACATAAAATAAAATAAGACTCATCTCTTATGATTCCCCGTCCTTGAGCAATTCTTCCCCAGCATGCCCCTCACACCGTAAGGTCAGCACAATAATTGGAACAGACAAGCTACTGAATTATGTCTCCAAATCAATCCTATGCTTCCCCAGTCACCTCTTGACCTACCTGCAGTATATCTCCCCTCATGCCATTCAGTTTGGTTAAACCCACCATGCTGAGCAGCTATAGCTGAGGCCCGATGATTGACAGTTGAAAACGATCCCCAGAAACCAGCCTTCCATCATGGATTTCACTGCTTGGCCATCTGACTTCGATATCCCACAATGACTGTGGTTGCTTTTAAATAGCTTCAAAATTGGGTTCAGTTTCTCTGCAGCCGCCTACCGTTACAGGGTTACCTATACCACGCAGACTGCAGCAATGGTGTAATCCAGGTATTAATTCACATTGTCAAGGTGTGTTTGCTAAGGCAGTTTTCAACATCTCCATCTGACAAGGTTATTACTTGGTTCTGCGAACATCCACTTGCAGAGTAAAGAAAACTGGCAAGAAAAGTACTTTCTGAATTTTTTGCTGGACTAATCAGAGATCATTTGATATTGATGTTTTAGTGTACAAACAGGTATGGTTTCTCAAATTCCACCCTGTCAAACACTTCCTTGATGATAAAGACCATTTTTCCTTTCCAGATAGGTGCATGTTCTGCTTGCCTGAACCAAAGATCATTTTTATTTCTTCTATTGCTTCAATAAGAAAATAGTGCACTATCAGTCTGACTCCTGTCTCAGTCTATGGTGGTAAAAGCTGCACAATGTCAGTCCAAATGCACAAAAGCCACTACCCAGGTTTCCTCCCTGATTTTGACTTCTTAGCGTTATATTTTATTTTATTTTCAGGTATTTTCTAATAAAAGAGCAATGGATTTTTGCTTAATATTACAAAATGTGTGCATTCTTTCTCTTTACAAATTCTGTGAGTTGGAAAATATCAGTGACTGCAAACATAATAAACCACTCATCTATTATTTACAATCTGTCCACAGGAATCATAAAACTAGCATTAGTTGGGAGGAATCTTTAACATTGCCTTTTTTTTTCCTTAGGTTTAATCATTAATAATAAAAACAATCCTATTTTTGTTTGCACACCTTAACTGTTCAAATCTCTGACAGATTTATTTTTACTTTAGCAAGAGTCAGGCTGTAAGCTGTTGCTAAGATGTGTTTGAAAAACACCAGAGACAGTGTACACCAACAGAGAGGTGCATATGAATCGATGCCATGACCTTAACAGAATGCCAGGTCATCAGTGAAATCCAAGGTCATGAATGGAATGATAAACTCTGAATGAAATGCAAGTCCCGACTGAAAGCTCAAGACCTGAATGAAGTACTGGGCTTTGAATGGAATGCAAGACAGTATATGAAATGTCTGATCATGAATGAAGTCCTCAATCATAAATGAACGTATAAACAAGGAATACAATGCCAGGTCAGGAATAAAATCAGAGTATCACAGAATCACCGAGATATTACAACCCATCATCCGCATTGGCCGTCCAATTGTATTTCATGACTTACTGTCATTCTTCCGCATTTTCACCAACCCTTAAAATAATGAAGACCTCATTGTAAATGGAATCCCAGGCTGGATGTGAATGCCAGACCAGGAAAAGCAAGCAGGAGAAAGTGAGGACTGCAGATGCTGGAGATCACAGCTTGAAAATGTGTTGCTGGAAAAGCACAGCAGGTCAGGCAGCATCCAAGGAGCAGGAGAATCGACGTTTCGGGCATAAGCCCTTCTTCAGGCCCTCCTTTCCTGAAGAAGGGCTTATGCCCGAAATGTCGATTCTCCTGCTCCTTGGATGCTGCCTGACCTGCTGTGCTTTTCCAGCAACACATTTTTAAGCAGGAATAGCAAGCTGCATCCTATATTTCTCCATGACTGCTAGCAAAAACCCAGAACTTCTGGAAATGACCCCAGAAATCGATGAAAAAATCTAATTCACTGCTGCCAAACCTCAGTGTTCTGACTGTGCACATGGAGGATAATGGGCATAAGGAGACAAGAATGTGCACAATCAGAACACAGGTTTGGCACCAGTGAATTAGATTTTCTCAACGATTTCTGGGGCCATTTCCAGAAATTCTGGGTTTTTGCTAGCAGACATGGAGAAATATAGGATGTGGCTTGCTATTCCTGGTCTGGCATTCACATCCAGCCTGGGATTCCATTTACACTGAGGTCTTCATTATTTTAAGGGTTGGTGAAAATGCAGAAGAATGACAGTAAGTCATGAAATACAATTGGACGGCCAATGCGGATGATGGGTTGTAATACCTCGGTGATTCTGTGATACTCTGATTTTATTCCTGACTGGCATTGTATTCATTGTTTATAAATCCGTCTATGATTGAGGACTTCATTCATGATCAGACATTTCACATATTGTCTTGTATTCCATTCAAAGCCCAGTACTTCATTCAGGTCTTGAGCTTTCAGTTGGGACTCGCATTTCATTCATTGCCTGGCTTTTGATTCATGGTTTATCATTGCTAGAAAAAAATCTACCACTAACACCCTTCAGGTAGTGCAAATCTACCATCCTTACCTGGGCTAGTCTACATATGACTCCAGATCCACATCATTGCGGTCGGCATTTAATTGCTCTGCAGACAATTAAAAATGAACGACAAACACATCCCAGTCAGCGTTACCCACTTCCCAAACGTAAAAACATAGTGTTGGATGCCTTTTGATCATACAGTGAAGTTTTGCCTCGTTGCGTACTTTTTGACCTCCATTTTCCAACCTAAAATGAGTAGACTTTGCATCGAACTTTAATCCATGGTTTCCCTGCAGTCTCTATTCTTCTAATTCTCCAAAGCATTTCAACAGAATATACACGTTCCTCTGCAGCAAACAAGCAAGTAAAGCTAATGTAATTTCTGTCATTGTAAATATTGTTCTACAAAATGTAGGAGTCCCCATTGGCAAAGCAGCCTGGAAGATCTGAACATTGTGCTCCTCCAGAACTTGCTTTAACTAAATCAAAGACATTACCTGATTAAGTTTGTTCCAACCACCAGGCTCACAAATTGGAATGTTATGGGGATATCAGCTCAAATCAAAACAAATTGGTGGCTTGGAAATCTCATGTTTTTCTGGATGATAGTTATGTATTAAAGTCGTCTCACACACACCTCTAATAGCCCACACTATCTCCAGCAGAAGTGACCTTCTATCATGAGCTTATTTTTTGCCACAAATAGAGATTATGTAGAGGAAGTAGAGCAGATTTAAACTAGTAAGACAGGTTGTTGGAGGTCGTGGAAGGCAGGGGAAGGAAATTATACCGTGTTCAAGGAAGAAATCTAAACGGAATTGGATATAGATTTTTAAAGGCTACATTTACAGAGCTATGGGAATGTGCAAGTGAGTGCAATGAATTTGATGGCTTATCCACAGAGGCAGCACAGACATTGGGCTGAATGGCTTTTTTTCTGTGCTGTACAATTCCATATTTGTTGTGGAGTCAAAGTAATCCAAAGCAGTAATCTCAGAGAGTTAGATGTGGAAATCTATTTTATAACAGTATGAAAGGTTAGGAAGAATAGCAATGGACAATCAAAATAACACTGAAGAAAACAGCGTCAAAATTCACACAACACTAGGTTATAATCCAATGGGTTTATTTAAATACGCTAGCTTTTGCAATGCTGCTCTTTCATCAAGTGATAGTGAGGGAGGAAGACATTAGACACAGAATTTATAAGGAAAAGATCAAGGACCCATACAAGTCAGGCAAACGAATTGAACACACCTGAGGTGGCCCTTATATATTTAAGCTGATTAAAAACTTAAGAGCCAGGGTCCGAGGGAGATAGTGAGGAAAGAGATCAGTCTGAGAATGGTAAAGCTGGGAAAAAAGAGTACGTCAAACAGACTTACAAGGGCATGCAGGAACAAAGTAGAGAATGAGGTAGAACGACATTAAACTGCATTTATTTCAATGCAAGAGGCAGAACAGGTAAGGTGGAGACATGGGACTGCAATATCATATAACAATTACAGACACGTGGCTCAGGGATGGACAGGACTGGCAGCTTAATGTTCCAAGATATAGATGCTATAGGAAGGATTAAAAGGGGAGCAAGAGAAAAGAGGGAGTGGAGTTTTTGATTCAGGATAACATTACGGTTATGTTCAGGGAGGATATTACTGGGAATACATCCAGGTGTGTTTTTTTGGGTAGAACTGAGAAATAAGAAATGGATGATCACCTTATTGGGATTGTTTTGTAAATCCCTACCCCCACCCCCACCCCACCCCCCCATAATAGTCAGTGGGAAATTCAGAAACAAATTTGTAAGATATCAATTATCTGTAAGAATACTAGGGTAGTAATGATAGGGGATTTTAATTTTCCAAACATAGATCTGTCATTGTGTTAAGGGATTGGATAGAGAGGAATTTGTTAAGTGTGTACAAGAAAACTTTTTGATTCAGTATGTAGATATACCTACTAGAGAACGTACAAAACTTGACCTACTCTTGGAAAATAAGGCAGGGCAGGTGACTGAGGTGTCAGTGGGGGAGCACTTTGGGGCCAGCGACCATAATTCTATTAGTTTAAAATAATGATGGAAAAGGATTGACCTTTTAAGTTCTAAGTTCTAAATTGGAGGAAGGCCAATTTTGTCAGTATTAGACAAGAACTTTCAAAAACTGATTGGGGATGAATGTTTGCTGGAAAATGGGATGCCTTCAAAAATGAGATAACAAGGGTCCAGAGACAGTATGTTCCTGTGAAGGGTGAAGGGAAAGGCTGACACGTGTAGGGAATGCTGGATGACTAAAGAAATTGAGGATTTGGTCAAGAAAAAGAAGGAAACTTATGTCAGGTATAGACAGCAGCAATCAAGTGATTCCCCAGAAGAGCATAAAAGCAGTCGGAGTATACTAAAGAGGGGAACCAAGAAGGCAAAAAGGGGGCATGAGATGGCTTTGGCAAATAGGATTAAGGAGAATTCAAAGGGAATCTATATATGCATTAAGGACAAAAGAGTAACTCGTGAAAGAATAGGATTGCTTCAAGGTCAACAAGGTCACCTATGTGTGGAACTGCAGATGATGAAGAAGATACTAAATGAGTATTTTGCATTAATGTTTTCTGTGAAGAAGGATACAGAAGATAGAGAACATGGGGAAATAAATAGTGGCATCTTGAAAAATGCCCGCATTACAGTGGAGGAGGTGCTGGACATCTTAAGATACATAAAACTGGATAAATCCCTGGGACCTGATCAGCTGTACCCTAGAACTCTATGGGAAACTAGGGAAGAGATTGTTGGGCCATTTGCTGAGATATTTGTAGCATTGATAGCCACAGGTGAGGTGCCAAAAGACTGGAGTTTGGCTAATGTGGGGCCACTATTTAAGAAAAGTGGTAAGGAAAAGCCAGGGAACTATAGACCACTGAGACTGACATCGGTGGTGGGCAAGTTGCTGGAGGGAATCCTGAGGGACAGGATTTAAATGTATTTGGAAAGACAAGAACTGATTAGGGATAGTCAACATGGCTCAAGAACCTGATTCAGTTTTTTGAAGAAGTAACAAGAGGACAGACTGGTGGATGTGATCTGTATGGACTGAAGTAAGGCTCCTCATGGTAGACTGGTGAGCTAGTTCAGATCACACGGAATACAGGGAGAATTAGCTGTTTGGATACAGAACTGGCTTTTGAAACTGAAGCATGTGACCAGTGGTGTGCCACAAGGATCAGTGCTGGGTCCACTGCTTTTTGTCATTTATATAAATTATTTGGATGTGAGCATAGGCAGTATAGTTAGTAAGTTTGTAGATGACACCAAAATTAGAGGTGTAGCGGACAGCGAATAAGGTTACCTCAGATTACAACGGGATATTGTTCAAATGGGCCAATGTGCTGAGGAGCTGCAAACGGAGTTTAATTTAGATAAGTATGAGGTGCTGCATTTTGGAAAAGCAGATCAGGGCTAGACTTATATAATTAGTGGTAAGGTCCTGGGGAGTGTTGCTGAACAAAGAGACGTTGGAGTGAATGTTCATTGTTCCTTGGAAGTGGATTCACAGGTACAAAAGATAGTGAGGAAAGTGTTTGGTGTGTTTTCCTTTATTGTTCAGTGCATTGAGTACAGCAGTTGGGAAGTTGTATTGCAGCTATACAGGACATTGGTTAGGCCACTATTGAAATGTTGAACGCAATTCTCTTCTCCCTGCTATAGGAAGGATGATATGAAACTTGGAAGGTTTCAGAAAAGATTTACAAGGATGTTGCTAGGGTTGGAGGATTTGAGCTATAGGGAGAGGCTGAATATACTGGAACTATTTTCTCTGGAGTGTCTGAGGCTGAAGGATGACCTTACAGAGATTTATAAAATCATGAGGGGCATCGATAGGGTAAATAGACAAGGTCTTTTCCCCAGAGCGGGGGAGTCAAAAACTAGACAGCATAGATTTAAGGTAAGAGCAGAAGCTTTAAAAGGGACCTAATGGGCAACTTTTTCATTCGGAGGGTGGTGTGTGTATGGAATGAGTTGCCAGAGGAAGTGGTGGAGGATGGTACAATTACATTTTAAAAGCATCTGGATGGGTATATGAATAGGAAGGATTTTGAAGGATATGGGTCAAATGCTGGCAAATGGGACTAGATTTATTTAGGATATCTGGTCAACATGGACGAGTTGGACCAAAGGGTCTGTTTCAGTCCAACATATATATATGACTCAGTGAATCTATGTTAAGAGTGGACATTTTTGGCTTAATTGAAATGTAAAGACCAATTCCAACCCTGGGCATGTTTTTGGTGGATAAAATTGCCCAAGAAACTCATAGTATGATCAAAATGAAGCTTGGGTTATCTATTTTAGCTGCCAGATGCTAATTCATTGTTGAAAACAGACAGGCTGCTGCTGGACAAAAAAAAGAAACTGCTAGAAAAGCTCAACAGGTCTGGTTTCATCTGTGGACAGAAATCAGTGTTAAAGCTTCGGATCGAATGACCCTTCTTCAGAACCTCCTCAGCAGGGTCACTCGGTCCAAAACCTGAACTCTGATTTCTCTCCACTCATGCTGCCAGACCTGCCGAACGTTTCCAGCAATTTCTATTTTTGTCTCTGTTTTACAGCATCTGCAGTACTGCATCTGCAGTACTCTTGGTTTTTATTCGAGCTGGACCTGGAGGTATGTCAGACATGAGCACTTCTGCCATTTTAAGCAAGTTTAAACCTCCCCCTTCTGGTGTGTTCTTACAGAGAGTGTTAGCTGCCAAAAGAAGAACCAAAGAATTTCTACCCTTAGACTGTTGAAATCTAATCACTAAATATTATCACATTACCCCAAACAGTAGTTTTTCTCTCTTATTAATTTGTTCACTTTTATGCATTTTCTAGAAATCTGCCCGAAACTGTTGGAACAGAGCTCACATTATTTGCGACATGTTCCTATGCTTGATGTCTCTGGGCCATGTTAGGGACCATCGTCTCACACCAAGAAGTTCCAATATTTGTCCACAACATAGTTGGCAAGGACCTGTACTGCATCGTGGGGTGCACAGGCCTAATGGTTCATATGGTTTATAAAAATATTACATCTTTCACAATTGTTTGTCAGAATGTCTTGTTATCTAGGAAGAATTAGAGGATCATTATTAAAAATGTTAATGTATTGCTAATAATATAAAGACACAGGAACAAAGTATTAAACCTTTGCTGTTATTCAATTTGATCATGGCTGTTATGACCCTCAACTCCATTTACTTGCTGTAGTTCTATATCCTATGAAAACCTGATCAACAAAAATCTGTAAATCTCACTGTTAGAAGCTGTAATTGACACAGCATTAACAGACCTTGGGGTGAAAATTCCAGCTTTATTCTACCCTCTGTTTCACAATCTCCTCTGAAAGGTGGCACAACTCACTGGGATTAAGTGCTGGAAATTGATTTGCACTATTCCCAGAATTGTCACAAAAGTTAAAGATTTTATCAAATATGTAAAGTTCTCCAACTTACCCAACCTTTGGACTCGGGTTAATAGAAAGCATGGGCCAAGTTTCCACTCTGAACAAGGACTTTATATCCTATAAGTACTTGGATGCTAGCAACAACTGAACAGTTATAAACTGATGGCATTTAACATGTCTAATTAAAACTCTAACCCTCTTATAGATTACCTTTTACATAGACAGACAGACAAACAGGCAGGATAAATATAGGTTATGGTTACGGCTGGGTGGGAAGTGGAAAGACATTTCAGTAGTGCTTGTTCCTAGGTTCTGTTGTTGAAATAATCCTAATGATTCTACTGTTGGTTAGCACAATGCTACAGCTTTCGCTCACCGGATGCTTCTGCTGGTTGATAAGAGATACAGTGTGACCATTTCACTCCCAAAATGTCTATGATTTATCAGTTAAAAGCCATAGCTTACTATGACTGTTGCAAGAAAGATAAACTGTTTTTCTTCAGATTTACTCTGAACTTTAACTACAAAGAATGGATAGACTGCTCCTGAGCTGAAAAAAAAATTCTCTTTTTCCTGTAAATTGTATTCAGCTCTCAGATCTTCAGTTACTTGAGAACCAATCACACAGTTGTTGGCAGAAAGAAGACCTCTATCATCAATAACTGGTCACTAGTCCATAGACCAGTCAACTTCTTGTTGCCAGCCAAAACTGCATATGTCTACTCATTCAGCTCCAAATTGTCTGCAACTCAAGCTTCGATTACTGCGCTGTTCAAACAGTGTTTCAAACAATGCTAGGCATGGGGGTCAGGTTACTTGCTTACAGCACAGAAAAGGACTCTCTTATACATTGGTTTTAAAATAGGCCTTTCTCATATGGGGACCATAGTTTTTTTTTAGAAAAGATATCGGAAAAGAAAAAGACATGGTCCTCATTATGGCAAAGATTCCGGAGCTTGTACCTTTAAGACAGTTGCATGATGTCATGACATGTAATATTCCAGTAGAAAAGTATCCACCTCACCTTCACTCTCAGTGTTATGAAGTCAATAGAGCCAGTCAGCTATTTGTATATAAGTGCAGTAACATCAATAGCAAACAGAACCTAGAATATCCATGTCAATGTGTGATATCATGTCCATGTGAGTAGTTACTATCACAAATAGAATTCCAAGATAACTGACCCAACACAAACTCAGTCCTAGAGGTGTACATTACATGGACTGATACAGAAAACCATAATGCATATCAGGGCCTAACTAACTATTGTGGATTCTTTCATCACCTGAAATAATTTGTCAGTATATTAATTGGAACTGCTTTCCAATTTACCCTATTCAAGCAGTATACTAATTGGAACTGCTTTCCAATTTACCCTATTCAAGCAAATATAAGCCAAGTTTATGCAACATGCTTTCGTAATTTAGTCTCCTAAACCCTGCTCACTACATGATAATGAAATAATCTTCAGCTAATTTGGACATTCTAAATCTGCATCCTTCCATTTTGATGATTGGTCAGAAATAATTAAAAAGGTTTTAAAGTTCACAGCCATACAGCCCATTATGTCTGCACTGGCTGAATAAATTAGCTGTCAAGGCCAAGGTTATGTCCAAGATCATGTGGATTTTCGAGAAGATGGGGGGAGGGAAGGTCATCTGGGTGTTTTATTCTTCATCGCTTGTCTGATATTTACTTCTGGCATCAGCTACTATGCAGGGACTTCATATCTCTATCTTAAGACTTCACTGATCTCAAGCATCACCTTTCTTGCTCATGCTGCTGCTGATCAGTAAGAAATGGCTAGAGGTCTATCTCTCAATCTCTTTCCTTGTCTGACTTTCTCTGCTGTCTTCTCTAGCAAGGATAGTAGAAAAAACTCATATCTGAGAATAGATGAGGAACATTTGTTAAAAATGTTGTCAGAAGAGACACATAGCATTACTTAAGGATGAGGGTGAGAGTCACTTGTAAATGAGATTGTGTGGAAACAGAAAGTAATGGGTGCACTCAACCTGCAAGGTACATTCTCCTGAAGATTATGTACTGGAATTGACTTAAGGCAGAGTGAGTGGTTTGGGGTGGCACCCAGGGTGGAGGGCAATGTTCCACTGCACCTATCGCAAGTGGGAATGAGTGAGCCACTATTAAACCATTTACTGAATTGATTCAAATAGCCTAACATGACCCCTTCAGAGTGTCAACCATTGCAGTTAACTCCAACCGTACGTCCCTGGTTTCCCTATCAGATATCTTCACTTCCTCACAGATCGCAGGATGGTGTCTGTGAAACCGGGGATGGCCTCACCATCTGGACTCCAATGCAGCCGATTCTGATTTTCTGTCAACTTGATCCCCTTTACCTTCTATGTGTGAGTTTTCCCTTTAAATACTGGCGTTGAGGTCACAAAATGGAGGTTGCCATCACACTGATTGTCACTGACTGGATGGGAAATGAATTCTTAATAAGGTGGCTGCATTAAAATGTCACTGACGGACACACACAACATGTTTTCAAGTTTCTCATGTACTACTGATTCCTGCACTCCCAGTACAACAGAAATATGTCAAATAATGCAAAGAAATCATTTCAATTCTTGACAGAAAAGGAAAAAAAAGGCTCCTCTCTTTTTGTGTCTTTACCTACAAGATTTTCTTTCTGCTAAATATGGGCCAGTGCCAAATCTAGTATTCACTAGAGGGACGTAAGTAGTCTAACTGAACTCTGCTTTCTAAATTTCTAATGGAAAATGTTCATCAGGAAGATCATTAAAGTGATGTTTTGCCTCAAGTCTCCATGGATTATCAGTACAAGGGCAGATGAAATGTGACGTACCACTTCGAGTGATGAATAACATGTGATGCATGTTTCACTGTCATCCAGATAAATGAGGCTCAGTTGGAGCACTTTCACTTCCGGGTCAGAAAGTAGTGAGTACTGAGGAAATGACAGAGTGTTAGAGGTGCTGCCTTTCAGGTGAGACATTATACTGAGGTGCCTCTACCCTTTTAGGTAGAAATGCCTTTGAAGCACAATTGTTGTGACATAGAAAAGACAAGTTGTACAAAAGAAACGTACATAACATACTAACGTACAGAACATACTAACCTGGTAATTCTGTTCTTTGGCATGCACACTGGTGCCCTTTGATACCTTTGAATTGTCTCTTCAATAACTCATGACGCTGACCTTTCTGAGACCCTCTGAGAGCCGTAGGAACAGTGACTGCGCGACTGGTATTGACATCATGCCAGTTTTCAGTGTACCTCTCACCAAGGCAAATCTACCAATTGACTTTTTCCTTTTGAAATTTTCTACTCCCAGAGTTCACTGTAAGGCACCAATTTGTAACTAATTTGGAGTTTCGACTGTTACTATCATGGGTTTGAGCAGCCATTAAGCTTGTAGCTTGGCGTTTTCATTTTTTTTTAAATCCCCACACTACTGCCAAACAGCAGGCCTGCTTACTTCTCCACAGCACCCATGTCGTGTGCATGTAGATGCAGGACACAGTGAAGAAACATTGAGTTGGTTTGGCATTTTGTTCTGCACATTAGATAGAGGCCTATCCATGTCTCAGCTGGTAGTTTGTGCTGTAAAGTCTTGATATTCTAATTATCACATCCATTCTCACCACAATAGAGACAATGGATATGATATTGCTTCATTCTCTTAGACCTGAACATGAATATCAACCTACCTACTGAGTTTGAATTTCTGAAGTGGGATTTGAACAGACAGTGCCAACGAAGCGAATTTCTTGGACTTTTCTCAATTATCCTAGAATTTCTTTTTGTTCTTGCACTTCTCCCAGGAGATTGCTTGACTAATGGGAATCGTCAATGGTCATGTTGCAACACAAGGTGATGGGACAAGCTCAATGGGTCTGTTTTTTTTTGTTTCATATGTATATGCAAGAAACAGCAGCATGCACAGTTGGTGAAGAATGAATGGCCCTCTTGCTTTGTTTTTTATTCATTTGTGGGATGTGGGTATCGCTGGCTGACCAGCATTTATTGCCCGTCCCTAGTTGCCCCTTGAGAAGGTGGTGGTGAGCTGCCTTCTTGAGCCACTGCAGTCCACCTGCTGTGGGTTGACCCACAATGCCCTTGGGGAGGGAATTCCAGGATACTGACCCAGTGACAGTGAAGGAATGGTGAAATATTTCCAAGTCAGGATGGTGAGTGGCTTGGAGGGGAACTTGTAGGTGGGGGTGTTCCCATGTATCTGCTGCCCTTGTCTTTCTAGTGGTCATGGGTTTAGAAAGTGCTGTCTAAGGACCTTTGGTGACTTTTCTGCAGTATGCCTTGTAGATACTACACACTGCTGCTACTGAGCTTGACCTAGGGTAATTATTTTTCAATACACAATGTAAGTTCCATAAATGTCTTATTTTAATTCTTGCTGTCATTGACATTGTTGCTGACTTTCATTGTCTTACTGAGACAAATTATGAAAAAGGATTTGTATTTTGCTATCTTATTTCTTTCTCTGTGCTTAAAGCATTGAGAGGCATCTGTACCAGAGACAGGAATAGGACTTTAGTCAAGCGCATCAGTGCCACAGACTCACAACCAGCTTCCATGTCTGTGTCCACCAAGGTCCTGTATTATGTTCTCAGATAAATCAGAAAACCAGATTGATTCAATTCTGATTGTAGCTGATACTTCAAAAATGATCCTCGGAAATCTTGCACTAACATCGCCACTGATTCAATGAGCCCCATTCCTTACACTGATCCTGCACAATCGTTTTGGGGAGATCATCACCTACTGGCATTATTATTTGATTATTAATCCAAACACCCAGGTAATGTTCTGGGGACAAGGTTCATTTCTCACCCTGGCAGGTAATGGAATTTGAATTCAATAAAAAACCTGGAATTAGTCTAATGGTGACTATGAAGTCATTGGTGATTGATGAAAACAATTCATCTGGTTAACTAATGCCCTTTCATGAATCTGCCATCCTTATGGGCTATGTATGACTCTAGACCCACAGCAATGTTGGTGACTCTTAACTTCCCTCTGACGATGAGGGGTAAGCAATAAATGCCAGCCAAGACAACAGTGTACATATCCCATGAATGAATAAATAAAAGATCAATCAAAGTACCATCACAATAAATGCTGGGAATGTAAAGTAAAACAGCACATGTTGGAAATGCTTACCAGTTCAGGCAGCATCAGTAAGAATCATAGAATTAATGGGAAGAGTTACAATTAAACATGAAGGGCAGAATCTTGAAGAGGTGAAGGTTATCCCAGCTGCCAGCTGAGGCCTTCTTGGTTTTGAACAAGCAGATAGGCTTAGCATCCACTTTCATTTGATGTGGAACACAGTGTCCAGCTACCCAAAACTTTTAAGAGTTTTGTGAAAGTGTTATTTGAGCTCATTTGGTCATTCATGGCTGATAACAGCATCTATGTTGCAGGCAATGCAGTCTCTCCATGCGGCAGAGAACATGGGCCGATTAAAACATAACATACGACATTTCAACAAGTTTTAATCTTTGTGTCTTAAAATTCTTGAAGATGGCTTTTGACTTTGAAGTTGATTTTTTCCTGACTTTGTGTTGAGACCAATTGCAAGATAGAGTTTCACAGTCATTCAGGGCAATCCAACAGAGCGGTGATTCCAGCCTCGATGTTCAATTTAAAGAGTGTGCAATGGGCCATTGACAGTGATATGAGCATTCCTAAATTAACTCTAATGCCTGTGATATCCCCAAGAGAAATAATCTTAAGTGCCGCATTTGCCTTTTAAAACAATTACCTGATTTTTTTTTAATATAGGCATATAATGTAAAGGAACTGCTCTGACTGGGAACACAAGTTTCTGAGATGCTTGGGTCATTTCGGCTGGAAGTTATTGCTCTCCTGAATCAAAGCCTATGTCCCATGGTTCTATCTGTTTGGGTCAGCAAATCTGGCATAGTGCTTAAAATCATTGTCTGCTGTAGGATACTGCCACAGGGCATTCTTCACACTCGTCCTCCCTTCTGTGGTCAGATTGCTGGGCCGGCCATCATCTTTCACCATTAGCACTGTACTCTCCTTCTGTCCCTCAATGCCTCTGACCGTCCTTGTTACTTTCATTCTGTTCTGTGGGCCTAATGTAGTCAGATCAGGTCTACACCCATATGAGTGATTATTAACAGGTTTCATTGAACATAACATGAGGGCCTATAAGACAGGACATCTCTGGAACCTCACTCCCATGTGATTTGTTTTCACTGTCATCACTCCTAACGCAGTGCTCAGTGTCTATTACTCGAGGCAAGGTGTAGTTGACCCTTTACTCCACACGGAGTCTCTACAATTAACTCTCACAATTCACAGCAACCACTTCGGTTGCTGGAAATCTGAAGTGTGAACAGGAAATGCTGAAAATGCCCAGCAAGTCAAACAGAATCAGTAGAGAGAAACAGAGTTAACATTTCAGGCCAATAAACATTGATCTAAAGAGCAAAGTGCTCCTATTGAATGTGCAAACCAGGAAAAGGGTGAAGAGGGACAGGGTAGGAAAAGAGACCAAAACAGCTTTTCACCTGGATTTTCACCTGGACCATCTCAGACACCTCCCTCCCCTTCCTGAACATCTCCAGTGACTGATTCAGCACCGACATGTATTACAAACATATTAACTCCAACAGCTACCTCAATTACACCTCGTCCCAGCACCGCTCCTGCAAAGACGTGATCCTATATTCCCAATTTCTCTGCCTCCGCCATATCTGTTCTCAAGAGGAGTAATTTCACTCCAGGACATCCCAGATGACCTCCTACTTCAAGGACCATAATTGTCCCTTCCCCTGGATCAACAATACCCTCCAGCGCATTTCCTCCATTGCCTGCATCTCTGCCCTCAAACAAACCTCCACAAACACAGCAAGGGTCAAGCCCACCTGGTCGTCACATTCCATCCCACTAAGCTCCAAGTCCACCACATCATCCTTCACCCTTTCCACCACCTGCAGTCTGACCTCATAACCAAAATGATATTTCCCACCACCCCGACCCATTGACAGAGCCCGTTCCCTCCGCGACTCCCACGTTAGATCCACACTCCCCACCAACCCCTCCTCTGCACCCAGAACCGCCCCCTGTGGTGGCAAGAGGCGCAAAGCCTGCCTCCATGCCTCTCCACTCATCTCCGTCCAAGGCCCCAAAATATCATTCCAAGTCTGGCAAAAATTCATGTGCATTTCCTCCAACACCTGCATATGTTGCTCACGGTGTTGTCTCCTCTACATTGGACAGACCAAGTGCAAAATTGCAGAGCGGTTCAGGGGACATTTATGATCCGTACCCACCAGTCAACCCCACCTTCTGGTCACCATCCATTTCAATTCCCTCTTCCACTTCCCGACAACATGGCCGTTCTGGGCCTCCTCCATCATCAACACAGGGCCATGTGCAAACTGGAGGAAGAACACCTCATCTACTGCCTCAGAAGCTTATAACCATACAGCCTTAACATAGAATTTACCAATTTCCAAAGCTCCCCACTTCCCACTTAATCCCAGGCCCAGCTCTCTCTCTCCACCCTACCCTCTTAACCTGACTCTACCTGTCCACTTTCCTCCCACCCCATCTACCGCTCCATCCCTTCCACTGACCAGTCACAGCCACCTCCTACCTGCATCGACCCTTCCCTCAGCCCTAACCCCTTTTCTTCTATTTGTTTCGCAGCCCCCTTCCCCTCCCCCAGTCCTGATGAAAGGTTCCAACCTGAAACGTCGACTCCCCTCCTCCTCTGACACTGCTTGACATGCTGCACTTTTACCAGTTCCACTCTACCCACTCTAACTCTCCAGCGTCTGCTGTTCTCACTATCTCCGAGATTGTAGAATATCAATCTGATTGTTTAATGTTTGATGGATCAGATTCAATCATGTTTTCAATAGCCAAAAATCACAGTAGGTATAATTTATCAAATCTGCCTGCACTCACACCTTTAGAATTTTCAGTCCTTTTCTGAACTAATTTCTTCAGAGCTAATGATTCTAGTCCAAATTTCATTGGATCACCTTTTCTAATCCTACTTCTTTTGAAATAATGATGCTGATCCCAATTCTCCATAGCTGCTTACTGTTATCCCATTTCTCTGCAATAATTTACTTTCATTCTAGATTCCCTAGAACTGCCTATTCTAATCCTAAGTTTCCTACTGCTACCTATGCTAATCAGACATATGCATTCTTAACACATTCTTCATCACTTTGGCCTTTTGTTCACTCTGTGTGTGGACTTTAAGCTCTTTAACTGGATTTAATATTTGCCCACAACCTCCCGATATGCACAGTTTATTTTTAATAGACTGTCACTCACTGATCTTTAGGTGTGAGTGAGGACTGCAGATGCTGGATATCAGAGTCAAGAGCATGGTGCTGGAAAAGCACAGCAGGTCAGGCAGCATCTGAGGAGCAGGAGAATCGATGTTTCTGGCAAACTTATTGCAAGATCGTTATTTGTTTTTTTTTGCAGATACTTTCATTGTTCCTTCCATTTTCCTCTTACCTCAATTAACTGCTGTGTTTTTAAGCCTGTTTTTGATCTGTTCACACATTTCTACTCTTGCTAGTCTTTAAATTAACCTTAAGCAACACCATTTAAGCTCAACGTGCAAACAATTTTCTCTTGTTCAACGATATTTTTTTCCTCAATGATAGAGGATAAAAGGAGTAGTGATTGTGACAAGGTCAGCCAGGTTGACTTCCTAGAATATGAGCTTATTTTTAGAATTAGAGTCCCTACTGTGTGGAAACAGGCCCTTCTGCCCAACGAGTCCACACCAACCCTCCTAATAGTATCCCACCCAAACTCATTCTCCTACATTTACCTCTGACTCATGCACCTAACCTATACGTCCCTGAACACTATGGGCAATATAGCATGGCCAATCCACCTGATCCGCACATCTTTGGATTGTGATAGAAAAACAGAGCACCTGGAGGAAACCCATGCAGACACGTGGAGAATGTGCAAACTCCACACAGAGAGTTGCCCAAGGCTGGAATTGAACCTGGGTCCCTGAAGCTGTGAGGCAGCAATGTTAACCACTGAGCCATCGTGCTGCCTAGTTACCTGATTGGGGCTGTTAATGTGGCCCAATCAGAGAGCCCTGGCTGACAGATGTAAACAGGAGTGACAGGCATCCTCTTCACTCTGAGTGCTGTTCTTGAGGAAGCCAGACCAGTGTCCAATACAATGCATGTGTAAATAAAGGGTGACTTGGTGATGGTATACTGGCCTCTGTCGAGTTATTTCAAAAGGCTTGCACTTATATCAGACCATTTGTACCCTTATGACATCTTAATGACACTTCATAGCCAATGAGGGACATTTGAAGTGCAGCTGGTTCAAGAATAATGCTGGTCAGTGATAGATATGGATTCCTTTTCTTGTCTTCAAATCACGCAGTGGAACCTTTTACGTCCAGCTGAGAGGGCAGGTTAGGCTGTGGTTTAATGTCTTGACTTTAAGACACCATTTTGAACAATGCAATGTTCCTCCAGTGATGATCTGACGTGAGAGCTGATGTTCCTCAAGTGACAATGTTCTGGCTCAAACATAAGGATGCTCTTACTGAGCCAATGATTGGATTCCATCATCAGCTGATCTCATGTTTTCCTTGCGTTCTCCTTGATTTGCTAATGAAGATAAGAAATGAGATATATCTGGTGAAGTGATTTGAATTGTTTCAGCAAACAACCTTCTGGGGATTTCCTCTTTCATTGCACAAACATCATATGGCGTAGGACACAGGTTTTCCTGAAGCACATCATTGAAAAGAATCAGAGAGAATATTTTTAATTGTCTCTGAGATTGTTTCCCTGGTTCACACCTCTTCCCAGTTCCAGGATATCTTTCCCCATTGTCAGAAAGCAGGGGAAAAAAAGCTGTTGCTACAATGCTGTATATCTCTTCTTTGAAATGCATAATATGTTTTGTAAGTATATGGTACAGTATTGATCCTAGAGGGTCAATTGCTCGAAGAATATCAATACTCTCCTAAAAATTAATTTATGTATCCTGACTTCTATGTAAATTAGAAAACATAGAAATCTAAAATAGGTCACTCAACCCCTTGAGGTTAGTTCATCATTCACTCCTTTCATGTCTGATCTATGTTTCAGTTCCATCTACCTGCTTTCACCCCATGCCCTCTATAAACATTTGAGGCAGAGAATTGGCAAATTTTACTACTCTTAGCATGCAAATGTTTCTGTGTTAAATAGCCTAGCTCTTACTTTAAGATTAAATCTCTTAATTCTTGACTCAAAAGAACTGTTCTCCCTATTTACCCTATTGAGTTCCTTTAGCATATTAAACACCTCAGTTTGCCCCTTAACTTCCTTCCACCCTCCCCCAAATCAGCAATCTATCCTAAAGAAAATGCAAAGCAATTCTACGCTGCATGGATTCATAATTTAAATATTTAAGCCCACGACTAAATCTGGTGAATATGCAATAGTGCAGAACTTTCTTGAGCTGGAATCCCAAATTAAATGAAATATTTAAGATGCTGTCTCTTTATGGCCCAATACAATTGTGTACAAATCTCCAAAATATGTACAGTTTAGAATTTGTTTCATTGTAACGAAATGGAATGTTAACTAATCATTCCACGGTAAGATGGAAAAAATATAGCGCAGGTTCAAGTGAAGCTTTGTTGATACAAATTATGTTCATTGAGAGCACTCTGTCAACTGCGGCATTGCAAGTTTGCTGGAATTAAACAGGAGAGATTTGAATTTAGTTCCTCAGTATAAAATGTGACAGAGCAGAAACACTCTGCTGAAGATTGGTTAAAATACATGCAGCTCCTAGCAAGATAACCCAGTAAGTGTTTTTTTTAAGATAGATTACTTACAGTGTGTAAAAACAAGCCCTGTGGCCCAACAAGTCCACAATGATCTGCCGAAGCACAACCCACCCGGACATCTAACACTACAGGCAATTTAGCATGGCCAATTCATCTAACCTGCACATTTTTGGACTGTGGGGGGAAATCAGAGCAAACCCACACAGACACAGGGAGAATGTGCAAACTCCACACAGTAAGTCACCTGAGATGGGAATTGAACCCAGGTCTCTAGCACTGTGTGGCAGCAGTGCTTGCCACCGTGCCACCCACCGTACTGTATGTTTCTGCAGTTCCCTAACAAAGCAAAACAGAATTGATAAAAGTACTTTGCACTGGTGTTACCTGAATAATTTAATTCTTTGCCTTTTTGTTAATTCATGCAACCACAGAGATTTAAAGCACAGAAGGAAACTATTTGACACATTGTGTCTCTAACTGGTCTTTGCAAGAACAATCTGAAACTGAAACTACTGTTCTGCTCCTGCCCTATCACCTTAAACTTTGCCCATCTCATTCCATGGAGAAAGTGAGGTTTGCAGATGCTGGAGATCAGATCTGAAAATGTGTTGCTGGAAAAGCGCAGCAGGTCAGGCAGCATCCAAGGAGCAGGAGATTCGACGTTTCAGGCATAAGCCCTTCTTCCTGAAGAAGGGCTTATGCCTGAAACATCGAATCTCCTGTTCCTTGGATGCTGCCTGACCTGCTGCGCTTTTCCAGCAACACATTTTCAGCTCCCATCTCATTCCATCCCAATCAAGGCAATAGCAAATGACCAATTTGACTTTAGTTTCGGCAATGAGTGAGCAAGAATACTTCAGCAGTTGAGTCAATGCTTTATGAAAAGAAAAGATGGAGCGGATTTGCAGTTCCTATTTGCAGTGAAAATACTTAGGTGAGTGTATTCATGGTGCCTGGTCTGTGATGGCTGAAAGTGACTTTTCTCATGCACTCTTCAGCTCTTCTGGATGATCACGGCTTGGTACAGCAACTGCTCTGCCCAGGACCATAAGAAACTACAGAAAGTTGTCAGCATAACCTAGACCATCAGACAAGCCAATCCTCCATCCACTGATTCCATCTGCACCTCTCATTGCCTTGGAAAGGCAACCAACATCATCAAGGACCCCCTCCTACCCCAGTTTTAATCCCTTCCAACCTTTTCCATCAGGCAGAAAATATAAAAGCTTAAACACAAGTACCAACAGGTTCAAGAACAACTTCTTCCCTGCTATTGCTAGACTTCTAAATGGACCTTTCAAATTTCAAGTCAAGGGTGTGGTGCTGGAAAAGTACAGCAGATCAGGCAGCAACCGAGGAGCAGGAAAATCGCCTTTTCAGGCAAAGCTCCTTCATCAGAAATGAGGCTGGGAGCCTTGGGGGTGGAGAGATAAATGGGAGGGGGGGTGGTGGGGTTGGGGGGAAGGTAGCTGAGAGTGCAATAGGTGGAGGGTAATGGTGATAGATTGGAGGGGAGGGTGGAGTGGATTGGTGGGAAGGAAGATGGACAGGTAGGACAGGTAGGACAGGTCATGAGGACATTGCTGAGCTGGCAGGTTGGAACTGGGATAAGGTGGAAGGAGGGGAAATTAGGAAACTGGTGAAGTCCACATTGATGCCATGGGGTTGGAGGTCCCCAAGGCAGAAGATGAGGTGTTCTTTCTCCAGGCATTGGGGATAAGGGACTGACGACGGTGGAAACACAGGAGCCTGAATGTCCTTGGCGGAGTGGGAGGGCGGTAGGGTTGGTTGGTGCGGGTGTCCCAGAGATGTTCTCTGAAGCGCTCTCATGATGACCTTGCTTTTCGTACACCTTCTTTGCAGCCGAAACTTTGTATTCCTCACTCTGTTCACTCATCCTACAATCCTTGTATGTTATAATCTACATGTACTGCTCGCCAAACAAAACTTTTCACTGTACATAGGTGCATGTGACAATAACAAATCAAATCAAGTCTTCGCTTCATTACTTACACAATCAGGTTCTTTGTCATGAAATTACAAAGCAGCATTGGCAGAAGTACCTGTCATTGGTGCCATTTTTAAAGCCCAGTTACATGCCATTTCAGATGCTGCAAGCCAGAAACTAACCCTCACATTGTGATGCTTACCTGTTATTGCATAGGAAGGTAAGTTCGCCACCAACATCATGGACAAGACCTGAGGTGCTGCTGGATGGGATGACAAAAAGGAAAGCTATTCTTTCTCTAGCTTATTGTCACCAGAGACCACACCACCAAGCTCAGCCAGCCTGGACCCAGACAGTATAGATACCTAGAGTAAAAAGTGAGGTCTGCAGATGCTGGAGATCAGAACTGAAAATGTGTTGCTGGTTAAAGCACAGCAGGTCAGGCAGCATCCAAGGAACAGGAAATTCGACGTTTCAGGCCAGAGTCCTTCATCAGGAATGAGGAGAGGGTGCCAGGCAGGCTAAGATAAAAGGTAGGGAGGAGGGACTTGGGGGGAGGGGCGATGGAGATGTGATAGGTGGAAGGAGGTCAAGGTGAGGGTGATAGGCCGGAGTGGGATGGGGGCGGAGAGGTCAGGAAGAGGATTGCAGGTTAGGAGGGCGGTGCTGAGTTCAAGGGAATCGACTGAGACAAGGTGGGGGGAGGGGAAATGAGGGAACTGGAGAAATCCGAGTTCAACCCTTGTGGCTGGAGGGTTCCCAGGCGGAAGATGAGGCGCTCTTCCTCCAAGCGTCGTGTTGTTATGTTCTGGCGAGGAAGAGTCCAAGGACCTGCATGTCTTCGGTGGAGTGGGAGGGAGAGTTAAAGTGTTGAGCCACGGGGTGGTTGGGTTGGTTGGTCCCAACCACCCCGTGGCTCAACACTTTAACTCTCCCTCCCACTCCACCAAAGACATGCAGGTCCTTGGACTCCTCCATCGCCAGAACATAACAACACGACGCTTGGAGGAAGAGCGCCTCATCTTCCGCCTGGAAACCCTCCAGCCACAAGGGATGAACTCGGATTTCTCCAGTTTCCTCATTTCCCCTCCCCCCACCTTGTCTCAGTCAATTCCCTTGAACTCAGCACCGCCCTCCTAACCTGCAATCCTCTTCCTGACCTTTCCGCCCCCATCCCACTCCGGCCTATCACCCTCACCTTGACCTCCTTCCACCTATCACATCTCTATCGCCCCTCCCCCAAGTCCCTCCTCCCTACCTTTTATCTTAGCCTGCCTGGCATCCTCTCCTCATTCCTGATGAAGGGCTCTGGCCCGAAACGTCGAATTTCCTGTTCCTTGGATGCTGCCTGACCTGCTGTGCTTTAACCAGCAACACATTTTCAGTATAGATACCTACACCAGTCAGCGTTGTGTCTTTGGCAGGAAAAAGGGGCAATGATTCACTGCGCTGCACAATGATGAGGAGCACTATCTTTCTCTGCTATCTCACATTCACAGAGCCATCACTTACTAACTCCACCACCCTCATAGCTTCTCACCAAAGCTCCTGAACTACAATTCTCACCATTACATGCATCATGCCATACAGCTGGCTCTCACTCTCACCTCATTCTCTCAAGCAACAAGCCCTCCCTGCCCTCTGCACTTCCTACCTCACTACCTCTCCCGCTCCTGTACTACCACTAATTATCCTTCCATCCATTCCTATTGTACTCAACCCCTCCCTCTGTTGAATTGCAGGGGGAAATGGCCCATGACTGGGCTGGGAGAGCGAAGGCCAGTAGGATGAGGAAGGGAGGAAGGTGGATGACGGCACGTTTCTGACTTTTCAGGAAGCGAATCTTCCAGATTTAGCCGGAGAAGTGCATGATTACTCATACAGGACAGGGAGAGACCAATGGCTAACCAGTTGCGTGAATTTCATTGCATTATTCTACACTGCTATTCCATTACACTGAATGCTAACTCATTTTTAATCTGCACAAACTATGATCCTTCTTCCACAACTAATTCTTCCTCTTTTCTTATACAGGCTCTAGCACTGAACCTGAGGATGCCTCACCGAGACAGTCTCAACTCCAGTCCTAAAGAGAATGTTACTGTATCTTCAACAAAAGTATCTGCAAGACATCCACCTGAACCATCCATTAGCTCAGAGACATTATTGAGCAAACTCAATACTCTCTTCAGACAGAAGATATAAAAGCTTACAGGCATGTAGCAATAGGATCAAGAGCAGCGTCGTGTGTGTGTGTGTATAGTGTGAGCAGTGAATTGACTCTAAGCTTTTCAGCCTCATCAGTTGATCACGAGACACAGGTTTTTCTTTGTTTAACAGAAGTTATAACATTCTCCAATCAATGCGTATTTAACTAATTTTTACTGTGGTAATAAGGAGCAAATATCAAGGTTTTCTTGAGTTAAAAAATAAGTGTGTTACCTACTAATCCAGGGACACCTGATGGAATGCACTATCAAGCCTTTATCTTTCTCTCTGTCTTTCTCCTGTTCACACACACACACACACACACACACACACACACACACACACACACACACACACACACACACACACACACACACACACACACAGTCAGTTCTGAAGAAGGGTCACTGGACCTGAAACATCAACTCTGATGTGTCTCCATGAATGCTGGAATTTTTCCAGTAATTTCTCTTTTAGTTTTTGGAAATAATTCGCAGTGTAGTTCCTTGGATTTGTTTGTACTGTACATGACAGTTGGTTACATGATTTCTGGAACCATCAGCAGCAGTATATATTACTGTTATCTTTTATATTCTTGATTTTCGGCTTTTCTTTCCAGTCACTGATATCCCTGATCCTTTCTTCTTGACAGGCAAAGAGCGAGAGGAAGTTGCATTCAAAAATCCATCTCCTCAGTTTTATTTTCTTGAAAGCTCTTTGAAATGCAATATATTCTACCTTCAATCAATGTTTCATCTCCAAAAAGTGAAGATTCTCCTGATGGTGCAAATCAGGTGTGAGGTCAGGATTTTCTCATGATTCCAAGGGAGGGCTTTGACAGGTTTCATTGCCTTAAGGGAAAATCTTAGTTCAATGCAGACTGTCTGTTATCAAATGCATGTTGGTCTTATGAAATGTGGTCAACCGATGTAGTAAGGTGATGCTTGTGGCCTTTTTAATTCAGTGCTTTTAGTTCTTTTCAAAAATAATTTAAATCCAGAAAACCGCCTGGGATGAAACTGCATGATGGATTTCAAAGTCAATCGGTCATATTTTATATAAACGTTACTCTACTTCCAACAAGAGAGAATCCGACCATTTACCCTTGACGTTCAAAATCATTGCTATTGCCAATTCCACCACCATCAACATCCTGAGGGTCAACATTGACCAGAAACGGAACTAAATCAGCCATATGATATTATGGTTACAAGAGCAAGTCACAGCTCATGAATTGGGATGAGTAGATGAAGTAGTGGGAATGTTATTGGATTATAAAACCAAAAAGAGAGCAGTTCAATTTACATTACACTAGCTGGTGGAAAATAAATTGGCCAACACAAAGATGTATGCATTGTTCCCAATACATATTTATTTTTATTGACTACTTGAAGAAAATACAAGATTTGGAATGACTTAGACATTTTCTAGATGGCTAATGGTTTTCCAAGTGATTTTATTGAAGAATAAAGTCAACCACTTAATGTGTACTGTAAGTTTACGGAAAACTCAAGTGATTTTTGGGGAAAAAGCAACCAAATATTTCAAGGAGGTAAGGGATCAGGATTTTGGTTCTCTGGAAAATATGATTTTGAAAAGATTATAGATCAGTTAAGCTAAAGGGTGTCCAGCAACCTTTTTGAGACATAATTATCTGTTTATTTGACCTAGATTCTCCTGCTCCTTGGATGCTGCCTGACCTGCTGCACTTTTCCAGCAACACATTTTCAGCTCTGATCTCCAGCATCTGCAGTCCTCACTTTCTCCTAGTTGATTTTAACCTACTGTGAATCCTCTTACAAGGATGCCTTCCTTGAAGAAGCTCTTTTCCTCCCTCTACAAGGCCAACGCCTCTCCCCCAAGTCCCTCCTCCCTACCTTTTATCTTAGCCTGCTTGGCACACACTCCTCATTCCTGAAGAAGGGCTCATGCCCGAAACATCGATTCTCCTGCTCCTTGGATGCTGCCTGACCTGCTGCGTTTTTCCAGCAACACATTTTCAGCTCTGATCTCCAGCATCAGCAGTCCTCACTTTCTCCCATTTGACCTAGATAGTCAGTAAGGAAGCCACCCCAGAAGCTACAAGACTTTTTCTTTTCTGAGTTATGATGATAACATTTCCACATCTTGTTTTTCTGATGACTTTATCAAACCTGAAAAACTGCACTGTAACTATTCTTCCAATGTCTCAGACCCAGGTTGATTACAAACAGAACTGAAGTTCTTCCATTAGTCTACTACTGCTAGCAATTCAATTTGATTGACAGGCAACATCATGGATATAAGAACTTATTTCACTCTCTCAGTTGTTTTCAGTCCCTTACCTGTTTTTATTTTCCATTTAATTTTAAATCTTCATCTCTGTAGAGACTGTTGTCTTTTTGTGTTGTGTTAGCATGTCTATGTTTGGCTTGAAGAAGATGTAGTATTAATTCTAGATCATAATTTAGATATTAGCCAGTGTTTGCACTCACTCTAAGAATTTGAGGACTGGTGTTGTAATAAATGGATTATTTTTGCATGTATTAAAGAAGCCTGGTCAATTTGACTTTTATTTTGAATCACAGTGGAAAAGAGAAACAATTGACCATTTTGGTGATTCAATTAACACATCTACACTCATGATGTAACTAGTAGAGTAGTGAGGCTTGCATTTCAATGCACTCCTAGCATCACAATCAGTGGTTAGCACTGCTGCCTCACAGCACCAAGTTCCAAGGTTTGATTCCAGCCTCGGATGACTGTCTGTGTGGAGTTTGCACGTTCTCCCCGTGTCTACGTGGGTTTCCTCCGGGTGCTCCGGTTCCCTCCCACAGTCCAAAGATGTGCAGGTTAGGTGAATTGGCCATGCTAAATTGTCCATTGTGCTCGGTGCATTAGTTAGAGGGAGATGGGTTTGGGTGGGTTATTCTTCGGAGGGTCAGTGTGGACTGGTTGGGCCGAAGGGCCTGTTTCAGCACTGCAGGGAATCTAATCTAATCATACTAGTTTCTGTACTGGGTGCCTTGAAACTATTACTGATGATTGTTTTCAGAAAATCTGGTTCACTAATGTCCTTTAGGGAAAGAGATCTCCCATCTGAACTAAGTCTAGCCTACTTAGGACTCCAGATCCTCTGCAATTGGCTGACTTTTAACAGCCCTCTTGTAATTAGGAATGGGCAATAAATGCTAATCTAGCTAGTGATTCCCACAATCCATAAGCAGATGAATGTAAAGGTTATGTGTACAGAGTTTACTGTGGGTTTGCCCAAAGATATCATGTGCATAATAACATTGATATTTAGGAATTTATTCAGCAGTCAAACTGCAAATATAACAAGATCCTTTGGTCCTTTGCATTATGCAGGGGCTGCTTGCCAAACGAGCAACAGAATCGCCAGCAATGAAACAAAATCTGAATCTAGCTCATTCACCCTGGAGATGGGTGTCTATCATGCTGTCACCCTAGTCTCTGAGGATTTGTTTTAAATTACTGTTTCTTGCTGCCCTCAGTGGCCCCTCCTTATTAATGTCCTCATCAAATGCCTCATCTTCATCCTCAGAAGATCACTACCAATCCCCAATTTTCACTGCATCATGGACATACTGTTGGTTGGTTCCTGCTTATGAAGGGCACCACATACTACAATGATGGAGGACACTCTCTCCAGGCAAAAATGCAAAGCTCCACTGGAGTGGTCTGAGGTGTTAGACTTTATCCCATTGCATGTGGATAACTAGAGTATTTATGCTACATTGGGTATAGATTTCTGTCAATAAGCCACTAAGATTACACATCCCCACACACAGTAAGACAATATGGTAGTGCCTGCACCCCCACACCACAGTGAGTCACTATATAGTCCCTACCCTCCCAAGGTAAGTCACCATGGAAGCCCCATCCCAAAACAAAAAGCTCCCATCCACATCATAGCCCATGTCTTTGTAAACCACCATCTGTGTGTGAGAATATGGCAGCCGTGATGCATTGTTCTCCACCTCTTACTGTGAAAAGTGGTTGACCAGCGGGCACTTCGGGTTCTACTTTTAAGATCCTTGCTGTCATGACAAGACATTTAAATTACATGACCAACAGTCAGTCAGTGTGCACACTGTAGTCCCTTACATTGCTTGTGGCCTGATTTGAAATCTGCATTCTTTTACAATTACTGACTTCTGGATGTAGTGCAGATTGATGGCAGATAGGTGGCATTACTGAGTCAGCGTAGGCATGGTTACTGCAATTGCTCATAGGAGGGCTTCCAATTCAAAATTGTTAACTCAGTTCCCAAAGAAAGAAACAGGAACTTACTTGGCCCACTTTGCATTTGGCTGCAGCCACTTTGAGAAGTTACTGAGCAATTCATGTTGTGGTTCTAACTTTCTGATAGAGTGATTGACTTACAGGCTCCAACTGGTGATGCATATATTTCCTTCCCAACCTTCACAGGCCCTTTAGTATTATTATCTCTGGATGTTCAATCATCTTGCAGCCTCTTCCGTTTATATTGAACGCTCTTGTTTAATTCTATCTCCAGACCCCATGATTCTGGAAATGGCCATGGATTGGTTTTATACCCACTCCAAATAAAGGCCAGACTTATCATGGATCCTATCTTTGAGTATTCCCAGTTCCATCCCATTCACTGTCAGGTGTAACCTTACTTTCTACTGTTCCTGATTGCTATCACAATTCCCTCAGTGATGCATTACAATTGCTATGAGGATGTAGGTATGTACTGTACCTTTAAGGGAGCTGAAAATTATGGCTGGCAAAAAGTTTTCTGACAGAATTTAAAATGTAACATTTGACTGTGAAACCAATAGTGCAGCTGAGTTGCCATGATACAAGAACAAATTCAAATTCAGCCAATCAGTTTAAATTATGCCCCAGATACAATTTGAATTTTACTGTTTGGGAGGACATCAAACCAATGAAATGATCCAATGTTTGGGGGTACAAAACTAGTGGTATTGAACAGAGAAGGGGAGAACTGCTAAGAAAGCTAACAGGTATAGACTGCTAGCCCAATAGCTCTCTGAAAGGTACCTGTTCATATGAAAAGACCAGTGAAGCAGAATACTGAAGAAAACATTACAGAGGAAAATACAAAGAGAAGATTTGACAGCTGGCTAGTTTTGAAATTTGAATTTTTTTGTAAATCTTAATTGGGCTTTTAATCGGACCAGAATTGTAGAGCGGGGAGATAAAAGAGGTTTATGAGAAAGGAGTTGTAAATAATTATTGGTTTTAATATTCTCTCTTTGACTTGAAGAATAAAATTGTTAAATTTGACTTTAAATAGTGAACATTGGGACAGTTCTTTGCCTCTCAAAATGTAACATATTAAGGCGCAAGGTGAATTTCTCTGTGTCAGGTTTAAATTAGCAGAGGGCTTTACCCCCAGACTGGAGATACCAGTTTTCCATGGGAGACTATGAATGGCCCATTGATTAGCATTGAGTCAACCCCCTGACCAACTCTGATCCACATTCACAGCCTGACTTGTCAGGATATCCACCAGCAGGCTGTGGTCGGGGTTTCAACACCATCCAGCACCACCTGGAAACGGTGGGCTACCTGCATTTGGCCTGTCGGACTGACCACAGCCCAAATTCTGGACTGCAAGGACACAGATCCCAAATTCTTCACTGACCATGGCCTAAACCCCTGTCATGTAAACAGATGAATTTCTTGGTTGAATGTGGTGGTCCCCTTTCACCCTCCCCTTTGACTTTCATCCATCGCCATTTGCTCAAAACAATACAATGAGTTTTGTACGTAAGCTTCAAGCACAACTTCAACTCTGACATGTCCACCCTTTATCGGAATGATACCTTTACTGTTCAGTCTCCCCACTATCACAAGCTGACTCTTCCATTGCTTTAAAAACTGACATAAGCAACAGAGGGTGGCAGCCTGTAACTCAGTGCTCAGGATCTAATATACTAACACTGCAATGTTAGTGGGGCTGGCAGTCCCCAAGTAAGCTAGATCCTTGGTTCAAATTCTTACTGTCTGTGAGCACTCAAAAAGCTAGGAAAGATCCACAAAATGCCTATGTCAATGGCAGTGCAAAAGTATCCTGCGTAGATATGTGCGATAAGTGATTGTCCCTGTGTATAATGTAACCTGCCAAAAGCTTACAAGTTGTAGGTATCCCTCAACTCTAAAGTCAAGTGTTGAAGACCTGAAGTCGTGGCTGAATTTGTTCAGAAGCATGCAAGAGAATGCTGGTTTGCCAATGCTGAGTTACATGGATGAAGGGTTGGGGAGGGTGGTGCACAGCCAGGGAGCGTTGTGTAGAACAAACGTGTGCATGGTGGCTGGCACAGGCATTTGGCGAGCTGCAGTGGCTAGGTACCTGCTGGGGTTTTGCACTGTTGGGTTTCTCAATGAAGGAGAGGAGAATTGGAAATATGATTTAAATAGGGAGAGTTTGGGTATAAAAGAAATGCAAATACATGGAAATGAGCTAACTTCCTCTTGAGGCCAAAGTCCCGAGAGCTTGAAAGGAAATTTGTGCAAGATCTTTTCAATCTCACCCTATTTAGTAATTATTCATTATGATTCTCGGCACATCAGTGAGGGAAATTTCCTCACTTCATCATTTTCAATGCAGTGTCTCCTTGTACATTTGTAAGCCTGCATGTATTGTGAACTATACTCCCCTGCTCACTCTGCATGTATGAGTGAGTGAAATAAATCTTATTTTTAGTTCAACTTTGAGACTTACAAAGTCAGAGTCCACAAACAGAGGAAGTGGGGGAATTACAACAACAGCGTTTGAAAAAAAGGAACAAAATTCAATCTCAATCTGTTTCTGGACAGATGGCAAGAATAGGGAGTGCGAATCATTTTAAAACTTGCAATCTGTCTGTAATGAAATGCACAGCAGACAGGCAATGGTTAGCATTGAATGAATGATACATAATATAATTCTGTTTCACGCACAATTGCCTTACAAAGTGGACCAAACATGATTAACAAGAGGAGTTAAAGGAGTTATTTCTGAGGATTGGGAGGATTTTAGAATACACCAAGATAACGAAATATAATTAACACAAAACTAGCAAGAGGCAGCCACAGACTGTGAACATTTAGATAGGCATGCAAATACAAAGTGATCAGTAACGGTAAATGTGGGTTTGAGATGATGTGGAAGTGCTGGTGTTGGACTGGGATGGACAATGTCAGAAGTCACAACGCACTACGCTGCTCTCTGAAAGCTTGTGTGATCTCAGATAAACCTGTTGGACTCTAACCTGGTGTCATGTGATTTCAGACTTTGCGGATTTGAGAGGCAGAGACAGGTGGAAGTATGATGAAGAATAAAGAAATAGCAGAGATATAAAACCAAGGGTTGGAACCGCACTGTCTTCACGGTAGAAATCACAGAACAACATTCCAGAAATAATTTGAACCAAGGAGCTAACAAGAATGAGGAACTTGAGTAAGTCATTACAAATAAAGAAATGGTGCAAGGGACATTCATGGAACATTGTCATCTCTGTTTAATTACTCAGATTTACAAGTGGTCAGTCTGTATCATGTAATATTATAAGAGATCACAAGGTCGGCAGTGTCTGAAGAAAGATGATGCTGTACTTTACCCTCATTCTAAGCTCAATAGTTTAACTAAAAACATTTAAAATTTTTAAAAAGTCTCTTACCAACAGCTTAGACTCTTGAAGTCTCTCTAGCGCCTACTAAGGACATAACCTCTTGTAAGACAAAGCATTATGAAAACAGAAGCAGATAGTGAGTCATCAATCCGACTTTGAAAGAAAGGAGTGGGGAACAGTCCTGAAGACAAATTCCAGCAACAATGAAACTGAGCAATAGGGATAATAAGAAGGAAAGGCTCAGAGATTTGAAAGCAGCCCTGAACAGTACAACTGTGAACACGGGACAGCATGGGAAGCAACTCTAGTGAAGAGAAGCCATGGAACAAACTTTACTTCTGTCAGAATCTTTGAAACAAGTGAAAGGGCCTAAACAAGCAGGGTAGGGGAAATGTAATGCAGGTGGTTCACCAGGAATGGAAACACTTCATTATTAGCAATGAAACCAAACAAGGAACAGGTTTTTCTCTACACAATTGACAACATAGCAGATAGCATTTTAGTGAGGCAGGGGATAATTAAAAAAAACACCACTTATTATTGAGACGAATCAATGTATTCCAAATGCTGGGAACCTGAAACATAAACAAGAAGTGCTGGAGAAACTCGACAGGTCCAGCAGCAGAGAGAAAAGCAGAGTTAATATTTCAAGGTCATTGAAAGGCTGCAATTTAACAGTGATTTCAAACAAAGGAGAAAGTATGGATTCCTTCATTAATGATCTGGGTCGATGAGTGGATAATTGTGAATATTGAACCCTGAAAGATGTCCTAATTAAGGATTCCATTGCGGTCAAGTCTTGAAGAGACCTTGTTGGATTTTCTACAGGCAAGGAACAATTTAACTCTAACAGATGAAATATGATTAGCAAGGAAGGCAGAGGTGAGAAAAGACAACAATGTTTTAATTGGAGGCTAGGGAGAAATTTCATGCAGAAATTTGATTGAGGAAGTAGAGTTTGTGGTGCACAGATGTGAACGTATACCTAAACTGAAGCCAGGGAAGTGTGTCGGGAGAGCAGTGGCTGCTGTTACCCAGATTTTCCACTGTTTGACAAAAAGGTCCATTGACAAGAAGATTATCCCATCAAAAATGTGGAGTTCCATTCCTGCAACAGGATAGGACATTTTAAAACAGTTCAGTGTAACAAAAAGAATCAGAGTCAAAAACAAAAGGAAAATCCTCCCAGGACAAGTGATATTCAAGAGATTGAAGACCCTGGACACAGCAAAATAACTCTCCTTTGAGAATGAGCAGCCTGCAAGAGATGCTAGTGGACTGCTAAATTAAAACTAAAAAAGCCATAAAAGGTTAAACTCTGGAGAAAATGTACCATTCCTTTCAGATCCAGAAAACTAGCTAACACAAGACCTTCATCGCGAGTGTGGTGCTGGAAAAGCACAGCAGGTCAGGCAGCAACCAAGGAGCAGGAGAATCGACGTTTTGGGCATAACCTTTCATCAGGAATCTAAATTCAATCTAAAACAAGACCTCCGCCAACTATCCATCATTAGACTACAGAGTCTAGGAGGAATTCAAGTCAAAATAAATAATACTGCAGTTTTAAGGGAGAAAAATCACAAACATACTACAGGTGATTCAAAATCAAGTGTTCATTACAGAGCTGGAAAACACATGCAGATCTGAAACATAGGGTCAACGAACTGGAATGTTAGGGAAAATCTAAAGGATTCAGAGCAGAACTCGCAAAATTTTTTAGTGACTGTGAAAGTTATGACAATTCATGATGAGGTAAGATGCCAAACCAATGTGCTTCTGCACATCCACTTTGAAGAAAGTAAGGCATAGAATTAAAACGATGCTACTTCAAGGAGTGATCTCACTAAAGAGAAAGCCAATGAATTGGTCATCTGTCATAGTACCGACACCAAACAGGTCACCATGGACAAATATCCAAAACAGTGGGGACAGAGATTCAATTGAAGGCATTAGAAAGCACCATTTGAAACAATATAATGTCATAAGTGCCTTTTAGCAACTACCTCTGGAGAAAAAATCAACATTCATTACACTGCTTGAAGGTTTTGCTCTAAATTTTGACTGTCTGGCATTACGCTGCCACCAGACCTCTTTCAAAGAATGATGACGGACATTTTAGAAAGTCTAGAAGGGATTATCTGCCACATGGATGGCATCGCAATTCATTGCTTCAATGAGATCAAGCATAGTACTAACACAACAGAAGACCTAACAAAGAACAAGACACGCTAGTCCATTAGAACACAGACCGATGAAAAATAGTAGGAGCCAATGCAACAACAGCAGGGCTTGTGGCAGTACCTTTTTAATCCAGAAAGATGGAAAAGATAGAGCAGCCCAATGCTTTAACTGCAAGTGTAAACACAATGATTGAGATGGAAGTGCAAGAACCTACAATGGTGCACACATTTGTATTTACATTATATCTTATATTGCATGAAAAAACTCTGGAGAAAGATGTTCTGCGTACAATCTCATGCTAACCTTAACCATGTGAATTGTTAGCAGAATGTTAAAATAAAATAAAAATTACCAACAACTTAGACTCTAGTGTCTTTCTACATAGTACAAGAACACAGTCTCTTCTAAGACCCAGCACCATGAGCACAGACTGCTCTTGACATTGAGACCCCTCCATGGGGAAATATCATTTCAACATTTAATCTGTAACCACTCCACTGAATCTTATATATTTCAGTAGGATTATTCTCATTCTTCTGAGGAGCATTGATTATAGGTCCAATCTTTCCTTTTCAGAAAACCTTCTAATCCCAGGAATCAATCCAGTGAATCTTCTCCGAATTGCTTCCAATAGAGCATGCCCCTGCTTAAGTTACAAGAGTAAAACTCTAAGCATTGTTTTAAATGTGGCTTTGTCTAGCCCTATATAATTATAAAACATTTATTTATTTTTATACTTCATTCTCTTTGCAAGCAACACTCTGTTTGTCTTTCTAATTAGTAACTCGTACCTTTCTGGTCTAAGGTAACAGGGTTGGGAATGGATCTGGAGAGATGCTCTTCAGAGGGTCCATGTGTACTCAATGGGCTGAATGGCCTACTTCCATACTGCAAGGATTCTATGATTTATGAATAACAGATGAACTCCTACGTGATTGTTTGGAGTCAGTGGAGAGGTCCATATTCAAGAACTGAGCAGCCAACCTAAATGAGTATACTACTACCGACACAGCCTTTATCAGTTAAGTGTGTAGAGCACTGCATGCCAAAGAAGTTAATCTGCATGTTTCTCAACAGGAAACAATGGGTGAATCAGGAGATCCTCTTCCTACTGAACTCCTGGTCTGAGGCATTCAAGTCAGGTGACTGATCTATTCAATAAATCTAGGTACTTTGCAAAGCCAAGGGCATGCTAAAAGAAAATACCAGACTAAACGCAAGTCCCAAACTAACCACATGAGCACAATGTGGCAAGGCTTAGACAATATAACGGGCTACAAAGCAAACTCAGTTAGAATCACTGCTGAAAATGTGTTGCTGGTTAAAGCACAGCAGGTTAGGCAGCATCCAAGGAACAGGAAATTCGACGTTTCGGGCCAGAGCCCTTCATCAGTCATTCCTGATGAAGGGCTCTGGCCCGAAACGTTGAATTTTCTGTTCCTTGGATGCTGCCTAACCTGCTGTGCTTTAACCAGCAACACATTTTCAGCTCTGATCTCCAGCATCTGCAGACCTCGCTTCTTACTCAGTTAGAATCACTGACAACAATGCACCCCTCCTCAATGAGCTCAATGCATTCTGTGCTCATTTTGAGCAGAATGCCAGTGAAATGATGTCACCTGCCCTGACAGCCACAGATGCACTTGTACCCACATTCACTGCTGCAGACGTCACATCGGCTTGAGAGAGAGAGAGAGAGAGAGAGAGAGAGAGAGAGAGAGAGAACTGACAGAAAGCAACCGGCCCAGATGGAGACTGCAGCTGTGCACACAGATCCAAAATGGATCAGCTTCCCTTTCTGTCTTCTGCAAAGACCGTTCCCTCCGTGACTACTTAGTCAGGTCCACGCCCCCCCCAACAACCCACCCTCCCATCCTGGTACCTTCCCTGCTTCCGTAGGAATTGCAAAACCTGTGCCCACACCTCCTCCCTCACTTCCATCCAAGGCCCTAAAGGAGCCTTCCACATCCATCAAAGTTTTACCTGCACATCCATCAATATTATTTATTGTATCCGTTGCTCCCGATGCGGTTTCCTCTACACTGGGGAGACTGGATGCCTCCTAGCAGCGTGCTTTAGGGAACATCTCCAGGACACCCGCACCAATCAACCATACCACCCTGTGGCCCAATATTTCAACTCCCCCTCACACTCTGCCGAGGACATGGAGGTCCTGGGCCTTCTTCACCGCCGCTCCCTCACCACCAGATGCCTGGAGGAAGAACGCCTCATCTTCCGCCTTGGAGCACTTCAACCCCAGGGCATCAATGTGGACTTCACCAGTTTCCTCATTTTCCCTTCCCCCACCTCACCCTAGTTCCAAACTTCCAGCTCAGCACTGTCCTCATGACTGACATGTCCACCTGCCTATCTTCTTTTCCACCTATCCGCTCCATCCTCCTCCCTGACCTATCACCTTCATCCCCTCCCCCACTCACCAATTGTAATCTATGCTACTTTCTCCCCACCCCCACCCTCCTCTAGCTTATCTCTCCACCCTTCAGGCTCGCTGCCTTTATTCCTGATGAAGGACTTTTGCCCGAAACGTTGATATTACTGCTCCTCAGATGCTGCCTGAACTGCTGTGCTCTTCCAGCACCACTAATCCAGAATTGTGGAAGTGTTCGCAGACATCTGTAACTCCTCCCTGTTCCAACGTCAAAATTCTGGAATTCCCTCCCTACCGGCATTGTGGGTGAACCTACAGCAGGTGGACTGCAGCGATTCAAGAAGGCAGCTCACTATCACTTTTTCAAGGGCGAATAGGGATGGCTGTCAATGCTGGCCAGCCAGTGACACCCAGGTCCCACCTGCTTCAAGAAGACCACTATCATCCCCGTGACAAAGAAACGTCAGGAAACTACTGTCCAGTGGCTCTGATATCCATCGTTATGAAGTGCTTCAAGAGATTAGTATTGGCACACATCAACCCCAGCCTCTCAAGTTGCCTTGATCGACAACAATTAACCTTTCATCGTAATAGACCTTCTCCCTGGCCCTACACCCATCCCTGGAACATATGGATAATAAAGAATTCTACATCAGACTCCTATTTATTCACTTTAGCTCCATTTTCAACGCTATGATTCCACAAAACTCAACTCCAAACTCCAAGACCTCGGTCTGTGCTCCCCCACTCAGTAACTGAGTCCTCGATTTCCTGACCTGCGATCATAATCAATGAGGATAGGCAACAACACTTCCTCCACAATAATTTTTAACACCGGTGCCCCACAAGGTTGTGTACTCAACTCTATACTGCATTCCTTAGACACTCACAATTGTGTGGCCAAATTCAACTCTAACTCCGGTTACTCATCTGCTTATGATGCCACTGCAGTGGGTCAGATCTCAAGCAATGACAAGTCAGAGTACAGCAAGGCATTAGACAGCTTAGTGGCACGGTGTAAAGTCAGCAATCTCTCCCTTAATGTCAGCAAACTGAAGGAGCTGGTTATCGACTTCAGGAAGCACAGTGGCGGACACATCCCTGCCTGTATCAATGGTCCTGAGATGGAGGTGATCGAGAGCTTCAAATTCCTAGGAGTAATTATCACTAACCATCCATCCCGGTCCATCCATGCTGACACTACAGTCCAGAAAGCATACCAATGCCTCTACCTCCTCAGAAGGTTAAGGAAATTCACCTTGTCCACAATGACTGTTCCCAATATTTCTCGATGCTCCATAGAAAACATATTATCCAGATGCATCACAGCTTGACATAGCATCTTCTCTGCCCAAAACTGCAACAAGTTACAGAGAATACAGCGCAGTCCATTATGGAAACCAGTCTTCCTTTCATTGACTCCGTCAACACTTCAGGAAAGCAGCCAACGTCATCAAAGACTCCTCCCACCCCAGTCATGCTCACTTCCATTAGACAGAAGGGACAAAATTTGAAAACACGTACCAACAGATCTTACAAAAACTTCTTCCCAACTGATACCAAACTTATTAACAGACCTCTCATGTATTAGAGTTGATCTTTCTCTGCACTTTCTCTGTAGCTGTAACATTACATTCTGCATTCTGATCTATTATCCTGATGTGTTTATGTAAGATATGATTTGTCAGGTTAGCACACAATACAATACTTTTCACTGTATCCCAGTACATGTGACAATGATAAATCAAATTAAATTGAATTACTTCCTGCACCTATTTTCAAATTGATTTTTGATTCAGGTCAGGTCACCATGAATCTACAACAGATGCTTATAATACCAGAATGAAGGATTGGCTATTTAATACTGAGTTGAAGAGAGATTTCTTCAATCAAAGAATTTAGAATCTTTGGAAATCTCTACCCAAGAGAGCTATGGATGTTCAGTCATTGAGTTTATCCAAGATAGAATTCAGTAGATTTTTGAGTATTAAAAAAAAGGGGACTTATGTGTAATGTGTCAGTGATTGCATGATGTTCAGCACTATTAGTGACACCTCAGATACTGAAGCAATCCATGTTCATATGTAACAAGAGCTAAACAATCTCTGCAAATGACGGTGCCATTTAAGAGAACAGTGTTGTGATTGTGGTAAAATACTGCATTTCAATTTCCAATTTTTTTAATCTAGGGCAATTCATGTGCTAAATTGGTTTTAAAAGAGGAAAAGCACTAACTTATGATGGCTGCAGTGATCAACAGCTATAGGTTGAGCTGCTCAATATATAAGTATAAGTTTGTTCCAACACTTTTGTAGAAAGGTATTGAAACTCAGATGTATATCTTCTATTTGATTTATACCTTCCTGGATATGTTTCACATACAAGAGATGAAAGTGGCCTGTCGATTACAAGACTGGGAGAAAACAGTGAAGACGGACACATGAATACACAATTTAGCTGTATTTCAGGCAACCAATTTTGGGTAAACCAAAGATAGAGGAAAATAAAATTCTGACAGTAGAACTGGAAGACTCTCTTAATCCCCGTGTATTTTCCCAGTCTGTTTAAAGACAACAGAAGCAAATCGGCTGTATACCCATTCACCCAAAAACCAAAGGTGCTTCCAAATTTCACTGCTGAGGATAAAATTGCCATTAAACAACCATGGTCTCAGACTGAAATGTAACAACTCAAGGATTCTAAGGACTTTTGAACTGCAAATTCTTTCACTTTCCTGTCTGGACTGTGCAATTTCACCAACATAATTTAGAAAATAATAAAGTTCCTTTTGTTCAAGATTATCTTTAATTTACTCCCTAATTCTGAAGAGCTGTAGACATTGTCTACATGGATTTCAGCAAAGTATTCAACAAGGTTCCACATGGTAGACTGTGTAGTAAGGTTAGATCACGCGGGATTTAGGGGGAGCTAGTCAATTGGATACAAAATTAGCTTAAAGTGAGGAGACAGTGGATGGTGGTAGATCTATGTCTTTTGATTTGGAGGACTGTGACCAGCAGTGTGCCACAAAGATCATTGCTGGGTCCACTACTTTTCATCATTTATTTATATAAATGATCTGGATTTGAATATGGGGGACATGGTTAGTACGTTTGCAGATGACATCAAAATAGGTGGTATGGTGGACAGTAAAGAAGGTTACCTCAGAGTACAATGGGACATTGATCAGATGGGTTAATGGGCTAGGGAGTGGCAGATGGAGTTTAATTTAGATAATTGTGAGGTGTTTCATTTAGATCATTGGTAGAGCAAAGCATAGCCGGATGTGTACAGTTAATGGTAGGGCTCTGGGGAGTGTTGCAGAACAAAGTGAATGAGGAGTGCAGCTGCATAGCTCCTTGAAAGTGGAGTCACAGGTAGACAGGATGGTGAAGAAGCCACTTGGCAGGCTTGCCTTCATTGGTCAGATCACTGAGTGTAGGAGTTGGGGCATCATGTTGCAGCTATACAAACATTGGTGAGGACTCTTTTAGAATACTATGTACAATTCTGGTCGCCCTTCTATACGGAGGGTGTTCTTAAATGTGAGAGGGTGCAGAAAATAATTACAAGAATATTGCTGGAAGTGGGCATTTGAGCTACAGAGAGAGGCTGAATAGGCTGGAGATTTTTTTTCCCTGGAGCGTTGGAGGCTTAGAGATGACCTTTTGGATGTTTTAAAATTGCATGAGACATGGATAGCATGAATAGCCAAGGTCTTTTTTCCTCAAATTGGGGAGTACAAAACTAGAAGGCATTGGCTTAACATGAGATGGGAAAGATTTAGAAAGGTTTTGAGAGTTAATGTTTTCATGCAGATGGTGGTGCGTATATGGAACGAGCTGCCAGAGCAAATGGTGGAGGTTGGTACAATTACAACATTTAAAAGGCATCTGGAGGGCATATGAAGAGGAAAATTTAGAGGGATATGGGCCAAATGCTGGCAAGTAGAGCTAGGTCAGATTAGGATGTCTGGTTGGCATAGATGACTTGGACCAAAGGGTCTGTTTCCAAGCTGTATGACTGTACGACTCTGTGGCTATGTCCAAGTGTGGGAAAATGGGACTAGTGTAAGTAGTAGTACATTTTTAGTAGTACAGACTAGATAGGCCAAAGGGCGTTTCTGTACTGTATGATTCTATGAATGTTCTGGCTGAAAGCAGATGCAATAGTAACATTCTCAAAGAGAATTGTATAAATATGTGAACAGACAAGAGGGCAATAGGGAAAGAGCAATGACATGTGATTAATTGGTTTGCTGTACCAAAAAGCTAGCACAGACATAGTGGGCTCTCTTTCCTGCTAGATCATTCCTCTTTTCTTCATAGATCTTTTCTCAAGAGTAAGTAGGAGAGCAAACATGAACATTTAAGTATATATTCATCCAGCTTTGATTTAGCCCCAGAGTTCCTATTGTGTTCTTGTCTCACTGTCAGCAATGGGCTTCAGGAAGCTCAGGAAGCAAATACATACACACAAAAGACAACATATTCAGATTGCTAATCTAGCTCCCCAGAAAAGATTACATATGTTATATTTACTCATGTAAAACTCAAATTATTTAGATTACTTTTTAAGGTTAAATTAATGGGGTCAATTATTAATGAATACTACTTTTGAGGGGCTGAAATTTATGCTAGAGTCCAATGTACCGTATCATTAGCAGAAGTCCAACTGATCGCTAAATAAATAAAGAAAAAAACACAACAAATTACGGTGATAACAAGATAAAGACAATAGAAACAAAAACGGCCTGGCCAAACTAGCCACAAACAGATCTAGGCAGTAGGCCATGCAGGGGGCCACTAGGCCTGATTGCCTGCCCCTCTTCCACGTTTATGTTCGAGTGTGACTGTCCCTGGAGATGGAGCATGCGGCACCTAGCAACACTCCTGATATCTTTAGGGAGAGGTGGGCATCGCAGGGAGTGGAGTGATTTATTTCGTCATCCAATTCTATTCTGATTTAGTCCGTACCCTCCCCTTCACCTTTTCCACATAGGCATTGCTTGCTCTAGGCTTTGTTTGTCACTGGTTCATTGGTCACACGGGTGCCTTTCCTGGTGGTGGATTATTAATAAAGTGAGTTTCACTTGGTGTTTTCACTGTATCTTACACCTTTGTGAACACACCTAAAGGAAAAAAAATGTAACCAGGAAAAGCCAAAAGAAAGGAAAAACATGTAGAAACAAAAATGAATTTGTAATTATTCCATCGGCTTTTTCTATTTTGTCCTTGGAAGTCTCTTTCTTTTAAAAATAATTTACCTTAGAGCAGCGATGATATAATGGGTGGAGCTGAGGGCCAGAATGGGGCAGGCAGGAGTCCCAGAGCGAGATGGGGAGCAGGCTGGAGACTCAGAATGGGATAGGGAGCAGCCTGGAGACCCGGACTGGGATGGGGAACAGGCTGGAGTCCCAGACTGGGATTGGGAACAGGCTGGAGTCCCAAAGTGAGACAGGGAGCAGGCTGGAGTCTCAGAGCAGAATGGGGAGCAGGCTGGAGTCTCGGAGTGGGATGGGGAGCAGGCTGGAATCCTGGAATGGGATGGGGAGCAGGCCAGAGTCCCAGAGTGGGATGGGGAGCAGTCTGGAGTCCTGGAGTGGGATGGGAAGCAGGCGGAATCCTGGAATGGGATGAGGAGCAGGCCGGAGACCTGGAGTGGAATGGGGAGCAGGCTGGAGTCGAACACCGGGATGGGGAGGCAGGCTGGATTCCCAGAGTGGGATGGGGAGCAGGCTGCAAACCCAGAGCGGAGCGGGATGGTTGGGGGGAGGTGGGGGGGGTGCAGGCTGGAGTCCTGGAGCGGAATGGGGAGCAGGCTGGAGTCGAGGACCAGGATGGTGGGGCAGGCTGGATTCCCAGAGCGGAGCGGGATGGGGGCCAGGCTGGAGTCCTGGAGTGGGATAGGGGGCAGGCTGGAATCGCAGAGAAGGATGGAGAACAGGCTGGAGACTTGGAGCAGAGCGGGACTGCCATACAAAATGTGAATACCAATTATACTAATTATTGTGGTCATTTGAAAATGACCTTAAGAAATCTGTAGCCTAACATTGTCGTGAATTGTGTGAAGAAATGGGTTCGAGCTTTGCAAAAGATATATGGAAACTTTTTTGGCCCGAAATAGGGGGTCAAATTTTATGTGAGATCAACCTTTACTTGAGTATGTCCAGTAATTAGCTAATGATGCTTCTGTTCAAGAAGTTAACATGGCACAGGAAGCTTTTACATGCAAACGCATCTTGTATATTTTACCACCATCACCAACAGCCCGGCATCAACCTCCACCACCACCCATAGCTGAGCCTGTCTGCTGCTCCAGATTAAAATTCACCTCTCAAAGCTTTAACAGTGCTTTAACAGTCACAAGGTACCTTATAGAACTACATTAAAATATACATGCATGGTGCTGTGCCATTCCTGACATGGTATTCACGTGGCAATATTACCATGGGCACAAGCTTGCAATCAACTTAAGAATACTCCCACTTCTGGGCCACTGAGCCAACAGATCTTCTCCATCATTGTGGCAACAAGTTTCCCACAGTTAGTGATCCATCAAGGATTGATAGGCAAATCTGTAAATTGTTGCATGAAAGCCATAAGACTGAGGGAGTACTTTCCCTTAGGAATCCATCTGCCAACATTATCATTGGTAGACAGCACTAAGCTGGATAATCTTCAGGCATGAGGAAGCAAAGGCAGCAATTAAAGCTTTTACCTTGGTGAAGACTCCTGAGGCATAAGTTTTCCATCATTTTGTCAAATGCTGAAGTAATTTGCTATTGATACCTTTCATGAGGTGAGGCTGTGTAATTAAATACCGAAGAAAAGTATTCCAATCCTATTTTAATGTAGCTAGAATACTGGTGGTTTTATTAAAAATGAACATGGAGAGGGATTATAAATATATATATAGAATTAATTGAATTGGATATCTGGCAATGTCAGCATTAACTTGTGTATAAAATCCTGTGAAAGATACGAATCCATTTTCCTCTAGGTTTTCTGAGTTCTACCCAGATAGAGAAAAAAAATGTGGCGTGAAGGAGGAATTTATCATCTATCAGAACAAGTGAGTTCCATTTTAATAAATTGCAGCAATTTAAGAAGGCAGCTCGCCACCACTTTCTCAAGGACAACTAGGGATGTGTAATGAATGATAGGCAGCCACTGATACCAATGTCCCACAAGAGAATTTTTAAAAATATATATAATGTCATATCCCAGTGCTGCAGGCAAATCATAATCTCGTGGTCACATCCATAGGAACCATTTGGGATACATTTGGCTCAATTCATAACTGTTTATTATTGGTTTTCGTCTATGTTACTGATACCAAGTGGGGAAAGATGCCAGTCACAATGTTGTCAACAGCAATTGACTCAGTTTTGATAAACAGAATAGATTTATTTCCATTTCACAGGAGTTACATGACAGCCTATGATGAGACCTCAGGCTAAACTTAAAATGAAGTTTACCAAATTAAACATTTTGGTAACCCTCCAACAATGAGTCAATTCCTCCTAGGAATTGTATCTTATATATTGATGGATGGCGTTTATTTCATGATGTCAGTTAGCCTTCAGGTACTAAATGTCTCATTCAATGAGCGCAGATTGAGTTAGATATAAAAATAGAATGAAAATGAGACAAGGCCACAGGCATAATTTCAAGCAGGTTAACAATGAACCCATCATTTTACAGTGTAATCACATGATATAAGTAGACAAATAATTGTTTTAAATAATCTTCTTGGTTTAAAGACACTAGCACCAATTTCATAGCACTAAAGAAGTTGGAAGGGACCCCAATGAAGGTGCTACTGCTATTTTTACCTACTCTAAGTACCCCGTCTGGTGAACATTAGGGATTTTGAGAAGCTTGCAGGATTTCAACTCGACATCAGCAAAATGGGAAGTAACCTGTAAGTTGTTAATGCTCCAATGGATGAGAAGGTTAATCACTATGGATGTTCTGGTGGGATCTTCAGGTACACCGGAGAGGAATACGCAAGAAAGAGCTGTATCAGAAAGGGATGCTGCCAGTGAAAACAGAGGGCTGCGAGAGCTGTGCTAATGGGCACACAGCAGAAGGAAGCATGTCCTATGAGGAATAAACCTTATGCAATTCTATCAACTCTTGCTCTGTGTAAGAGGTCTATGGAAAATTATAGGGAGACAAATTAATTGTGGCAAAGTAACAATATCAATAATCACCATCCTGTGTCATCTCACAGTTCGGTCATCGGTAAAGTCAGTGCATGTGTGTCAGAGATCACTTTAATTCTATTGTCAGTCATCTTCCACTCCCCAGTATTTCCCTTTTGAACTGAGAAAGGCGCAGATGTTCCATTTAATTCCCTGACATGCTCCTCTGCACCTGCCAGCTGCACAACATGAAGCAGTTCACACCCAGCCCTCCCCTTCTCCATTACCTTTCGTGCTTTCTTCTCCAACAAGCAGTGAGAGAACAGACCTACAAATGAATTAAGGTCACACATTCACTTACGCATGCAGTCTATACAGTGAGAGTGAGTAAAGCACTTCAAATACGATTTCTTCTTAGCTTCATTTGTTAAACCTGCTCGTTATTCCAGCATCACGCTGGACTGCAAGATAACACCCCACCTCTTTTCTCATAGCAATACCATCTTTTTAAGCTCGTCTCCTCTACCCCCTCTGCCCTCACTTCCAATAACATGTGAGGAGGTCATGGGCTTCTTTGTCAATAACGTGGGAACAACTTAATCAGCAATCTCTGCTATGTCTCATTCCACCCCAAATTTATTAGACAAACTTTGATGATGCTGCCCACTGCTCTAGCCCTATACCCTCTTCATGACATACTTGGTGACTTATCTTTGCCCTTTGCTTTCTGTCCTATCATTTCTACGTAAACATGAAATGCGATTTACAAACAGAAGTAGACCATTCAGTCCCTTGAGCCTGTTCTGCTCTGTTGGCGTTTTGAATTCTGCATCCTCATCTTCTCCCCACTAACCCTTCATTCCTTTGCCTCACGAGAACCTTTCTACCACTATCCCAAAAATATTCATTGACTCGGCCTGTACTATAATCTGAGGCAGAGAGTTTCAAAGTCACACAGCTTTCTGAGAGAGGAAAAAAACTCTCCATTTCTGTCTCTCAACAGTGTCCCAGTTCTGCACTCATCGTCTGGAGGAAACATCTTTTCTACATCCACCTTTGTCAAACTGCCGTGACTGTGAAAAGCTGAGGGTCCTTGTGGCTCTCTATTCACAACCATCAATCAGAAAAATAACCAGTTTTATCATACACTTTGTTTTTCATCAGCCAAAAAACCTTCTACCTCTATTAACGTGTTACCCTCTACACTATGAGTTCCTTTTTACACAAAAAGCTTCGATGTAGCATCTTGCCTAATGTATTCAGAAATCCAAGTCCCATATCCTTAAACTGAGCATTCTGAAATGTCCTCGTTAATGTCTGCCACTGCTTCTCTATTGACCTTTCCCCTTAACAAGTTTCACAGTTTATGTTAGCCAGCTCAGTTTTCATGCACATATAGCTGTTCTTCTTTACATTTAAAATATTCATCTTAGACTCACTACTCGTTCTTTCAAACTGAATGTAACATTCAAATACTGTGGTTGCTGTAATCTTGGGATGCCTTTACATTGAAGTCGTTAATTAATCCTGTCACATTCTACAATATCAAGTCAAGTATAATCTAATCTTTGGTTAGTTCCAGAGCCTAACTCAAAGGCATCCTGCAATTCCTCATCCAATCTACCATTGCCAATCTTATTTTTCTTGTTTACATATATAGCTTAAAATCAACATGACATTTGTTGACTCATTACCACAAGCAATCAATTTTTTTTATGCTTTCTCCTCAATTGTTGTCAATGTTAGAGGACCTATGACCACACCTATTCATGCCTTATTTGCCATACTACTCCTCATTTCCACCAAAACTGATTCTACTTCCTAGTCTCCTAAACTAAGGTCATCTCTAACTGCACCAATGCTTTCCTTGATTTACCCTGCTACCCCACCATCCTATTCTTTTTGAATGTCATGTATCCCTCAATATTCTGGACATAATCTTTGACAACAGCAGACACATTTCTAAGTGAACATCAAATCATTTTTATTTATATCAATATGTACTATCAATTAGTTTCTTTGTTGTAAGCATTGTGTACATTCAGATACAGTGCCTTTAGTGTCACCCTTTGTTAATTTTGTAACATCTAGTCTTGATTTTTGGTATATTCTTTAGCACATTCAGTCCATTCCTTACCGCTATTCTCTGATCTTCAGTTCCCATACTCGTATTTTGCTCTACTGCCTTGGCTTGTTACATTTACTCAAGAATATCACATGCCCACATTGTTTAGCTGAACGTTCTTTCTTATTCCCCAGTTTTCTTATTTGGCGGAGCATTGATCCTAGCACTGTTCGGCTGCTAATCAATCCATCAATCCAGCCTTCAGTTGTCCAAGTACTGATGTCAGTGCCCCATGAACTGGAACCTACCTTCTTATATACCAGTCATTTTAGCGATGCGTTCATTTCACTAATCTTCTATGCCCAGTGCCAATTGCCATGTAGTTCAGATACTAATGCAGAGATTATTATCCATATGATTTTAAGTTTCAGTTTAGTGCCCAGGTCATTGTAATGCGTAAGTAGATCCTCTTCCTCGTTTTGGCTATACCAACTATTACCGACAAGGACCATGACAATTGGATCTTCCCATCCCATCCCAAGTGCCTGCCCAACCCCAGACTGATGTCCTGAAGCCTAGCACCAGGTAGACAGCAGATCCATCTGGAATCTCACCCTTTGCTGCAAAAAACAGTACCTAGCCCTCATCACTGACGTATCCCTGGCTATTATATTCCATTTTGCTCTCTGCTTGCTCCTTTCAAAAAAATAGCTCCCAGTACCACATTCCCATGGTCAGTTGCCTCATCTATCCTATCCTCCTTTGTTTCATTCAAACAAAGAGAAGGTAACTCAAATCTTGGACAACTGCAAAAACTGCAGTTCTCTGCTACCCTTATTTGCCTCACTCACAGGCATGCCTTCTTTCCCTGACTACTGACCAACTCAGAAAGCCCTGTTCTAAGGGGTTGTGAAATCTTCTAGTGCAAAGTACTGCATAACCTTCCCATTCTCTGATGTGTTGCAGAATAGGTAAAAGTAAAGTTGCCATAGCCTTACCTGATCAAAGGGCTGCTCTCTCGTTACAGAGAGATGACTGGTCGTGATTTAACCTTAGGATTTGTAGATTGGCATGCAGCTCAGTTATATCATCTTGCTGCAAATGTATTTGTGCTGGACCACATTGGCATCCAGGAACATCCATATGCTGCAGCTGTAACACATCACCTTATTTGCCATCCCTAGCATTTTTTTTTAAAAAGGCTACATTAAATAAGTTATTAAATTATTTGTTTCCTTTTTAATGCATTCTATTATTGCTACCACCAGTTTTTGTACACTTTAAACCCAAGGAATAAAATAGTCCTTAACATTTGCTAGATACCATCATTTCTTCTGTTGTTATAAAGTAAGAAAAAATTCTAGACTGACAGCACTTTGCCTATGGAACTGTCTTTCCCTCACACACCTAACCGATGCTGACTACCACTGGGTCTTCTTTTCACTCACACTTCTAACTGATACTTAGTACTTTCGGGGCCATCCATTTATTTACTCTTCTAACTGTTGCTGACTACCACTAGGCTCTCTTTTCACTTGCTGAACTAACTTACCATTCTAAAAATATGTTTGCTTGTAAAATTTGTTTTAAAAATCTCAAAACATTTGACTTGAATACAAAAGAATGTGAAAGGAAATTGAACTTTTCCCAGTATGTCTTGTTCTACTCCACTTGGTTCTAATAGTATTAATATTTACAAAGTAACTTTCACATCAGGTATAAACCCAAGGGTAAATCTTTTCAAATTGGAAGTTAGAGAAAGTGCATAAACTGCTCTTTATACATCATTTCCATTCTGAAATGCCCCAATTAATTTTCAATACTCTTGCTTTACAATGCACATTCTTTGTCATGCACAGAGCTTGCCTGGTTCTGCAGTTTCCAATCTCTTAATGTCCCAATCCCACTGACACCTGGAAATACCTGGCCCAAGACTGTACAAAGAGGCAGAGGACCATTGAGGAAGGTGTCAAGCAAACTTGCCAGTGGGTAAGAGTGGAAGCCTGGCAAAAGCAACGAAAGGAGCTTGCTGCCCCACCAACACCCCACCCATTCCCTTCTCGTGATCACCTTGTTCCCCAAGTGTAACAGAGCCTGCAGTAACCACATCAGTCTGTATAGCCACCTACAGACTTACCCTAAGAATTGAAGACAGTCATCCTCATCTACAAGGGACCGCCAATAATTTTGATGAGTGTACGATTGCTGCAGGTTCCTAGACAGTGACCATTCCCATTGCACCTCTGCATCAGTTGCCTACTTTAGTGCATCCCTCAGCATGTAGTCTTGAATTTTGGAATGCACGAGTCTGAAACATTCAATCAAGGATAACTTCTTGTAATGGAAGAGCAGCAGGTTCTGAACTGACTAAAGAGTGTCTTTTACTAAGTTGATGGTTCTTCAACATAGTTGGTATGTGTATCTCTGGGAACAGCTGGAGAGCACAGAATCCTGTACCATGGAGCCACTTGGAATGAAACTTAACAAAAACTACTGCATTTCACTCCAGACTTTCTTTGCAAAGGTAGACAACAGTGTCTCCCCAGCACAGCAAACTCAAGAAAGGAATGCAGAAGGGATAAAACTCCAGGCATACTGGAAGGGTCTGATGGAAAGGGCCTATTTCATCACCAGCCAAAGTACATCTTGGTGCATATTTGTAAGTTCTGGCTCTCTGGATAATCTACCAAATTTAACTTGGGCCTACACACTGGATCTTCTATGAAGCCACTGCCTCACCTTGAACTTTTATCCAGTTAAGCTTTCAGACTTTGTATTTCCCTGTGAATGTCATGGACGTTTGGTCGTCCTTTGATTTTAGAAAATCGGACAGTCCCTTATTTATTAAATTGGTGTCTATGTGGTTGCCCATTAAATAATCCCATTCAATTTACAGACAATTGCCTTCTAAACTCCGGAGGTTATTAATAAAGGAATCATTGGGCATCCCTGGTTTCTGCCTCCAATTGCTGAATCCAGACTGTTTAATGATTACATTGTTCTGGACATGGAAATATGTATCAAAGACTTTGAGGACTTCTTTGAAAGAAGATGGAGTCACATCCATACTTTGCCTACCTACAGATCATCTGTGATGGTTCCAGTTGTATAGAGCAGGATATTGACCTTATCGTGGATGGACTTTTTAATGTAACCCTGAGGTTATTCAATTATCAATGCTTTTTTTACATCTCCAGTCATCCTATATTTGTGTCTACTGTGGGCCTTCTCCTCCTGGGAATGGCTGTGCTGGCGTTAGAGGTTCTTCTATTTTCTCACCTACTTGAAGCTCTGCTACTGATTCAGGCCTCGTACCCTACTCACAGGCCACAATGGTTGCTTTTCTGGTTGTCCATATAATCTACAGTCAAAGATGTCATGGTCTTCCCCTATTGTAGCTTTTCCTTTAATTCTGGCTGATTTTGGTTTCTTCTCTGTCACTGTTTGATTCCAAGTGCAGCCTCCATGTTTAGGCCTGTGGTCAGTGTGATTATTCTGGAATAGTTGGGTTACATTTGAATACAATATTTTATTTACAGACGAACAGGATAATGCAGACAATGCTAATTACTGGGGCCAGTGCCTTCAAGAGGCTGGGCTCAGGCAAAACTATTCCTACTTCAAGGTGCTTCATTTTAGGCCAATGTTCCCGTGCTTGAACTTATATTGTACAGAGGAGAGACCCTAAGTCCATTTGATTTAGCAGTCAGGGTCCATTCAGGGTGCTGTAGCATATATCCTTCCTTGTCTGTGCCCTCCCCTAATCAGGTGTTGTGTGGTAGCAGGGTAAGGGTCCTGAATCAGTAGGAGAGCAGTGAAGCATCAAGTGGGTTAGGGAAAGAAGCACCTCTATCACTCCAAAGGCTGCAAAAGCTTCTTTCAGAATATCTTCTTCTCCATGGGTAACTGAAAAATCTCCACCAAGTTTGGTAGAATGAAGATATGAATAGATCTTCTGAATTTAAGTTTCTTACGTTTGCCTTCTGTCAAAGTTCCTCCTATTTATATTTTAATATCTATGACATGTTATGCATAACAAGTGGACCTTTTATTCCCCTCCAGCTCTCATTTTATTATTTCACTGAAGTTAAACATCATTGCCATTTTTTGTGTGACTTACATGAAGTGATCTTAACAACTACATTTCCAGTCTAATTATCAAACTCACTTCAAAATTAATTTTTCATTTGAACTGGGCATCTACACATTATTTAAAAGCAGAACAAAATCAAACCCTAAAATAAATTGCCTCTCAATATTGTATGACCCTTTTCAATCTAATCTCTTTCCCATAGTGCATAAGGGTGTGTGCCTGTGTGAGTGTATGTGGATGAGAGAATGTGTACATGTGTGTGAGAATGAGTGTATGTGTGTGTATATGATAGTGAGAGTATGTGTGTGAGAGTGTAATGTGGTTTTGAGCGTGAGTGTACCCTGAGATGGCAAGCAAGCTGGACACAGACAGACAGAGATGTAATCACATGCTCAGGCTGCTCAATGAGGACACATACTCATCCACCTCCCTCTCCTACTCCCATTCCAAAATCTATTGCTGAGACAGGAGAAAATCCCAGGCTGAAAGGGAGCCAGCTTCCTAGCCCCACCATTGTATTAATTCTTCCAAGGACAGAATGAAGACTGTGACAGCAGAGGTGAAAGCCAGGTTGGTGTTCATTAAACTCAATGCCTTATCTCACCCCTAGTCCCATCCATTCCTCTGATGACCAAGATTTGGTGCCCAGTCTGTCTCTCTCTACCTCTTGGTTGAGAAGGCAAAAATGTTAGTTTTCTTTTTAATGGTCATCTTTATTATTTGCTGACTTTTCAAATTTATCAACCTATTGGTTTGACTTTTCCTTTTGCTCAGCAAGTGTTTACGTTTAACTCATATTTGAGAGTTTTTAAAAAATCATGTTAAACGTGGGACCGAGCCAGATCTCAGAGACCCACTGCTGAGCTTCTTGATAATTTCAATGATAAGTTCACAAACAGTGTGATTGCTTATTGGAGGGCTAGAAAAAACATTTTTTTCTCTCCAATAGAAATGGAGAAGCTTTGCAAATACTCAGAACATCTGATGGCATCAGTACCGAGAGAAACAGGGGTCAATGACCTTGTGTCAAAAGTAATGCAGGGTATGGACCTGAAGCATGATCTCTGTGCCTCTGTCCCTACAGCTGGTGCCTGGCCTGTTGAGTTTTTTTTCACAATTTTCTAGTAATATTTCAGGTTTCCATCACCTGTAGTATTTTGCTATCCTATTGCAGTATATGTTCCATGCTGCACATTTTGTGAGTGCGGTTAGACTCCGTTTAAGATGACAATATATTTATCGATGCAATGAGGAAATTTTCTGTTAGAAAATCCCAAGTCAATTGAAGACTGGATGTTGCATGTTCTCAATGAATGGGGTTGGCTGCATTATAAGAATGATCAAGTTGTGTGCAATTGTCTGACAAAGTAATGGTTGTAAAATATTTCAAAGTAAAACCAAAATTTTGGGGGGGCTTTATAGAGACATAAAGTTTAAAAGCCAAAATAATTTACTAAACATTTATAAAACAGTTTTCCTCTTATGGTTTCCAATTTTGGGCACATGAGGGGGTGCCTGGGGTCAGAATGGGGCTGTTGCGAAGAAAGATATCAGGGTCTTGGATCAACAGAAGTATCAGGGTTCATTATTTTTCTCCCTGTCCCTGCACACTAACACCACACAGTCATGGACTGAGAGGAACTGAGATAATCTTCTCCATGACATTGCTTTATGGCTCTCTGTTAGCCAAATATGTCCAGTGTGCTGGACTTTGACTAGACTATAGAGTCTGGGTACACCCTGTCTACTGATCAGACTCATTGTCTGGAAGCAATGGTTATCTCTGCAGGTTATCTCTGGAGTTTAAGAACTCCCTATACACCGACAAATGAAACAAAAACTTTCAAAATTATAATAAAACAGTCAGGATAGGTAGAATCAAGACAACATTTACAGTCAGTATTGAAATCGAACTGCCCCTAAAGTAAATTAGTTTGAACTGTTCAAATAGAAGGTACAAACATCAGAATTGGATAAAGGTTGAGGGGATTGGAGATTCAGCAAGAATAAGTTGTTCTGCAGAGATGAAATTTGGGGACATGATGTTGAAGCATTATTCTACACAGTAGATTGTAGATGTCAATAACCATCCAAAATGAAGGCTGAAGCCTTCTGAGGCACTGTTTCTCTGTTATGTTGAGAAGACTGAACCTCTGCCTGTGTTGGAGATATTTCTCCTCTTAAGTTGGAGTTGACTGTCCGTCCCCTCTGCCCTGTGGAGCTTCATGTGGCTGAAAAGGTACAATCCTGCAGCTGGTGTTACCCCCATCACTTCTGATGCTGTTTCTGATACTGCTCCTCATTTACCTCTTCAAAATTCTCTATCACTGTGAGACTCACTCATACTGCAAGCAGTCAGTACACTGGATGAGATGTCTTATTTGGCCCCATACCAGAGGATTCAACTATAGTTCCAAGTCGCCTTTACAGGGAAATGGGTGAACGGGAACATAAATTTCTACTGTTTCAGTGCATATTAAGAGCAAACATCATTTTCCCAATGCTGGCTTAGAGGCAAGTATATACAAATTTGCATATTTACCATTCTTTTGTGCTCAATAAGCCGCAAAAATCTGTTAAAGGTGACCTTGTATGTCAATGTTCCTTAATCTCATAATCAGAAATTAGTGGGAGGTGCTGGCAAAAATGAATATTCCTTTAGTTAATGACAATGCCGCAAATAATTGAGGATTAATGCAATTTAATGCACATATTAGCCATAATACAGAGTAATTTCACTCCATGCTGCTCTTGATTAGTTCTTTGGCAGTGGCCCAGATGTATTCAGAGAGCATGGACATGGCTGATAAATGCAGGAACGCTGGCAACAAGAAATGCAGGACTGTAAGTGTCGCACCAGGAAGGACTGGTTTAAAAAAACAGATGTGCTTTAATGCTGCCTCACATAATACAGTTGTGATTTAATGGAATAGGATGGCGGAAGGTGCAGCAAAGAGAAAAGAATATAACAGTTTTGAGATATCATAGTGGTTATCCAAGTGTCCAGAAAGCTGGGCAACCTGAGATCAGTTAATGAAGCAAAAATTTACACTGTTAAAGGCACCATAGAATGCTTTTACTGTGGAAAGAATTTCTGCGATTACTCATGCCCTTAACAATTCTCTTCAGGAGCAATACAGCTCGGCCTGCTCCAGGAGAGATAGCAGGAGAACTTAACAAGTACTTTGCGTCAGTCTTCACAGTGGAAGACATGAGTAATATCCCAACAATGAAAAAAGTCAGGGGGCTGAGTTGAGTATGGTTGCCATTACAAAAGAGGAAGTGCTAGAAAAGCTAAAAGGTCTTAAAATTGATAAATCTCCTGGCCCCGATGGGATACATCCTAGAGTTCTGAGAGAGGTGGCTGAGGAAATAGCGGAAGCATTGGTTGAGATCTTTCAATAGTCACTGGAGTCAAGGAAAGTCCCAGATGATTGGAAGATCGCTGTTGTAACCCCCTTGTTCAAGAAAGGATCAAGACAAAAGATGGAAAATTATAGGCCAATTAGCCTAACCTCGGTTGTTGGTAAAATTCTAGAATCCATCATTAAGGATGAGGTTTCTAAATTCTTGGAAGAGCAAAGTCTGATTAGAACACATCAACATGGATTTAGTAAGGGGAGGTCATGTCTGACAAATCTGTTGGAGTTCTTTGAAAAGGTGACAAGTAGGTTAGACAAGGGAAACCCAGTGGATGTGGTGTATTTAGACTTCCAAAAGGCCTTTGATAAGGTGCCACACGGGAGGCTGCTGAGCAAGGTGAGGGCCCAAGGTAAGCTACTGGTATGGATTGAGAATTGGCTGTCTGACAGAAGGCAGAGAGTTGGGATAAAAGGTTCTTTTTCGGAATGGCAGCTAGTGACAAGCGGTGTCCCGCAGGGTTTAGTGTTGGGGCCGCAGTAGTTCACATTATATATTAATGATCCGGATGAAGAGACTAGGGGCATTCTAGTGAAGTTTGTCGATGATACAAAGTTAGGTGGACAGGTAGGTAGTACTGAGGAAGTGGGGAGGCTGCAGAAGGATCTAGACAGTTTAGGAGAGTGGTCCAGGAAATGGCTGATAGAATTCAACGTGAGCAAATGCGAGGTCTTGCACTTTGGAAAAAAGAATAAAAGCATAGACTACTTTCTAAATGGTGAGAAAATTTGTAAAGCCAAAGTACAAAGGGATCTGGGAGTGCTAGTCAAGGATTCTCTAAAGGTAAACATGCAGGTTGAGTCTATGATTAAGAAAGTGAATGCAATGTTGTCATTTATCTCAAGAGGGTTGGAATATTAAAGCACTGTTGTGCTACTGAGACTTTATAAAGCTCTAGTTAGACCCATTTGGAGTACTGTGTCCAGTTTTGGTCCCCATACCTCAGGAAGGATATACTGGCACTGGAGCGTGTCCAGCGGAGATTCACATGGATGATCCCTGGAATACGAGGAATGGCTGAGGATCCTGGGATTGTATTATTTGGAGTTTAGAAGATTAAAGGGAGATTTAATAGAAACTTACAAGACAATACATGGCTTGGAAAGGGTGGATGCTAGGAAATTGTTTCCGTTAGGCGAGGAGACTAGGACCCATGGACACAGCCTTAGAATTAGAGGGGGTAAATTCAGAACAGAAATGCGGAGACAGTTCTTCAGCCAGAGAGTGGTGGGCCTGTGGAATTCATTGCCGCAGAGCGCAGTGGAGGCCGGGATGCTGAATGTCTTCAAGGCAGAGATTGATAGATTCTTGATGTCACAAGGAATTAAGGGCAACGGGGAGAATGTTTGTAAGTGGAATTGAAATTCCCATCAGCCATGATTGAATGGCGGAGTGGACTCGATGGGCTGAATGGCCTTACTTCCACTCCTATGTCTTATGGTCTTATTATAATTTCCCTGCACCCTCAAACATTTCCATTTTGATGCTTTTCTAACTCCCTTTTGTAAATCATGAATGTGTCTCCTGTTACTACACCCTCTAATCATTTGTTAAGAAAGAAATACCTTTCTTCATTTCAAGATTAGTTATTTTTGCCAACCACTTCAAATCAATGTCCTCTGGTTATTGGGAACAATTCCTCCCTATCTACTCTGTCCAGATAGAGTCATAGAGTCATAGAGATGTACAGCATGGAAACAGACCCTTCGGTCCAACCCGTCCATACCGACAGATGTCCCAACCCAATCTAGTCCCACCTGCAAGCACCCAGCCCATATCCCTCCAAACTCTTCCTATTCATCCAAATGCCTCTTAAATGTTGCAACTGTACCAGCCTCCATCATTTCTTCTGGCAGCTCATTCCATACACGTACCTCCCTCTATGTGAAAAGGTTCCCCCTCAGGTCTCTTTTATATCTTTCCCCTCTCACCATAAACCTATGTCCTGGAGTTCTGGACTCCCCCACACCAGGGAAGAGACTTTGTCTATTTATCCTATAAATTAAACTCCATCTGATTTCTCAGCCCATTGGCCATCTGATCAAGATCCCGTTGTAATCTGAGGTAACGTTTGTCGCTCTCCACTGCACCTCCAATTTTGGTGTCATCTGCAAACTTACTAACAGTATCTCTTATGCTCACATCCAAGTCATTTATATAAATGATCTTTTATGATTTTGAATGTTGCAATCAACATTCCTTTCACCCTTTTCCAAGTTGAATTATAAAATGGATGTTGAGGCCCTGGAGTGGGTACAGAGAAGATTGTCAAGGACAGTAGCAGGAGTATGGGTTGATAAGTCCAGAAACAATTGACATTTTGGATTTCTTTCCTCCTGATGGATGAAGGCCAATGGATGACCCAACAGAGGTATTTAATGTTTTGAAAGTATATTATAATTCAAGAATGGATCAGATTAAATAGTAGATGATGAGAGAATATTGTCTCTTGTGGGGAAGACTATATCTAGAGACCATCAATAAAAGATAATTGGCAAGAGGTCCAATTGGGATTCAGAAGATACTGTATCTGTAAACCAAGTAATGGTGAGAATGTAGAACATCCTACCAGAGAGAGTTGTTGAAATAGATAGAATTGATGCATTTAAGCAGAAGCTGAACACCAACAGGACAGAGGTTTAGACATATTTAATTTTGTCACTTGCACCTAGGTACAGTGAAAAATGTATAATGTAGCCCAAATTCAGGTGCCATCTTGGATTACAGAATAAATTACTGAATAAATTGTAGGTATGGTAAATTACTGAATAAATGAATATTAAATTGGCATTACTAAACTGAAACAGCTTCAAAGGTTCATCTCTCCCACTCTGTAGACTTCACTCTCTCTGCTCCTCTAGTTGCCATTGTCTAACATCATCCCTGTGATCCTTTCCTGCTGCCATTGATGACATCGCTTTCACTGGCTCTGAGCTGGAGACAGTCATGCTGTGCAGGTCCCATACCCTCTCCAACTCTGGACATCAACTGATGCATTCTGGTTCCAACTTGACCAAAGGGTTTTAATTTAAAACCTAACTCTGAAACGCCAAAATGAGGAAGGGGCACATTAGAATCGAGAAAGGAAAGGAAGGTTCCAGCATTGATTGTGTGCGCCAAAATGCAAGACCTTATTTTGAAATTTATATTGAATACAAATTTCTCTTTAACAACAGCAAGTTTATCTCATGAGAGAAGAAAAGAAAGATAAACCTTGTAGTGAAAAGATTATATATGTAAATTAAATAATTTTCAACATCAGGGGATGTGATGTAAAAGCACACTTACGAAAAATCAATAAAACTTATAAATTACACATACTGTTTGTAAACTTCATAACAAAGCTTCACCAGTACCATAATTTCCATATATTGCTGGTTTATATTTTACTGTAGGCTGGAGGACATTACAAGGTAGATTTACTTGGGAAAAGATGGAAGAGTGAAATCATTGGTAATATGGCTTCTTTTAGGGTTTTATATAATCTGATGGTACTCTCTGGTTTATCGATGTAATTGATGTTCCTCAAGCCCACAAGCATTCTTGTAATTGCTTTCTGTACCCTTTCTGAAGCTTTAAAATCCTACCTGATGTGATGTGTCCAGAATTGGGTCCAACATTCCATTTGAAGCCAATATATCATAATTTCCTTGCTTTTATCTTCAAAGCCTAATTATCTAGCTCACAATCCTGCATTTCTTTTTCATCACTTTCTCAGCTGACTCTGTTATTTGTGTCTGGATACCCTTTAAACCATATGTCGTTCTATTTTTGCATCTCCTCTAGAATTACACCATATATTGTCTATTCCCACTCCACACTCTCCCCTTCACAATATATCAATTCACACTCCTTTGCATTAAAGTTCATTTGTCACATGCCCTCCAAGTTCACCAGCCTGTCTATAACTTCTTGAAGTCAATCACTATTTTCCTCGCAGTTCATAATACTTGCACATTTGAGATCAATTGCAAATATTAAAACTGTTCACTGCACTACAGAAACTCTTTATATTTACATTACAAAAGCAGTTACCCATGGAAAATGTTTCTGTATAAATTTCTTCAGTCTAAAAACAATTCACCATTACACTCTACTTCTTGTCACTCAATCGGTTTTGCACTTCTACCATCACTGTCCCTTTTATTCCCTGGGTTTAATTTTGATGGTAAATTAATCCTGTGACACTTCACCAACAACAGTTTGAAGCCCAAGTCAACCACTTCAAGCCCATTAGCCTTATCAACTGTTTAAGACTTAAGGTGTAGGAGCAGATATTGATCATTCTGCTATTGAGGGTAAAAAGTGAGGTCTGCAGATGCTGGAGATCACAGTTGAAAATGTGTTGCTGGTTAAAGCACAGCAAGTTAGGCAGCATCCAAGGAATAGGAAATTCGACGTTTCGGGCATAAGCCCTTCATCAGGAATGAGGAGAGGGTGCCAGGCAGGCTAAGATAAAAGGTAGGGAGGAGGGACTTGGGGGAGGGGCGATGGAGATGTGATAGGTGGAAGGAGGTCAAGGTGAGGGTGATAGGCCGGATTGGGGTGGGGGCGGAGAGGTCAGGAAGAAGATTGCAGGTTAGGAGGGCGGTGCTGAGTTGAGGGAACCGACTGAGACAAGGTGGGGGGAGGGGAAATGAGGAAACTGGAGAAATCTGAATTCATCCCTTGTGGTTGGAGGCTTCCCAGGCGGAAGATGAGGCGGTCTTCCTCCAACCGTCGTGTTGTTGTGTTTTGCCGGTGGAGGAGTCCAAGGACCTGCATGTCCTCGGTGGAGTGGGAGGGAGAGTTAAAGCGTTGAGCCACGGGGTGGTTGGGTTGGTTGTTCCGGGCGTCCCTGAGGTGTTCTCTGAAGCGTTCCGCAAGTAAGCGGCCCGTCTCCCCAATGTAGAGGAGGCCACATCGGGTGCAGCAGATGCAATAGATGATGTGTGTGGAGGTACAGGTGAACTTGTGGCGGATATGGAAGGATCCCTTGGGGCCTTGGAGGGAAGTGAGGGAGGAGGTGTGGGCGCAAGTTTTACATTTCCTGCGGTTGCAGGGGAAGGTGCCGGGAGTGGAGGTTGGGTTGGTGGGGGGTGTGGACCTGACGAGGGAGTCACGAAGGGAGTGGTCTTTGCGGAACGCTGATGAGTTTGCTCTGCTGTTCAATGAGATCATGGTGGATCTGAAATCCTAAATTCTGCTTACCTGCCTTTTTCCCATAACCTTTGATTCTCTTACTGATTAAAAACCTGTCTATCTTAGCCTTGAACATACCTAATGATCCAGCCTTGACAGCCCTCAATGGTAAAGGCTGATTCACTACCATCTGAGAAAATAAATTTCTCCTCAACTCTGTCTTAAATGTGCGAACCACTGCTACCCACCATTCTGAGATTATGTCCTCTGGTCCTATACTTTCCAAGAGGGGTATCACAAATCCACATCTACCCTCTCCAGTTCCGAGGAATCTTGTATGTTTCAATAATGTTGCCTCTTGTTCTTCCATATTCCAATGAGTCCAAGCCAAATCTATTCAACCACTCCCCAGAAGTCAGTCCTTCCATACCCAACATCAGCCGAGTGAAGTTTCTACTGACTGCCGCCAATGCCAATATATCAATCCTTAGATAAGGGACCAAAGTTGTTGACTGTATTCCAGCTGTGGTCTGAATCGTGCCTTGCACAATTTCAGCAGAACCTCCATATTTTTAGACACAATTCCTATTGAAATAAAGGTCAACCATTAATTTGTTGTCCCTATTACCCATTAATCTTGGATATTAGGTTTTTATGTTACATGCACAAGGTCTTTAACAACCTCTGTTTTGTAGCCTTCTGCTATATTCCTCCATTTAAATAATATTCAATTCCTCTATTCTTCCTGCCAGTGCCCAACATTACGTTGCACGCATTATATTCCATCTGCCAAATTTTTCCCATTTGCTTAACCAGTCTACATCCCTGTGCAGACTCGTTATGTCATCCTCATTATTTGCCTTCCCACTTATTTTTGTGTCATCTGCAAATACGAAAATTGTACTTTCACTTTCCTTACTCCAATCATTATTATACATTGTAAATCATTATGGCCACAGCAGTGATCCCTGTGTTGCTCTACTAGTTGCACATTGCCATCCAGAAAATGTCTGGCTTCTCCCAACTCTCCGTCTTCTATCAGTTAGCCAATGCTCTACCAATGCTGATACACAACATTCAAAACCATAGTATCTTACCTTACATGTCTTCTGTGTGATACCTTACCAAACGCCTGCTGAGCATTCAAATATATTACATCCATTTCTATCCTTGTTGTTATCTCTTCAAAGAATTCAAGTTACTCATTCACCTCATCATTACTGCATCCAATCTAATCCAAGCAATTTATCAACTTCAAATCTGTCTCAAAACCTTCTCTTTATCATTTATAATGTATCTTTATAATTTTTAGCCAACCTTTGACTTTGATAGCATCTGAATGCTTGTGAAGTTTTAATGTGCAATATTAAGTTAATACTTCAGTCATACTGCAATACATAGATCCTTGTTTGCTGACTTCCAATTGACTTCACCTCTTCTCTTATGGTCCTTTGGCTATTTATAGGCTTTTGCAAATTTGTGGATTCACTTTTGTGGAAATTGCCTGTATTGTTTTCATATTTCTGTTTGCATTTCACGTCTGAAATCTTTATAACCAGCTTGGATAGAAGAATGTCTCTCAATGGCTCTCAATGGCACTCACTCATTGAGGTCTGTTGACCAGGCACTTAGTATCTGACAATGAGGAACCCATTCACAAAGCCTGCAAGCAAATCGAACAGTGTTGCCTTTTAGGCTTCCAGTGAGGAATCCACTGCCTGCCATACAGTCAACAGTGATGGCAGGATGAGGCTCTTATCTCATCAAAAATTGCCCAAATGGCGTCCAACTAGGAGGACCACCCCCAAGCTGGACTTCATTAGGGCAAAAGTGATGTTCCCAACCACCACCTACTTGTCTGGTTGGAATTTCCACACACAAAATTCACCTAAGGGAGAGCATTAAATGCTAGCTATTGTTCATGAAGTCCCAATTTTAATCTCAATGGTTTAGAATAATGATGTGTCTAAGGATTTAAATTTAAAGTTGCTCGATATTTCCTCGTCCATGCCTTCACTGTATTTATAATCACTCCATTAACATTTTTTTCCAAAACTCTATCGCAACTTCCACACTGGACATGCCAAGGTTTGAGCCTATATGTTTCCCACATGCCAAGTTGTGCAGTAATTCACTGTACTAAAGTCCAGTCACTGTGAATGTATGCTAAAGCTCTCTATCTACTGAATTGCATTGACATTTTGGGTCAAATATGCTGGAAAAAGAACAACACAACTGGACATCTTTACATGATTAGCAGCAAGAATCGAGTGTGTGGTGCTGGGAAAGCACAGCAGGTGAGGCAGCATCTGAGGAGCAGGAGAATTGACATTTCGGGCATAAGACCTTTATCAGTAAATCCATTTCCTGATGAAGGGCTTATGCCTGAAATGTCGATTCTCCTGCTCATCGGATGCTGCCTGCCATGCTGTGCTTTTCCAGCACCACACTCTCAGCTCTGATCTCCAGCATCTGCAGTCCTCACTTTCTCCTGTTGATTTTGACCCTACTGTGATTAGCAATGATTAGCTGCAAGGCTGGTCATTCATAGAGTGTGCCAGAATAGATTGTTTGTGAGCCCTCTTCTTCCAGTGCTCAGCAATGGGAAAGAACAAATCCCATAGCTCCTGAGGACATTACCAGGACTCTCTGAATACTAGAAGCTCACTGAAAAATATCTTAACAATGAAGTAGTTTTAATGTTGGTGGAGTCGTTTTAAACACAGACAATTTACAGTACATGAGGGAACTGTAAAGAAATCTATCTACAAAAACTAAAAAAAATCCAAATTTAATTAAAATGTTGGAAATACACTCGAGTTTGTCAGTAATTATGAAGAGAAAGAGTTCTGACATAACACCTACACCTCAAATATAAGCTGTCTTTTATCTTTATTGGTATTGACAGATTTGTTGTATCCAGCAGCTTCTGTTTATAGTGAAATCTGTAGTAGATAATGAAAAAGGTAATGGTAAAAATATGCTTATTGTCATTCAGAGCTAACCATCTAACTAAATCTCACCAGCTTCTGTTCCAGCCACATCACAGGAACAATTCTAACCCTAGACTCATCCACTGTCAAAGACACAAATTGGATGTCAGGTACAGAAGGTACGAAACAGCTGATAAAAGTGAGATATTTAACCAATCACTATCAGCAAGGAAGAACTATTTGAGCATGTTAAGAGTCTAATGCCCTGTGACATGATAGGTCCTATAGGCTTGGCTCTGAGAGAGGTGGTTGCTGATATAACAGAAATATTGTTAATGTTGTTCCAACAGTACATAGATTTGAAAAACAGATTGGAAGTTTGCAAATTTAATACCATCATTCAAAAAAGAAGGGAGAAGGCAAATTGGGAATTGCAGATCAGTTAGCCTGACATCAGTTACTGAGAAAATCCTGGAATGTATTGATGAAGACAATCTTCATTGTATGAGCCAACTCAACATGGTTTTATGAATGAAAAATTTATTAAAAATGAGAATATAATTTAATAAGAATGAGAATATAATTAGTAGATAATTGGTAGAATAGTAGAGAAAGGGGAACTAGTGGATGTGGTATATTTGGATTTCCAAGAAGCATTTGAGAAATAGCCACCCAAAAGGTTAATACACAAAGTAAAGGCATACAGAAGTAAGGATGCCATTAGCACGGATAGTGGTATTTAGGCAGACAGCAGAGATAAAGAAGACATTGTTGTGGTTGTATTCGCCGAGCAGGGAATTTGTTTTGCAGACATTCCGTCCTCTGTCTAGGTGACATCCTCAGTGTTTGGGAGCCTCCTGTGAAGCGCTTCTGTGTTGTTTCCTCCGGCATTTATAGAGGTTTGTCTCTGCCGCTTCCGGTTGTTCTTCCGGTTTGTCCTATATCGTGTTTTGTGCAGTCCTTGCATGGGATTTTGTACACTATGCTGGTTTTGCTCTTGCTGGGTATCGGGTCCTTTGTCCATGCAAGGACTGCACAAAACATACATAGGACAAACAGGAATTCAGCTAATGATCCATATTCATGAACACCAACTAGCCACGAAACGACACGACCAACTATCCTTAGTAGCCACACACACAGATGACAAGCAACATGAGTTCGACTGGGACAACTCTACTATTATAGGAAAAGCCAAACAGAGAACAGCCAGGAATTCCTAGAGGCATGGCACTCATCCACAGATTCTATCAACAAACACATCGACCTGGACCCAATATACCAGCCACTGCAAAGGACAGCTGGAATTGACAACCGAAAGTAGCAGAGACAAACCATTATAATTGCCGGAGGAAACATCACAGAAGTGCTTCACAGGAGGCTCCCAAGGATGTCACCCAGACAGGGGACGAAACATCTGCAACACAAATTCCCAGCTCAGCGAACAGAACCACAACAATGAGCACCCAAACTACAAATCTTCTCACAAACTTTGAATAAATAAAACATTTTTAAGGTACCAGACTCTAAGTAATAGTGTGTCACAAGGAAATTTCTTAATAAGTAGCTGAATTAAACGTAACTTGTGGTAATTTACCTCAACATTCCAAACTCTGACTACTTCCTTCTCAAAGGCCAAGGTATCAGATATGTGGGAACATCACCAGGTTCCCCTCTAATATGCTCACCATTCTGATTTTGAGAGGGGAGATAAAAGGTCTTTTCAGGATGGCAGCCTGGTAAAATTCTGCAGGGGTCAGTATTGGGACCATAACTATTCACATTGTACATTAACGATCCAGATGAAAGAACTGAGTTGCTAAGTTTGCAGATGACACAAAGATAGTGGAGGGACAGATAGTGTTAAGGAAATGGAGAGGCTGCAGAAGGACTGGGATAGACTATGAGAGTGGCAGATGAAATACAACATGGGAATATATCAGGCTGTGCATTTTGGTAGGAAGAATAGAGATATAGACTATTTTCTAAATGGGAAAAGGCTTCAGAAATCTGAAGCACAAAAGGACTTAGGAATCCCAGTTCAGGATTCTCTTCAGGTTAATGTGCAACTTCGGTTTGTAGTTAGAAGGCAATGTTAGCATTGATTTTGAAAGGGCTAGAATGCAAAGGCAGGGATGTGTTGCAGAGGCTGTATAAGGCTCTGGTCTGGCCACATTTGGAATAACTTGAGCCATTTTGTGCCTTGTATCTCAGGAAGGATGTGTTGATCATGGATGGATTCCAGAGAAATTTTACAAGACTGATAGTGGAGATGAAGGGCTTGTCATCTGAGAAGCAATTGAGGAATGGGGACTTATTGAAACATAGAGAATATTGAGAGGTCTGGATAGAGTGGATGTGGAGAAGATGTTTCCACTAGTTGTAAAGACTAGGACCCAAGCACATAACCTCAGAGTGAAGGGATAACCCTTTAGAACTGAATAAGGTGAGAATTTCTTCAACCAGAGGATGTGAACCTGTGGAGGCTGTAGACGCCAATCCACTCAGTATATTTAGAACAGAGGTAAGTACTTGATTAATAAGGGGATCAAGAGGTACAGGGAGAAGACACAAGAATGGGCTTGAGAGACATATCAACCGTGATTGAATGGCAGAGCAGACTCAATAGGCTGAACGGCCTAATTCTGCCCCTGTTTCTTACGGTATTAAAATAGTAATATAAGCTCTTGACCACAGCAATCCTCTCTAATTGTGGAGCTTGATGGGCAAATATAAAGGTCAAGTTGAGCCAAACTCTTCATTGCTGGAGAAAAGATCACACTATGCTGTGCAAAAGGAGTCATTCAGCAGGTGGAGTGGTCAAACTGGCAGTAATCCCTGAAGCACATAGTGGAGGAGACCCTTGAGCAGGGGACCAACAGTGCAGGCACTCAGTAAGACTGGTTCGCAGCAGTAGGAGGGTGTAAGTTTCTTCAAAGCTCCATGGATGCACCTTCAACACTTTCCAATGTTATGAAGACCTTTTGAGTAGATTCCACTTGATGTGTTGGAAGGTGTCAGATGAAATATCTGCTGAGACAAAGGGCTGATGTGAGAGACCAGCAGCAGTGAATTTTGAAAGTCAAAACTACCTCTGACCATCACAGGAGGCAAGAACACCATCTACCACATCACACACCCCTCACAAGGTATTAAATGACTTTGAAAGAACTGGCACAGATTCAGCATCACAGCACATGAACAAGAGCATGTTATGGAAGCACAGATTCCTTCGAGCATGCCATTGTAGGATGAATGGCATCGCTAGTCATACTTATACTGTTGAAGAAACAGAGTTCCACTCACCATATAAAGGTTAACAATGGAAATTGTGTGACCATCCATTGAATTTTACTGGGGCTGTCTGGTTCCTGTCTGGAACAATTCATATGATGCAAAAATACACCATCGTAGCAATATGAACTCATGAGGTTGTCCATTGTAAAAAGTGTCCCCTTCAAGGAGTAGTCATTGGTGGCGAGTCAATACAGAAGCAGTGAACTGGCACAAGCAGTTGCATGATACATTTTGCAGCATTGGTGATCTGTTACAATGATGACACATGGATTATATGCTCGCACCCAGTTGAGATGATCTCTGGCTTTGCAACAGGACTGAGACTGACAGAGACATTGTAAATGGTGCCACAATCAGATACTTTCCACTGTCTGTGACCTACCTCTGTCTTACTGAAACACATACCTTTCTGCACAAACACAGTTGCTACAGTTTATTACCATACCCTCTCATGTGCAGTGACTTTGGGGAAGGCCACCATAATTATAAAATTTCAGACATTAGGGTATCAATCTACCTTGCATCTTGGTGAAAAGTCATTTTCCAAGAAATATCCTCTCAGTTGGCAATCCTAGCTATGTGAGCTCTGTTTGAACTATGGCAGGTTAGTGTCTGTGTCTGAGATTCTATTTGATTATTCCCTTTTTTTAAATTGAAGTTCTAATGGCTGCTATTTCAGTAGAGGAGTTCCTACTGTGCAGTCACCTCCTCTATTTAGTCTGAGTGCTGATTGGGACGCATGTGCCTATAATAATATTGCAATACTCCATTAAACAACCTCTCAAGTGTCTGCTTGGTAGTTCCATTTGCCTCTTCATTGATGCTTTAATCGAAAAATTGCCTCTTTAAACATCACGCAAATACAGAAACATGTCTTGCAACTAGCAGATTATACTATAGTTTTAACTTGTCAGCTTATATACCCTTAATCCATTTTGGTCTCTGTAGTGCTTGGACCTAGGGCCAGGTAGATCCCATTGACAATGAGATCCTTGATTGGGGATGTTAACCTTATTAATGACCTTTCTGCAAAACTGGGAAAAATTTGAGATTTAATACATTTGTTTTGCAACGTGAAAAGGGTTAAAGGGTTAAAAGGAAAAATGGGAGCATAAATGATAGGGTGGAATATGGGAGAGATTGTAATATAAGTGATGAAAAGCCAAAGAGAAGAATAATGGGACAAATAAAGAAAAGAAACGTGCAAAGGAGGTGTCAGTCTCAAAATAGTAAATGGCTGTTATCCAAAGGCAGAAAAAGAGAAAAACAAGAGAATAAAGCCAAAATCAGAAATGAAGGAAACAAAATGTTAGCAGAGGTCACTGTGGAATCAACCAATGTTTTGGCTCTATCCTCACTGCACTGTTCCATTCCCAGTTTGCTGTTGTATGATATTAAAAGAGATTGACTGATTCTTAAAGATAATTGTCCATATGTGCATTTTAGTGATACGTCCCTTGACACTTTATGTATTCCTTGAAGTTTTATTTATTCATTCATGGGATAAAAACATCATTAGTAAGGTCATCAGTTTTCGCCCATTCATAATGGCTTCTTGAACAATTGAGCTCTACATTTTTCTGACCCATAGGAATGGAACACTATAGTTCCAGCTCCGAAGGCATGGAACTTGGAGGTGTTGGTGTTCTCAGGCATCTTCACCCTTTCTGTGGTGGATGTTCTAGGTTCAGAAAGTTCCATCAAAGGAGGCTTAATGAATGACTGAAGTGCATCTTGTTTTTTACTACTCACGAGATATCTAGATATTTTGGTCGTACCTTTCGCACACTTGTGAAATGTGTTGTATCAAATGTGGGATGATTCTCATCTTCCTTTGAGACCATGTGCTTTCTTTTACTTGTTCATCACTGATTTTCTGGCTACCTGTTGCAATGAGTGTAGGGCATTAGATTTGGACAGCCTTTTCATATTTAGTACCCAGTGATGATAAAAATGAATAAATCATAATAATCAAATAGGCACTTTCTTATTCAAGCTCTGTCATGGAGCAAGATCTGCATTTAAATTGATGATACCATTGGCTGCATGGCTGGAAGTTAAATTCCCTTCCCTATCTGGAACTTAGTGCCAGGGACCCGGGTTCAATTCCAGCCTCGGGTGACTGTCAGTGTGGAGTTTCCACATTCTTCCGTGGGTTTCCTTCGGGTGCTCTGGTTTCCTCCCACATTCCAAAGATGTGCAGATTAGGTGAATTGGTCATGCTAAATTGCCCATAGAGTTAGGTGCATTAGTTAGGGGGAGTGGGTCTGGGTGGGTTACTCTTCAAAGGGTCAGTGTGGACTAGTTGGGCTAAAGGGCCTGCTTCCACACTGTAGGGAAGCTAATCAAAGCTAATCAAGATGTATCATAACTTTATTCCCCTCACTCCAAAACATTGGGATGGACAGGCTAGTGATTTTTTAATGCTATTTCATCAGTCTAAAACACAGAAACTAACAAGCAAAGCTAAAGAAATCTTCTAATCCCCCTGGAACTGAATGGAGAAGCATATTATTAGCTTGTTACTCAGAGACGAAATTAAGTATGGTCCTCAAATCCTGTAAAGAATAATTAAGTTCTTGCTTTAGGGTAAGGACAAGTCTGGTTTAATCAGTTTGGTAAACAGAAAGACTTGAAGAAAACTACCTTGAAGGTCAATTATGTTGTTTGGAATATTGGTGGAGTTGCATGTTTTTATTAAACTTTTAGAAGTAATAGGTTATATCCTTGAATGAGTGGTAAGCAGAAAAGGAAGTTGGATTTATGATTAATACAAAGATTGAAAAATTGACAGAAGATACTTGAGGCTAGGATATTTTTCCAATGGAGGTAATTAGTGTCAATCTGTGACTAGATATCATCGCTTGAGCTGACAGTGAGTATGCAGATGATGTATCTGACAATTCTGAATAAAGCTGAGGAATCTTAATGTACATTTTCTGAACTAAGAAAGGTTTTCAAAGGTGAAAAAAGTATTAACTAAAAGTTCTTACATCTAATGTTGTTTTAAATGCAAATATAGTGGTCAAACACCTCTATGACTCTATGACTCTAATTGACACAGCATAGGGTCCCACCAAGAATAAATCAGAGACCACCCAATTCCTGCCTCGATAGAAGGAAGAATGTTGACACCAGGGAAAACTGTCCATGTTTTTTCAAACAAGTTATCTTTTACACTGATCTGAAAACACTGAGAAGGCCATGATATATCATCTCACCTGAAAGACACACATCTTTTCTTGCTATGTTTCTTGCTTTGTTCCTATATTTTAACCTAGCACTCCTTTTTCTAAGGGCTCAATGTTGCCCACCATGTGAGATAACCAAATTGGCACTTAATACAAGATGAGGCTGAGGCCAGGTTTTGTACATTGGTTCCTTTGATATTATAATGGCATGTTTTCACAGTGTATAAAACATTCAGCTGCTAATGTTGGCAAGTTGTTTCTGGGCTTGCTTTCCTTAGGAAATAGACTTATTCCCTCTGAGTAAAGAGCATAAAGATGGCATGTGCAGATGGTCCTTGAAGTGCTGAACAGCATGGATGACATGAGATTTGATAGCTTTTCTTGCAAGGCAATAGAGAAGTTAAAATCTCCAAAATAACATGGATTACTTGGAATATCTATTCAAAACAGGAAAGAAATTGAAGGAAGAGAACAGACACACTGGAAATGAATCCCATTCGTCTCTTAAGCAATTATTTTCATTGTCAACATATTTTACAAATTTAGAAACACACTGGATAAAACTTTAACCAAAATCAAAATCAATTTGCAATTCAACTGATAATATGGTTACATATAGGTAAAGTCATCATAGTCTTAGCAGGCCACATGGCTGCTCTCGTAAGAGAGAGATGACTACTGTTGGTTTAACGTATGGGTCACCATATCTCACGCAAGGGGAGAGGTTGAGAAGGAGAGTATTTCATGGTAACTTTAGTCAGTGTGGAAATTGAGCTCATGATATAGGCATTACTCTGCATTGCAAACCAACCGTCCAGCTAACCGACCTCCGGCTGGTTACATACAGGGTAAGAGTAGTGTTGGAAAAGCACAGCAGGTCAGGCAGCATCCGAGAAGCAGGAAAAATCGACGCTTTGGGCAAAAGCCCTTCATCAAAATTCCTAATGAAGGGCTTTTGCTGAAACGTCATTTTTTCCTGCTCCTCGGATGCTGCCTGACCTGCTGTGCTTTTCTAGCATCACTCTAATCTTGACTCTGATCTCCAGCATCTGCAGTACCCACTTCTGCCTGGTTACATAAGGGATTTACCAAAATTGGTAAGTCACAGATGAGCTAATGGCAATGAGATCTGGCCCCAAAGAAAAGAAACAAATGGCATTTTACTTGAAAGTGTTCAGTCATTCTGATGTTAACCCCTAACTGAAAATTAACAATGCAATGTACCATTCTGCGAAGTGCAAAAAAAGTAATTTGTTTTCCAGGAGTGTTCAGAATATTTGTCTTTAACATATGGAGGCCATGTATTAGATTTAAATTTGCACACATTGAAACAATCTCAAACTCTTGTTGTTCCCATTCAGAATTAGTTTGCTAATCAGGGAAAACATCTAAGGAAACCCCAATGGTTGCAGAATGGACTTGAGGCCTGTGTTGCAATAATTTTTGAAATATTCCCACATGGGTTTAAATAAATGGAGAAAATGATTAACAGCAACCTTCAGAGAGGATATTTTTCAGTTGTCTGTTATTGATCCTGTGTTCATGTCTCACCCAGGAGACTACATCATTACTGGGAGGTAGGGGAGGGGTGATCCTTGGGAAAGTGTCTAGTCATGATTCTTCAATCACTATGGTGCTTAGGTATTTTAATAGATCAGCTAATGTTGTTCCACTTGGACTAATAACCTGCTGTCTCAGGAGCTCTGTGCAGTCTGCATCTGACACCATCATTAACTGTATCCACATAATCCTGTGCTGTCAGATCAGAATTCACTTGCTTCCGAATTTGGAATTTATATTGCTTGTGGAGAATTAATAGTATTTGGAAGCTCCCATAATTTGATTCTATGCTGAACAGTAATTTCCAGATCAGAAATGTCGAGCGAATAGCACATCAAAGCTAAATTGAAGTGACATTTCTCCAAATGAACGTTGAAATTAGCAGTCAGCGAAATGACTGTACCACAGAGCTTTTCCTGAAAACGGGAAGGAATGAGCTCTAAAATACTTTTGGTCTATGTGCCGTATTTATGAATAGAAAATATAAATAGATTAGCAAAATGTCTGCCAAAAGCATCTAATGTACATTCAATATTTTGACTTCATCAGATACACACAACATTATACTTGGGTATTTAATGTTTCTTGCCTAGATGCAGCTCATTGTTCAGTCAAGATAATGAAAGGGTTGAGTTTCTGTTACAATGTATTGCATACGTCTGTTGGTGACAGGCAGGATTCTTTGACAGGTTCTCAGGTCCATTGAAGGTTCTTGCACTCCCACTCGTAGGTCTTACCAAATTCTGCTTCCCCTACCCAATCACCTGTCTGCCCCATTACCACTTCCATTACTCATTATGGCAGACCTTAGTCTGTTTTTGAAATAGACATAAAAATCAAGTAAACATTTATCAATCAAATCTGATTCAAACACACCCCACGCCATGCAAATCTCCTTCCTTCACCAAATCTGCTGCAACTTCAGCAGTTCATTATCCCTATTTCCCCAGGGATTCTCCATGCTCCCCTCCCACTCCACCCCTACAGGTTCTCAGCCTTCTCCAAGACTGAGGGCCGACTGCTGTTGTTCACCTTTACCCCTCCCTTGCAGGAAGCCACCTACACTCTGTCAATTCTTGATGCCCCACCAGCCCATATTAGACACAATATGCTCCCTGCTACTTAGCTTCCCATTCTGCAAAATATCCAACTACCTCTGCCATTCCAGTTGCCATTTGCTCTGCCTCATCAGCCCCACAAATGGATCCCCAGACATGAGTTGTCCTCAGTATTGGACAGATCCTTCATCACCTTAGACTGAGGAGTGCCACAACACCCAAACCTACAGGAGCACCCCACACCCTCTGACTGACTGAAGCACATCCTTCAGGACTGACTGGAGCACACCCTGGCTGAATTTATCCTTCACTTCCCTTTATCACTTTCAAAATTCCAAAACTACTCAGATAATGCCAGTCTTTACGCCGGTTATATTATTAATCTGGAGAAGGTTCAGAAGAGATTTATCAGGATGTTGCTGAGTGTGGAAGGTTTGACTGTTAAACAAAGGGTTAGTAGAATCCTTACATTTGGCCCAACAAGACCACACCGATTCTCTGAAGACAGTCCCACCCAGACTCACCCCTTTACCCTGTCACTGTAACCCTGCATTTCCCATGGCTAATCCACCTAGCCTGCACATCCCTGGACACCATGGGCAATTTAACATGGCCAATCCAGCTAACCTACACATTTTTGGACTGTGAGAGGAAACCAGAGCAGTTTTCATGCAGATATAGAGAGAATGTGCAAACTCCACACAGACAGTCACCCGAGGCTGGGGCTGTGAGGCAACAATGCTAGCCACTGAGCCACCATGCCACAAGGACTTTAAGCTAGGACCCTTTTCCGTAGAGCATAGAAGGTCGAGGTGTATATGGAAGGTTAACAGTAGTCGTCTTTTTCCTAGGATGGGGGATTTAATTACTGGGGGACAGATTTTTAAGGTGAGAGCAGAGATTTTTAAAACAAAATCTGAGGGGCAGAGGATGGTTCACATGTGGAATGAACTTCCTGAGGAAGTTATGGATGTGAGCACAATTACAACATTTAAAAGACATTTGTATAGTACATGAATATAAATATTTGGAAAGAGTAGGCAGGGTGGGACAAGTTTAATTTGAAATTATGTTCGGCATGGATTGGTTGGAGAGAAGGATCTGTTTCTGTGCTGTTCAGCTCTATGACACTATGACTATGACCATCATTTAGGTGATGAGGAGGTAACATTGGTTTGTGTGTAGATGGGGAATAGCAAGGGAAAGAAGTCAAAGTATCATATTAGAAAAATATCAAGTTGCTTATTTTAGCAGAAAGAATAAGAAAATGTAGAATATTGTTTAAAGCAGAGAATAACTGCAGAAATATGAGATGTAGAGTCATAGAGTCATAGAGATATACAGGACAGAAACAGACCCTGTCCCTAATGAAGGGCTTTTGCCCGAAATGTCGATTTTGCTGCTCTTTGGATGCTGCCTGACCGGCTGTGCTCTTCCAGAACCACTAATCCAGAATCTGGTTTCCAGCATCTGCAGTCATTGTTTTTGCCTTAGACCCTGTCCATGCCAACCAGATATACCAACCCAATCTAGTCCCACCTGCCAGCACCCCGCCCATATCACTCCAAACCCTTCCTATTTATTTGCCCATCCAAATGCCTTTTAAATGTCCCAGCCTCCACCACTTCCTCTGGCAGCTCATTCCATACATATACCACCTTCTGCATGAAAAAGTTGCCCCTTAGGTCCCTTTTATATCTTTCCCCTCTTGGCCTCTAGTTCTGGACTCACCCACACTAGGAAAAAGACTTTGTCTATTTATCCTATCCATGGCCCTCATAATTTTGGTAAACCTCTATAAGGTCACCCCTCAACCTCCGACACTCCAGGGAAAACAGCCCCAGCCAATTCAGCCTCTGCCTATAGCTCAAATCCTCCAACCCTGGCATCATGCTTGTAAATCTTTTCTAAACCCTTTCAAGTTTCACAACATCTTTCTGATAGGAAGGAGAACAGGATTGTATGCAATATTCCAACAGTGGCCTAACCAATGTCCTGTACAGCTGCAACATGACCTCCCAACTCCTGTACTCAATACTCTGACCAATAAAGGAAAGCATACCAAATGCCTTCTTCACTATCCTATTTACCTGCGACTTCACTTTCAAGGAGCTATGAACCTGCACTCCAAGTTTTCTTTGTTCAGCAACACTCCCTAGGACCTCACCATGAAGTGTATAAGTCCTGCTCAGAGTTGCTTTCCTATAGAGTGACCTACATATTCAAGTTCATGAATCATGAAAAGCTAGTATGCAGGTAGAACAAATTATTAAGAAGACTAATTCCTCCAATGAGTGGAAGTGAACATAAAAGTAGGGATGTTATGTTTCAGTTCTACAGGGAATTCGTAAGACCACATCTTCATAGTGGGTGTGGTTTTTGGTCCCTCTGTTTAAGAAAAGATGTCAATATGTTGGAGGTGTTTCAGTGATATTCACTAGACTTATACTTAGAAAAATTGGGCTTTCTTGTTGGACAGATTGGCTTTGTTTTTATAGGACGTTAGATGAATAAAGAATAACTTGTTTGAAATGCATCAAAATCCTGAATGGCTTTGATCAAATGAATGTTGAATTAGAATGAGGGGGATCTCTTTTAAAATTAATCATTGTTTTTTAGGGCAAAGAAGGATTTTTCTTCCTCACAAAGATGAATGACTTTGGAACTCTCTGTCTCAAAAAGTGGTGAATGCAGGTTCATTGAATACTTTTAAAGTGAAATTAGGCAGATTCTTGTTGGCCAAGGCAATCCAAGGTTATCACAGCTGGGTAGATACGTGGAATTTCAAACACAAATAAACCAGCCATTAAAAGACATTGCAGGCTTCAGGTGCCAGGTGATCTACTTCTGCTCCTAATTTGTATGCTCATATGCTCCATTTATCATTTTGCTGGTTTGAAGTATCTCAGGGAATGCTGCTCTCTACTTCCTTGCTATTAGAATGTTTTAGAATCCCTACTGTGTGAAAACAGGCCCTTTGGCCCAACAAGTTAGTACCGACCCTCCAAAGGCTAGCTCCCCCAGATCCATTCCCTCTACTTTATTTTTCCCCCAGACTAATGCACCTAACCTGCACATCCCTGAGCACTCTGGGCAATTTAGCATGGCCAATTTACCTAACATGCACATCTTTAGACTGTGGGAGGAAACTGAAGCACCAAGAGGAAACCCACACAGATAGTCACCCAAGGCTAGAATCAAACCTGGGTCCCTGGCACTGTGAGGAAGCGTTGCTCACCACTGAGCCACTGTGCTGCAGCTCCATGCAGCTCTACCATATGCAGCCCCCTTGTAATGCGCATTAAAGTCTGCTATTTAGTTATAAACTGCCTTCTATTTGCAATGTGTGGAAAAGGATATCCTTGAGCATGTGTCAGTTGATCTTGGAGATGCCCTGAAAGACAAAGTGCCTGGGTCTGCTTGAACATGTGTAGTGTACTTGGAAAACTGAGTGTGCAAGTGATTGTGAGTATCATTTAGAGATGTATGGAAGTATGAGGAAAGCAGCAAGTATTTACCCTGATGTGGATGAAGAGTCTTACTCAGCAGATACATTCCTTCTTTCCACCTTCAGGTTTCTGGAACACATGTTTCTCAATTAGGTAGCAATTACTTGGGAAGGCAACATTAATTTCACAGAAGTGCACTGGTAATGAGATATATTAAGATATGTTTCTGGCCACCTGCTAGCAACTATCTATTACCCAAAGAGGGAGAATGTAAGTGAGAAATAATGAGAATCTGACTTTTAGCTTTTGACCTTTCCCCATTAAATTCATTCACCTGCCATTCCTCTTGCCATGTTGATGACTGGAAAATTCTGAACAGGTATAAGCCACTCAACCTCTCAAAACTGCTGTGTCTGTCATTCAATAATGCTTGGTTTGTGTCTTAACTCCATCTCCATAATTCTAATATGCTCATCTAGTTAATAACTATTAATAATTTCAGTTTACAACTTTTCAGCTGATTTTGCCGCAACAGCTTTTTGGGCAAGGGATTTTTGGAATTTTCTAACGCTTGCATAAAGAAGTGCATCCTAGCATCATTGCTGAATAGGTTAGTTTTAATTGTTCTTATTTCCCTGTCAGTTAAAATATTTATTGTCTAGTTGTTCTATTAACCCACAAGAATATCTTCAAATTTATATTTAGTGTTTGAAAAGCAAATAATCATGGAAAATATATGGTTGATGAACTTGAATTTTCTTCTTGAGAGGAGAACGTTAAGATTATTATTTGACAATGTGGAGCAGCTAATACAACAGGAGATCTTGAGAGAAATGGCAGAGAAGTCATAAGCTGGGAGAAAATTTAATGCAGATTGTAATCACCGAGGACCACGAATTGCACTCTGCAGAGTGATTAACTGTGAAAGAGTGGTTGACGCATTGAATTGACTTACAGGACCAGTTGCGGAGGCAAAAAATAATGAATATTTCAAAACATAATTGGATGCTGATTTGGAAATGTGACTTAAGATGAGCTGAATGACTCCCTCAATCATATAATCTCATTATCTTGAAATTCACAATCTCATACAATTTCTTGTTCCTGACAATTATCACATTCACACAAATATTTTTTTCTCAAAGTGCAATTTATAAAATTACATTGTAAAGAGTTGAAATTTGTGTCCACTTGTCCTATTTATTTTACTTACCTTGAACCAATGTTCTGTGGTCATCTGCTTACTATCTAATTGACCTCAATAAGATCGCCCTTCCTTGCCCTCCCCCACCACCACCCCCACCCCCACCCACCCTCGGGGGCTTAAATTTCTCAATTTTGTTTGACAACACATTCACTTTGAGGTCATTGTTCACACAAACACAAATGGTCCTTATGAAATGAGCAGGAAAGTTGAAAATTAATTTAAAACTTAGTGTTGCAATTCGACTTAATTCTTTGGTGCTTAGGAAGTGACTTTCCATCAAATACAGCTCAATTTCTTTCCCAACATTATAAATCACAATTGAAAGATTTAAATTATTGGCACGTTGAAACAACTGTATATAGTGTTAAATGAATGATTGACTATCAACTACTGTTGCACCTCCTTTACTTTTGTAAGACACATGAACAATTTTCTTCCTGGCCTCCTATTTACCGGCACCATAATCTTGATGCGATCTTTACAATTTTCACATGAAAGCAGAAGCACTATTATTTCAATATCAAGTAGGCTTTCCTTCCTATAACCAGCTCAATGAAGGTAAACTTGAAAGATGAGGGAATGACAAACGTTTCACCTTCGCTTTGATATCCAGTATTTAGGTTCAGTAATACAATGTAACATGCATAATCTTTTGACTAGTAAAACCTTATATTTTCACCGTAGCATCATAGGAATTTACAGCATAGAATGAGGTAATTCAGCCAATTAAAAATTAGAAAGGACAACTTCTAGCCTACCTGGTGTCCATCACAATCTCAGCATTACGCATGCTCCAGAGTAAGCCCATCCAAAATGCTATTAGCCAGTGTCTGCAGCTGGACATATTTCCTGTATACATGGTACACAGAGACATCAGAAATGCCCATAATTTCCCACACACATATAATTAGGAACAGGAGCCCTTTAAACCTACTCTGCCATTCAATATGATCGTGCTTTTTAAAAAAATTCATTCATGAGATGTGGGCATTGATGGCCGGGCAAACAGTGTTTGCTTATCCCTAATTGCCCAGAGGACATTTTAGAGTGAATCAATTTGTTGTGAGTCTGGACTTACATTTAGACTGCATCAGATAGGTTTGTCAATTTCCTTCTTGGAAGGCCCTTAGTAAACCAGCTGGCTTTTTCCCGACAATCAGCGACAGTTATATGGTCAGCATTAGATTCTTAATTCCAAAATTTTATTGAATTCCGTCATTTGCCATCCTGGGGTTATCCAACTCAGTATCCTGTACTCCCTTTCTCTCCGTACCCTTTGTTCCAGTTAGCCTTGAAAATTACATCTAATTCCTTAAAAATATCTGTTGAGCATGAAGAGCAGACCTCAGGTGTAAGCTCTACAGAGGTAACTCCTGTTTAGACTAAGCTTTTTTGATGCTCCATTTAAAGAACGCTAATTGTATTAGGAAGCTTTTTTCACTCCAAACACTCCCACTACAGTCCAATGCCCCTACCTTACTTTGTTTAAGCTAGTGCACTGTAAGAGTTTAATTAGGAAAGAAAACTGGAAGTATATGAAAGGTAGAGAAATCTGGGCTGAAATGTAGAGGGACCTGAGATTAATATGCAGAGGCATCTGGGTGTGCAGGCCCACAGATCACTGAAGGTAAATAGGTAGACTGCACAGGTAGATAATGCTTACTTTCATTGGAAGGGGCATTGAGTACAAGGATAGGCAAGTTAAGATGGTCCTTTGCAGAACTTTGGTTAGGCCACAGTTGGAATATCACATATAGTTCTGGTCACCACACTACCTTTAGAGAGGGTACATAAAATGTTTACCAGGATGTTGCCTGGTGTTGTGGATTTTAATTATGAGAAAAGTTTGGATAGACTGGGTTTATTTTCACTGGAATACAAGCAGTTGAGGGGTGATCTGATGAAAGTTTATAAAATTGTGAATGGCATGAATAGAGTGGAAAGTACAAGGCTTTATCCCATGGAGGAGAGATCCGTTTTTAGGGGACACAGGTTCAACGTGTGAGGGGAAGATTTAAAAAAGATGTGCAAAACAAGTTTTCACACAAAGGGTGGTGAGTGCCTGGAACGTGCTGCCAGAGGAGGTAGTGGAAGCAGACACAATAGAAGCATACAAGAAGTACCTGAACAAATACATGAATAGGAAGGGAATGGAGATGAGGACAGTTGAGAAGGCCAAAATGTGTCCACACAGGCTTGGAGGGCTGAAGGGCCTAATCCTGTGCTGTATTCTTTGCTCTTTGTTCTAATCCCTGACCCTGCAGTGAACTTTTTTTAATTTAAGGTTGTTTAAAGACGCACCTTATCACTGCTACTTCAACCCACTACCAGCACTAATTTAAATCTCTATCATCCTCTTAACTCATCTCCAATCCTTCTAGTAATTCCTTTCAATCTATTCCTGTTGTTTTCTCTGATGTTGAAATAGGTCCACCTTATCCACCTAATCTAAATCCCTCATTTTTGGGTAACTCTATTATATCTTCTTGCGGCCTTTTCTGCTTCCCTCCCCAAAACAAACATTTGCACCTTTATGAAAAGCAAATACAACATACTGTATATGTTGGAAATCTGAAAGGCAAGGATAAGATGCTGGAAATACTAAGCAGTTCTAGCAGCACTGGAGATAAGTAGAGTTAATGTGTACTACAGTGATCTTGGATGATCACAGTCTATTCTCAACTGGTAAGCCTTATCAAATAGAACATATTGTGTTTGAAATCAAATCATGAATAAAATTAAGAAAAACTATTATCTTTATTACATTTAAATTGAAACAGAAAATACTAAAACACTTAGGAGGCCAGGCAGGAACTATAAAGAAAAAAATGTATAGTTTACAGGAAGCAGCTTCCAGACTTAGTGTCTGCCAGACAGTGGAACAATTTTAACTAATTTACATGATTTGATGAGTCATGGAATTATCATTCCGCCTCCGAGTTCCCCGACCTGTCAGAGAAGGTGGGCGGGATGATGCACCTAAAAAAGTCATGAAGAATTGCAACTTAAAGAGACTAGGAAAGGGTTGACAATGGCAGCACTGATTGCAGCAATCAGAATACCAGAGGGAAGCAAGCAAGGCCTGTTCAATCGAGAGGAGAAGTAAGAAGACTGCACCCCACAGATACTTCCTTCAAGATGTTAATTAATGAGGACAGGAAGGAGAAGACAGCTTTGTTAAAGATTGCAGGTAGGGATAAACTTGTCTCACCAAGCAAGTGTAGTCATGAGTCATAGAGATGGTCAGCAGTCAACATTTGGTGCTAAGGATATCCATTCAGTGTTCGAAAAGTCTGAATTATCTCATTTGGTCTGGCAAGGTGAGAATCCTCCCAGATGGCAGCCCTCATCTTTGAGGCATTCTTTTACACAATGGTCCTCCACCAGACACACTTTGCAATCACATGCAGCACTTTCAAGCCTGCTTCTTACAGTTCGCCACAACAGCCAACACTGAAAACTTCACCATTTGAATTCTCACATCCATTCCTCTCAGTCACACTCCTCATATGTTCATCTTCGGTCCTTCAGCAATCAAGAAGCTCTCATACTTCTAATCCTCTGCCTTTTCTCATTGCAGGAGAAGATAGCCCTTTATTGCAAGGCAGAGAATTGGGGATGCACCTACTGCCACAGCCAACTTCACTGTTGTATAGTTAGTAGTTCTCATATAGTTAATGTTTGAGTTATACTGTGTTTACCCAGACATCATCAAATGTCACATAACCTCTGGATGGAGAATTGATTGGATTTTGGCATGGTCTCCTGTTAGGGACACATTTGTGTTATCTACCACCTGTTGGCAGTAAAGAGTGGCCTGTTTTTAAGACAAGTACCTCTTCTGCTGAACTTATTCATGGTCCCTTCACCACCATTGACTACTATACAGCCATTAAGCTTGCACAATTAGGAACACTAGTAGCTGCACTCTATCCAAACCACAAGTCACCAGTGGTTGGTAGCTAGACATCACATCAAATTATAATAGTGACCATATGGAAGGCGACATCCTTGAGGTTGGCATGGTGGCACCAATAGAGACTTTTGGTGATGGAGAGATGCATTAGCTGGGACTGAATTTTCAGTGCTAGGCCTGAGGCAGAATGGAGGCAGGCAACATCTATTCCTAACCATTTTGATTTTTGCAAGGCTAGGAAGGGTCATACAATCATAGAGGTGTACAGCACACAAACTTACCCATTGGTCCAATTCATCATCCATGCTGACCAGATTTTCTAAACTAATGTAATCCCATTTGCCAGCATTTAGTCCATATCCCTCTAAACCCCTCTTATTTCTTTACCCATTCAGATGTGTAATTGTACCTGCCACCACCAATTCATCTGGCAGTTCATTCCATACACACATCACCCTCTGCTTGAAAAGATTGCCTCTTAGGTCGCCTTTATATCTTTCCCTTCGCACCTTAAACCTGTGCCCTCTACTTTTGGCCTCCCCTGCCCCGGGAAAAATAACTTGACTATTCACCTTACCCTATCCATGCCCCTCATGATTTTATAAACTTCTATAAGATCAGCCCGGAGCCTCTGACACTCCAGGGAAAACAGCTCCAGCCTATTCAGTCTCTCCCTATAGCTCAAGTCCTCCTACCCTTGTAAATCTTTCCTCCACCTTCTCAAATTGTGTAACATCTTTCCTATAGCAGGGAGGTCAGATTGCACACAATATTCTAAAAGTGGCCTAACTCCTGTCCTGTACAGCCGCAACATGGCCTTCTAACTCCTAAACTCAATGTTCTGACCAGTGGAAAAATAAGTTTTCTGCTTCATTAATTGAGTACATTTAGGAAATTTATCAGCTCCTTAAGAGGTTGTGGATGAGGAACGCAGTGGGAGCCAAGAGGGAGTGTTTGGAAACTTCTGAGTGTTGTGAATTTCAGGTCAAAGTGTTGTTTGAGGTCAGTCAAAACTGGAAGAAATGACACACAATGTCCCAAAATATAGTTGCAGTGAAACACACTCTCTCCCTCATGTAAACAGATCCGTACATACATAAAACTGCATTCTCAAGAACAGAGAATACAATTATACTGAGAACAGAATAAATCACATGGTTTAATAATGCTTTAAAACACCGATTTTGCGGGCCTGGATGAGTTTTCGATTGTGCTTCTTTGGAGATGAAAAGAAGTTGGAAATCTCTGGATTTTCAGATGAGACTTTGATTGAGTTTCTGAGGAATAGAAGCTTTCAGGGTGAATGATTGCCTCTAGCACTGTCTGAGTTAATCTGTTAGTAAGGAGAGTTATTTTCAATCAGCTGGAGAAATGGTCTTTCTTGTCCAGTTGGTTTCCTGATTGACTTGTTTTCTCCCTGGTTCTTGGAGTAAAAGCTTTGTTAACTGAAGACTGTACTGATTAGATATCTGTGATCAATCCGTCTATTGTCTACCCAGAGTGATTTGGAAGTCCAAAGCCATCTTAAGAGCTCAGTGGCATGGGAGTTTAGTACATTATTTAGGTACTCATAGTGTACTGAGACAGTAAAGTCACCATAGCCTTACCAGACCATCATATCACTCTCTTATTAGAGACAGATGACTAATACTGATTTAATCTGAAGGATACCATACCTCAGGAAAATGGAAAGATTGAGAAGGAGAGTTCTTCATGGTAACCTCAGCCCACTCTCTAACATAAGCCTGTTATTTCACCACTTGAGCGAACTGAACCTGTACTGCACTGTCAAAATTGTTGTTCTTTCCAAGAAGCATTAAATAAAGACCCCAAATATCTTCTTAGTTGGAAGTGAAATATCCATTGACATTATTCTGAAGAAGAGTCGAAAAGTGTGGCGTTGGAAAAGCACAGCAGGTCAGAGCATCCAAGGAGCAGGAGAGTTGATGTTTTAGGTGTAAGCCTTTCATCAGAAAGCATTTGCTGTCCTCACTTTCTCCCACTATTCTGAAGAAGAACTGGGAAGACCTGGCCAATAATTGTCTCTTAGCCAACATTACTACCTTGTCAACACTACAACAATGACTACATTCAAAAAACCTTATTGGGTAGAAATCTTTTTTAAAATGTTCTGACACCATGAAGGATGATACATTAATGTAACTTTCTCCTTCACTTGAATTGTTACCTGATTATTTTTGAGTTATGAATTATTATTTGTCCAAGTTGTAAGGAACCATTGAAGAGTTAAATAACCAATGTTTATGAGTGGTTTTTCTGCAGCAACTAAAGCGTAGAGCACATGAAAACTGCAAAACATTAAAATAATTTGGCAGTGCAACATTTAAGTTACCATCAAGTTAAGGAGACAAATCAAGTCAAGTGATCATCGTTATTCATTTTAAAAAACTCAGTTCTTAAAAATCCCTTTTACTACTGAAGCTGAAGATAAACACCTCTGAATGGTACAAGAAAATAGTCAGTTCTACAATTACGCATCATTCATTGACACAAACTGGCTGTAACTCGATTGATGAATGGGGATGAAGTTTCTAAAACACAAACTTGCAAAACATCTTGGCTATAATGCAATTACATAGCCAACACTTCAAGTATTATTTTTATTGCGTGATTTTTATAAAATGCAGGGTCGCACAAGAACACAACTATCATGTTATAGAAGAAATGACTGCAGTTAGTAATAGACTTGATGTGTCAGTGTGTCAATTTTTAGTCCACAGTGCTACTGCAATAATTGAAATTCATTGCAGAGGGAAAGTCTGAAGGTAGTGCATCCAAAACGGTGAGCTGTGGGGACAGAGTCCTTGTGTATATTTAACACTGAGATAGATAGATTCTTAAGCAGTAGGGGGTTATGGGGAAACAGCAGAAAAATGGACATGAGGAGTGTTAAATCAGTTATGATCCTATTGATTGGCAGAGGGGCTGAATGGCCTATTCATGTTCCTATTTCTTATGGTCTTATCATCCTAAGAAAACTCTCTAACTAAATTAGTCATCAGCCCTTGGTGTTATACAAATAAAATTAAAATTCTTCTGGATTATTTAAGACAAAAATGATGCTTGCATGCATGAAAGACTAGCGTGCCTTTAGGCTGAATTGGAAAATTGAATGAAAGTTTAGTTGATGATCAGTGCATTTAGTAGTGACATTGAAGATTTCCAATTATAAACTTAAAGTCCAGTTGATGTGCCATGAATGTGGCAACAGTATTTCTGTATCTGTGATACTTAGCTTATTTCAACCCTACAAGCTTTAATTATTTTTAGAATCATGAATGTCTGCAGCACAGAAAAGGGCCCTTCAGCCCAGCGAGTTTGTATTGGTCATAAAAAAAGTATCTAACTATTCTAATCTTATTTTCCAGCACTTGACCCATAGCCTTGTATTTCTTGGCACTGCAAATGCACATCTTAATATATCTTAAATATTATGAGAGTCTCTCCTTCTATCAACCTTATTGATAGTGAGGCCCAGATTCCCACCACGTTCTCTCTAAAACTCCTGCCCTTTCCCATCAGTCTACGTTGCCTGTTCATTGATGCCCTGATCAAGGGGAAAGATTCCTTCCATCTACCTTATCTGAGCTGCTCATAATTGTGTACACCTTAGTCATGTCCCACTGCTGCAAGGACAACAACTCCAGTATTTCCATTCTCCCTCCATAATGAAAATTCTTCAGCTTAAGCAACATCCTGGTAAATCTCTCCTGCACCCTCTACAGTGTAATCACATCCTCTCATGATGTGGATCACCAGTTCATGGTTCACAGGAATTTGTGATGATCGTAAGCCAGCATTAATTGTCCATCCCTAACTACCCTTGTGAAGGTGGTAGCAAATCTCTTTGTTGACCTGCTGCAATCAATGCGAGATAGGTATCATGGCCTGGGACATGGGATACATGAGGATTTAATGACCAGCATTCAGGAGTCATGGAGGCCAAATGTATTTGGATTGGGGATGATTAGATTAGATTCCCTACAGTGTGGAAACAAGCCCTTCAGCCCATCAAGTCCACACCGACTTTCTGAAGTGTTACACACCCGGACCCATTCCCCACATTTACACCTAACTAATGTACCTAACACTATGGGCGATTTAGAATGGCCAATTCACTTGATCTGCACATCTTTGGATTGTGGGTGGAAACTGTAGTGCCTGGAAAAAACCCACGCAGACATGGGGAGAATGTGCAAACTCCACACAGAGAGTCACCTGAGGCTGGAATTGAACCTGGGTCCCTGGCGCTGTGAGGCAGCTGTGCTAACCATTGAGTCACCATGCCACCCCAATACTCCCTCTAATTATTTTTTTGGTACACAGACTTCCAAGATCTATGTATAGCATCAACTTCTGAAACCAAAAGTCAATGTGTTAGGATACTAATTGGCATTGTCAGAACCTGGGAGGTCCCATTTGTGTAACCACATGACTGTGCAACATAATGGGCACATTGGTTAAGCCCCATCGGTTGGGCAGCGTTCAGGCTTGGAGCAGATCTGGGTCCTGGACTCTGGTGGGTCCACCCACAGTGCTACTAGAAAGGTAGGTTGAGAAATTAACTCAGCACCCGTAAAGGAACTGCAATATATTTCCACATCAGCATGGTGTGTGGCTTGGAGGACATGCTAAAGAGAGTGGCTTCCATATATCTGTAGCTAATGTACTTCTATGTGATTGAGGTCACAGGTTTGGAAGGGCTTGAAGGAGGGAGGGTTAGAAATGTAGTGGGGAGCTTTGGCAGGTTTGGCTGGAGACTGGGTCCACTACAAAAAGGTGGTCACACAAATAAAGCTCCTTTAAAGAATGCTTTTGCTGTCTTTTCAGCATTTTGTCAGTGATAGAAATGGTGTTTTCCTTCATGATGATTTTTTGACACCTTGTGGTTTGTGGAAATGGTATGTATGAGGTAGCTTACTGTCACTGCTCCCCCTTTGCTTTGAATTGAGCTGATCTAATGATTTGTGATAGAGGATAAACCACTGTAGTTGCATCACCTTCAGCCATCTTGGAAAGAATATTTTCCCTGTATCATTATGAAGATGTGATATTAACATTGAAAACAACATCTGAAACAGCAGAAAAAGCAGTAGGTTTTAATTTTATTTTTAGTATGACAGCAATAATTGTTGGCGCTGCGAAGATTCAACAGCTATTTTAATCTACAAAGAATACAACAAGTCAACAAAATGGGTGTTGCAAGGAGATCTAAACCTCAACAATGCTCATTCAGGTCAAGAATGTAATCAACAACTTGAAGATCCTAACAACAATCAGCAATAGGCAAAATTCACTAGTCTCAATCTTTTCACCAGAGAAATTGAGGGTATCAGATCCATTTGACAGATTAGGGAGTTAGCAGACGTTGAAAGTAAAATTGTCAATATTTTGAACAGCTTCAGTTTTGGAAACCAATTCCAATACAGAACAGATTAGAGCACTTCACAATTCCATGGAAGGATATCAAATCATGTGATTTACCAATCTCATAACAGGTTTTGATCAATATTTCACTTTAAGGCACTAAAAAGATCAGGCAGATACTAGCTTCCAGGATAGTCTGTCAGATAATGTCATTAATGACCTGGATGTGCTATTTGAACCATCAGCTAATGGAAACTTATAAATGACATTTTTTTTGTGATAGAATTGTTGCTGCCCTCTTTGATGAGCCAGTCACTGAACATCTTCAGATAAAAGGGAATCTAACTCTCCAATGACCAGTTCAAATAGTGGTATATTCAGAGTCAAGAAACTGCTTCAGAAACTTTATAAGGCAAAAATTCCATCAAATGCAGAACATTCAATAGAGTGTGTTGATTATGCAAAACATAATAAAGCATCTGACCAGAGAAGGTTAACCTCTCACCTAAACAATACACTGCATGTGACAAGGTCAACACAAAATATTAAACAATCTTGTTAGAGGTCTGGTTTTAAACCTTACATCAGTGAAGAAGAAAAGAAAAAAATGTCTTTTATCAACAATGTTGCAAAACATGTATTAAAGAATGAGTAGCATACCAAGCAAGAAATCAAATAATTCCCAAGCCAATGTACACAGAATCCAATACATACAGAATCTTAAAAATCACATGACTATTACAGGAGAACAAACATCTTTACATGAAGAACAAGAAAGCGTGAAGGGATTACATCATTTCTTCCGAGGGGAATTCACACCATATAGTTCTAATTAACACCATTGGAGAGGATGATTTAGAACCACTTCACAATTCTCACACATTCCCTTCAGTTACATCACCCATAAGGCCCTACATCAGTTGAAGTTTTGATCTTATGGAAGCCACTAGGGGAAATACAAGATTAGCAACTTCACCTCAGGTGTTTCTGTACCTAATCATGGACTTTCCAGATCTACTATAGAAATAGATAAAACAAGTCAAAGGCTTTGTACCAGTGAGACAAGGCAAGGAAAAACATACAGTAAACAAAACAAATAAAGTATGCAACTGTTAAACAACGTGTGTACTTCTGACACTCTATAAGGGTCCGGTCAGACCATATTCGGAGTATTGTGTGCAGTTTTGGGCCCTGTATCTCAGGAAGGATGTACTGAGCCTGGTGCATGTTCAGAGGAGGTTCAGGAGAATGGTCCCAGCAATGAAAAGCTTAACATGTGAGGAATGTTTAAAGACTCTATGTCTACACTCGATGGAGTTTAGAAGGATGAGGAGGGATTGAATTGAAACATATAGAATACTAAATGGTCTGGACAGAGTAGACGTTGGGAAGATGTTTCCACTGGTAGGAGAGACAAGGACCTGAGGGCATGACCTTAAAGTAAAGGAAGACCTTTTAGAACAGAGGTATGGGGAAACTTCTTTAGCCAGAATCTATGGAATTCATTGTCACAGAAGACTATGCAGGCCAGATCATTGAGTACATTTAAGACTGAGATAGACAGGTTCTTGAGTGTCAAGAGGATCAAAGGTTATGGGGAGAAAGTGGAAGAATGGGGTCGAGAAATTTATCAGCCATGATTGAAAGGCAGAGCAGACTGAATGGCCTAATTTCTGCTCTTATGCCTCATGGTCACATGGTTTTTGACAGGAGGAAACAAAGCTTGTAAAGGGGTGATGCGTAAAGGCTTTAGGATCCTGGAGAAATGTTGTGATGATATTATAAAGCTACACATCACTGACATAAGTGTACAATCTGGGCAGAGTTATAACTCAGTGTACATTCTACAAGACCATCTCCAGATTGCAAAAAGCTAGACTGGAAGACTCAGTAAAGTATGAAGTAAATGGAACGCACAAAAAAATAGATTTGGACTTTCTTGATGAAACTACAATCTGAGCTTGATATATCTATGAATAATATGTGTAGTAATATTTAATGTTGATGTATAATAGATAATGTTACATTGAAGACTAAACCTAAAGACAGCTCTTGAATTTTTTGACTCATGGACCAGTCAGTCTTCAATCCCAACCCATAGTGTGGTGTCAGACCATACAATGAAGAGGTTAAGGTTCTGCAATTGTGGCTTTCTTTGCTGAGTCAGGAGCTTGAAGATTTTAGCCTCAGTCCAAAGGTTTGAGCAACTAGTGCAGGTTGCATTGTTGGAAGTATGATCGTTGGGTGAGACCTTATCCTGGATCTTGCACACCTAATAACATCAAATGCTGAGAGGTTTTCCACTCGCAATCTACAGGGAACTCAGTTACATTCAAAGTTGCAATTTGCAGTGAACCTGAACGGACTTCAGGGGAACCCAAGCTGATGGCTCTGCCTGGAGGTGTCACTCAGGAACTTGGGCTGATTGTCTGAAGTCACTCTTTGCTTTTCCATTGATATTTTTCAGGCTGCTCATAACATTGCAAAATGGTTTCAAGAACACATACCTTCGAATCAATAAGGTAGATTAAACATTTCCACTCCTCCCGACACCCTTTTCTCTCACTAGGCAGAGGAGTTGGGTGGGCAAATGGTGGTAGAGAAGAGACAGGAGAGCTAGGGAGAAAGAATATGTGACAGGGATTGGGGAGCAGAGCTGCAATTAAAATGTATTGTCATTATGGGAAGAAAATTCCTGGAATGTTAAAACAGTACTTTAAATCAATGTCTGACTGTGGAAAGCAGAAGCAGAATGAAGTCAAACCAGAAGTGACCCCTATAAATCAATAGTGACAATTAGTAGATTCATGCCACCACATTCATGTGATCTTGAGACATTCTTTACTAAAATACCGAGTAGTCCTCCTTATGTTGGAAAAGATCGCACTAACATGTCAATGAGCTGAACTCAGACTTCAAGGAAAATGTCTTCAGCTAATGATGATAGAGGGAACCATAGTTACACTGACAATGTTCCACACCTCTGTACAGTAAAGGCTTAATCATACCATTACCTTAAGAATAGTGACTGTGCAAAAGAAGCTATGTTACAGTGATGTCAGATCACATGGAACTGGGATCTGAGGCTGTAATGTTCCAACAGGAAGTCCTCTTGTATCATGCTTTGTAAATAGTTATACTTAATAAAGCCTATTAGTATTCATATCTAAGATTGTTGATTCATTTCACTGCATTATACTGGTAGTGACCAGACCCACAGAATAGGAGGAAAGTAGGAAAAGGCACCTGAAGTGAAGCTTGCTGATATTGTATGGGTGTGCCCATAATATGCTGTGGGAGCTGTTGTTCATGATGAAGGTTGCTGACATCATCTTCTTTGAATGGATTAATTAGTCCAGTGTGATTCATCCCAGTCTAACTTGAAGAGTGTCTCGTAGTTAACAAGATATGGTTACTGCATGTTAACAGACAGCTGTTACATTGAAGCAAAGTTGTTAGGTCACAGATCTTCAATACCCTTCACTGATATCCCCTCAAGTCCATATTTCATCATCATAGTAGGTGGTGTTAATGATATACCTCAGGAGGAAACCTTGTCCCCTTCCAGACGGAAATGCAATACCTTCCCCAAACTTTATTTTTCGTTATTAATATTACACATTTGTGACTATAATTGCATTTATCACACTCCATCTCTTAGTTGAAAGATCAAGGCAATGTAAAGGTTTTAACCTGAAAATTTGTTCAGAAAATGAATTTTTTTTAATTTGGAAGATTTTTTGTTTCTTTGATTCTGCTCCTAATAGTGTGGAGTTTGCATGTCCTTTAAACTGGAAGATATCTGGTCCTTTGGATTTCCTTCATGGAGGATGTCTCTCCAACTGAAGCAGGCAATTTCCTGATTGCAATTTCCTGAATTGTTGATGTTGATCACCTCTTCTGAGTGGTAGTTGCTATGATGTATGTATCACTCTTCAGTCTGTGCCCGTAGATTTTTATTTCCAATCCATCAGTAGCTTTGTGCTCAAGTATGTCAACACTTTACTAAAATGCAGGGTTGGTTTGAACTCTCTCAATCATTCGCTCTCAGTGATTGCCTTATTGGTGAAGCCAAGATGTTCACTTCATCAGTTCTACAATTTGATAGTTGTTTCTGGCTTGGAATGATCTCTGTCACAGTTACTGAGGTTTATTCCAGGAAAGATAAGGAAATCAAACATTCTACTTGAACTTGTCTCTTCTGAGTCACCTGGGGCATCTGACATCAGATCTGTATCCATCATATTTATTTGTTCACAGAGTTGTGTCATGCCTGAATTGCATCAATTATAAATTCACTAATCTGCTTAACTGTTTACTGGCTACCTCATTGCTTGCTTAGTCTTTTAATCATTGCCTGTAATCTGAGTATGCTTCAGTGCCAATATCATTTGTGTCAAACCAGTATGGTCGCAGGTTCCAATCTCATTGACAGCATGAACAAATTTCCTGTACCGGCATAACTCATACAATGGATTCTGTTTTGTAGATGCAGTCTGTCAAGTGTCTAAGGAGTCATATAAGTCTACCAGCTTTCCTTTAATCAGTTGTTCCTCAACCAGCACTTCCTTCACTGTTTTTTTCTTGACCAAAGTTCCTTAACTGTATATAGTTTAACTCTTTCCACCATTTGAAGAAGATTGAGATCAATCCATGCTTTCCTATTAAAGAATGAGAATATTTGAGATGAAGTATGTATTGGTTTTTTTATGATTTGTCAGACCCTATGTTGGAGAGCTGCCTGTAGGATACATTTGATCTGGAGTGCTATGCCTCCTGAACCATACAGTTACACTAATGTCAGCTGTAAGCAGTGTTTTCCTAACTATGGATCATTAACTGATAATATGACATCTCCCCAGCATCTAACTTGACGTTCATTAGATGATCATTGGCATAAGCATTAGCTTGCCAAAATGTGAGCTCTGGATCAAAAGAGGATATGATTTCCCAGTTGTATTGTTGTGTGACTATTAAGCACAAGATCCATCTAAGGGGTTCTGGAGACCTGGATTCAAATCCTGCTATGGCAGATGGTGGAATTTGAATGCAACAAAAAAAAATCTGGAATTAAGAATCTAATGGTGACCATGAAACAATTATCACCTGTCAGGACAAAAAAAAATCTGATTCACTAATACCTCTTAGGGAAGGAAACTACCATTCTCACCTGGTCTCACCTAAATGTGACTCCAGATGTACAGCAATGTAGCTGACTCTTAACAATTAGGGACAGGCAACGCATGTTGGCCTAGCCAACAATGCCAATATCCCAAAAATGAATTTAAAAATACCCTCGCTTAGGAACAGTTTAGGCCTTTCTTCAGGTGGAGGCTGTTTCTCCTCATTACCCACTTCATGTCGGTCATTATGTGGTTTCTTGGTTATAGAAAAGTATGTCCATGCACAGTACATTTTCTGAAAGTAAAGCCTAGATTATGGCAGATAAAGCATTTGCTTGCATTAACTTGCTTATTCTCGATTACCAAAGAGATGAAGATTATTGCAGGATGCAGAATGTAGAGTTGAGATTAAAATCAGATCTGCCATGATCTTATTGAAGGACAGAGCAGGCTCAAAGGGCTGAGTGTCCTACTCTTGTTCCTTGTTCGTACATCTTAGCCTGTGATGTTTCTTTGGTCCACAGCACTGACAAGGTCCTTTCATGTCTGGTGCTTCTTCTATCCATATGTGTCATTTATGGTTTTGTACATTAGAAATTAAGTGGATTCTGGTGATCTTCTGTGCCAAGATTGATAATTTCCATTGAAGATTAATCTGTGTTGCATTCACGTATCTGCTTTATGTCTTATCTGAATGGCATTTCGAGAGTCAGGCCTTCTTTAGACTGTAACTAATCTGACAAAGACTCATCAGTGAATCCTATAACAATGCTGTGCACAAATTTTCTCGAAAGACAGCCAATGTTCTCATGTAATTGATTCTACAAAGAGATGCATTGATGGAGGAGGATGTCTTTCTTTTGCAGAAAACTTCAGAGTTGGGTTATTAACTAAGGAAACCTTTACATTGCAATTGGTAAGTGATAATTTTAGATTTTAAAAAGGTACTTTTCAGGGAAATAACAAAAGCTTTCCTTTAAGCTTGTAGAAGGCTCTCAAGGAAAGCCAATACCATGTTAATAATGGAGATTACCTGCAGTATGTAGAGGATGTTTTGGGGGGAAAAAGCCTAGGAATGATTCAGATTACTATCCAGCTTGCAGGACACAGTACTGAGCTGGGAATTATACTGATTCTGATTCAGAAGTCTATTTCATTTTCATCCAGAATACTTTCTGAGAGAGTTGTAGAAATGGTTTTGCATGTAGCGAAGCTGCTGTGCTGTTTTGCCCTGCACTGACCCTCTCAGATAAAGACAAGTGAGCCAATCTGTCCTGCATGCACTCTGAGAAATTTGAGAACACAGTGGGAGATGAATGCCTTGGACGTTGGAGATGTGCTATAGGAGTGGTGAGGGAGAGGTGGAGGGAGGGGTGGAGGGATTATGAGAGTGAAAAGGTTTTCACTCTCATAATCCCTCCACCTCTCCCTCGCCCTTTATGATTAAATATTAATGATTAAATCTGATACTATAAAAGAACTTGGAAGGTTAAATAAACATTTAATTAAACCTTTACTCTGAGAATTGCAACTGAAGGTGCATTAAGAATGAACTAGGAATAGATATGAATGAACTAAAGTTGGACAAGAAGACTTAGTGACATCAGAATATTCTCTCTAACCATGCTTTATAAAACGCAGTGTTTAATGATCATTGTAATGTTCACTCATAAGAGCTTAGACATAAAATGATGACAGCCATGTGCCTGCCCACTGACTTCATGACTAGAACCATTCTTTTGTCTATGACCAAAATACGGACATATTTCCTCAAAGAGTCAACAGTGAATGACTCTGCTTTGCTGATGACTGCAAGGTCCAGGCCTTTAATTCAAGGTTTTTAATATCCTCTAACATAGATGGAGCACAGAAATCCTACGCCAATGTCTTAACCAATACTTCTTCCCCAACACCACTGAAAAAGCTCACAATTATCTGGTCATTCATTTCAGCGTTGTTTGATGAAGTTTGTTATGGATCAGAACAAACCCACTCAAAACATGTCAAGGAGATAGCTTACACTCTACCTTTTTCTTGTTTTAAAGACAAGTGCCAGACATTGTGTTGTGGATGAAATTCAATTGGTCAAACTGCCCATCTTGAAGCAAAACGCTTAATTTTTATACCGCAGTTAAAATATAAATGAAATAAAAATAAAATAATTGGCTTAATTGTAACTCTGGTGAAATGTTTAACAAAATAATTTGCATATATTAACTACTACTAGATTAGATTCCCTACAGTGTGGAAATAGGTCCTTAGGCCCAACCAGTTCACACTGACCCTCCAAAGAGTAACTCTCCCAGACCCAATTCCGTCTGACTAATGCACCTAACACTATGGGCAATTTAGCACGGTCAAATTCACCTGACTTGCAAATCTTTGGACTATGGGAGCAAACCCACACAGACTTAGGGAGAATGTACTAACTCCACACAGACAGTTGCCCAAGGCTGGAACCAAACCTGGAACCCTAGTGCTGTGCTAGCCACTGAGCCACCGTGCCACCCTAATTAACAGTTCTGTTATAATAACATCCCATAAACACGCACTTTGCAAAGGCAATATTCAGTAAAACATTGCCTCACATGCAATTCTAGCAGCAGCAAGAGAACCCCCAGCTTTTAGCTGTAAGAGAGAGAGGAATAAAATCTTCCACATTCAGCTTCGAGACCCCAGTAGTAGCTATTGAAAGCTAAAACTAAAAGTCACCTAGTTAAGCTGCTTCTGTTGTTCCAACTTTAAAAAAAATGCCCCAAAGCCCCACAAGCTGTTTACTTTACTGACTTTGAGCAGACTGCTCAACCATTCTTCATAAAAAAAGGAAAAATTACATCTCTTAAAGCGATTGTATTGTTACAAGTTGCTTTGAGTAAATAGGCTACCACAAACCCACATTCCAATGTGCCTATATTTCAAAAACAACTTTGAGATAAACTGAAGTCAGGAAGAATGCTATATGAAAACAAGCATTTCTTTATTGTATCCTTTTCACCAATCAAGACTCATAATGAAAGAAATTTTGCTTGGTTTACATTTTTTAAACAATTTAACATTAAATCTATAATATGCTCATATTCTTGAATATTTTATATTGTGGTTTTTAGCCTGCTGAGTATCAAATTTAATCATCGTAATTTGGTTATATTGCTTATTTATATTTTATGAGGTGGCCCATAGGTCATTGAAATATCTACAAGCCTGTTTAAAGTATACACTCAGTTAACAGTTACACTCATGAATAAAGGTGAATGATTCCAGTTGGAGCTAAACTGCTCCATATTAACATATCTACAATGAGTCTGAATTAACCATTTTGTCAGAAAAAAGACAAAGTGGAGCAGGGGTAGATTGTTTGGCCCTTTTGGTTTGCTCTGACATCCACTAGAATTATGACTAATTTTCTACTACAACTCCACCCACCCACACTAACCATATTAATAAATTTATTAACCAAAAGGTTTACCAACTTGTGGCTTGAGCACATACAATGGAGCTTTTCTAAGTGGGGAGGGGAGGTTGGTTTTTCGGGCTACCCATGACTAGGTGGCACAAAATGGCCGACAGCTGCCCATAACTGAACAGAAAATGGTGGATGGAATACAGCAGAATATGGCTGATATTAGATAGAGAGCTTTGGGAAAATATTTACTTAATGTAGTCTCAGCAAGTCAAACAACAGCAAGACTGTTTAATCAAGGTCACTGGTTGAGATAGCATGTGCAGCTGCAATTGCTTACATAGAATCACTAAGTAGTTGTTTCCCTTGAATTATTTAATCAATGTGTTACAGTATTAAGAGTAGGTTTTTGTTCAGATCTTTCAGATACTCAAAGGTACAGATTCCAATATAGTTATAGATCCATATAAATACAAAAAATGTCACCAAAAGAAAAGATTGAAACCACTTTCAAGCAATAGTAGTGATTCCCCTTATATTAAAGTCTGTGAAAACATCATGACCATGGGTGGACACAAACCTGTCCATCTCTTTAAGATGCTCTATGAGAAAGCCAATTACAGAGGGACATCTCAGCACCACTGACCAATAGTATCAAAGGGGGTATGGGCAATCTAAATTTTAACTGTATACAAACTGAAGTTTTTATGAACTTAAGTGTGAAGACAATCTGAAGCTGTAACAAAGTTGTGCCAAAATAAAGTTGCACCTGAATGAACACTGGGCCCAGACTCTCGTTGGAAAAATATGAGGTCTAACAACTGGCAACCCTCTGAGTGAATAAATTTTGACCCGTTCCAGTTTGGAATAATCAGGCATTCATCCTGAGACTGTGACCTTGGTTTCAAATGCCCAAAACAGGGAAAACATTTTCTCAGCTGCTAGCTTACCACGCTACTTAAGAATTTTAAACGTTTGAATGTTACCACTCTGTTATTGTGGCAGTAGTCTTGGAAGACTTCGGGCATTCTACCTCACTTAAGGGTTTGCTAAGTATAAGATCCATAACAATTAGTCAAGGGTACCAACACTGCTCACAGAATGAATGAAGGTTTTTCTGACTTGAAACATTTTAACACTGTTTCTTTCTCCATTGCCATTGCCTAGCCTACTGTATATTGTAGAATCTGAGCCTGAAGGGGTTTATATTGAGGAGTGACATAAGCGTCACCAACATGTGGACTTGTCGGCAGAGCAATTTAGGATCATGAAGGAGTGAGACCTATTTCCTGGTCCTCCTCAAAGTGTCTATAGCTATGTTGACCATATCAATGTAACCAGCTGTGATCATTGGCAATCACTCACTGATGAGTAGGTGTTTACAGGACTGTGGTCATGGGATCCCTGGACTCATTGTGTCGCTGATCAGCTCAATCCTAGAGCCACATTCCAACACACATTTGGGAGGCATTCCCAGGAGGTGGAATTGGTTGTTGGCCTTGAAAGTTTAGACTCCTTTTCCAAACTTCCCTTTGCCAATGGGTGTTCTCAAAGAATTGTGTCCCTTCACATCGAAGTATCCTTCAAGTCAGTTTGTTCTGAAAGAGGGTCTTTAAGGCAATGACAGCTATATTGTATTTCTTGAGGAAAGACTTCACAGAGTCTTTGAAACCCTTTGTTCATCCACCTTTAATTTGGGTGCTTTCTTTGAGCAGGGCAAAGGAGATTTGCTTTGGCAGTTGGAACTCAGGCATTCTTAGAACATGGCTGGCCAATGGAGTTGGTTTCAGATAATCATTGCCTCCATGATGGTGCTTTTGGGTGCTTTAAGGATGATGATGTTAGTATGCCTGGCCTCCCAGCTGATATTGTGAATCTGTCTCATACAGGGTCGATGGTACTTCTCAATGTCGGTCTAAACGTTGTCCAAATATCTGAGCCTGTAGATAGGTGCTAACATGTAATAAACTATACCTTATTAACTACAAGTGATGCATCTAGTTTGACAACAAAGTGGTTTTCATCTACCGCACTAGATCAAGCAGCCCTGTAGTTCCCTGCTCTTGACGAAGATTGTGGCAGTGACTTTCACCCTGAGTAACAGCAAGCTGGGCTGGAACATGGTAGGTGGAGGATTTAATTTAACTTCTTATAAGATGTGGTGACCAATAGTGTGAAATCTTCAGACTCAGCTTTGACTCATACCACAGTTTTGGAAGCAGGGAAGGGCTAAAGATTTAGCAATCCCACAAAAGGAACTCTCATGGCAATCCTCAACAAGGAAAAATACTCCAGTGATTGGGAAAAGCAGTTTAGGACCTGATAAGAGACACAAGGCAATTGGCATTAGAACTCCCTGACGAAGGAGAAATCACAATGACCAAACAAATACAGATAACATCATGAGTTAGTGGTCTAAGGGAGCGATCCTGAGTCAGAGTTCAGTTAATAGACATTAGAGTGTCTGTGAATAAAACTTAGAATCCCTGAAAAAGTGAGAAGTTAAAAAATTACTTACAACTCCAATCAAGCGTTAACACCATAGATAGACGAAACTGAGCAAAGCTTACAAAATTGTTAAATAAGAATTAGTCTAAGCCACAATTAGCCATCATTAAAAAGGGACACTGAGACTGAGATCCTGATCTACTGATTAATTCACATCTTTCTGGTAGTTACACAGTAATAATAAAGGATGTCTGCAGAATATTTGGCTTGGAAAATAATGAGCAGATTCAGGAAAACATAAAAAGACTTTATCAACAGCAGCTTTAAGTACGGAAAACCACACTGGTAATATTCTCTCTGCTTGTCTCTCCCTCAAAGACTCAAAAATCAGTGTCCTGTGAAAAAGCAACTTTGGAAGAATGACCACTCAAGATTTGCAAACTTCGTCTTTGGTTTAAAAGTAGGCTTCAGTCAACTCTCCAGTATAAAGACAGCACAATGTCTTTATACTTCACTTCACAAACAAGAATTCTTACTTTTGAGTAGGAATACATGACATGACGTCAATCTTCCTCAAATGGTAGATGTTATTAAACTATATAAAGTTAAGGAACAGCTGGACAATGAACAATCAGTCAAAGGACATGTGGTAAAATATTTCATAGGGCTCCCCAGAGTCATAATCGAACCTAAATAGAAAACAGAAACAATTGAGATCAATAACGTTGGCATAAAACAAAATTGCATCATACTGACAGTGAGATAGGAGTGTCTGACTATGTTGGCTTGGCACAAATATTTTCCACTGTTATCAACACTAAAGAACACTTGCACTACGAATGCCAGCAATGTTTACAAGCCAAAGTCGGCAATGAGGTAGCCAATGAATAACATGGACTACTTGAGCCAAGTTATGAATCTATAACTGATGTGTGTTGGAGTGCAACACAGCTTATTGAACAAATTGCTATGACAAATCCAAGTCTAATATTAAGTGCTGAAGTGACTCAGAAAAGGCAAGTTCAAGCAGAATATTTGATTTCCTTACATTGCCAGGAAGAATCCTCAGTAAATGTGACAAAGATCACACCAAGCCAAAAGCAATCCACAAATAGCACAATTGAGGAAGTGAACATGTTAGTTTCACCAATGATGCAATTACTGAGGATGAATGAGAGAGTCCAAGCCAATCAGCATATTGAAATAAAAGGTGTACATACTTTAGCACAAATCTAGAGGCAGATGGTGAATAAAAATATGCTGACACAGATTGAAGGTATGATGCATAAAACGCCATGGAAACCACTGTTAAGAAGGGGTAAACAACATCTAATAATTCATAATACAAGTGAGTAATTGCATGTTTTGGAGACTGAGGATCTAAAAAGAAGAAATTACCTGTTCCAGCAGGGACCATATCATTCAGAAGGGAAATCCTTGAAATTTAATGTGCTCCAGTTTAGGGGGATCTGTAGATCTCAGAGAGTTAGAAACAGAATCAAAGATGACCAAGCAACCACCAGAATTCTAATTCCAAGGAAAATGCTTTCTGGGGGAATAATGAAACCTCCAGGCTGCCTGGATTTGTAAAGGTGGAGACTTGGAGTGAAATTGAATAGTTGTAACTGTAATTATCTTCACAAATGTATCATATTAATCGTGAAAATAAAGTCAGTGGGGGTGGGTGGTGGTGTGTAGGCACTGTTGTGTAGTTTGTAAGAGGCTGAAAGGATTAATACTGACTGAATGCTACAAGCCATGATGTCAAATCGATTTGTGGGCAGAAAAGCTAAGCATCTTGAAGGAATGAGACCTAACACTTGACCCTTCTCAAACTCTATCGCCCCATATCGAACATATCAATATAAACTGTTACTAGTTGCTGACATGCAACAAGCTATATCTTGCTAATTACAAGAGATTTTTATCCCAAAAACCAGGAAGAGGTGTCTTATCTGACACTGGACTAAACAGACACTGTTGCTTCCTGAACATAATGAGGATGGTGACAGCAACCTTCATCGTGGGTATCAGCTCAGAGAGTGCCATCAGTTGGCATATCCACATGAAAAACATTTCCAGCATTTTATGTTTGCTGTTCCAAGATTTCCTCCATTCGAAAAGTTTGCTGCTTCGACTTCATTCCAACGTGAATAACTTCACACTTAACCATCAATGAGAGGTTTCACCCCATCTACACCATCTAGCCTCTCATGAATTGAACATTGCTATGAAATTGCCTCTCAACAAACTCTATTTGATAGAGAACAATCCCAACTTTTCTGACCTACTGAGTTATGTCCCTCATTCATGGAACTAATGTCACAAATTTGTTCTGGATCTATCTCAGAATTGGAGACATTTGAAATCATAGAGCCACACAGCATGGAAACAGATCCTTTGGTCCAACTTATCCATACCGACCAAGTTTCCCAAAGTAAGCTAGTCCCATTTGCCTGCACTTGACCCATATCCCTCCAAACCCTTCCTATTCATGTACCTGTCCAAATGTCTTCTAAATGTTGTAACTGTTCCTGCATCTACCACTTCCTCAGGCAGTTAATTCCACATACAAAACCACCCTCTGTGTGAAAAAGTTGGGCCCTCAGGTCTCTTATATCTTTCACATCTCGCCTTAAAGATAAGTCCCGAGGGAAAGTACCTTCTCTATGCCCTTCACGATTTGTGGAGTGTCCTAGAGTTCAGGAGAGTTTTTGAAACCGCCTTCATATCCAACACATCTTTATTTGTCCATCATGTCTCTGGTGATCCTTAGCCTGAAAGCTTTGGCCCATAATTTGCCTTAACTGTTCCTTGCAGTAGTAATTTACCCACTTTCAGTTTCTTGTTCTCATTGTCTGTGTTTTTATGGACTATATTTTCTTTCAACTTGGAATGGTGATTCCTACGTTAGTACTTTTGATCCAGATACTTGATCCTCTAGGTCAGATTAGGTCATTCAATGTTGAGCTAAGAAAGATAAAAAGGAATGTTCTCCAAATATGGAGAAGCCAGGAACTCTGCATGAGCAGGAAGATTAAGGAATGTGGAAACCATAAATGCTTATTGATAGGTTTGAATTGATATTAATAAGGCTTCTGGAATGTTGGCCCATGAGCTTTATCGCTAGGAGAATGGAGGGGCAATAGGGAATAAATGTTAATGTTACAATTATGTTGAGCTCTCATCATTCCTCATTCAAAATGCTGCGATCAATTCTGGATGTGGATTCTCCCAGGAAATAAGCTTTGGCCTTGGAAGAGATATTGTGCATATTCCCCAGAAATATAGATATTTTTCATCAATCAGTTTGGTAATGCTTTAACACAACTTTGGCGCAGCTGGTATTTTAACCTGACTTTGTGGCTCAGAGGTAGGTATACAATCAATGCACCACAAGAACCCTTTTATTTCTCTTTCAAGAAGATATTCCATCCTGGACCAAGCCTGCCAATGCACGAAGGAAAGGCTCAAGAAATTACAGGGAGCGAGTAGCTTTATAATCAAACTGTTTGGACATGTGGTGACATAGCTTTGGAACAGGTGAGATTTGTACCTCAGACCCTTGAGCCCGGAAGTAGGGACACTATCACTGTGCCACAAGACCCTCAAACCAACAGGATTAAAACAGGGCTAAACATTTAAAGGACAAGTTTTGCAGAGTAAGCTTGTAATTTCCTTGGAGTGAAGATTACAGAGTGAAATCATCGATCCATTTCAGATAATTAAAGGGTTTGAAAGGATACTTAAAGAATATTAGACAATGTTTTCCTGTGAGTTTTGAGATCCCAATGTTGGACTAAGAACAGGGTCTGAAACTTGTACCATCCATCAGTGGGAAGGGAGTTGCAATTTGTTTGGATGTGCACCTTCTAATTGGCTGCCTCTGTGTTTACTGTCCAATTAAGTACAGTGGCTTCGGCTGATGACTCTGCAGGTCTAGTCAGATTTGTAGCCTCAGTATCTGGGAGAATTGGCCACTGCTGAGGTAAAATAGTGACCGAGAATGCAGCTTCATTCATTGGCCAACATAGAAAGGCTGCACATAAAGACTCCTGAAGCTGGTCAAGTCATCGGAATGCAAAAGAGAAATCAGCCTAAAATATTAAATGTGGCTTCAACTGTGGCCTCTCTGAGCAGACTACTCACTAAGGCATGGAGCCAAAGCTTTGATAACTCCCCAGCCAACTACAAGGAGGCTTCTATGAAGAATCTCCTTTGCGGGGGGTTTGGGAAACTTTCAGTGATGGTGCAAAAACTGCTCCTAATTAGGGCCTTAACCATTCAAAGACAGCTAATACAGCAGGCACTACAAACTGCAAATTTGTTATGTTGTAACTGCACATTGCATTCTGCCATATCATATGATTTTGCCTGCACCAGAGTATTTTTAACTGAAGTGACAATCCTCTGTAAAATAAGAATCTGATTGTAAGTATTATGGCACAGAAGAATCCGACAGCTATTTAAAACAACTGATTATTACATGCAAAAAAATCATTCACAGACATTATAGTGACTAGATTAACATGAAGCTGTTAGATTCTAACAGAAGGCATGCTTTCGATGGAGTGCCATGCTTCAAATGTTCCCAGATACGATGGAGTATGAGTCCTGTGTACCCTTAGGACACATGCTATGATTCATCACTCTCATCTTGGGCATGTCTCTTAAACATATACAGTCAGTCATACATAAACCAATCCTTAGATTACTCAAGTTGACTGGAGTATTGGGATTTGATCATCTTTAATATTTGGGATTCAGAAAGGGATAGGGAACTGAAACAAAGTAAATCCGTATCAGAAATTGAGTTCGCTCATATAAAATTTAATACTGGATGAGAGTTAGAGAAAATTCCTAGTGAAACTCAAAACATTGGAAATGACACAATAAATTGTCTGCATGCTGTTAATCAGACAGTAGAAATTTCTCAGTTTTAATTTCAGCTTTGAATCGAACAGCTAGTATTTAATAACCCCTGTGGGAGTAGCCAAAAAGCATCATACATTTCAGAAATGTAATAATTCACTAAGCTATAGTTAATGACTACTTGTCACCTTTCATCTCTCTTTGCAAACTGTTTAATGAATTATTACATATCAATACACAATGCTCCACCAAGTACAACACCAGCAACAGCCCCATGTTTGCAGATGCTCATTAAAATGAGAATAAGATAGTGCTGGACAATGTCACATTGCAGCTATCTTGTGCTAACCTTACAACTATAAATCACATTTAACATGCAACCAGTACAAATTAGAGAATGAAGCACAAAGCTATAGGAAAGTGGATGAAACATGGGAAAGCAAAGCTGAAGTAGCATGGAATGGGTTACCTATTCTCTACAAATTTCCCTCAAGTTACAGATGTAAAGCAATTTCACAGGAACATAGTAATAGAAGTAGGCCATTTAGCCCCTGGAGCCTGTTTCACCTACTTTTGCATTGGATTATGGTTGATTTAATGTCATCTTCAATGCCTGCACATGCAGAACCTAAAAGGACATAAGATTATCAAACAGGCAGAATGCATTCCAGATCATTAAGCAAAACAGGAAGGGATTCCTGAATCAGCAGAAAACCTCTGAATTAGTTTGTTAAGTGTGATACCCACAATACCTTGCCTACTGAAAGAGATGACAGCACGTTATCTGCTTAATTACTAACATGTAAATTGCCATTGTTCTTCCATCTTTACTTAATACTGGTGGTCAATTAAGCAAAGCAATTTGAATTTCAGATAAGTTAATGCAAACAAATTATTGTTGGAGCATTTTCATGCTCAAGAGGTTAGAACACTTTTTTTTATTTATTCTGGTCTCCTTCCTATCAGAAAGATGTTGTGAAACTTGAAAGGGTTCAGAAAAGATTGACAAGGATGTTGCCAGGGTTGGAGGATTTGAGCTTCAGGGAGAGGCTGAATAGGCTGGGACTGCTTTCTTTGGAGTGTCAGAGGCTGTGGGATGACCTTATAGAGGTTCATAACATCATGAGGGGCATGGATAGGATGAATAGACAAAGTCTTTTTTCCTGGGGTGGGGGGAGTCTAAAGCAAAAGGGCATAGGTTTAGGGTTAGAGGGGAAAGATATAAAAGGGACCTAAGGGGCAACTTTTTCACACAGAGGGTGGTACGTGTATGGACTGAGCTGCCGGAGGAAGTGAAGAATTGCAACATTTAAAAGGCATTTGGATGGGTATATGAATAGGAAGGGTTTGGAGGGATATGGGCCAGGTGCTGGCAAATGGGACTGGATTAGGTTGGGATATCTGGTCGGCATGGACGAGTTGGACCGAAGGGTCTGTTTCCATGCTGTGCATCTCTATGACTTTATGACTCTGTAACTTATAATACATAAAGGACAACTTACATTTAAACAACACCTTCAGTGCAGTAGCTTGATCAGACAAGTCACACAAAGTAATATTATTGACTCATCAAAACCTTTGTCAAAAGGTCAGTTTTGACGAGCATCTAAGAGGGAATGAGACAATAGAGAGGTGAAGGGGCTAGAAGAGTAACTGCCTAGAGCTAATGTAGAAGGCACAGTTGTTAATGGTGGGGCAATGGAAATCAGAGATTAGAATTTGAGAGGAGCAGAGATCTCGAGGATTTTAGGGCTGCAGAAGGTTACAGAGATAGGGACAATATGGTGACATGAACCATGTTCAGATGCTGAAATTACTCCACAGATGCGAGTATCCCATCACCAAGTCACTCTTTATTTACACATGGAAAGTCTTTGGCTTTGGCCCGGCTTCCTCAGAGCCAGCTCTCAGAGTGACAGGATGTTTGACACTCCTGTTTCGAGTTTGAGGACTAACTCCTCCTGGGGTGTTTTAGCACCGGGACAGGTTCCTTTGACTTAGCCTCAGATACAGGCAGTGCATTATGTACAGTAGCTCACCTCTTGCATGCAGGGCATCTTGGAAGAAATTCATTCCCTTCTTCAGGTAACAAAGGCGTCAAGGCAGTGATGTCCACCCTGTCTATCTCAGCTTCCAAAGTCTCTTCAATGCTTGTTGGAGAGGAAGAACCACAGGTTCTGGTAGTCTTTCCAACTTTTCTGAGGGACGGGGTACATTTAACTCCCATACCTTTTGCGAGTTTGCAGCTTTCATATGGTCCACATGTTTATTCAGGACCATTGCACGTACTCAAACTTTATATGTTACTGGACCTGGCATCACATTGATTATACCACTTACCCATGCAGGGCCATTCCTGTGGTTCCTACACCAAACATCATCCCCTGGAGTAAACAGTTGCTCTCACTTAACAGAGTCCGGCACTAGCGATCCTAATTCCTTTCCCTCCCGCTCCAGGAAGATCAGATTTGACCTGGTGTGGAGACTTCTCCCCTTAGCAACTCTGCTGGAGCTATCCCTGTGGTTGCATAAGGGGTGGTTCTTTAATCAAATAGGAACTGGGACAATTTAGTGTCTAGTAAAGCAGTCAGTTTTCTGTTTAAGCCTGCCTTAAAAGCTTGGTCTGCCAGACCATTGAATGACGAATAGTATGGAGCTGCCCTTATATGTCAAATGCCATTTGACTTTAGAAAATACTCAAATTCCCTGCTGGTAAACAATGGTTCATTATCCATGACCAATACTTCCAGGGGTCTGGGTATGGGTAAAAGTATGCAATTTTACTATCAGTGTCCCCACGTTTGAGGAATGATTTCTATACACATTGAACCAGTTTGAGTGGGCATCCACAATGTCTAAGAACATGAGAAGGACTAGCATAGCTGACATGTAATCGAGTCCAGCGTTTGCCCAACCACTCACATGAATATGGGGAATTTTTGTTGTTGTTGATGCTCTGTACTCTGTCCGACCAGTGCAGTTACATCTGCATCCAATCCTGGCCACCAGATATAACCTCTCACCAACATCTGCAGTTTGGAAAGTCCAGCATCACCTCAGTGGAGTGCAGCCAGTATGTGACAGCGACCTTTGCTCGGGACAATCACTCTTGCTCCCTATAATAAAATGTGAATCCTGTGCTGTGATCTGGTTTCTCTGAGTCCAAAGAAGTTTCAGTTCTGTGGAAGGATCACCGGACCCAAAATGCTAACTCTGATTTATCTTCACAGATGCTGCCAGACCTGCTGAGCTTTTCCAGCAATTTCTGTTTTGCTCCTGATTTACAGCATCCACAGTTCTTTCAGTTTTTCTTAGGTTTCGACTTTGGTTGTGACGGATCTTTAGTGGAAGTATGGCCAGAAAATTTAAAAGTATTATAGACTCTTCCATTGTTGGTATCACCAGTTGTGTATCTGCCAACCGAGGCTGTTCAATGCATTCGCACTTGCTACTCGGCCTCTCGGATGATGTGAGGACTGCAGATACTGGAGCTCAGAGTCGAGAGTGTGGTGCTGGAAAAGCACAGCAGGTCAGGCAGCATCTGAGGAGCAGAGAATAGATATTTTGCACATAAGCCCTTCATCATTCCTGATGAAAGGCTTATGCCCAAAGCATTGATTCTCCTGGACTCCTCGGATGTTGTCTGACCTGTTGTGCTTTTCCAGCACCACACTCTCGACTCCCAGATGATGTTCCAACTTATGATTATGCGCACTTAGCATTCCAGCCCACTGCTGAATTTCACCTGAAGCTATGGGTGGCACTGCCTTGTCCTCTTTTAGTGGGCCTAGCAGGCATTTGTGGTCCATTATTATTAGGTTCCTAACAACTAAAAAAGCTGTGGATGCACAAGTTGACCGGAGATTTACTAGTTGCTTTGCATCTGCCCCAATGTCATTTGCCTGGAAAGTAATATTGCATTCTTTCCACAAGCAGGGCATAGTCTTCAATAGCAGGATCGAATTAAGTTTCCCAAATGATGACAGAAAGTTTTACCCCAACTCAAAGACGACTGTTGCAAGCGAAGTTCTCTAGGAGTGTGCTTTGCTCTTGTTGACACTGAAATAACTCCACAGATGCTGATATCCCATCATCAAGTCACCCTTATGATACCACATGTCAAAAGTCCTTGACACTGGTCCTTCAAAGGAAGGAGTTTATAGGGACTGGATGTCCATGGTGATGATGAGGTGTTGGGGGCCAGGAAAGTGAAGGTGAAGATGAGGCGTTGGGACACTGGTCCTTCAGAACCAACTCTCAGAGTGGCAGAATGCCTGATACTCCTGTTGATATCTGTCAGCCAGGGCTCCCTGATTGGACTAGGTTAACAGCACCAATCAGGGAACTCATATTCTATGAGGCCCACCTGGCTGACATTGATACAATCACTACAGATGCATCACTGTGTCACCTGTTCACATTACTCTGGCAAAATTTCAAAACATCCTCCATCGCTCCCTTTTCCTAGAAAACAAATATTTGTCACTTGTTTGTATTGAAACTTTCAACTACAGGAGATGGAACATGGGATTTTTATGCTGTAAAACTATATATTATATTGGTAATAAACCTCAAAATAAAGAAAAACATACTCTAATAAGGATGTGAAGTACTACAGTCTGAAAGGAGCAAGGAAGTTAAGTTTAATTTTAGAGTGCTACAACATAAACAACTTCACGGAATCCCTATCGTTCAGAAAGAGGCCACTTGGCCCATCAAGTCTGCACCAACCCCCTGAAGATCATGGAAGATAACACAAGTTGTGTGGGGAGCTGTGAGTCCCAGGTTCAGGCTCATAATCACCATTCCTATTTGGTAGATGCACATGCAGTGTGTTCGCCATGTGAGCTCCAGGCACGTAAAGTAGATGTGAGATTAGCATGGCATGATGCCAGAGAGTAACATAACCACCCCTTTGACTGATGTGTGCAGACAACCATGTCAAGTTACCTGGCTTTGCATCTGCACAAAACAACAGGACAGCACAGAACCTCAGTGAGCTTTTAATATTTGTGTAAGGGGACAAATGGCAAAAATGTAAGGCGAAGCAGGGAGACTGTGAGCATCCAGTCAGGCACAATGCAAGCTTGTTCTGAGAGCATATGAGCAGCCCGGAGATTTAACCTGGTCCAATCCATGAGCTCGGAATTCATCTTTGCGTGCATGGCATCTTTACAGCAGTCATGCAATAAGAGAGGCTGGTAGCTTTCAAAGTATAGACTGAAGTGCCGAAAAGTGTTGTAAGTAGATCAGAAAGGTGCAATGATGATGCAATGGGGCTGGTTGTGTTTTGAATTCCACATTCCCATCGACACCCAAGAAATCTTTGATATTTTTTATCCATTCATGGAATGCTGGCAAGACTTCCTGGGCTAAAAGTTATTGCCCTTCCCTAGTTGTCTTTGAGAAGATGGTGGTGAATGCCTCCTTGAACTGCTGCACTCCCAATGCTATAGGTTGATCCACAGTGTCCTTAGGGAGGGAACTCCAAGATTTTGACCCAGCAACAGTGAAGAAACAGTAATATAGTTCCAAGTCAGGATGGTGAGTGGCTTGGAGGGGAACTTTCAAGTGGTGTTATTCCATGAATTTGCTGTCCTTATCTTTCTAGGTAGTAATGGTCATGTGTTTAGAAGATGCTGTCTGAGGGTCTTTGGTGAACTTCTGTAGTGCATCTTGGAGATAGTACACAGGGCATCAGAGTGGAGGGAGTGGAATTTTTTTGGAATTCCTACAGTGTGGAAATAGATTCTTCGGCCCAACAAGTCCACTCTGACCCTCCAAAGAGCAACCCACTCAGACCTATTCCCCTAGATTTACCCCTGACTAATGCGCCTTACCTACACATCACTAAACACTATGGGCAATTTAGCATGATGCAATTTAGGATGGTCAATTCACCTAACCTGCACATCTTTGGAATGTGGGAGGAAACTGGACCACCTGAAGGAAACCCATGCAGATATGGGGAGAATGTGCAAACTCCACACAGACAGTCGGGTTCCTGATGCTGTGAGGTAGCAATGCTAACCACTGAGCCACCATGCCACCCTTATTTGAGAACATGGTGCTAATCAAGCAAGCAGCTTTGTCCTGGATGGTATCAAGCTTCTTGAGTGCTGTTGAAGATGCACCAATCCAAGCAAGTGGGGAGTATTTCATCCTACACCTGATACATAACTTGTAGATAATATGGGCATTTTTTAAACAGGCACTGGATAGGCATATGGAGGAGAGTGGGCTAATGTAGGTTAGGTGGGCTTGGATCGGCACAATATCGAGGGCCAAAGGGCCTGTACTGCACTGTATTTTTCTATATTCTATGTTCTATGGTAGACAGGCTTTGGGACATCAGAAAATGAGTTACTCACCATAGTATTTCTAGCTTCTGACCTGCTTTTATAGCCACTCTGATTATGTGGCAAGTCCAGTTGAGTTTCTGTTCAATGGTAACCCCCAGAATATTGGTCATGGGGCATTCAACGATGGTAACATCATTGAATGTCAAGGGGCAGTGGTTAGATTGTTTCTTATTAGACATGGTCATTCTCCAGCATTTGTGTGGTGCGAATGTCACTTGCCACTTGTCAGTCCAAGTCTGGCTATTGTCCAGATCTTGTTACATTTGAACATGGACTGCTTCGTTATTGGAGGAGTTAGGAACAGTGCTGAACATTGTGAAATCATTGGGGAACATTCCCACTTCTGACCTTATGAGGGAGAGGTGGTCATTGATGAAGCAGCTGAAGATGGTTGGGCCTGGGTCACTACCCTGAGGAACTCCTGCAGAGATGTCCAAGAGTTGAGATGACTTACCTCCAACAACCACGACTATCTTCCTGTGTGCCAAGTATGATTCTAACGAGCAGAGAGTTTGTCATCTGATGCCCATTGATTCCAATTTTTCTTTGATGCCACACTCAGTCAAATGTAGTCTTGATCTCACAGCTGTCACTCTCACCTCAAATCTAGAATTCAGCTCTTCTGTCCATGTTTGAACCAGGGCTGTAGCAAAGTCAGGAGCTGAGTGGCCCTGGCAGAAACTGAACTTGGTGTCACTAAGCAGCTTATTACTGAGCAAGTGCTGCTGGATAGCTTTCTTTGGAAAACAAGAACCTGTCCATATCTGTCTTAAAAATATTCAATAACCAGTTCATGCCTGAGCCCTTCAGAAAGCTGGGAATTTGGAACGCTTTATTACATTTTCTATCAACTTTCAGGATCAATTTGTCACCATCGATGCAGAGTCTGTTTCTTAAAGGAGGAGCACTTGGATGGCACACCATGGGATGGTGTCAATGAAGCGAAGCTCACGTTGTTTTCTTTGGGACATAAAAGGCTGAAGGAGGTGCCTAACTGAGGAGTATCAGATTATAAAGGGCATGGATAGAATGGATGGGAGGCTGCTATTCCCCTCAGCTGAAAGCTGTATATCGAAAGGGCATAATCTTAAGGTGAAGAGCAGGAGGTTCAGAGGGTATGTGAATAATTATTTCTACCCAGATGATGGTGGGAGTATGGAAATCACTGTCTGGGAGGAGGGGAGAGGTATGAAACCTCATAATCGTAAAAGGAGTACATGGGTGAGCACTTGTAATGTCATAACATTCAAAGCTATGTGGCAAGAGCTGGAAAGTGAAATTTCTATGGATAGATTGGTGCAGACATAGAACATAGAACATAGAAGGATACAGCGCAGTACAGGCCCTTCGGCCCTCGATGTTGCGCCGACCGAATCCTACCTAACCTATACTAGCCCAATAACTTCCAAATGCCTATCCAATGCCCGCTTAAATGACCATAAAGAAGGAGAGTTCACCACTGATACGGGCAGGGCATTCCATGAACTCACAACCCGCTGTGTGAAGAATCTACCCCTAACATCTGTCCTATACCTACCACCCCTTAATTTAAAGCTATGTCCCCTAGTAACACCTGACTCCATTAGCGGTAAAAGGTTCTTAGTATCTACCCTATCTAAAACCCTAATCATCTTATACACTTCTATCAGATCTCCCCTAAACCTTCTCTTCTCCAATGAGAACAGCCCCAAGTGCCTCAGCCTTTCCTCATAAGATTTTCCTACCATTCCAGGCAACATCCTGGTAAACCTCCTCTGCACTCGTTCTAAAGCTTCCACATCCTTCCTATAGTATGGCGACCAAAACTGCACACAATACTCCAGATGAGGCCGCATCAGAGTCCTATACAACTGCAACATGACCTCAGGACTCCGGAACTCAATTCCTCTGCCAATAAAGCCCAGTACACCATATGCCTTCCTCACAGCACTATTTACCTGGGTGGCAACTTTCAGAGATCTGTGTACATGGACACCAAGATCCCTCTGCTCATCCACACTACCAAGTAGCCTACCATTAGCCCAGTAATCCATCATCTTGTTATTCCTACCAAAGTGAACGACTTCACACTTAGCTACATTGAATTCCATTTGCCACATTTCCGCCCAGCTCTGCAACTTATCTATATCCCGCTGTAACCTACCACTTCCTTCCTCACTATCCACAACTCCACCGACTTTTGTGTCATCCGCAAACTTGCTTACCCAGCTTTCAAGTCCTTCCTCTAGATCATTTATAAAGATAACAAAAAGCAATGGTCCCAAAACAGATCCTTGTGGTACACCGCTAGTAACTGCGCTCCAAGATGAACATAATCCATCAACTACTACCCTCTGTCTCCTTCCAGCCAGCCAATTCCTAATCCAAACCTCTAATGTATCCTCAATGCCATACCTCCGAAGTTTTAGCATTAGCCTACCATGGGGAACCTTATCGAACGCCTTACTAAAATCCATATACACAACATCTACTGCTTTACCCTCATCCACTTCCTTGGTCACCTTCTCAAAGAACTCAATAAGGTTTGTGAGGCACGACCTGCCCTTCACAAAACCATGCTGGCTATCCCTGATCACGTTATTCCTACCCAGATGTTCATAAATCTTATCCCTTACCATTCTCTCTAAGACTTTGCCCACCACTGAAGTCAGACTCACTGGCCTATAGTTGCTAGGGCTATCCCTACTCCCTTTCTTGAACAATGGGACCACATTCGCTATCCTCCAGTCCTCTGGTACTATTCCTGTTGACAACGACGACATAAAAATCCAGGCCAATGGCTCTGCTATCTCCTCCCTAGCTTCCCATAGGATCCTGGGGTAAATGCCATCAGGCCCAGGAGACTTATCTATATTCATCCTTTCCAATATTCCCAAAACCTCTTCCCTGCATATTTCCAGGGCATCCATTCTAATTATTTGTGATTCCATATTCACATCAGCAACAGTGTCCTGTTCCTGAGTGAATACTGATGAAAAGTACTGATTTAATGTCTCTCCAATCTCCTCCGCCTCCACACACAACTTCCCACTACTATCCTTGACAGGACCGATACCTACCCTAGTCATCCTTTTATTCTTGACATACCTATAGAAAGCCTTTGGGTTTTCCCTAATCCTACCAGCTAAAGACTTTTCATGTCCCCTTCTCGCTTTTCTTAGCTCCCTCTTTAGCTCCTTCCTGGCTACCTTATAACTCTCAATCGCCCCTACTGAACCTTCACGCCTCATCTTTACATATGCCGCCTTCTTCCCTTTCACAAGGGACTCCAATTCCTTACTAAACCACGGCTGCCTCACAAGGCCCTTTACACCATGCCTGACTGGTACATACCTATCGAGGACACGCAGTAGCTGCTCCTTGAACACTCCCCACATCTCATTAGTGTTCTTCTCTTGAAGCCTGTTTTTCCAATCCACACATCCTAAGTCATGCCTCACTGCATCATAATTTCCCTGCCCCCAGCTATAGCTCTTGCCCTGTGGCACACGATTATCCCTCTCCATCACTAAAGTAAAAGTCACCGAGTTGTGGTCACTGTCCCCGAAGTGCTCACCTACCTCCAAGTCCAACACCTGGCCTGGTTCATTACCTAGAACCAAATCCAATATAGCCTCCCATGATGGGCGAAAGTGTGTCTTCTGTACCGTGTAACTTTATGACACTTTTAAATTTCACTAAGGTAAAGGAGATTTTTTCTAAAAGTCACATTGACTTTAAAAAGATACAGACCAACATTTATAAGACTGAGTCAGAAATGGCGGAAAAGACGTTATCAATTGGGCTGTATCTACTGACACCATTAAAGAATTACATCTGTTCGTACAATGTTCTACTTTTCAATGATAGGTAATCCCAAGAAAAGTGGGTGGCTCTGGTGGCACAGTGGCACAGTGGTTAGCACTGCTGCCTCACAGCGCCAGAGACCTGGGTTGAATTCCCGCCTTGGGCAATTGACTGTGTGGAGTTTGCACGTTCTCCCCGTGTCTGCGTCTGTTCCCCCCGGGTGCTCTGGTTTCCTCCCATAGTCTAAAGATGTGCAGGTTAGGTGAATTGGCCATGCTAAATTGCCCGTAGTGTTAGGTGAAGGGGTAAATGTAGGGGAATGGGTCTGGTGGGTTGCCCCCCCCCAGAGGGTTGGTATAGACTTGTTGGGCCGAAGGGCCTGTTTCCACACTGAAAGTAATCTAATTTAAGAAAAGATCTCTAGAGAAATTCCAAAGACAGGTCACTGGGTTCTTTGAAACATTAACTCTGCTTTCTCTTGACAGATGCTTGCCAGACCTGCTGAATTTCTGCAGCAATTTCTGTTTTTGCTTCGAAAGAACTTACTTGCCGTTCGTAAAGAAGAGCTTCACAGGATTAATACTTTGCATGGATGAGTTAAAATCCAGAAAATATTTGTAAGTTTCTTGAAGAGCAGCTTAAGACAAGAATGGATTCCAGGATCATACAGACAGCGAACCAAGAGTCTATTGACTGGTTTGTCAGAAAATACCACAGCATAAGTGTCTGAGTATGGTTTTTCCAAAAATAAACTATCAGAAAAGCTCATTGAGTTAATCATCACCTCCACAACATCTTTAGGAAGGATCTCCCAATCCCACTGTCAAGGAAAGGCCACCAGCCTTCTTAAAGATCCATCCCACCCTGACAATGATTTTCTACAATCTCAACCATCGGGGCAAAGGTACAGAAGCCTGAACACACGCACCAGCCAGTTTTGTAATAGTTTCTACCCTACTGTTGTTAGAATACTGAATGGACTCACAAACTCTTCTCATTTGCCTGTACCTGTGTTTTGGTTTTTGCTGCTGTTTACCTATTCTTTACTTATCTATACCACTTGACTCTGTGATCTGCCTGTATTGCTCGCAAGACAAAGCTTTTCACTGTGCATCGGTACATGTGACAATACATTCAATTCATAGAGTCATAGAGTCATAGAGATGTACAGCATGGAAACAGACCCTTCAGTCCAACCCGTCCATGCCGACCAGATATCCCAACCCAATCTAGTCCCACCTGCCAGCACCCGGCTCATATTCCTCCAAACCCTTGCTATTCATATACCCATCCAAATGCCTTTTAAATGTTACAATTGTACCAGCCTCCACCACTTCCTCTGGCAGGTCATTCTATACACGTACTACCCTCTGTGTGAAAAAGTTGCCCCTTAGGTTCCTTTTATATCTTTCCCCTCTCACCCTAAAATTATGCTCTCTAGTTCTGGACTCCCCCACCCCAGGGAAATTACTTTGTCTATTTATCCTATCCATGCCCCTCATGATTTTGTAAACCTATATAAGGTCACCCCTCAACCTCTGATGCTTCAGAGAAAACAGCCCCAGCCTGTTCAGCCTCTCCCTGTAGCTCAGATCCTCCAACCCTGGCAACATCCTTGTAAATCTCTTCTGAACCCTTTCAAGTTTCAATAGACAATAGACAGTAGGTGCAGGAGTAGGCCATTCTGCCCTTCGAGCCTGCACCACCATTCAATATGACCATGGCTGATCATCCTTAATCAGTATCCTGTTCCTGCCTTATCTCCATAACCCTTGATTCCACTATCCTTAAGAACTCTATCCAACTCTTTCTTAAATGAATCCAGACACTGGGCCTCCACTTCCCTCTGGGGCAGAGCATTCCACACAGCCACCACTCTCTGGGTGAAGACGTTTCTCCACATCTCTGTCCTAAATGGTCTGCCCCGTATTAATAAGCTGTGTCCGCTGGTTCAGCACTCATCCATCAGCGGAAACATGTTTCCTGCGTCCAGAGTGTCCAATCCTTTAATAATCTTATATGTCTCAATCAGATCCCCTCTGAGTCTTTGAAACTCAAGGGTGTACAAGCCCAGTCGCTTCAGTCTTACAGCGTAAGGTAGTCCCGCCATTCCAGGAATTGACCTTGTGAACCTACACTGCACTCCCTCAATGGCCAGAATGTCTTTCCTCAAATCTGGAGACCAGAACTGCACACAGTACTCCAGGTGCAGTCACACCAGGGCCCTGTGCAGCTGCAGAAGAACCTCTTCGCTTCTATACTCAATCCCTCTTGTTATGAAGGCCAGCATGCTATTAGCCTTCTTCACTACCTGCTGCACCTGCATCCTTACCTTCATTGACTGGTGCACAAGAACACCCAGATCTCTTTGTACTGTCCCTTTACCTAAATTGATTCCATTTAGGTAGTAATCTGCCTTCCTGTTCTTGCCACCTAAGTGGATGACCATACATTTCTCCACATTAAACTGCATCTGCCATGCATCTGACCACTCACCTATCCTGTCCAGATCACCCTGTAATCTCCTAACATCCTCCTCACATTTCACCCTGCCACCCAGATTAGTATCATCAGCAAACTTGCTAATGTTATTACTAATACCATCTTCTATATCATTAACATATATTGTAAAAAGCTGCAGTCCCAGCACTGATCCCTGCGGTACCCCACTGGTCACTGCCTGCCATTCCAAAATGGAGCCGTTTATCACTACTCTTTGTTTACTATCAGCCAACAAACTTTCAATCCAAGTTAGTACTTTGCCCCCAATACCATGTGCCCTAATTTTGCTCACTAACCTCCTATGCGGGACTTTATCAAAAGCTTTCTGAAAGTCCAGGTACACTACATCTACTGGATCTCCCTCGTCCATCTTCAGAGTTACATCCTCAAAAAATTCCAGAAGATTAGTCAAGCATGATTTCCCCTTCATAAATCCATGTTGATTCTGACCTATCCTGTTACTACTATCCAGATGTGTCGTAATTTCATCCTTTATAATAGACTCCAGCATCTTTCCCACCACTGAGATCAGACTAACTGGTCTATAATTTCATGCTTTCTCTCTCGCTCCTTTCTTAAAAAGTGGTACAACATTAGCCACCCTCCAATCCACAGGAACTGATCCCAAATCTATCGAACTCTGGAAAATAATCACCAACGTATCCATGATTTCTGAAGCCACCTCCTTCAGTATCCTGGGATGTAGACCATCAGACCCCGGAGACTTATCAACCTTCAGACCTAACTGTCTCTCCAACACCAATTCCTGGCAAATATAAATTCCCTTAAGTACAGGTCCTTCAGCCACTGTTACCTCGGGGAGATTGCTTGTGTCTTCCCCAGTGAACACAGATCTGAAGTACCAATTCAATTCTGCCATTTCTTTGCTCCCCGTAATATATTCCCTGTTTCTGGCTTCAAGGGCCCAATTTTAGTCTTAACCATTTTTTTGCCTTTCACATACCTAAAAAAGCTTTTACTATCCTCCTTTATATTTTTGGCCAGTTTACCTTCGTACCTCATTTTTTCTCTGCGTATTTCCTTCTTAGTAATCCTCTGTTGTTATTTAAACGCTTTCCAATCCTCTGTTTTCCCACTTATCTTTGTTATTTTATACTTTTTCTCTTTTAACTTCATATTTTTCTTAACTTCCCTCGTCAACCACAGCATCCCATGCCTCCTTCTAGGATCTTTCTTCCTTTTTGGAATGAACTGATCCTGCATCTTCTGCATTATACACAGAAATATCCGCCATTGTTCCTCCTCTGTCATCCCTGCTAAGGTATTGCACCATTGAACTTTGGCCAGCTCCTCCCTCATAGCTCCATAGTTCCCTTTATTCAACAGAAATATTGTCACTTCCGATTGTACCCTCTCCCTCTCAAATTGCAGATTGAAGCTTATTGTATTATGGTCAATACTTCCCAATGGCTCCTTCACTTCGAGGTCCCTGATCAATTCTGGTTCGTTGCACAATACCAGATCCAGAATTGCCTTCTCCCTGATAGGGTCGAGCACCAGCTGTTCTAAGAATCCATCTCAAAGGCACTCCACAAAGTCTCTTTCTTGAGGTCCAATACCATCCTGATTCTCCCAGTCTACCTGCATGTTGAAATCCCCCATAACAACAGTAGTAACATCTTTGCGACAGGCCAATTTCAGCTCCTGATTCAACTTACATCCGACATCCAGACTACTATTTGGGGGTTGTAGATAACTCCCAAGAGGGTCATTTTACCCTTCGAATTTCTCAACGCTATCCACACTGACTCTACATCCCCTGATTCTATGTCCCCCCGCACAAGGGACTGAATATCATCCCTTACCAACAAGACCACCCCACCCCCTGTGCCCGTCAGTCTGTCCTTACGAAAGCACGTGTAGTTTTGAATATTCATTTCCCAGGCCCTGTCCACTTGAAGCCACGTCTCAGTTATCCCCACAACATCATATCTGCCAATTTCCAAAAGAGGCTCAAGCTCATCCATCTTGTTTTTAATACTTCGTGCATTCAAGTATAGTATTTTTAACATGTTACTGCCCTCACCGTTCCCATCAACTCCTATTTCACTCAACCTTATAGCATAATACCTTTCTGAGTTTTCTGCCACATTGATACAGTTATCTTTCTTGACTTCCCTTGTTCTAACTTTCCCTTCAATTTCCTTCTTAAACATCCAGTTTGTCCCCTCCCCCCCACTATTTAGTTTAAACGTAGCTGTGTTACAGTAGCAAACCTGCCTTCCAGAATGTTGGTCCCTAACCTATTATGGTGCAAACCATCTCTCTTATATAATTTATGTTAATCACAAAACATACCCCAGTGATCCAAGAATTTAAATCCTTGATTCCTGCACCAGTTCCCCAGCCACATGTTCAAGTCCATTTTCTCCCTGTTTCTGGCCTCACCAGCCCGAGGAACTGGAAGCAAACTGGAGATAACCACCTTGGATGTCCTGCTTTTCAGCCTTCTTCCTAGTTCTCTGAAGTCCTGCTGAAGTATGTTCCTCCTCTTCTTCCTGACATCATTTGTGCCGCCATATACCATCACCTCTGCTCTTCACCTTCGTCCTTGAGGATTTCCTGCACTCTGTCTGTGATGTCTTTAACCCTGGCACCAGGAAGGCAACGCACCATCCTTAAGTCCCGCCTGCTGCCACAAAAACCCCCGTCAGTTCCTCTCACTATGGAGTCCCCTATTACCATGGCTCTGTGCGATGTCCGACTCTTCCGCTCTGCCTCCACGTCAACGTTTGATTGACAGACCTGGTCGCCTCACAGACTGGCAGTGTCATCTGTCTCTACTGTTTCCAAAAGATTTAACTTGTCCCTGACAGGTACTTCCCCCGGCATCTCTTGCATCTGTCTCCTCTCTGCCTTCCTCATCGTCTGCTCTCTTCTGCTCTCTTCTGGTACGGTCTGTGTAATAACCTCACTGAAGGTCTTGTCCAAAACGATCTCGTTCTCTCAGATGAGCCTAAGGTCCTCGAGTTCTTTCATCAGTGCTGCAATATGCTCTGTCAGTAGCTGAACGTGCACATACTTTCCACCTTTATACGAGCCAGCCACACCAGAGTCGTTGACCTCCCACATCAAGCACATAGCACACTGAACCAGCTTGGCAGTCATGCCTTCACCCTCTTCAACTGTGGCGTAACTACTTCACTCAACCTCCTTGTCAAAGACTTCTGAGCTAAAGCCTCACTCTTCAATCCACAGGAACCTCCTTGGACCCTCTTTCTGGAAGGAGACCAGAATTGCATGCAATATTCCAACAACGGCCTAACCAATGTTCTGTAGAGCTGTAACATGACTTCCCAACTCCTGTACTCAACACTCTGACCAATAAAAGAAAGCATACCAAACACCTTCTACACTATCCTATCTACCTGCGATTCCACTTTCAAGGAGCTATGAACCTGAACTCCCAGGTCTCTTTGTACAGCAACAGTCCCTTAATACACATTAAGTGTATAAGTCCTGCTAAGATTCAATTCAATTCAGTTTAAACAATAATGGTTATATCGTTGATGCAATACTTGAGGATGGACATGAAAATGGAGACAACTGCATGCTTTAGGTGCAACCAACTCTATTACTACAGTCAGCAAAATGTACCAAATCTACAGAATCTGTAATAGATATAATCATTCACACCAACCCAGGAGCTGTCCTGCTTTTCCTGGTATCTCCAAAGTATGTGGTATCAAGGGACATTGGACATGCTTCAGCAGGAAATCTGGTTCCAAAGGCCAATCCAGATCCACAACAAAATGTCGATCGCCAACAAGACAACAAAGCAATATAATACTGGTAGCAAGGAAAATGCTAAGAACATGCACAAGTATCAATGACGTCCAGAGTCAATCAATCAGAAGGCAAATTTCAGACAACGAGAGTTGAGAGTATGGTACTGGAAAAGCACAGCAGGTCAGGCAGCATCCAAGGAGCAGGAGAATCAACATTTTGAGCATAAGCCCTTCATGAGGAATGATTCCTGATGAAGGGCTTACGCCCGAAATGTCGATTTTCCTGCTCTTCGGGTGCTGCCTGACCTGCTGTGCTTTTCCAGCACCACACTCTTGACTCTGATCTCCATCATCTGCAGTCCTCACTTTCTCCAAATTTCAGAAAATGACCAAGCTTTCCATATTGTTAAGTTCACACTGTATCTTTGGTATATGGTGACTACAACCATTGATATCACATAGCCTGAAGAGGCGGTCAACACACCTTTAAAGCTAAAGTCACGGGCGGCACGGTGGCACAGTGGTTAGCACTGCTGCTTCACAGCGCCTGTAGACCCGGGTTCAATTCCCGACTCAGGCGACTGACTGTGTGGAGTTTGCACGTTCTCCCCGTGTCTGCGTGGGTTTCCTCCGGGTGCTCCGGTTTCCTCCCACAGTCCAAAGATGTGCGGGTCAGGTGAATTGGCCAAGCTAAATTGCCCGTAGTGTTAGGTAAATGTAGGGGTATGGGTGGGTTGCGCTTCGGCGGGTCGGTGTGGACTTGTTGGGCCGAAGGGCCTGTTTCCAAACTGTAAGTCTAATCTAAAAATCTAATCAATGCAGGAGATTGAGCCGTGGTAATAACAATGTAATACCACTCCACATTCTGAAAGAGATGTCCTTCAACAGGTGGTGCTGCATGGTAAAGCCTATAAGCAATTGTCATGCAGTATATAATGAATCACCAATTCTGAGCAGTGGAAAATTGACGCGACAGTGTCAATACAGGAGCTCATCGCAGCTTCCCCAAATCTTCTACCTGGTTGACATAAAAAGTCCACATTGCTTAGATTATCAGCATGCTCACATCTTGGTAAAGTCACAATCCATGACTTTCAAAACACACATGCTGAAGTAGAGTGGACCACGTGTGATGCAGTTGATTTCATCAATGACTTTTAAACACCCTTTTCCATGTATTTGATTCAAGATGGCAAGTTTCAGGATGGTGCAATATTTCATTTTAATGTTTATACAACCCCATGTACTGATCTTCCAAGGAAGTGCAGCATGAACATTTAGGAGGTACTTTGAATGGAACTGAATGAAATGGAACAACATAGTATACTTCAGATGGTGGACTACCACATAGCTCAGTGTAGCTCCACATGTGAATTGAAGAAAGGTGGCTACATAAGAGTAATGCTTTGGAGATGCTGGTGTTGGACTGAGGTAGCTGTGATTTTTAACTTTGAACCTAAGAGTATGTCTCGATCCAAGGTGCTCGAACCTTTCACTCAAAAGGTGCCAACACAAAATAGAGCACTGGAAGAATTAAGTCTGAAATTTTCTGGGATAAGGTCCTTTCCAAATGCAGATGAGCAGAATGGGTACTTGTCTGTGCATTTTGCAAAAAACTCTCAAGACTTTATGACATTTAGCATTCAATTTGTATGGCATTGTTTCCAACAGTTTTTATTCAGGCTTTCAGTTAATCAAGACTTATTCCAACAATACATTGATAGGATTATTTCACCTGAATGAGAAAGGTGCAATGACTATGATGGGGTTATGTTATAGGCCTCCCAATAGCTGACATAAATTCAAGGAGCAGGTGTGTAAGCAGTTCATGGAAAACAACAGGGTTGTTGTCATGGGCGGTTTTAATTTCTCCAATCAATTTCTCCACTGGGACTGCCAGAGGCTTAGATGGGGCAGAATTGGTTAAGTGCATCCAGGAAGGATTCTTGGAGCAATGTATGGATAGTGCAACTGGGGAAAGTGCCATGCTAGACCTTGTACTGGGGAGTGAGCCTGGCCAAGCGGTCAGTTTCATTTGGGGAGCATTTTGGGAACAGTGATCATAGTTCCTGAAGTTTTAAGACAGTTATGGATAAGGATAAGACCGAACCTCAGATGAAAGTACCAAATTGTGGGAAGGCTAATAAAACAGTAATAGGCAGGATACTGAGAGAGACAAGGGAGGCAAGGGAGGAGCTTGCTAAAGCCTTGATAGCGATCTTTGTATCTTCATTAGCTACAGGCAAGGTCTCAGAAGACTGGGGAACAGCCAATGTTCTTCCTTTGTTTAAGAAGGGCACCAGGGATAACCCAGGAAATTATAGGCCGGTGAGCCTTACAACAGTGGTATGAACATTATTGGATATGATTCTTAGCAATAGGTTTACCCACCTTTGGAGAGGATTGGATTTATTGGGGATAATCGACATGGCTTTATGCAGGGGAGGTGTTGTCTCGCAAACTTGAATGAGGAAGTGATGAGGATAGTTGATGAGGCCCAGGCAGTGGATATTGTCTACGTGGACTTTAGCAGGATCTTGACAAAGTCCCTCAGGGTAGGCATAGAAGCCGATACAATAGCAATTTTAAGTGGCATTTAGACAGACATGTGAATAGACAGAAAACAGAGAGCGATATGGAACATGTGCAGACAGATAGGATTAGATTAGAATAGCATCATGGTCAGCACAGACATGATGGGTCAAACGTCTATGTTCTATGTTCTGTTTGCAATGTTTACAAGTTGTGTTTGAATAACTGACAATATCGAGATTATGGTTAAGACAAGAGCAGAACATGACCACAAAAACCATTATGGATGAGACAAAAGCAGACCACAATCTTCACCCAGAGATAACAGTAGCGTAACAACAAGGATTAGTCTTTAACAGCATTAATTTGTAGGGCAATGCCAGTCAAATAAACTTGTTTGGATCCACAGGCTCTGCCATGGTGATCTAGCTAAGACTAAAAGCATTAAACAAATGCTGATCCACAATCACAGGAGGATGTGTAATGTTGGTTCAAAGGTTATCATTTTTTCTCACTTTGTATTCCCAACTTTGCGGATAAGATATTTCAGAGAATTGCTCAAGAAGGACTTCCTCTTTGTACAGTAAAACAATCATATATATGTCTTTAGTTATCTCAAGCAGCTTCAATTAGCAAAATCTTGCAGTACTATGAAACATGGTCCTAATCATGGAAGTATTGAAAGACACTAAATCTATTGCATTTGCTTCCAATCTCCTGCCATCAGTGCAAGAACGTGCCAAGTGATGGACAATTAGTTGTGGTATTTGGCAGCAAGAGGTTTCACATTTACTTACTTGGCATGAAACTCACCATTGAAATACATCATTTGTCGGGGGGGGGGGAGGTGGGGAATGATGATATGCTGCAGTCTGCTAATGAGTGAACCACCATTTTTGCAGCATCAACTTGTCAATGTGCAAGGAATTGACTTTGAGTGAGATATAAGCCAAAAAACTGGAATGATTATATCTGACATGCTGTGCAGATTATCCATACCACACAAAGACCAAGACATTCCTCGTGATTTGTACTGTGCTCTAAATCGTAAAACTGAACACATTTTCAAGGTTGATCTGTTAAATTTTAAACAAAGCCAAATCGTCAGCAACTGAAGGCGAGCCACTGAAATAGCTATAAAAGATGAATATGCAGGAATGGCCTGGCAACATTAAAGATGTACCTGCAAAGATTCATGAATTTACATTAAATGTATCATGGCATGTGAAGACCTTATACTGACATATTGGCTGTGTAATATAACACAGCAACATCAAGTTTGTGAAGTGTAGAATAGAGCACATTCGGCAGTTGCGCACTGGGATAACCTTGCTGCACCAGGGACACGGGTTTGATTCCAGCCTCAGATGACTGTCTGTGTGGAGATTACTCTGGGTGCTTGGTCTCTTCTGTGAGATCCTATTCAATAATGACCGAAATCAGTGAGTGGCAAAAATAGCCCCTTTACTGAAAAGTGTACCAAAGAAAAGTAGAGAGGATATTAAACTGATCTTCTGCATCTGGGTTGTGAGATTTCATTTAGAGTCATAGAGTCACAGAGATGTACAATACAGAAACAGACCCTTCAGTCCAACTCGTCTATGCCGACCTGATGTCCTAACCTAATCAACTTTCACTTGCCAGCATTTGGCCCATATCCCTCCAAACCCTTCCTATCCATATACCCATCCAGATGCCTTTTAAATGTTGCAATTGTACCAGCCTCCACCATTTCCCCTGGCAGCCCATTCCATGCATGCTACACCCTCGGTGTGAAAAAGTTGCCCCTTAGATCCCCTCTTTCCCCTCTCACCCTAAACCTATGCCGCCTAGTTCTGAACTCCCCTACTCCAGGAAAAAGACTTTGTATGCTTATCCTATCCATACCTCTCATGATTTTATAACCCGCTATAAGATCACCCTTCAGCCTCTGGCACTTCAGGGAAAATGGTCCCAGCTTCTATAAACTTTCTATAAGGTCACCCCTATTCAGCCTCTCCCTATAGCTAAATCCTCCAACCCTAGCACCATCCTTGTAAATCTTTTCTGAACCCTTTCAAGTTTCACAACATCCTTCAGATAGGAAGGAGTCTATAATTGCATGCAATATTCCAAAAGTGGCCTAACTAATGTCCTGTACAGCCACAGCATGACTTCCTAACTCCTGTATTCAATACTCTGACCAATAAAGTAGACCATACCAAATACTTTCTTCACTATCCTATCTATCAGCGACTCTACTTTCAAGGAATATGAACCTGCACTCCATGGTTTCTTTGTTCAGCAACACTCCCTAGGAGCTTGCCATTAAGTGTATAAGTCTTGCTCTGATTTGCTTTTCTAAAATGCACCACCTCACATTTATGTAAATTAAACTCCATCTGCCACTTCTAAGCCCATTGGTCCATCTGATCAAGATCTAATTGTACTCTAGGTAACCTTCTTCACTGTCCACTACCCCTCCAATTTTGGTGTCATCAGCAAACTTACCAACTATACCTCTTACATTCACATCCAAATCACTTATTTAAATGACGAAAAGTAGTGGACCCAGCACCAATCCTTGTGGCACTCCACTGATCATAGCGCTTCAGTCTGAAAAGCAACCCTCTACCACCACTCTCTGCCTTCTACCTTCGAGCCAGTTTTGTATCCAGATGGCTAATTCTCCTCATATTCCATGAAATTTAACCTTGCTAACCAGTCTCCCATGGAGAACATTGTCGTATGTCTTACTGAAGTCCATATAGATCACATCTACCGCTCTGCCCTCATCAGAAAACTCAATCAAGTTCATGATACATGATTTCCCACGCACAAAGCCAATCTACTACTGCCAGTCTTTGACATTCACTTATGCGGTTTCATGGAAGTGCTGTTTTGACAGTAAGTTTCTTAAAGAGGGAAGCAGCCCTATTTCATATGTGTTTTAGAAAGTACATGCTAGTGGATGAAACTGTCTGATGTTCTGCAAGTCATTAAGGTCCTGAGAGATGGTTATTAAGGGCTGATTAATGTTATTATCTTTCCAAAATTTTGAGTGAGGTATGGAGACACAAAGGTGTGGGGATGGGGCGTGAGGTGGGTGGTGGTGTTGGTGTTGTTCTGAGGAAGGTACAGTATTAACACTTTTTCAAGTAGCTTTTGACACATAAACAGGTCTAAACACTGCTTGCAACATGGGGCCAGTAAATACTGAAAGGTCCAAAGAAACAGTTATGGGTTGTAAGGGATGTTTTAATTTAGTTTATCTTGTAATAGTAAAATGTTCTACAAAAATGTGTTTTATGAAGGAATGAGTGGAAATGTGGTATAGTAAACAAACCGCTTGTGAATGAGTTGGTAAAGTGAATCATAATACAACACCTCACATCTCCCACAGTCTGAAGATGTATAGGTTAGGTGGATTGGCTATGGCAAAAACCCCATGTGAGGTTATGGTAATGGGGTATGGGGGTGGGACTGGGTGGGATGATCTTCAAATGGTTGATGCAGACCCAATGGGCTGAATGGCCTCTTTCTGCACTCTAGGAAATCTATGATTCTAGTCAACTCTAGAGATAATGAATACATGAATGAGGACTCCAGCAGCAGTTAAACTAAGATAGGGCAAACATAGACAATGTTGCAGAACACAGAAACAGATGATTTTAGTCAGGCCATGTGGTTGAAAGCAGATATGAAGATTACGTGTGACACAAAGGTTGCAAATGGACTACCTTTATGTTAAACAGTTGTCAGGGAGAGGGACTGAATGGGTAGCTAAGGAAAAGAGTTTGGGATAGGAACTGAAAATAAACTAAATTCTTCCCAGTGTTTACTTGGAGATAATTTGTGCTTATCAAAATAAAAAGACATTGGATAACAGTCAATAAGTTTAGCAACAGTTAAAAAAAAATTGATTTAGACAATGCCCCAGTATATATTTTGATATAATCTATGATAATTCCCCAATAATCCCCTTTTCCTAACAGTCACATTAAATATGTCCATATAAAACTGCCGTGACTCCACAAAAGACACCAATCCTGACACAATTTCCTTAAAATGGACTAAGGGAGCTTCAGAAATCCAGGATTCATACATTACTTTGTGAATATATTGGCACAACACTGTTAACTCTTTAGGAACACAGTCATTGAGAGAACCGTCAATAAAAGAGTAAGTTCTAATTAGCAAAAAGCTTTTCTGTTTTGAGATTCATCCACATTTTGGTTACAAAGCCAAGCTCATGTGAATTTCCATGAAGACGCATTTTTTTTTTAAAAAGGGTCCAACTGTGAATTTGTTACTGCTTATTAGTGTGGGCATATTCAAACATAGTAATCCCAAATAAGCAAAGCAGATGTCATAAAGAGCAGATGCACAACTATGCTAGGGATCACCCAGTTGTAGGATTATAGTTATAACTGTCACAATTTCCTGAAAACCTGCTGTAAGTCTTGTATCCCAACCTACTAATGAGATTATATGAAAAAAGCACTGCCTCAAGAATATCCCACCTGGGGCCTAATATATCAGAAGCTTAATGTTGGTCCAACTCAGAGTGGCTAGGTTCACATCCTATCTGTTGCAGAGACATCTCTGAACAGGTTAATTAGAAAATACTGACTCTAATCATAATCAAAAATCATCCTGCAAAACACAAGACTTCATTCAAGGCAAGCATTGATTGAAATAAAAATTTAAAGGTCAAATCTGTGGAGAGAGATATGGAGTTAACGTTTCACTTCAATGACCCCCATGATATGTCATTAACCCTGTTCTCCATCCACAACTGCTACTGAAGCTGCTGCCTATTTCCAAAATAGTTCTGTTTTAATTTCAGAGTTCCAGTTTGCATTATATTCTGTTTATCATGTTGTGAGAGAGTTTTATTAGTGATTTAAATTCAACAGTGGGAATTAATGGGGACAAGACAGATTCACAGGAGCTCTGTTTGTCCAGAATATTAGTAATTGCAGACCAATCAATAAGACAGATCAAATACTGGCATCAAAAGTGAACAGAATCATCAAATCCATCAAGGCACAAAATTGTCTCCCAGGCTAAGGTTCCACAATCTTCACATTACATTCAATACATGCACATCAGTGCATTAAATTATGTTCTGTAAATAGATCAACATACCTTTATGTACTAGGTACATATTTGTCATTCACTATCACAGGAGCAGGACTCTTTATTCGACTCGCATGCTCATTAGAATTGGTTGGTCAATTAAAGTTTCATCTGATGTAATGGACTGAATATTAACTGTCAGGCACACACATCAGACCAAGATTGGCAATGTGTCAGGAACACAAATGTTTCAGCATCACTTTTGGCACAGCTTTTTAACTCAGCCAAGGCATTTACATCAGAGGTTCAGTCCCCTAATCAGTGAGTGTGACGATGTTGCAAAGCAGCCAATTTCAGCTGCACTGTTTAGATTAGATTAGATTCACTACAGTATGGAAACAGGCCCTTTGGCCCAACAAGTCCACACCAACCCTCCGAAGAGTAACCCACCCAGACCCATTTTCCTCTGACTAATGCACTTAACACTACAGGCAATCTAGCATGGCCAATTCACCTGACCTGCACATTTTTGGGCTGTGGGAGGAAATCGGAGCACCCAGAGGAAACCCACACAGATACGGGGAGAATGTGCAAACTCCACACTGACAGTCACCCAAGGCTGGAATCGAACCTGGGTCCCTGGTGCTGTGAGGCTGCAGTGCTAACCATTTAAAGGGACCCTCTACGGATCAGGGTGGAAACATTGTCATGGTGTCAAAACAGAGTGGGCAACCTGGCAACTGGAATACGAAAGTATAAAGGTGCCATCTACATATCATGTGCTTCCTTAGTCATCATGGTGTCGGCTTAAGTACCCGTGGATGGGAAGAAAAGGAATATGGCAGAGAACATACTGGCATGGCTAATGATTGCGGAGGAGGTCATCAGCAGGAATGTGGTTGAAATCCAAAGAGGAGTCCTATTGGATTCAAAACTTTAACCTTCTTTCTCTCACTTGCAGGTGGTGTATGACCTACTGAGTTACTCCAACACGTCCTGTTTTTATTTCAAATCTCAGTGTTGGCTTTTAAATTAGCAGGAGAGTGGTGCCTTGCTGCTGGGAACATTACACAAAAGTTTAGTGATTTTAACAGCAAAAGATGTGAAGGTGAATGCACAGCACTTGCAAATTTAAACACACACCCCACTCTTTTTTTTCTTCAGCCTTTTCCCGTACATCGCTCAAATCTTGCATGTGTATCCAACAATCCCTGCCAAGCCATCTCTTCCCTTCCTGACCTGACTAGCCATTGTTGACATTCACCCTCATCATCTGGCAATATCTCACGTACTCTCATGGTGACCCTCTGCATACAATCTACATTCTTTCAAATTATTTCGCTGATCACAACATGGTTCTCCCTCTTCTTGCAAGAGAAGAAAGCACAGAGGACCAAGGAGAGGCAGAGAGCTGGAGCTTGCCATTTAGTCACTGTTTCCTTGAAGAGGAAGAGTCATAGAGTTGTGCAGTATGGAAAGAGACTCTTCGGTCCAACTCAACTATGCTGACCAGATATTCTAAATTCATATAGTCCCATTTGCCAGCACTTGGCCCATATCCCTCTAAACCCTTCCTCTTCATATAACAATCTAGATGCCTTTTAAATGTTATAATTGTACTAGTCATTACCACTTCCTTTGGCAGCTCATTCCATACATGCACCACTCCCTCTGTGAAAACATTGCCCCTTAGGTCCCTTTTAAATCATCCATTTTTGCCTTAAACCCATGCCTTCTAGTTTTGGAGGAACAAATCTAGACTTGAAATGTTAGCTTTCTCTCTCTCTGTCCGTGGATGCTGTCTGACCTGCTGTGATATCCAGCATTTGTTGCTTTCAGTCTTTCTTTGGACTCACTTACCTGGGAAAAAGACCTTGGCTTTCACCCTATCCATGCCCCTTGGAAAAGTGCTTGTGTTAATCATGGTAATCAATCTGTTCTTAATGATTTTCTGACAACCAGCAGTCTGCTCTTTTAATCTGCTAACCGCTCAAAAACACCCATCCTGACAGTTTTCAATTTCCATTGCCACTCCACTCCAAAAACAGGTTTTAAAAAGCTTGTTCGCATGCATTGTACGTTATCTCAGCACAACTTATTCATAAAGAAGTCAAGTATACAAAATTCAAATTTAAAATTTGTTCAAAATTCCTAACCACATAATACATTTAATATTAACATATTTCATCACTTCAACTAACCTTGTTTGAATTTATGAGCAATATATTAGAGCACAATCATTATCTTGAAGTCATCCTCATCCAACTTAATCAATTTGAATGAGAATAAGAGTTACGTATGGAATCAAACATCTTGGGGATCTTCCTATGAAACACATAGAGGCTATTTGCCCCATTGGGTCTATACTAACTGTTCATGGTGGAATCCATCAATCCTATTACCAATTCATTTCTGTTGCTCTGCAAACTTACTTCCATTAAATGCCCAACCACTTTTCTATTGAAGTAATTGGCTGTCTCTGTTTCAAACACTCTCATGTCAGTGAATTCCAGATCATTACCAGTCACTAAATTATCCTTCTTATTTCCCTTGAATCTCTTGATCAAAATCTTAAATCTATATCTCTAAGTGTTTGCACTAGCAGTTCATGAAAAAGATATTTTCCTTGTCTACCTTATCAACCCTATTTTAATTTTATATACTATTAGCAATTTCCCTTTAATCTCCTTTTCTCCAAACAGAAAACCCCATCTTCTCCAAATTAACCTTGCATCTAAAGTCCTCCATCTGTCGAATCATTCTGATAAATCTCCTTTGCATCCATTCAAGGTCTCTCATTTACTTTCTGAGCAATGATTATCAGAACTGAATACAATATCCTAAGTGAGACCTAACAGAGCTTTAAAAAGGTTCAGCTAAATTCCTTGTATTTATTCTCAATACTTTGATTATTTAAGTCCAAGACGCTATGTTCTTTGCTCACTGTCCTGTTAATACTTAATGAAAGCACATGCACCTCCAGGTTCCTCTGTGTATGCACATTCTTTATGACTGTGCAATTAGTCTATATTGTCTCTTTCTGTCAGTTTTGCCAAATGCATCACCTCACATTTGTCTGCATTGAATTCCAGCTGTCATTTGTCTATGTATCCTGCTAGCTATCTATGCTATGTTACAAAATATGAATATCAGTCTTGCTGTTTGCCATTCTTCAGTTTGTCATCAAATTTGGCAAATTGTGATATTTTACTCTATATTCCACTATCCAAGTAATTTATGGTTAGCAAACATCACAGAAGACCCAACACTGATCCTTAGGGAGAACCACTGTTTACTCTCCACCAGTCTGAAAAACAAATATTTACCTCAACTCTTTATTTTCTGTTCTTATGTCAACCTTTTACCTAATTTGACCCAGATCCTCCTGTTCTATGAGCCCCATTCTATTAACCAGCTTTTGATGTGGTATTTTGTTAAAGGCTGCCAAATAATCCATAGGCAACATCTATTCCTTTCTATTCATCAATCTTCTCTGTTATGAAAATAATTCATTCAGTACAGTCAAGCATGATCTGCCATTTTGAATTCCATGTAGACTCTTCTTAATTACCTTAAACCCCTCCAAGTATTTGTTGATTCTTTTTCCCCAATTATTGTTTCTAGCAATTGATAGAACACTAATAGAATAAATAGAGAGATAGAACAGCACAGCACAGGAACAGGCCCTTGAGCCCACCATGTCTGTGCTGACCATGATGTAATTCTGAACTAATTCCATCCGCCATGGACCATGTTTTTCCATTCCCTGCCTGTTCATGTGTCTGTCTAAATGCCTTTTAAACTTTGCCATCGTATCTGCTTCTTCCAACCTCTCTGGCAGTACTTTCCAGCTACCTACCACCACCTGCATAAAAAAAACCTCACACATTTCCTTTAAACATTCCTCCTCTCACTTGCCCCCTCTAATATTTGATTATCTCCACCCTATCCACATCTCTAATAATTTTATATATCTTTATCACTCATTCCTCAGCCTCTGACACACTGGCAAAAACAGTCTAGGTTTATACAACTTCTTGTATCTAATATCTTTTGTATCCATTCCAAAGCCTCCACATTCCTTCTATAGTGTGGCGACCAGAATTGCACAGAATGCTCCAAATGTGGCCTAACTGAAGCTTTACATAGCTGCAACATGACCTGTCAACTTCTATTCTCAATGATGAAGGCAGGTCAATACCTTCTTTAGCACCATATCCACTTGTGTTGCCACTTTCAGGGAGCTATGGATCTGCACTCCAAGAGCCCTCTGTATAGCAATGCTCTTCAGGGTCCTACTACTTACTGTATACTTTCCTCTTGCATTTGACCTCCCAAAAGTGGAGCACCTCATATCTGTCCGGATTAAACTCCATCTGTCATTTCATCAGACAACTTTCCACCTGATCTAGATTCTGTGACAATCTTCTTCACTATTTGCAACTCTACTAAATTTTGTGCCATCTACAAACTTACTAATCAGATCACTTACATTTTCATCGAAACCATTTATATCAATTACAACCAACAGAGGTCCCAGCACTGATCTTTAAGAAACATCACTGATTACAGACATCCAGTCAAAAAACCACCCCTCCACAACTACGCTCTGTCTTCTACGTTCAAGCCAATTTTGTATCTAACTTAACAACAATGGATCCCGTGTGACTTAATCTTCTGAACCAACCTTGTATGAAGGACTGTGTCAATGCTTTAGAAATGTCCATGTAGACAACATCCACTATCCTCATCAATCATCTTCATCACTTCCTCAAAAAACTCAATCAAATTCATGAGACAATGTCTCCCCTGCGCAAGGCCATGCTGACTATCCCAAATGAATCCATTCATTTCCAAATGTGAGTAAATCGTGTCCTTGGCAGTCTTCTGCAAACAATTGCCTACCACTGAAGTAAGGCTCACATACATACAAGTTCATGGAATATCCCTATTGCCCTTCTAAAACAAGGGAAGAACATTGATTATTCTCCAGTCTTCTGGGACCTCACCTACAGCTAAAGAGGACACAAAGATCTCTGTATAGGCCCCAGCAATCTTCTCCCTTGCCTCCCTCAGTATCCTGGAACTTATCCACCTTAATGTTTTTCAGACACACCGCACATCGTTTTTCTTAATATCGACATGGCCTAGAATGTCAACTCCCTTACCATATTCCATGCCCTTCTCCTTGATGTCTAACAATATGAAGTGCTCATTAAGGACATCATCCACTTCCTCTGGCTTTGCACAAAAACTCTCTCCTTTGTCCTGAGAGGATCTACCCTGTCCGTAGTTATTTGTTCCTAATATACCTATAAAATGCCTTGAGTTTCTCCTTGATCTTATTTTCCAGGCATATTTTCATGGCCCTTTTTAGCCCTCTTGATTCCTTGTTTACGTTTTTCCTGCTTCATCTATATTTCTCAAGGGCCTTGCCTGATATCAGTTATGTACATTATGTACATTTTCTTTATCTTTTTGACTAATTTTTCACTCTATCTTGTCATCCAGGGTTTCTGAATCCTGCCATCCTTTTCTTTCATCCTCACAGGGTCATACTGGCCAACTGCATTTAAAAGACTCTCACATGTATATGTGGATCTATCTTCAATTTAATTTAATTTCACATGTTCCTGCCTAATACTGTTGCAATTATCCTTCACCCAGTTTAGCACTTTCACCCTAGGTCCAGTCTTATTCTTATCCAAAGCAATATTAAAACTTATGGTATTATTATCACTGTTCCCAATATTCTCCCTCACTGAGATTTCAATCACCTGGCCAGGCTCATTCTCTAATCCAAGATCTAGTATAGTCCCTTCACTAAGTTTTTCTGGTGCACCTAAAGAAAAAATCTATCCCATCTAAGCCCCTAGAACTAAGGGAATCCCAGTCAACATTAAAATCAGCCATGACAACAACCCTGTTATTTTTACATCTTTCCATGATATGTTACATATCTGTTCCTCTATGTCCCACTGACTATTTGGAGGATTATAGTATAACTGCATCATGATGATTACACCTTTCTTACTCCTGAGTTCTACCCACACGGCTTTGCTAGATGACCCCTGCAAGATGTCCTTTTATAGTGCGGTTGTGATGTTCTCCTTAGTAATGCAACTCAACCAGCACTTTTACATCCTTGTCTATCCCAATTGAAACATCTAAACCCTGGAACTTTGAACTGACAGTCTTGCCCTTCTCTCAGCCAATGGCTACAACATTGTAGTTCTCTGTACTAATCCATGCTTTAAGCTCACCTGCCTTATCTATCATACTCCTTGCACTAAATTAAATACATTTCAGACCACCAGTCCCGCAGTGCTCATTAACCTGGCCTGTGTGTTCTTCCTAAGAGACATACATGACTTAACCTTTACCTCCTCCTCAATCACTGCACATGGTCACCTATTGTTCTGGTACTCACCCTCCACTATATTAATTTAAACCCTGCTGAACAGCACTAGCAAATCTCCCGACAAGAACCTTAGTGCTCCGCCAGTCTAGGTGCAATCTGTCCTTCGAATATAGTTTGTTCCTGCCCTGGAGGAGTTCCCAATGATCAAGATACTTAAATTCTTCCCTCCTACACCACTTCTTTAGCCACACGTTCAACTGAATTATCTTGCTATTTCTCATCTTATAAGCATGTGGTACAGTGAGTAATCTCACAATTACAACCCTAGAGGTCCTGCTTTTCAGTTTTCTATCTAACTCCCTAAATTCTCTTTGATGTTATCCTAGCTGGCATGTGGTTGCTAACCCTGTCCTTACAACAGTTCTTGAATAAGGGCATCACATTTGCCACTCTCCAGTCCTCTGATACCTCCCACATATCCAGGCAAGATGGGAAGATTTTAGAAAATCCCTTCAATATCTCCAGCTGTATTTCCTGAAGCAACCTGGGGAAAGGCATCCTCATTCTAGACATAGCTCGCTTTTCCAGTAACTCTTCTCTATCAATTTGCAGGTAAAAAATGAGGTCTGCAGATGCTGGAGATCACAGTTGAAAATGTGTTGCTAGTTAAAGCACAACAGGTCAGGCAGCATCCAAGGAATAGGAAATTCTATCAATTTGCACCCCAATTTGCCTTTACTATCTTCTCATCAATGATACATTGTCACATTTCTCTTACTTTTTTATCTATCAATGCATTGTATTAAGTTAAGTATTTAATCAATGCCCTACACCTTCAAACATCAATCATATCTTTAATTCCAGTCAGAGCAATGCCACCTCTTATTATTTATCTACTTCTAGAAGATGTTTGGGTTCTCTTTTATGTCAAATGCAATTCTATTCTTACTTTCCTCTCCATTTCCATCAAGCTTTGGATTTGTTTTGAAAAACTCAACCATTTTACATCAGACATTTTACCAGATCTCCCTTTTCCATTGAACTTTGATCTTTTTCAAGTTCAATTTTGCATGGCTCCTTGCTCTTCTGAATTACTAACCCGTGCTTATGATGATATTAGGGGACATTTTGAGTATGGCATGAGCGAGCATAGCTTATACCCACATCAACTACAAACTGGGATGAAAATAGTGAGTTTCAGTTAGCTTAGTGAGCAATAATAATTTAAATCATTTGAGATACATTTTTTTGTTCATTCTTATCCAAGAAAAGTCCACAGGCTAAAAAAGAAAAGTAATTTCATACAAGAAGACTCACTAACAATGCAGACAAACAGACTGACCCTTGTAGCACTGACCCTTGAGGCGTTATTTTTGGAATAGAATGTGAGAATGACCCTATACCACACCAAGATAGACAAAGCAATGGATCATAGAATCATACAGCACAGAAACAGACCCTTTGGTCTAACCAGTCCACACCAACCATGTGCCCAAACTAAATCAGTCTCATTTACCTGCAGTGGCCTACATCCCTCCAAGCCTTTCCTATTCACTTACCTGTCCAAATATCTTTTAAACGTTGTGATCCACCATTTCCTATGGGAGTTCATTGCAAAACATGAATCTCTGTGTGAAAAAAATTGCCCCCCATGTCCTTTTTAAACCTTTCTTTTCTCACCTTAAAAATATACCACCTAGCTTGAACTCCCCAACCATAGGGAAAAGACAATTGTTATTTAACTTTTCTGTGCTCTTCATGATTTTTTAAACCTCCATAATGTCACCCTTTAACCTCCTACACTTCAGTGAAAGAAGTCCCAGCCAAGCCAACCTATTTTTGTAACTCAACCCCTCCAGTTCAGGCAACATCCTGATAAATCTTTTCTAAACACTCTCCAATTTAATAATGTCCTTAGAATGGAGATGGAGCAAAGGCTTCACACGGGAGACAGGATGACACCTGGGAAGGTAGGGAGTGGTGAGACCAGGGGTAACAGGTAACCTGCCACTTCTAGAATCTGTGGAAAACAAGGTGTTTTTCCAAAACAGTCCAATTCAGAATTTGAGTGACATACCGTCTATGTGATTTACAATGTATAAATGTCTAATGAATCCCTGTTGAGTTTGAGTGTTAGCTCAAAATCCTTTTGCTCAAAGTTAGCTCAATAAATGATTGTTAACTACAAATCCTAGCCCCTGGTACTCTTGACCACATCATGTAGCATCAGGAACCAATTCCACTAACAGCTGTGAAGGACAAACAATGCACTGCGACCTGGAAGATTGACTTGCGTTGCCAAAGGAGCAAATCACCTTCCAAGTTCCCATAGCCTGCACTTGGTGCAGTAGCTGCTGACCTGAAACTTTGGTCCATACAGAACTGGCAAGGCTAGACTTTACATTTTCAATCTTGTTGTTGAAGTTAAACTGATATTCACCCACACAGATATGATGAAAGCTGAGCATATCTTTCCAAATGTGAGAACATATTTACAATGATGAGCTACCTTTGCCTCAGTCCTTCTTCCTTTCCTTCCCATTATATCAATGAGCAGTGCCAGGGCCTCCAGCTGGATTGGAGAGAAACTACCCTACACCAGAGCCCGTGGCCTTGGAGTTTTGATTGGGGTGGTCCCAGGACAGCTTTTGGCTCAAGGGCCCAGATATGCTGCATGTGTCCTCCTTGGCTTGAACTCCCTTAGGGCTGCGGATGGCAGTCAGGATGGAGGTGGAAGGTTCAGCCACTTTTGGAGATATTTGGAGAATCCTGACTAATTATGGTAGCACCTCCTAATTGAAAATCTCCTTCAGACATGGACGTTGATCAGAGCATATGCTGTGTGTTTGTCCCATAAGCTGCTGGCACATACTGTAGTTGTGACACCACACAGCATGGTTCCACACAACAACACACCACCTCTTTGACTGTTCAGTGCTGGCAAACATGATGAGTTGCCTGGTTTTCTGTCTGCCCTAAAAGGCAAGGCAAGATGGAACCATTGCAAGCCTGTAAGTCCTGAGTGAATTAGCAGTGCATTAAAAGACAAGGCAGAGCAGTGATGTTGTGAGCATCCAAGCAAGCTTAAAGTTAATGAGCCATGAACAAAGAAAGCTAAGAGTCCTGAGATGCAATCAACTCCAACGCACGAGAGGAATGTTGTCCCTGCACACAAATTGGTCTGGCACGGCATTGAAATATGACTCAGCAGTGACCCCTAGATGATAATATTGAAGTGTTGAGTTGTATTACAATTTAGTCTGAAATGTGTCATGGTGATGTAGTGATGCTGGAGTTTTGCCAATGCCAACTTTTGTTGACAGAAGGTACAGGTGGTAATGTCCATGGAGAGTACCTTGAGTTGTTGGGAAATTCTGGCCTGGAGAGGATCCCAGAGTGTTACTGCTGCCTGTTAACCATTCTGACTTAGGAGTTGGGAAAATAGCAGCCTTAAATGCAAATAGGACACTTGCCACTCACTAATGAGGTTCTCATTTAGCTTTTTTAATCTTAAAGGGAAGATATACTTTTTTAAAACTTCTTTTTCTTTTTCCAAAAATCTCATTCTTGCCAAATTCAGTGAACTTTGTTGCCATTCCCCATATTGTTCAGAAGCAGGGAAAATTTCAGCCAAGATTTCCAATCCAAATAGCTTGATCTGGACCAATCTTCTTTTGAAATACAGTCACTCTTGTAATGTTGGAAACACAGCTGTCAATTATACACAACCAACTTTCAAAGGCAGCAGTCTATTTCTGACCAAATAACCTCTTTTAGTGATAACCTGCTTTTATTGAGGGATAAGTATTGATCAGAGCAATGTGTAGAAATCACCAGTTATTATTCAAATTGTCCCCAGACTTCTTTCACATTGTAGAGAAAACAATGAATCTCGCATCTCATCTAAAAGACAATATTTCCAACAGTGCAGCAGGCCCTCAGCACTACACTTACAATATCAGTAGATTATGTGATCAAGTCCCCAAACAGGAACTCAGTGAAGGGTAGTGTTAGTCTTTGGAGAACAATCCGAAGAACAAGAGTGAAAACAAAGCAGAATAAAATAAAGGGAACTAAAGTAATTTCTACAATCTGATTAAGCAGCAACATAATGGAGTTAATTTATAATTCCAGTCACAGTCTTGACAATTAGTCATCAGTACAATGATGTTAATAATTATGCTTCAGATTGTATGCAGAAAATATGCACCCACAGGGATGCTTGGAATGCAAGTCTGATATGGGTGTTTACTGCACAGAAGTGAGATGTACCAAAAGCTAAATTGGAACAAAGCCACAGTACTGACTAAAAGAAATGCATATAAAATTAATGACAATACTCAAAGAGATCTAGTTGAATTATGTTAAGAAAAAGGCTTGATATTTTCATAGCAAAATAGGTGAAATTCTTTGATTCACGTGGTTTTGAATGGATAGAAAACATCACAGAAACAAGTTCTTGTACCACACTATACCTGGAACTGTTAAAATAATGGTGAATCATTATTAAGGCTGCATTAGTTGCAGTATTCACAACAGCTTGAACAGAAAAATAATCACATCAGTTACATGTAAATGCATTAGATAGGGTTGGATTTCTGCCTGCAATGCTGCCAGATCGCAGGTTTACAGACTGAAGATATATATCAGGAATTTGTTCAAGTGTTACAGAATCATTGAGACATAAGTCCAAATTCTTAGTTGGTATTTCAACGTTGCAAAACCTCCGCTGGAAATGCTAAAGGACAATTCAACAATAAAGATCAGGAATTGGCACTTTATGTTACTTAGAGCAAGGGAAACCATATTGGTTTGTAACTTATCCAGTGGTGTTCTAACTGATACACTCATACATAATTATAAATTATTTTAGTGCAGTTTTCATTCAATTTATTTAACATAAAGGGGTTTTATTGTGCTAAATATAGGCATACACATTCACATGTGAACCAGTGCATGATGGAGCAGTTATGTGATAGAATGGAAGAAATTTAAAAGGAAATGGAATTTCCCATAAATCCCATTGTTAGAAGTGTAATCTCCCCATTCAAATGTTAAGATTAGATTAGCTTCCCTACAGTGTGGAAACAGGCACTTCGCCCGACCGGTCCAACACCAACCCTGCGAGGAGTAACCCACCCGGACCCATTTCCCTTCTGACTAATGCACTTAACATGATGGGCAATTTAGCATGGCCAATTCACCTAATCTGCACATCTTTGGATTGTGGAAGGAAACCGGAGCAGCCGGAGGAAACCCACGCAGACACGGGGAGAAGGTGTAGACTTCACAGAGACAGTTGCCCGAGGCTGGAATTGAACCGCGGACCCTGGTGCTGTGGGGCAGCAGTGCTAACCATTGAGCCACCATGCCACCATCAGAGTTTTCTCAGTTTTCTGAGAAAAAGACCAGGCAATGGTATCACCACAGGAAATGGCATTGCCACAGTAAATGACATCACCAACCCAAGGAAACCCACACACATTAATAGAAAGCAGGCCATACCACCAGTGCTTCATCCGGAGGCTTACTGATGATGTTACCTAGTATAGTGATGATATGTCTGAAAACGAACCTTCCAGCTCAGCTAGTAAAAATCTATATCCAGAACCCCAACCTGAGCTGCAAATCTTCTCAAAACTCACTACTATCTCAGTAAACCGTGCATGAGTCAGAGAGTCACACAGGCAATAGGCAGTTCTGAGGCAGTAAATGATAAACGGAGGTAGGTTCGTACCTCTCTTAAATGTGTCTAATTTTGTTTTCTTGTTGTGTGACAGAACTTTATTTTCACATTTATGTTAACCAGTTGATCTTAAATTTGCTATTGCCGTTTGTAATTGTGAGAAAGGATCAACTTTAATCTGGGGTAAGGGAGGTCTCCAAGGAAAATTAGTGTGGTATTTTTAGTAATAAATTGTCTTTTTCAGTATATCCTCTGTGAGGAATTTTGAATTATTATGAAGAAAGTTAAGAGGCAGAAAAGTATATGGTATAATATTGTAGTCTTTAACCTATTGGCCAAATTACAGAAAGCACATAAATTCACCTATAATTGTTCCTACAATCTTCATCTATTGTTTGTGGCTTATGTGGCTTTACAACACCACATGGATGTGGGCCTTTAAAGTGGCCTAAGAGCAATTCAATTTTTGCAGAAGTTTAAGAAAAGTTCCATTGCCAGCTTCTCAGTGCAATTAAATATACAGAATAAACACCAAATTTGTCAAAGACAACAACTTCCTGAGAATGAAAAAGAGCATTCCTTAAATTGATGTATTGTATTTCTATCAATAAATCATTTTACTTATGGATATTGCAAAGATATAACAATTTTCTGACTTCAATATGGTATAAATGTGTATAATGCATGCTAGTACTTTGGAATTACATTTTTTTTAATTGAAGCAAATAGATTAAGATTTTATTTCTGTGAAGGCAACTTTTTAAGAGGTTAGAAAATTATTTGGGAAAATAATCTACATGGATCACTTCCAAGAAAGAATGTGACTCAGTGAGTGCGTAGCTAGATATTTATAGAGTTAATTAATAAAGAATTTACAGTGCTGACTTTAAGCCATTCAGAAAACCAAGCGATCAGAGCCATAAGTAGTATTAGTTTGAGATCAATTCAGAAGGATCAGGCTTTAGATGCACAATGGCAGACCTGTTCCATTCTACCAGAAGAATTAAGTTTTCAGTTCAGAAACACAACTGGGCAGTTAGTTGGGCTTGTAGAATGTTCAGGTAGAAAATGTCTCCTAGCTGTCAGAACTGGCAGTAGATTGGGAGATTAATTTTGAAAAAAAAAGGGAATTTGAGAAAAAATAACAAAGAGTACCAATACTTTTGGCCTCTTTAAGGAGAGGAGAGCACCACTGGGTGTGGAGTACTTTGTTTTCCCCACCAACCTGTTTTGATTTAATCCCTACCCACCCCTTCACCTTTTTTGTTGCACCTAAGCATTGCTTGCTCTGGGCTTTGCTTGTCACTGGTTCATTGGTCGTATAGGTGCCTTTTCTAATTGTGGAATGTTAACAAAATTAATTTCACTTGGTGATTTTCACTGTACCTTGCACCTATACACACACAAACATCGGTGCTGAGTAATACAAGCATTGTTGCTATATGGCAGTGTTGGGGAAAGGTTGGGGAAGGAAAAAATATATATGTTCAATGTTCTACTCAGCTGAAAACTGACCCTGAGCTGGCTGGCCATAGCCAGTGTACTGTGGAGAACAGGTACCTGTTGGATTGTGCTTAAAAAAATACCAAGAACAACGTACTTTTTTCTTTCAGGTGTGTAACCTCGACTATCACACACAGCTCCTGTTTATCGACCGTGACGGTTTGGAGGTCACCCTCAAGACTCTGCCCGTCTCTTACATGATCACTGTCCGGAACATGGTCGACTCATGTCACACCCATCTTCCATCAGGAGTAACGGCCATTGAAAGAGAGCCATTGCTAAGGAACATGTACCTCCACAGTCGGGGGTCCAAGTAGCTGTCGGAGGGGAGGACTGTAGCTGTGGGAGCGACCAGAGTGCGGGTGAACTGGGTGGTAGGGGCTTAGGCTGGATGCTGCTGCCGGAATTGGCACACAGGGTGGCGATAGACATCTGGTTCACAGCCACTGCAATTAAACGGCGGTGCTCAGACCCCGACATTGTATACCAGTTGGAAAATATGCCATGAAAATCCGTCTGCGTGTACCCCTGCCCAGACGGAATTTCACATTGGCCCCAGGATCCCGTAGCTCCCGCAGGAACCTGTGCCTCACTACCCACTTCCAGAATTTTTGTTATGTGTCTTTCAAGAATGTGAAACAGCGAGCCCTGGACAGATTGCTGCTCTATACTGTCCACCTCTTCTACTTCATCTACCGTTTGGACATGCCTTGACATGCCCATTTATAACCAAGTGGTGGGGATCCCCAGTGGTGAGCTCTATCTGGGGAGGTCCTCCCCCTTTCCCTGGGGGAGCTGGGGTGGAGGGTGCTGCACGCAGCAGTCCCCTGCAACCGAAAATTGCAATGGTTCATGGACTCCCAGCCCAACCTCTTGTTGTGCTGACCTTTGGGCATCTGGTGTAGCAGAGGGTGGGCAGGTAAGAGGAGCTCCTCCTGGGCTTGGCTAGGCTGGCCATAAACAGGTCCAGGCAGTGGGCCGTGGAGGGGCTCATTATGGCCGACTGCCTGCCCCTCTTCCGCTGTTCCCTTCGGGCCCGAGCATCCATGGAGAAGGAGCACATGGTGTCCACCAATACCTTCAATGCCTTCAGGGAGAAGTGGGCAGTGCAGGGAGTGGATTATTTTATTTCCTTGTGCAATTCTATTTTGATTTAGTCCCTAACCTCTCCACTTTTTTTAACGTAGGCATTTATTGCTATGGGCTTTGCTCATCATTGGTCACATGGGTGTCTTTCCTGGTGGTGGACTATTAATGAAGTTAGTTTCACTTGGTGTTTTCACTGTGTCTTGCATCTACACGCACACACACAGGTTCTGGAGAATATAAGCACTACTGCTGTATGGCAGTAGTATTGGAGAAAAAAAATCTATAAAGAAGAAATTAGAATCTCTTCAACTCAGGTGACAGACTCTGGTATGGCTGGCCACAGTCAACACGCTGTGCACAAGTAAATAAATCTGACTGGTGACCAGGATACCATCCTCGGTGCAGTTATTCCAGTAACCAACCACAACATTCAAACTTATGATCCATCCAGACTAGTTTCAGTCTCGAGTTTGACTTTTCCAATTTAACCATGAGCTGGGAACATAATACATCCTGTAAAATGTTTCATTTAAAACAGCATGAGGAGAATGAGACAAGTCATGCTGTTACACTGAACTTTGTACAATTCATCAATTCTATCAGAAAATATTTAATTTTTATTAAAATTCGAAGTCATGATCAGATCTTCAATGTGCCTTTATCAGCATGTCAACAAGCTTAGATGGATCAAGGAGGATCCCCATTGCTGCTGTTTGGATGGGGCAATGCTATTGCAATGAGACTGGTGCAGAGCCTTTCTGAATAACTTCCAATTGTTTCAATTATTTCCAATTCCTTTGTTTGTAATTTCCAGCAGTTCTTTTGTTTTTTTTTATCCAATTGTTTCAGTATGTTTAGTCCGACATATTGCAATTTTCACTGGAGGTTGTGGCATGACATAAATGATGTCATTGGTGACATAAGCCATAACTCATTGGGACTTTTGCACCATAAGACATTCCCTCTTTTTTTCAGATTACTTAGATTACTTACAGTGTGGAAACAGGCCCTTCAGCCCAACAAGTCCACACTGACCCGCCAAAGCATATACCACCCCAGACCCATACTCCTACACTACACCATACTCCTTCACCTAACACCACGGGCAATTTAGCATGGCCAATTCACCTGACCTGCACATCTTTGGACTGTGGCAGGAAACCGGAGCACCCGGAGGAAACCCACGCTGACACGGGGAGAATGTGCAAACTCCACACAGAGAGTCGCCTGGGCCGAAATGAATCTTTTACATCCATCTGAGGTGGAAAATGGGACTTTTGTTCAACACCTCATCCAAAATTTAACAGTGCAGCACTCATTCTCTACTGCGTTGGAGTGGCAGACTTAATACATACGGACATCTCTGCAATAACACTTTCATCCAAAACCTTCTGGTTTTGAGGCAAGCATCATACCAGTTGAACCAAGGCTAACATTGTGAAGACACAGTCATAATAAGGACCAATTTGTACCCCAATAGGCATGACATAGCATATGCGATTTCTTTCCATAGTATCACAGGATTACATTTATCACTGCAATTGGAGATATTTTCACCGATAAAATCATCCATGTAGTTTTTTTTACAGAAAATAATTTTTTAAAATAAGCAATGGGCCGAATGGCCTGCTTCCAGACTGTAAGGATTCTATGAAACATGATGTGTGTAAAATTATGCAGCAAAATCTGGGTCAGCATCATTCTCTTATACAAGCATGTGTGATACCATAGGGTTAAAAAAGTGGAACGCTGGAAAAGCACAGCAGGTCAGGCAGCATCCGAGAAGCAGGAGAGTTGATGCATAAGCCCTTCATCAGCAATGTGACACCTGAAGAAGAGCAAGGGTTACTCCGTGATTTTGCTGTCAATATTTACCCCAAAACCCACATCATGAACGCAAACACACAAAAGGATGAAGCGCAGAACTAACAGTTTAATTCTTGGCAAACAAATGCTCTGCAGCTTAAAATTTCATTCCTCAATACATGATTTTAATGTAGGCCTTAGCTTATTAAAATCCTGGAATGAGGAACATTACATAATTTTATTAACCATTGTCCTGTTAATGTTGTAACTGTAATTGTGAGCCTTGGGGTGAAGAAATTGGATTTAGAGCAATCACATTAATTTTTTAAAAATCATTTGAGTCACTGGAGATTTATTACAGATCACAGTGTTACATTCAATGTTATTAAACTATTATTTACTGTAATGGGGTGTGATTTGTCTATTGCAAAAACATTACAATAATTACTGTAAAAGTTGAAAGACACTATTATTTTCACAGGAAATTGTGAATTGCCTGTTGATGTGCTGATTATGCAATTGCTTATTTTAAAAATTATTTTCTGAAAAAAAAGCAACATGGATGATTTTATCGGTGAAAATATCTCCAATTGCAGTGATAAACGTAATCCTGTGATACTATGGAAAGAAATCGCATATGCTATGTCATGCCTATTGGGGTAGAAATTGGTCCTTATTATGATTACGTCTTCACGATGTTAGCCTTGGTTCAACTGGTATGATGCTTGCCTCAAAACCAGAAGGTTTTGGATGAAAGTGTTATTGCAGAGATGTCCGTATGTATTAAGTCTGCCACTCCAACGCAGTAGAGAATGAGTGCTGCACTGTTAAATTTTGGATGAGGTGTTGAACAAAAGTTCCATTTTCCACCTCAGATGGATGTAAAAGATTCCGAGTCTTTACTTAGAAAAGAGCAGAGGTTGTCTTTGGTATCACAGCCAATAGTTATCCCAGAACCAGCCATCCCAAAGAGAAGATTAGCTTTTTGTTTATCTCATGATCTTCTGTGGATGCCTGCTGTTGGTGCTCTGGCTATTGCCTTTCCATGGATGATGACAATGACATTAAAAATACTTAGTTTCCTGGAAAGTGTGTTGTGACATGCCAAAGTGCTAAAAGGAAGAGTCTAAATGGAACTTCTTTCATTTTAACGGAATGATCCAATTTGTGAAACAAAGGGCTTAATTTTTTAAAAAGAAATTGGCAATCAATTTGGAGAAGTTACGTGGATAGTTTCTCTCTGTGAGCTTTAGCTCACCTCATGCAATTTTAGTATGCACCACGTCTCATGTTTGTACTATCTTGTGCTCACCTGCAGATTAGATTATCTACAGTGTGGAAACAGGCCCTTCAGCCCAACAAGTCCACACCGACCCTCCAAAGAGCAACCCACCCAGACCCATTCCCCTCTTCACCTAACATTACGGGCAATTTAGAATGGCCAATTCACCTAACCTGCACATTTTTGGACTGTGGGAGGAAACCGGAGCACCCAGAGGAAACCCACACAGATACGGGGAGAATGTGAAACTCCACACAGACAGTTGCCTGAGGCAGGAATTGAACCCGGGTCCCTGGCGCCTGTGAGGCAGCAATGCTAACCACTGATCCACCATGCCACCTACAGCACAAGTACTTGCCATTGCCAGGACCATCTGGGATTATGTCACTGGCTCCACCTTTCAATCCCAGCTGTACATCACGTTAATCACTACTGGTCACAAAAAGCTCTTCATCGTACAGCTAGTGGGCAGATCATTGGATACAATTCCCAAAATCCAGGTCAGTGCATGTGAGCGCAAGTTCGAATCTGTACAGGCATGTTGCATAATAAGCAGCATAAAATTGCTTGAAATAGCCCACAAGAACTTGGGGAGAGAAACACTCCTGAAACTTCCCAAACTCGACACTGAGCCGATATTTCAGAAAAATTCACCCCTGAGATTCTCGATGCCGAGGAAATAAAACCTGATTTTCTACTGAAGTTTTCAAAAGCTCGAAAGGAATCTGACTAATGAGCAGAGAGAAGCTTCTCACACACAGGAACATTTCATTACTGCCTCAGTTTGCCTCATTTTTAATGCGGGTTGCTATTCCTCCAGGTAGTTATGATACATTTGATGACACGTAGAGGATAAACTAATGAAGGGTAATGCTACTACTCGGCCACTTTGTGGCTTAGGATATGCAATCATCTCATGGATTAGACCAGGATACATCTCAGGGCTCCAGGCTTGCTCACTAAATGCTCACTGAATCTTCACCCACACAGATGATCACAGCATCCCTGCCTGCCTTTTTGTGATTTGTTGCCTCATTATGAACTTACAGACTCACAGTCATTCTGTCCTGCCTCGCTTCTTAAAGCTAACACAAAGTCAGGCAGTTTGCCAGCAGTGATCACTTGAGGAGGTGGACATGTTGCTGCATGGCACTCAGCTACATCAATATTACACCTACCCCATAAGCCAGCAATGTAACATTGCAAACATGCTGTGTGTGCTTCAACCAAATGGCCTTGCATGAAAGTCTAAGGGAAATAGTCCTCAGTCAGCTCATGGGGGGTGGTTGTCAATCAAGACATACTGGCACAGTAAGTCAAGGACATCTTCTGATATCAATCTGGGACTAGCACATCGTCTCTCAGAAGCTTGGGACTATCAGGGTCAGTATACCACATTATTACTGTCTGGGGAGAGGAGCATTGCCAATTCAACACATCAAGTCCAAATAAGTAAAAGATTTGTTTAGAAACCTAGAACATTACAGCGCAGTACAGGCTGTTCGGCCCTCAATGTTGCGCAGCCTGTTTAAGTCAGTTAAGTGTTACACAGAGGTTAGTCAGGGGTCTGGTCACTCATCCAGTCCAAGTTGGTTGTGCTGGTGTGGGCCACAATCTGTTCTGAACAATGACAAGGTGTTATGCTGCATTGGGCATAAAGGAGAGGGTAGCAGTCTTTTATATTGTCTCCTGTGCCATCTATGTACCTGCAAAAGCTATATTTGCTGGTTTCCCTCCCACTTTGTGCTTTGGGAAGGACTATACATGTCTGGCAGCGATTGTAGTGGTGCACAGCTATGTTTTAAATATGGCAGCTTTGTGTGCTGTTTTGATTATGTTCTTGCTATGATTGAATAATGCAGATTGTGAATGTAAACTGTGAGGTTTGGCGTACTCAGTGTTCTGTACTGGAACAGCTTGGTTAAGGGAGCAGCATGTTCTGGAGCACCAGTCTTCAGTGCTTTTACTGGATTGTTGTCAGAATCCATAGCCTTTGCAATATCCAGTACCTCCAACTGTTTCTCGATATTGCATGGAATGAATTGAATTGGGGGAAGAATGGTATGTGTGATGCTGGGGAGCACCATTCGACATCTCTAGTTGAAGATTGCTTTGATGTGTTGGGCTCTTCCATCATTGAAGATGGGGATATTTGTGGAGCCTACTCCTTCAGTGAGTTGTCTAATTGTCCAATACCATTCATGCCTGAATGCAGCAGTATTGCAGAGCTTAGTTCAATCCATTGTTGTGAGGTCGCTAAGCTCTGTCTATCACTAGCTGCTTATGCTGTTTAGTAAGTAAGTAGTCCTGTTTGGTAGCTTCACCAAGTTGGCACCTCATTTTTAGGTATGACTGGTGCTGCACCTGGCATGCCCTCCTGCACTCTTCATTGAACTACGGTTGGTCTCCTAGCTTGATGGTAATGGTTGAGTGAGGAATATGCCAGCCCTTGAGGTTACAGATTATGCTGGAGTGCAATTCTGCTGCTGTTGATGGCTCATAATGGGCGGCATGATGGCTCAGTGGTTAGCACTGCTGCCTCACAGCGCCAGAGACCCAGGTTCAATTCCCGCCTCTGGTGACTCTCTGTGTGGAGTTTTCACATTCTCCTTGTGTCTGCGTGGGTTTCCTCCCACAGTCCAAAGATGTGCAGGTCAGGTGATTTGGCCATGCTAAATTGCCCGTAGTGTTAGGTGAAGGGGTTAAATGTAGGGAAATGGGTCCAGGTGGGTTGCGCTTTGGCGGGTCGGTGTGGACTTGTTGGGCTGAAGGGTCTGTTTCCACACTGTAAGTAATCTAATCTAATAATTTCTCATGATGCCTGGTCTTACGTTACTAGATCTATTCGAAGTCTGTCCCATGTAATGGAGGGTATTCTCAATGCAAAGGTGAGGCTTTGTCTCCATGACACAGTATGGTGGTTACTCTTTCTGATTTGGCATGGACAGATGCATCTGTAGCTGGCAGTTTGGGAAGGATGAAGTCAAGCATACTTTTTCCATTTGGTGGTTTCCTCGCCACTTGCTGGAGACCAGCTCAATCAGCTGCCAAACTACACTTGATGGAGGACATCGAAATCCCCTACCCAGTACATATTGTGCATCTGCACCACCCTCAGTGCTTCCTCCACTTGTTGTTCAACATGGAGGAGTATTGATTCATTAGCCGAGGGAGAACAGTAAGCGAGAGGTTTTCTTGCTCATTTTTAACCTGATGCCATGAGACTGGACGAGGCCCAGAGTCAATGATAAGTACTCTCAAGGCAACTCCCTCCTAACTGCATACCACTGTGCCACCACTTCTGTTGGACTTGTCCTGCTGGTGGGACAGGACATATCTAGGGATGGTGGCATCCGGTATAATGAAAGGTAGTGAGTATGACTATGTCATTCTATTTCTTACCTAGTCTCTGAGACAGCTCTCCCAAATTTGACACATCCCGAGATGTTACTAAGGAGGACTCTGCATTGTTGACAGGGCTGTTTCTGCCACTGTCTTTTCTGCTGCCCATGTCAAAGCCAGGTGGTGCATCTGGTTTTATTCCCTTGTTGAGATTGTTACAACTGAATGGCTTGCTGGGCCATTTCAGATGGCAATTGAGAGTCAACCACATTGCAGTGGGGCTGAAGTCACATGTAGGCCTGAGTAGGTGAGGATGATAGATATCCTTCCCTGGCAACATTAGTGGTTCATCATTATTGAATATTGCAAATAAACTAACAGTTTAAAAGGCAAGGAAGAAGATGAATGACTTACACTTACATACCAGGTTTCACACAGTACTTTACAATGGATCATGTTTGATGTATACACACTGCTGCCATTTAGGAAATATGTAAGTCTGTTTGTGCACAGAAACAGCCCACATACTGTAACACAATAATGACCAGTTTGGCCTTTTGAGGCTGGTTGAGGAGCAATCGCTGAATAAGGTGCCAGGATAGTTCCTGATCAAGTGTAAAATAGCACCATCAAATCACAGAATGATTGTACCAAAGAAGGATGCCATTTGGTCCATCATGCCTTATGCTAGCTCTTTGCAAGACTAATTTACTTGGTGCCAACCTGTCATGTCTTCAAAGTCAAGGATTGTTTTATGTTCCTTTCCAGATAATGTTCCAAATCTCTTGTGAAAACCATAGTTGAATCAGACTCCACCACAGTTTCAGACACTGCACTCAGATCTTAACCTCTCATTGTCCTGAATTTTTTTCCTCCTGTCAATATTCTTCTTTTGCTGAACACCACAAAGCAGTGACTTTTGGTCTCAATTCCTCCAGCACTGAGAAAGGTTTCTCTACTCTGACCAGACTTCTTACCCTTTTAAACATCTCTATCAGATATCCTTTCAACTCACTCTTCTCAAAAGAAAATGGCCCCAGTTTTTGAAAGCTCCCTCCATCATTGAAGTAATTTGTGCCTGATGTTCTTTTTTTTTGGACAATAGATCTATGCACAGACAACATCCCAATTTATATGTGCACAGGAACATCGCTTACAAGTTTTTTATTGATGTGGAGGAGCTGATGTTGGACTGGAGTGGACAAAGTTAAAAATCACACAACACCAGGTTATAGTCCAACAGGATTAATTGGAAGCACTAGTTTTTGGTGCATTGCTCCTTCACCAGGTGGTTGTGGAGCAGGATCATAAAACAGAATTTAGAGCAAAAAATTAGTGTCATGCAACTGAAATGATATATTGAACAAACAAAGAATGTTAAGTCTTTCATCTTTTAGAATGGGTTGTAGGTTTCAGTTCATTAATATGTTAATCCCAGAACTTCTTTTAAGTCACATTCTCGAGTTAACTTAAGGTTTTGTAAAAAAAAGTGACATCTCAGCTCAGACTATGCATTAAAGGTATGAGGTTAAAGTTTCTCTGTAGCCCAATCTTCTGTTAAACTAGTCCTATTTCCAAAGTGGAATTGACAAAATATTACATGGATTGACTGCCTGCATTGACTGCATGCAGATTGTGCATTTTTTAGCACAAAATAGAATGTATCTGCAAATATAATTCTGCAAATACAAATTTATCCCATAGACTTATATGTGTACGCAAGTGCATGAGAGAGAGAGAGAGAGAGAGAGAGAGTGTGTGTGTGCCTGTGTGCGTGTGTGAATGTGAGTGCATGTGAGAGGCTGTGTGTTTGCATGTGTGCAGGCTTACTAAAGTGTGTGTGTGTGTGTGTGTGTGTGTGTGTGTGTGTGTGATGGATTATAAGCCTGTGAGAGTGTGTGTACATGGGTGTAAGTATGAGTGTGTGTGTGAGTGTGTGTATATGTGTGTGTGTATGAGAGAAAGCACATGTATGAGAGAGAGTCTGCGTGGGTGTGACAGTATGTAAGAATGTGTGTGTGTGTGTGTGTGTGTATAGCGTGCAGTGTGGTCACCTATAGCATGACATAAAGCCAAGGTCCCGGTTGAGGCGATCCCACGGGTATCAAATTTGGCTATTAGCTTCTGCTCAGCCACTTTGCATTATTGCCTGTCCCGAAGCCCGCCCAAAGATTTAGATTAGATTAGATTCCATAAAATATGGAAACAGGCCCTTCGGCCCAAAAGTCAACACCAACCCTCCGAAGAGTACCCACCCAGACCCACTTCCTCTGACTAATGCACCTAACACTACGGGCAATTTAGCATGGCCAATTCACCTGACCTGCACATCTTTGGTCTGTGGGAGGAAACTGGAGCACCCAGAGGAAACCCACGCAGACACGAGGAGAATATGCAAAATCCACACTGCCAGTCACCCGAGGCTGGAATTGAGCCTGGTTCTCTGGTGCGGTGAGACCAGCAGTGCTAACCACTGAGCCACGGTGCCACTCTTAAACAGAAACCCATTGCCACGTCATTGCTTATCCAAGACCAAATGTCCCTGACCATTGAAGTGTTCCCCACTGGAAGGGTGATTGTTGCACGGTGTCCATTCATCTGGTGTTATAGCGTCTGCTCAGTCTCACCAATGTACCATGCCTCAGGGCATCTTTGCCTGCAGCATATGAGATAGACAATGTTGGCCGAGTCACATGAGGACTTGCCGCATATATGGTGGGTGGTGTCCCCACGTACAAATGTGGTATCCGTGTCGACAATCTGACACATCTTGCAGTGGTTGCCATAACAGGGTTGTATGATGCTGTGGTTGATGTTGTCCTGAAGGCTGGGCAGTTTGCTGCAAACAAACATCTGTTTAAGGTTTGGCGGTTGTTTGAAGGCAAGAGGTGGAGGCATAGGGAAGGTGTTGGCGAGGTGCTCACCCTCATTGTTAATGTGTTGCAGGCTGCGAAGAACATGGCGTAGTTTTTCGGCTCCCAGAAAATACTGGACAACGAAAAGTACCCTGTCAGTTGAAACCCATGTCTGTCTCCTGAGGAAGTCATAACAGTTTTTCGCTGGGACACATTGGAACTTGCAGTCGATGAATTGAGCATCATACCCTGCTCTTATGCGGGCATCCTTGAGCACCTTCAGGTGTCCGTCACACTCCTCCTCATCTGAACAGATCTCATGCATGCGTAGGGCTTGTCCGTAGGGGATGGCTGCTTCAGTGTGTTTAGGGTGGAAGCTGTGGAAGTGTAGCATTGTGAGGTTATCCATGGGTTTGCGGTCGAGTGAGGTACTGAGGTGTCCACCCTTGATGGAGATGCATGTGTCCAGGAATGAGACAGATACTAAAGAATAGTCCATGGTAAGCCTGATGGTAGGATGGAACTCGTTAGTATCACTGTGTCATTGTTTCAGTGACTCCTCGCCATGAGTTTAGAGGAAGAAAATGTTGTCAATATACCTGGTGTATAGTGTTGGTTGGAGGTCCTATGCAGCAAAGAATCTTGTTCAAACTTGTGTATGAAGTTGGCATATTAGGGTGCAAATTTGGTCCCATGGCTGTTCGATGTGTCTGGATGAAGAACTAGTTGTCAAAGGTGAAAATGTTGATTTGTAGGATGGTGTTCAGAGATTGGCAGTTGTTGGAGTTGAGGACTGGGGCTTTTGTCACGATGCTGTCATTGTGGGGGATGCTGGTGTAAAGTGCTGTGAAGTTCATTGTGACAAGGAATGTTTCTGGTTCGACTAGTCCGTGGGTGCTGAGTTTCTGTAAGAAACCTGTAATGTCATGACAGAAGCTGGGGTCCCCTTTAAAATGGATTTCAAAATGCCTTCAACATAGCCCTGTTCTCACACAGGGTTCCATTGCCTGATACGATGGGATATCCTGGCATGTTGGCTTTGTGTATCTTCAGAAAGCAGTTCGATAACCATGAGGATGGTCTCAACAGGGAGCTTGGGTTCATGTCACACTACAGGTGACCCCACTACACCATATAGTCTCTAGGAGAAAGTGAGGACTGCAGATGCTGGAGATCAGAGTCAAAAGCATGGTGCTGGAAAAGCACAACAGGTCAGGCAGCATCCAAAGAGCAGGATCGACATAGCAGACATAAGCCCTTCATCAGGAATGGAATCAATGCTTCCTGATGAAGGGCTTATGCCTGAAACGTTAATTCTCCTGCTCCTCAGGTGCTGCCTGATATTTGCAGATGCATTCTATTTTGTGCTAAAAATGCACAATTTGCAGGCAGTTAATGCAGACAGTCAATCCATGTAATATTTTGTAAATTCCACTTCGGAAATAGAACCAGTCTGACTCAAGATTGGGATACAGATAGACTCTAACCTCATATCTGTAATGCATTGTCTGAGCTGAGACATCACTTTTTAAATATAAATTCTTAAGTTAACTCGAGAATGTGACTTAAAAGAAGTTCTGGGATTTACATATTAATGAACCGAAACCTGCAACTCATTCTAAAAGATGAAAGACCTAACAGCAATCTAGGTTTATTCAATATATAATTTCAGTTGCATGATACTGTAATCTTTCACTATAATCCTGTCTTCTGATCCTGCTCCACAGCTACCTGATGAAGGAACAGCTTCTCAAAAGCTATATTTCCAAATAAACCTGTTGGACTATAACCTGGTGTTGTGTGATTTTTAACAAGGTTTTTAATGTCTACTCCATTATTTCAAATCTGGTTTTCAGCTCTTTCGACAGCTATTTAACTTTTCTGTGAGTCTACACCCAGATTGAAGCATCAATAGTAAAAAGAATTATTGATATCCTACCCAAATCATACTTGTGAATCATTTCTACACTCTCTTTAATAACTTGACATCCTTCTTAAAATCTGGACTCCATAATTGGATGCAATACCCCAATTGAATCCGACCAGTCTAGTATACAAGTCTAACATAATGTCCTTATTTTTGAACTCCACGCTCCTATTGATTAAGCCAGGTATCCCAAAGTGCTTTCAAAGCTCTCTCAGTCTGTCTTGCCACCTGCAGTGATTGTTTGCACAGTTATGATAAGTCCCCCTTCTCCTGCATACCCTTTCAAATTAAACCCCTCACTTAGACAGCCAGTAACTGTTAGCTCGATCAACATGAATCATAACACACTTCTCAGAATGAAATTAAAGCTGATTTGCTCATTCCACAAACTTGTATGTGTTCTTTTGAAATGGAATATTATCCTCCTCACAATTCACAAAACATTCAAGTCCTGTGTCATCTCCAAGTTATAAAATGGTGCACTGTAATCAAAGTCTCAGTATTAGTACAGCTGCATATATTAAGAAGAGGAGAACATAGAACATTACAGCTCAGTACAAGCCCTTCAACCCTCAATGCTGCATCGACCTGTGAAACCAATCTGAAGCCCATCAAACCTACATTATTCCATTAGATTAGATTACTTACAGTGTGGAAACAGGACCTTCGGCACAACAGATCCACACCGACCCGCTGAAGCGCAACCCACCCAGACCCATTCCCCCCCTGCACCTAACAATAGGGGCAATTGAATATAGCCAATTCACTTCACATCTTTGGATTGTGGGAGAAAACCAGAGCACCCAGAGGAAACCCACGCAGACACTGGGAGAATGTGCAAACTCCACACAGAGAGTCGCCTGAGGTAGGAAGTGAACCCGGGTCCCTGGTCCTATGAGGCAGCAGTGCTAACCATTATGCCGCCATGCCACCCATTAATATCTATATGTTTATCCAATGACCATTTAAATGTCCTTAAAGTTGGCAAGTCTACTACTGTTACAGGCAGGGCGTTCCACTACTACTCTCTGAGTAAAGAAATGACCTCTGACATCTGTCCTATATCTATCACCCCGAAATTTAAAACTATGTCCCCTCTTGTTAGGCATCACCATCCGAGGAAAAAGACTCTCACTGTCCACCCTATCTGACACTCTGATCATCTCCTATGTTTCTATTAAGTCACTTCTCAACCTTGTTCTCTCAAACAAAAAACAGCCTCAAGTCCTTCAGCCTTTCATTGTAAGACTTTGCCTCCATACCCAGGTAACATCCTGCTAAATCTCCTCTGTACCTTTTCCAATGCTTCCATGTCCTTCCCATAATGCGGAGACCAGAACTGTATGCAGCCATACCAAAGTCTTGTACAGCTGAAACATGACCTCATGGCCCCAAAACTCAATCCATTTACCAATAAAAGCTAAGACACGGTATGCCTTCTTAACAACCCTATCAACCTGGGTGGCAACTTTCAGGGATCGATATACGTGGACACAGAGATCTTTCTGCTCATCCATACTACCAAGAATCTTACCATTAGCCTAGTACTCTGTCTACCTGTTACTCCTTCCACTTTTCGGCATTAAACTCCATTTACCACAATTCTGCGCAGCTTATTTATATCCCTCTGTAACCTGCAACAGCCTTCGGCAGTATCCACTGACCTTAGTGTCATCTGCAAATTTACTAACCCATCCTTCTACGCTCTATCTAGGTAATTTTTAAATATGCCAAACAACAGTGGCCGCAAAACAGATCCTTGCAGTACACCACTTGTAACTGAACTCCAGGATGAACATTTTCCATCAACCACCACTCTTTGTCTTCTTTCAGCTAGCCAATTTTTGATCCAAATCACTAAGTTACCCTCAATCCCATACCTCTGTATTTTATGCAATAGCCTACCATGGGGAGCCTTATCAAATGTCTTACTGAAATCCATATGCACCACATCAACCACTTTACCTTCATCCACCTATGTGGCCACCTTCTCAAAGAACTTAATAAGGTTTGTGAGCCATGATCTATCCTTCACAAAACCATGTTGACTATCCCTAATCAAATTATTCCTTCTAATTGATTAAAAATCCTACCTCTTATAATCCTTTCCAACACTTTACCCACAGCCAAAGTAAGACTCATTGGTCTGTAATTACCAGGGTTGTCTCTACTCCCCTTCTTGAACAAGGGGATATGCTATCCTCCAGTCTTCTGCCGCTATTCCTATAGACAATGATGATATAAAGATCAAAGCCAAAGGTTCTGCAATCTCCTCTCTAGCTTCCCATAGAATCCGAGGATAAATCCCATCTGACCCAGGGGACTTACCTATTTTCACACTTTCCAGTATTGCTAACACCTCCTCCTTATGCACCTCAATCCCATCTCGTGTAGTAGCCTGTATCTCAGTATTCTCCTTGATAAAATTGTCATTTTCTTGGGTGGATTCTGATGAAAAATATTCACTTTGCACTTGTCCATCTCCTCGAATTCCATGCACAACTTCCCACTGCTGTCCTTGACTGGCCCTAATCTTACTCTAGTCATTCTTTTATTCCTGATATACCTCGAGAAAGCTTTAGGGTTTTCCTCGATTCTACTTGCCAAAAAGTTCTCATGTCTCCTCCTGGTCTTCTTAGCCCTCTCTTCAGATCCTTACTGCCTAACTTGTAACTCTTAAGTGCCCTAACTAAGCCTTCATGTCTCATCTTTATATAAACCTTCTTCTTCCTCTTGACAAGAGATTCTACTTCTTTAGTAAACCACAGCTCCCCCTCTTGACTACTTCCACCCTGCCTGACCGGTACATACTTATCAAGGACATGCAGTAGCTCTTCTTGAACAAGCTCTACATTTCAATTGTGACCATCCCCTACAGTTTCCTTCCCCATCTTATGCATCCTAAATCTTGCCTAATCCCATCATAATTGCCTTTCCCCAAGCTACATCTCTTACCTTGTGGTTTATACCTTCCCCTTTCTATCACTAAAGTAAATGTAACCAAATTGTGAATACTATCACCGAAATGCTCACCTACCTCCAACTCCAATACCCAGAACCAAAGCCAATGTTACTGCGCCTTTTGTTGGCCTATCTACATGCTGTAGAAGGAAACCCTCCTGTACACATTGAACAAAAACTGACCCATCTAAAGTACTCGATCTATAGTGTTTCAAGCCACTTTTTGGAAAGTTAAAGACCCCATAACAATTAGCCTGTTACTCTCACTCCTATCCAGAATCATCCTTGCAATACTTTCCTCTACATCTCTGGAACTTTTTGGAGGGCTGTAGAAAACTCACAAAAGGGTGACCTCTCCTTTCCTGTTTATAACCACAGCAGAAGAGTCCTCATCAAACATCCTTTCTGTCACTGTAATACTATCCTTGACTAACAACGGCACACCTCCCCCTCTTTTACCACCTTGCCTCTTCTTACTGAAACATCTAAACTGCAGAACCTGCAACAACCATTCTTGTCCCTGCTCTATCCATATCTCCGAAATGGCCACAACATTGAAGTCCCAGATACCAATCCATGCTGCAGGTTCACCCACCTTACTCCAGATGCTCCTGGAGTTGAAGTAGATACACTTCAAACCAGCTTCCTGCCTGCCAGTACACTCTTGCAACCCTGAAACCTTATTTATCAATTCATTACTCCCAACCTCCGGAATGCTGGAGCTACAATTCCAGTTCCCATCCCCCTGCTGAATTAGTTTAAACCCTCCCAAAGAGCATAAGCAAATTTCCCCCTCCTAGGATATTGGTATACCTTTGGTTCAGGTGTAGACCATCCTCTTTGCAGAGGTCACACCTAACCCAGCATGACCCCCAATTATCCAGATATCCAAATCCCTCCCTCTGGCACCGTCCCTGTAGCCATGTGTTCAACTCCTCTCTCTCCCTGTTCCCACCTCGCTAGCACATGGCACGGGGAGGGTTTCTAACGTTGACCCCTAGGGAACCACATTGTAAATCTGTCTCTAGTCTAAAAAAAAACTATTTGCCAATATCAAAAACAGAAATCACTGGAAAAATTCAGCAAGTCAGCCAGTATCTGTTGAGAGAAAACAGAATTAACATTTTAGGTCCAGAGACCTAGAGGTTCAAGTACATAATTATTTGCATCGCACACAGATAGAGTAGTTAAGGAGCCATTTAGCATGCATTTGTTGCTCAGGCCTTTGAGTGTAGGAGTTATGTTGGAGTTGTATCAGATGTTAATGAGGCATCTTCTGGAGTACTGTCTCCATTTCTGGTTGCCCTGTTATATTAAGGATATTATCAAGCTGGAAAGGGTTCAGAAGACATTAACCAGGGTATTGCCAGGAATGGAGGGTTTGAGTTATAAGGAGAAGAAGCGTATGCTGTGACTGTATTCACTGGAGTGTCGGAGGTTGAGGGATGACCTTTTAGAGGTTCATAAAATCATGAGAGGTATAGATAAGGTGAATGGTCTGTATCTTTTTCCTAAGATGGGGAATATTTTTAAATTGAGAGGAGAAAGATTTTAAAAAGACACAAGGGACTATTTAGTTTTACACAGAGAATGGCTCGTGTAAGGAATGAACCTCCAGAAGATGCGGTGGATGCGACTACAGTTACAACATTTAAAAGGCATTCAGGGAAGTATGTGAATAAGAAATATTTGGAGGGATATGGGTCAAGCACAGGCAGGTGGGACTAGACTAGATTGGGATTATGATCAGCGTGGACTAGTGGGACCAAAGGACCTGTTTCCATTCTGTATGATTCTACGACTCTCTGGCCTTTTTCAGAACCATTTTTTTGTTAACCATATTTCCTGTCACTCAGCTGATGTCATATTCAGGATCAGTGGTGCTGGAAGAGCACAGCAGTTCAGGCAGCATCCTCGTTGGATGCTGCCTGAACTGCTGTGCTCTTCCAGCACCACTGATCCTGAATCTGGTTTCCAGCATCTGCAGTCATTGTTTTCACCTTGATGTCATATTCAAGTTGCTACTATCCCTTTTATGAGTTCTAACTTTACTCATAGTTATGTTGTGTGACGCTTAGTCAAATACATTTTGGAGGTTCATGAGGAACCACTTTACCCTCATCTCCTCACCTTGTTGCCTCAAAAACAAACCCAAGTTTATTCAACAGAATTTGCCCTTAACAAATCCATGCGTAATTTCCTTAATTAACCTACTTTTGTCATGTGGCCTTTTATATCCAGCTGTGCATACAGATGTGGATTTCATTTAACAGGTTATCAGAAAGGCAACACCATTGTCTATGCAGATGGCACTGGCCTATTAGATTAGAATCTATGCTGAAAACTTTAGAATGGTCTTCAAGCTCACAATATCTTGATTTAGAGATGTGATGTAACCCATAGCAGTGACTTGACATTGGAAAAATAGTGGATAGTGTGTGAACAGTGGGTTCAGAAGGCGGTGTTAATTGCTGTGTAGTAATTCAAGAACGTTGAGGGGTAGTGAGGGAGGGGAATTTATGTGTGCATTAAGCACAGAGTAATTTAGGTGAGAGGTGGATTTCCTTTCTTGACCTGATGGGTCATTAAACATTTATTTGTATTGCAGCCTTTTCCTGGGATCTTGCAGGGACCACCTCAGAGATTTCTTCAGAGTGGCAGTCTCTTTCAGTGACTATGCATGTGCTCATGTTTGGACCAGGATCTCCAACACCTCATTGCAGAACCTGTAACCTCCCTCTCAATCTCTTGTAAGCTTGCAAACCTCCTTGCTACCTGCAGACTCAGTGCACCAGCCCTTTAAGAGCTGTTGGCTACCTTTAAAAAGGGTACTTGTGGCTAACAAGGCCTCAGTTCAAGTCCCATTTGCTTCAGATGTGTGTCATTGTATCTCTACACAGATCTTTTGGGGTAGCACCGTGGCTCAGTGGTTAGCACTACTGTCTCACATCGCCAGGGACCCAGGTTTGATTCCAGCCTCGAGCCACTGTCTGTGTGGGTTTCTTCTGGGTGCTCCAGTTTCCTTCTGCAGTCCAAAGATGTGCAGGTTAGGTGAATCAGCCATGTTAAATTGCCCCTCGTGTTCAGGGATGAGTAGGTTAGGTGCATTAGTCAGGGGTCAATGTTGAGTAATAGGGGAGGAGAATGGGTTTGGGTGAGTTACTCTTTGGAGGGTTGGTGTGGACTTGTTGGGCCAAAGGGCCTGTTCCACTCTGTAAGGATTCTGTTAAATGTGTTGCTGAATATTAGTTTCCATCCATCCCAAATAGATATACAGGCAGCTGTCAGCAGAAGTGACACTTTCCAGAGGTCTACCACATGATCATCAGCTGCGAGCTGCAAATTCACACGATCCTTTGTTTCCATGTGCAGGTCTGCTCCACACACTCTCACGTTACTCAGGCAAGGCCCTGTGTTAAATCTGAGCAACCTGAGAGTTTCATCCGACTCTCCCTTCAATTTAGAATTCTGCACAAGTATTCCCCACATGGGAAAGAATATTTCACCATGACTATGATACATTGTTAATTACTTGAAAGATATGATAATCATTCTTTCTGCATTAATTTTTTATTCCTACTTTGGGGTAGCTACGATGGAAATACAATGCCCATGAGAAAAGAACAAAACTAATCTTGTTCTAACACTGTGTATTGTGAGGTAATCTTTTGGGCAGTATTGTGTAGACATTGTTTTAAGAGATCATTGTAAAATCAAAAGTTATGTCAGTGCTGTACCACATTTATACATTTGAATCAGTTTTGTTTAACTTCTTGGTATGCATTCCTCAGTTCCTAAGGCCAATGCTGTAGGATGTCAGTGACTGGAAACATCAGCACCATCTGCTCATCTTGTTACCAGGTAACCTTGGTACTTAAGGATACAAATAGTGGGCAATGGGGAAAAGTCAAGGGTAACTTGAATTGGTTGAAAAGCACTCTCAAAGAGCTAGCACACATGTGATGGGCCAAATGTCCTACTTAAGACCTGCAAGATTCTACGATTCCAGAATGTATCTCTAATGACAAAGGTTCACAAATGGTAATATTCAGGGCACATCGGAAAAGATGGCCTGTTGTTGAAATATAAGTTTGATCATGTCAGCCAGTAATGGTCAGGTAATGATTTCAGCACGGCTTTCTAAATCACTTTCAGCGTTTGTAATTGAAATGGGGCAGTGGAATTCAAGTGTTGGCAACAGGATCTTGGTGTTGACTGGAGAACCAGAAGCTGCTGCTGGTTGGTTATGCAACAACCAGAGGCTTCGGACTGACGGGGCACCCAGCCACAAGTGACAGAAGGTGGGATGGGGGGGTTCACCAGAATGGGATTACATGAATTAGATGGTGGAGTTCACCAGAAGGCTGTGGGCTTGGTGGATGGAGATGGTAGGGGGAAAAGGCAGGTACTTGTTTGGCAGCCCCTTTCTCAGTGCCAGGTCACCGATCAAGAACTTATCCTGATTGACCTCCTGCCTCTTTGAAGCGAGCTCTTGCTCTGTCACCAATCCCACTTTGGAAATGTTACCCCTGTGAGATGCATGAAAGCTGAACTGATCCCATGCAGTTCCCTGTTTTCCTGGCCTTCCTGCCCTCTCCAATCCCACCACTGCACAGCTAGAAAAACCAGGCTCAAATTTAAGCAGGATGCAGTTTGAAAATACCTGAATTCCTCTCCTCTTCAGCCTCCACCCCCATTCCCCATTCATCACAAGTCATGTTATCAGGTTTTACAGTTCTGAACAAAATAAAATAGGTTATCATAGGCTATATTATCCAGTCCATCTAGAATCCTAAAAACAACAGATAATTGAGCCACTGTAGCACTGTTCTTTTCTCATTGAGTAAGTGCACTGAACACTTCAACTAATGCACTCTAATTTTTGATTATTATTGTCAATCAACTGTTATACCTCGCACTGGGGCCAGATTTCAATGTATATAAGTCAAGACAATCAAAACGTTATGCTACTAAATTCCATTATGCATGTGCAGATCATTACATGGGATGGGAGTGTACAATATTTTCAAATGGTTTACACACCCATGTGCACTCTGAAATCTACGTAGAATCCTCTTCACTTGTGTATTATTCTGAATGCACACACTAAATGTTTGCATGAGTGCCTCATTTATGTAATGGAAATAATCACTCTATCACAACTACAATTAGTCATTACTTATTGGGAGCACAGGAAGGAAGCTAGGACCATAGACTATCCATGAATGTGTAGCAACTGACAAAGTGCTTCTCAAATGTACAGCTATCCATGTGGCATCATCAGAAGCTGTTCCTTTATTGCTAACACAATGCAGCAGTTTTCATAGAATCTACTGTTTCTTACAAAAGGCGAACCCATTAAGCCCCTTATGCCATTTATTAAGTTGTCTATCATGATTTCAGTGGACAGCTTTTACACTATTTTGTGAAAAAGAGAGACATAAAATTCTTGTATTTTCTTGAAAGAATGAGGCCTCGAGATTTTGCAGCTTAAAACAAAAGTAACATTAGTATCCAAGAATTAAATAAAGTTAACACTAAATACTGACAGAAGTTCTATAACCAATAAAAACATTAGTCAACCATGAATAAACAGGCAAGTTGCAATCAAAGAGAACCATATGATCATCAGATCTTAAAACCAGAGTTAAGGCCATTCAGCCCATTGAGTCTGCTGATGTTTCTCAACCCCATTCCCCAATAAGTTAATAAGATATAGAACGACAAACTATTAAGTAGATAGCAAATTATGGCTATGACTGAGAAAGACCTTACTAATGAGATTGTATTAAACATTATTAAATTAATTAATAGACCATATTAAACAGCAAATACCAAGATGGCAGTGGGGTAGAGCTCCTGCACATCCTCGCCATTCTTTTCTCTGTTTCTTTCTACCTCTTTTCATGCTTTCTTTTCCTTTCTACTGACCACCCCTCCTCAGATGGCATTGGTGGCAGCAAGTGGAGCCAGCACGGACTCAAGGAGAAACCCAGCAATGGACTCTGTATGGACTCCAGAGACTCCCGGTCTCGAGGTGAAGGCCAGTAGAGACTCCCAGTGTTCAAGTGAAGCCCAACACAGATTCCCATTTTCAAGATGAAGCCCAGCACACACTCCCAGTCTCCCAGTCTCAAGGTAAATCCCAGCACACACTCCCAGTCATTCAGCCTCGAGGTGGAACACAGCACACACTCCCAGTCTCCCAGTCTCAAGGTAAATCCCAGCACACACTCCCAGTCTCCCAATCTCGAGGTGAAACCCAGCACACACTCCCATTCTCCCAGTCTCGATGTGAAACCCAGCACACACTCCCAGTCTCCCAGTCTCGAGATGAAACCCAGCACACACTCCCAGTCTCCCAGTCTCGATGTGAAACTCAGCACACACTCCCAGTCTCCCAGTCTCGAGGTAAAACACAGCACACACTCCCAGTCTCCCAGTCTCGAGGTGAAACCCAGCACACACTCCCAGTCTCGATGTGAAACCCAGCACACACTCCCAGTCTCCCAGTCTCGAGGTGAAACCCAGCACACACTCCCAGTCTCGATGTGAAACACAGCACACACTCCCAGTCTCCCAGTCTCGAGGTGAAACCCAGCACACACTCCCATTCTCCCAGTCTCGAGGTAAAACACAGCACACACTCCCAGTCTCCCAGTCTCGAGGTAAAACACAGCACACACTCCCAGTCTCGATGTGAAACACAGCACACACTCCCAGTCTCCCAGTCTCGAGGTGAAACCCAGCACACACTCCCATTCTCCCAGTCTCGAGGTGAAACCCAGCACACACTCCCAGTCTCCCAGTCTCGAGGTAAAACACAGCACACACTCCCAGTCTCCCAGTCTCGAGGTGAAACCCAGTGCAGGCTCCGGGTGTGACCTTATCTGCTCCATCTGCTTTTATTTTACTTCTCTTTCTCTGCATTAGGAAGACTGTAATACTGAACAGTTTAATGGATTATTAGGCACCTGTGTATCTAAGATGGAGCTGGTAATGGCGATTTTGTACACTTTTCACTAATCTGACTGGGAAATTTCAGGAACGTTGATCAGCATGTCAATGATTGGCTTTCACTTTTTAAACCATTTTGTGACACACACATACACACACACACACACACACACATACACACACACACACACACACAAAAACACACACATACACATACACACACACACATACACATACACACATACACACACACATACATACACACATACACATACACACATACACACACATGCACACATACATGCACACATACATGCACACATACACATACACACACACACACATACATACACACATACACATACATACACACACACATACACACACATACACATGCACACAGACATACACACACACATACACACATACAGACACACATGCACACATATACACACACATATACATACATACACACACATACAAACACGCACACATACACACACACATATACACACATATACACACACATATACATACATACACACACATACAAACACGCACACATACACACACACACATACACACACACATACACACACATACACACATACACACACACATACACACACATACACACGCACATTCACACACACATGCACAGACACATACACACACATATACACACACACATGCACATACACGCACACACTTACACACAGACATACACACATACACACACACATACACATGCACTTACACACATACGCACACATACACACATACACATACACAGACATACACACACATACACACATACACACACATACACAGACATACACAAACATACAACACATGCACACACACACATATACACACACATGCACACACACACACATACACACATATACACACATACAAACACATACACATACACACACACTTACACACAGGCATACACACACATACACACATACACACACACATACACACATACACACACACATACACACACACATACACGCATACAAACACATACACATACACACACACTTACACACAGACATACACACACATACACATATACACACACTAATACACATATACACACACATACACTCATATACACACATACACAGACATACACACACATACACGCACACATACACACACATACACCCACACACACATATATACACAAACACATATACACACACACATACACACGCACATTCACACACACATGCACAGACACATACACACACATATACACACACACATGCACATACACGCACACACTTACACACAGACATACACACATACACACACACATACACATGCACTTACACACATACGCACACATACACACATACACATACACAGACATACACACACATACACACACATACACAGACATACACACACATACAACACATGCACACACACACATACACACACACATGCACACACACACACACATACACACATATACACACATACAAACACATACACATACACACACACTTACACACAGGCATACACACACACATACACACATACACACACACATACACACATACACACACACATACACACACACATACACGCATACAAACACATACACATACACACACACTTACACACAGACATACACACACATACACATATACACACACAAATACACATATACACACACATACACTCATATACACACATACACAGACATACACACACATACACGCACACATACACACACATACACCCACACACACATATATACACAAACACATATACACACATACACACACACATACACACATACACATACACACACACGTATACACACATACACACACACATACACACACATAAACACACGTATACACACATATACACACACATACGCACACATACACACACACACACACACATACACACATATACACACATACGCACACACATATACACACATACACACACACATACACACATTCACACACACATATACACACACATGTACACACACACATATACACACATACACACACACATACACACACACACTTACACACAGACATACACACACATACACACATACACACACATACACACGCACTTACACACATACACACACACATACTCACATACACACAATCACACACACATACACACACACATGCACACACACATATACACGCATGCACACATATACACACATACAAACACATACACATACACACACACTTACACACAGACATACACACACACATACACACATTCACACACCCACATACGCACACATATACACTTACATACACACATACACAGACATACACACACATACACACATACTCACATACACACACATACACATACATACACACACATACCCACACACACACGCACACACACATACACACATACACACATGCAAACACCCACACATACACACACACATACATACACACACATACACAGACATACACACACATACACACATTCACACACCCACATACGCACACATATACACTCACATACACACATACACAGACATACACACACATACACACATACTCACATACACACACATACACATACATACACACACATACCCACACACACACGCACACACACATACACACATGCAAACACACATACACACACACACATACATACACACACACACACACACACACACACACACACACACACACACACACACACACACACGTCCCCCAGAGGAAAAAATGTTTCTTTGTAGAGATTGTCTTTCCCAAAACTCACTTTGGCTGAGGGGCTATTCTTTAAAAGGATAAATCCTCAGATATTTCAGAATCCATTGCTCTGATGTTAGGGTCCACAAATGATCAAATCAGCAATCATGGACTGTTGTCTTTGAAGTTTTGAAGACACAGTTTACTTAAGAAAAACAAACTTGAGATGTTCTTTCAATCACTTTTTCGAAAGAACTAATGTGGTTCGTCCTGAACTGATGGAGCTGATTTGGCAGCTTGCTCACAACAAAGTTTCATCTCACTCAGCTTGTCTTTAGCAGGTTTACGTTTATTTCATCTGGTTCTTAGCAGGCTTTGCTCTAAATGACTGGCATAAACCAAGGAATTATACTGGCCAGTTGCTGTTCAGAACAACCCCAGCAGTTGTCTGCAGCAAAGCATACAGTTACCATTAGGCATGTGATATCCAGGAAGCCTTGTTTCTGAAACAAATCCAAAGCTCAGTATCAACTTTCAATGATCTCTTTTAAAGACATCGCTCCAATTATGCCCATTGCACCTGAAATAAATTCTTGTTTCCATAATTCTTTGGAACATAAATCCACCTAACAGCGTTAAATAAAACGCGTTGTTGTAACAGCAGTCTATTGGAATGTGATGCAAGCAATTCAAACTTCGAGCTAGAAAATTCCCTTGAACACTGATGTAAAAAGTGATAGCCCCATTTCATATCATTAGGGACAGTTTTGTGGATTACACTAAAGAAGTCAAGCTTCTCTTTTTTCCATGTAAAGGCTAACTTTGTAGATTTATTTTTATTGTGTAAATTTGTATACCATTACAGAGTATAGTAAAAAAAGTAACATTTTTTGCTGCCTTTGTTTACAAAAGAACAATTTTTGAGGGAGAATTTACAAAAACTTATTTTAAAAACACATAAAGTAGGGGTTCAGAGTTAAACATTCCTTTTTGCTCAGGCAATGTTTATCTCTACAATTTTATGCTTGCTAAATGCACACACAACCAGTGTGAGAATTCATTCCATATTTTTATGTTTGCACGCTATGGGTGGGCTTTCAGTGTTGTTTGCAAACTATGAACCAGTGGCGGAGGAGTGTGGGCATTGAAGACCTAGCTTGGCTTTCTAACATCGTATCCCAGCCTCCAGCAATGTTTAGAGGTCCAACAAACCTCATCCCCTCATCTCCCACTCACCCCACTATCTCAGCCTATGCATCTTCAGATTACCCATGAACCTCTATCCCCCTCTATATCATCAGAAGCTACTCATCCAAATACACTGTGTAGCATCTTTAGATTCCATTAAATGTCACTGGAACCCATTCTATACCCATTGAGATAAAAACAATGAGACTGTCACCAACCATTCATTGATACTAAAAAAAGTATGTCGGGTATTTATTGGTGAGCAAGAGCTTGTAAAATGAGACAAGGTGGCTAGCTAACAGATTCCATCTCCTTAAACCAGTAGGTGTTGAAATCAGCAGTTTTTAGATCAGCGTGGTGCTGGAAAAGCACAGCAGGTCAGGCAGCATCCGAGGAGCAGGAAAATCAACGTTTCGGGCAAAAGTCCTTCATCAGGAATAGAGGCAGAAGCCTCCAGGGTGGAGAGATAAATGGGGGGATGGGGTTGGGGAGAAGATAGCAAAGAGTACAATAGGAGAATGGGGGTAGGGATGGAGGTAATAGGTCAGAGAGGAGGTGGGGAAAGGTAGCAAAATCAGCAGTCTACCCACCAATTTTAAAAAGATAATTGATGGTCCTCAATCAGTGGGGCTGGAACTGTGAGCTCTCCATCTAGAACTTAATCCTGGTGAATATTGGATGGTGCCTGGATTCAGACAAGACACCACCTCATGTAAATGCCCTTCCTGCATTGATGTTCATCACCAATAAAGGCTTGAGATTCTACCTACAGTGTGTCAGAAGAAGCCTGGTTTTGGTTCCTCAATTACAGTGGAGAACCTGTAACTTGATGGGAGCAGGTCTGGGTGTTATGCACTTGCTGCAGTGCCAAGTGGCAAAAATGCTGGAAGAGCACATTCTGCGTCAAAGTAAAATCAGATATATTTCCAAAAGGATGTTTGTGCAGCAAAACATGCTTCTGAACCCTGACAAAGAAAAATCACCCCTTGATATTTGCTCAAAATATTAAACTGCGGCTCCTCACATTGAACAATTGGCAGTTCTTCGCCAGGTGCAACATTTCAGACATAAGGCATCAATAATTTTGACAGATCTAATCTAAACTAATTAGCATTGTGGGATATGGTAAAAATACCCAGTTGATTAGTTATTTTGAACTTCAGTTGTGCAAATTTAATGTTCACCTGTTGGTTATTAGAATTGTTTCTGTGTCATTGCTGAATTTGTTTTTAATTTTTAATCTGTATGTTAATTTAAGCCTGGTAGATGTATTTAATCTTTGTTCATTTTGCTGAAAGCAAGCTAATCAATTTGGTAGGAAGAGGATATTCATCATTATAAGGAGTAGCTGGGAGGTATTTGCAACTCAATCTTTCAAACAGGCAGAATATAAAAACTCATGGGATCAGGAGTTGGCAACCTGAGCATAGTCAAAGTGAATCAATGTCAGAGGTTCAGTAGCAGCACTATGGTAGGCCGCCCTAGTGATAGAAAAAGCCTGGTTTGTTAGAACAAATCCATACACATCTGCTTCTGGAAAAGACGCCACATTTCAATGCAATTGCTGGTGACAGCCCAATCTGATGTCAATGTAGGAAAGATAATAAGGTCAATTAAGTTCACCAAAAGTTTGAATCCAAGCCCCTGTCCAGGGGCTTGAGCCCAGTCTCTGGATAGACATTTCCAAAGGCAGTACTGAGGATGTGCTGAACTGCTGGAGGTGCAGTTACTTAGATGGACACACAATAGCCATTTGGCCCATTGCTCCCATTTGAAAGAGCTGTCCAGTTAGTTTCATACTCCTGCTCTTCCTCCTGTATTTCTCCTGTTTAAATATGTAGCCAATCCAATTCTGCATCATAAAAGTCAATATATTTCAAGTGTCATTTCAGAAACTGTTTCCAGATCATATTCAATGAGTAAAAATATTTCTCTCTAACCTTTTCAGCATTAAACCTGACTCCCTGTCCTCTGCTTAATGACCTTTTCTCAGGAGAAACAATTTCACTTTATTCGCCCAATCAAGATCCTTTATGATTGTATCACAATTGGATCATATCATTTTATGATGTGTAATTTTTTATAATTTTTTTCTGATCTAGGGATGACAATCCTAAGGACATATAAACTGCGCAGTAGATTTGGGGAACCAAATATGGTAACACTGAAGAGAGATAACAGAGGGGAAAAGCTGCTGTCACTGGTGGTGAATTTGAAGGTAGGGAGTGAAATAACTCCACAGAAGCCAGTATCCTCTCACCAAGTCACCATTTATTTACAAATGGAAAGTCATTATCACTGGTTCAGCTTCCTCTGAGCCACTGACAGAGTGTTAGAATGTCTGACACTCCTGTTCTTTTCTTACTCTCGAAAACACCCGAGTGACCTGTGACAAGCAATGCCCTTCACATCAAACGGCAATGCTGCGTGATCAAAAAAGTGAAGGGGAGGGCAGGGACTAAATTGAAATAGAGTCGGGAGGTGGGGGTGACACTCCTGTTCTTATCTATCAGCCACAGCTCCCTGATTGGACTGAATTAACAGCCCCAATCAGGAACTCAGAGTCTCTGGCCTCGTTACAATCACTACAGGAAAGGTGTATAATTAGGCATTCCTGGATCCCAGGCCTTCCCTCAACCACATGAATTAGATTCTATGGGATGGTCTTTGGTCGAAATGCCCACCCCACCATCAATTGAGACTCTTAAGTGGTCACTAAATAAACTTGTACAGCATGGAAACAGAACCTTCAATCCAACCTGTCCATGCCGACCAAATATCCTAACCTAATCTAGTTCCATTTGCCAGTATTTGGCCCATATTCCTCCAAACACTTTCTATTCATATACCCATCCAGATGCGTTTTAAATGTTGTAATTGTACCAGCCTCCACCACTTCCTCTGGCATCTCATTCCATACACACACTACCTTCTGTGTGAAAAAGTTGCCCCTTAGTCCCTTTTAAATTTTTCCCCTCTCACCCTAAACTTATGCCCTCTAGTTCTGGACTCCCCCACCCCAGGGAAAGATCTTGTCTATTTACCCTATCCATTCCCCTCATGATTTTACAAAACTCTATAAGGTCACCCCTCAGCCTCCAACACTCCAGAGAAAACAGCCCCAGCCTATTCAGCCTCTCCCTGTAGCTTAAATCCTCCAAACCTGGCAACATCCTTGTAAATCTTTTCTGAACCTTTTCATGTTTCACGACATCCTTCCAATAGGAAGGAGACCAGAATTGCACACAATATTCCAACAGTGGCCTAACCAATGTCCTGTACAGCCGCTACATGACCTCCCAACTCCTGTACTCAATACTATGACCAATAAACGAAAGCATACCAAACATATTCTTCACTCCATTTAATTGCCTTATTTTGCTGCCACTTTGAGTAATCCAGTTACAGGTGGACTTACCATCATGAGGCATACACAACATGTAAGCTGCAAGGCCTAGTGGCTAAATATGACCAGGGTGAGATACAAATGTGTGAAGGAGTGTCAGTCATGTCTTTTATGTGCAGCCAGCAGGTGTGGCTTTGTGGCCTCTGTGCCATTCTATTAGTAATGAGGATCATCACTGAAATTCCAATGCTTTTCGAGGTGAACAACAGTCTTTTAAAATTGGCCTGGGGAGGGGAGAGATGCCAGTCTTTCAATAGATAACCGGTGAGTTGTTCTGGGAACAGAGCGTGATAAGGTACGGCTAGAACTGGGTTGAGTGGGGAGAGCAGTAGTGTGGGTGGTTAATGAGGTGTGTTTGGTAAGATACAGCAAGAGATCTCACAAGGCGTCGTGGAGAGCAAACCTCTGTTCAATGTATAAAACCAGTTCTTAGCCAAAAGAATGTATTTGATTCAGACCAATGTTTCCTGTTGATAACCATTCGTTAAAACTTATTTTCATATCCTTCACAACTCAGCAGTCTGGTGGGATACTGGGCAGAATTGTCTTATTCACAGTTAAAGTATTCGTGTGAGTGAGAGTCATGGCATCTGGTACATAATAGCCTGGAGCAGTCTTTCCCATGCAGTCTTCCTACCTTCATCTTATTAGTTATGAAAATGGCAACTTGAGTACCTTTCTCAGGGAATTGTGTGTTTGGAGAGATGGAAGTGCCATGACAATGATGTCAGTTTTCATACATCTGACCATCAGATCATTGGATGTTGGAGCAAACGTAGATTATTTAACCTACCAAATCAGCTCTGCCATTGAATGGATCATGGCTGACCTAGTACCCTTCAATTCTACCTTCCTGCCTTTTCCCTATACTTCCTCATCTCTGTCTGAAATGGCTTGCTTCATATCCTTAGACGATGACTCCTTGTTCCCGCCTGCACTGCCATTAGGAACATCATTCATGCAGTGTCGTGGTGTTGCATAAGATCTCTTTTTATTCATGTTTTTTAGAATTTAATGCAAGGAGCTTGACTGGCAAGGTGGATGAACTTAGGATGTTGATCAACACACGGGAATATGATATTGTAACCATCGCTGAGACATGGCTGAAGGAAGGACAGGACTGGCAATTCAACATTCCAGAATACCGAAGTTTCAGGTGGGCTGGTGGGGTATTTAGAGAGTTGGAAGCATTACATTATTGATAAAAGAATAATGTAACCACCACAGCAATGGTGTGGAGGATGTTGTAGAATGGGTCTTCAGTTGATGCCATCTGGGTAGAGCATAGAAATAGAAACGGGGCAAATACTTTAGGGTGGCTCAGTGGTTAGCACTGCTGCCTCACAGCGCCAGGGACCCAGATTCGATTCCAACGCCGGGCAACTGTCTATGTGGAGTTTGCACATTCTCCCCGTGTTAGGTGAATTGGCCATGCTAAATTGCCCATAGTCTTCAGGGATGTGTAGATTAGGTGCATTAGTCAGAGGTAAATATATGGTAATGTGGTTGTTCTCCGAAGGGGTGATGTGGACTTGTTGGGCTGAAAGGCCTGTTTTCACACTGTAGGGATTCTAATTCTAATTCTCTTTCAAACTCTGCTGGGATTATACTACAGGCCTCCCAATAGTCAGAGGGAGATAGAGGAAGAGATGTGTAGATAGGCAAATCACAGAAAGAGGTGAGAGAAACAGTGCTATAGTTGTACATGAGTTCAACATTCCTCACATTAATTAGGAGCACCTCAGTGTAAAAGAATTAGATGGGGTGAAATTTTCAAAATGTATCTAGGAAACCTTTTTGTTCCAGTAGTTAGACTACTAGAAATAGGGCAGTACTAAATCAAATCCTGGGGAATAAAACTGGTCAGTGTTTCATTTGGCAAGTATTTTGAGGAATGCAACCACAACTCTGTAAATTTCAAAGTCACTATGGAAAGGGATAAGAATAGTGCAGAAGTGTCTTAATTGGGTAAACACGGATTTCAATCTCATTAGCCAGGATCTGGTAAACAGAGACTGGAAGCAGCTACTTATCAAGTAAATCTATGGAAAGTGGGAGCTGTTTAAAAGTTACAATTCAGGGCCAGTGTGCTCCTCAAAGAGTGAAGGGCAAGGGCACAAAATCCAGGGAACCCCAGGTGTCAAGGGGTATTGAGAGTTTGGTAAAGAGAAAGAAGGAAGCAGAGGAGAACAAAGAGGGGCCAATAATATTTTTCACAGATAAGGTCAAGAAAAATCCCAAACATTTTTTAGAAATAAATAAAGAGTAAGAGGATCATTGGGAAAATGTGAGGACTATTAGAGACCAAAGGAGCAACCTGGGCATGGAGTCAGTGGGTGAGTTCTCAAACCAATATTTCTCATCTGTATTCGCAGAGGAGAAAGACATTGTAGCTGGGGATTTCAGTTAGGATGGTGAGATTCCAGAACACGTTAAGATTAATAGAGATGGGTATTCCATGTTTTAGTTTGCATAAAACTGCATATATCCCCAAGGCCTGATGAGATGTATTGCTGACTGTGATGGAAGACAAAGGAAGAGATTGCTGGGGCACTGGTGGCGATATTTAATACTTCACTGGCCACAGGTGAAGTGCCAGATGATTGGAGTTATTTGGATGTGCCTCCTTTGTTCAAAATGGACAGAGCGATAGGACAGTTAATTATAGACCGGCTAATCTGACATCAGTGATAGGGAAATTATTGGAAAAAATTCTGAAGGATAGAATTAATCAATAACGTGAAGACTCAAACAAGGAATTAGTATCACTAAAAGGGGCCACAAAATGTCCTTAGCAAACAGGATTAGGACAATCTCAAGGCATCTTATACATATATAAAGAGTAAGAGGGTAGCTAGGGAAGGGGTAGGTTCACTCAAGGACAAAGGAGGGAATTTATGCGTGGAGCTGGAGAGCATAAGTGAGGTCCTTAAAGAATACTTTGCATCAGTATTCACAAAGGATGTTGAGTCTCAAGACTCAATGTTAATATTCTGGGGTATGTCAATATAAAAAAGGCGGAGGTGTTGGGAGTTTGAAAAAGCATTGAATTAGACAAATCCCCAGGAGCTGATGGGACCTATTCTAGAATGCTGAAGGAGGCATGTGAAGAAATTGATGAGGCTTGTACAAAACCTTTGTACCCTTTTAGTCACAGGAGAGGTCCCAGCAGTTTGGAGAATAACCAATTACTTTCCTTGAGTTAAGAAGTACAACAGGGTTGATCTGGGAAATTGCAGGCTGGTGAGCCTTAGGTCAGTCCGATGGAAATATTGATGAAAATTCTTAGGAACAGAATTTACTCACATTGGGAAAAATGTGGACTTATTAGCGATAAGCAGCATGACTTTGTGCAGGGGTGGTTGTGAGTTTTTTTTGAGAAGTGACAAAAATGATCGATAAGGGCAGGATAGTAGATGTTGTGCATATGGACTTTAGCAAAGTCAAGGCGTCTCATGGAAGGCCAATTCAAATGGTGAAGTTACATGGGATTGTTATGAAGATGTGGGTTTACTGTGCCTTTAAGAGAGTTAAAAGCCAGCAGAACTACCTGTCACAGCACCAAGTGTTCTGAATAAGATATAATGTAACATTTGGTCAAACAAATCGATTAGCTGTTGCCTGGAGATGACAAAACAAATTCAAATTAGGCCAATCAGTTTAAATTATGCCCCAAAAAATGCCAAACTCCAATCAAGTTTGAATTGAGTATATTGGCAATCTTAAAACCAATAACACAATCAGGTGCTTTGGGGCTATACAACCAGGGAAAATTGAACAGTTGGAAAGAGAACTGCCAAGCCACCAGCATCTGCAGACTGCCCAGAAAAAATAGCTCTCTTAAAGGTACCGTTATTGATCAGTAACCTGTGAATCAGAAATCCCTAAGAAGAAGAAAAGAAGATCAAGGAAGATATAAGAGAAGATTCAACATTTGGCTGGTTTTGAAAATTTGAATTTTTGGTAAACCTTAATCTGGAGTTTTATTGGACTAGTATTATAGAAAGGAAAGGTAAAACAAAATAGGTTTGAGGAAGGAGTTGCAAATAGTTGCTAATTATTCTCTGTTAAACATTAAGAAATAAAGTTACTTTTTACTTTAAATCGTTCTTGGCCTGTCAAATTTTCACAGATTACTGCACGAGATAAAGCTTTTCTGTGTTGCTGGTTTAAATTAAGCAGGAGGGTTTACCCCGTGTTGTAACAGGATCTATGGTGAACTGGTAAAATGGTTATAGAACTAGTTTTTCATAGAAGACAGAGCGTAGCGGTGAAGGGTGTTTTTCTGAGTGGACATCTGTGTTCTGCAGGAATCATTGCTGGTGTTGCTGTTATTTGTAATATACATAAATGATTTGGAGGAAAACATAGGTGGCCTGATTAGTAATTTTGTGAATGACTCAAAGACTGGGGGGTCTGCAGATAGTAAGGAGAATTGCCAGTGGATACAGTAGGATTTAGTTAGGCTGGAGACTTGGGCAGAAAAATGGCAGGTGGAGTTGCATCCAGAAAAATTTTGGAAGGTGATCCTTTCTGAATGCAAGAGGGAAATATTACAGTAAATGGCAGAACCCCTGGTAGCTTTAACATACTGAGGGATGTAGATATACATGTCTACAATTCCCTGAAAGTAGTGACACAAATGGATAAGGTGGTCAACGAAGCACATAGAATGCCTCATCAGTTAGGGCATAGAGTATAAAGATTGGCAAGTCGCGTTGCAGCTGTATAGAACTTTAGTTAGACCACATTTGGAATATTGGATACAGCCAGGTCACCACACTAGAAGAAGGATACGGAGGCTTTGGAGAGGGTATAGAAACAGATTAGCAGGATGTTGCCTGGTTTGGAGGGTATTAGTGATGAGGAGAGATTGGACAAACTTGGTTTATTTTTATCTGAACAGCAAAGGGTGAGGGGCAATCTGATAGAAGTTTACCAAATTACGAGAGGCATGGATAGAATGGATAGTTAGAACCTCGTTCCTTAAACGTGGGTTTCAGGTAAAAGGAGTAATTTTAAAGGAGATGTGAGAGATAAGATTTTTTTACGCAGAGGGTGACAAGTGCCTGGAATGTGCTGCCGGAGGAGATGGAGGAGGTTGGTGTAACAACAATACTTAAACGGCACCTTTACAGATATATGAATACACAAGGAATGGAGGGAGATGGACCACATAAAGGCACAAGGTTTTTAGTTTCAAAAGATGATGAAGCAGTCTCGGTGGGCTGAAGGACCTTGTTTCTGTGCTGTATTGTTCTTTATTCTTTAATCCTTTGAAAGACAAGAATTAATCAGAGATGATCAGCATGGATTTCTTAGACAGATATCCTGTCTGACGATTTTTTGGGGTTTTTTTTTAAAAGGTGGCTGTATATATTATGAGTGTAGTGCAGCTGATGTGTTTTACATAGACTTCAGCCAGGCCTTTGACAAGGTCCCACATGGAAGACTGATCCAAAAGGTAAGGGGCCATGGAATCCAAGGCAAATAGGTAAACTATATCCAAAATTGGCTGACCAAGGGGAAGCAAAGGGTAATGGTGGAGCATCAGTGCTACTGACATCATTGGTAGAGGGTGTGGATGCTTGTGTATGTGAAGCCAATCAAACCTGCTGCTTTGTCCTGGACAGTGACAGGTGCTTGAGTGCGGGAGCTGCACCCATCAAGGAGAATTAGGAATAATCCATCACACTCCTGACTTGTGTTTTGTAGATGGTGTACATGCTTTGGAGAGGCAGGAGGTGAGTTACTAGTGGCTAGGCTATGTTATCCTTTTGAAGCCACTGAATTTGCATGGCTAGTCCAATTCAGTTTCTGATCAATGGCAACCCTCAAGATGTGAAGGTGGTGTGAGGATGGGAAGGTGTAGTGAGGACTCAGTGAAGGTCATGTGATTGAGTGTAAAGGAACAAAGCTTCGATTGCCTCTTGTTGGAGATGGTCATTGCCTGACACTTGAATAGTGCAAATGTCACATCACTTTTCAGCCAAGCCTGGATATTGTTGCAATTGGATATGGACTGAGGAGTCATGAATGGTGCTCAGCATTGGCAATTATCGGTGGAGGTCCCCTTTGATGAAATAGGTGAAGGCATGGTCAAGAGGAGCTCCTGGAGAGATATCCTAAAGCTGAAGTCACTGAGCTTTAGCAACCACAACCATCTTCCTTTATGTCAGGTATGACTCCAACCAATGTAGAATTTTCCCTCTGATTTCCACTGACTCCAGTTCTTTTAAGCAAGCTTGATCCTACACTCCATCAAATACAGCCTTGATGTCAAGGGAAGTCCCTCATTCCTCACCTCTGGAATTCAGCTCTTTTGTCCATGTTTGAATCAAGACTGTAATGAAGTCCGGAGCTGAGGGGACCTGGCAGAACTGAGCAGGTTATTGCTGAGCAGGTGCTGCTTGATAGCACTGTTGATGACACCTTCCATCACTTTACGGATTTGAGGCAATAATTGTCCAGGTTGGATTTGTCCTGCTTTTCATGTGCAGGACATGCCTGGGCAATTTTCCACATTGTCTGGTAGATGCTGGTGTTGAAGCTGTTTAGGAACAGCTAGGCTAGGAATCTGGCAAGGTACAGAGCTCAGGCTTTCAGTACTACTGCTGGAATATTGCCAGGATCCAAAGCCTTCACAGTATTCAGTGCCTCCAATCATTTTTTTTTTGATATCATGTAGGGTGCAAGGAATTGGCTAAGACTTGCAATTATGATAGGGGAGACCTCTGAAGGAGGCTGAGATGGAATATGTAGTCAGCACCTGTGGTTGAAGAATTCAGCAAATCTTTCAGCCTTATCATTTACCCTGAAGGGCTGGGCACCCCAACATTGAGCATGGGGATATTTAAGGACCTTCCTGTAATATATGATATCAGAATGGTATCTCCAAGCTAGATTACAAAGGGTTATTGGAAAATGGTAACAAACAATTGGTGGATCATGACTCATGTAACACTGTTTTTCACAAAGATGGACTTGCTTGTAACAATCAAGGACAAAGGAATGAATGGAAAAAATACTCAGAAGAGTAATTCGGCATGTAACATTATTACTATTGGGGGCTTTTCAAAGTTCATTCGCCTCCAGATTAGGTTGCAGCTGGTGCTAAGGATTAAAGAAATCAAACCTCCAGATCAGCCATCATTGCAGGGACCCCAACAGGCAGAAGGGTGTGAGACTCATGAGTTTCTCGATCAGATATAAAAGAAACCCAGCTAATATAAAAGAAGGCAGCTAAAAACTTTAACACTCTACCTCCTGCCCCAATGGGTTGTTGAGCTGTCCACCACTGTTCATTGTGAGTTGTGGAAGGGCTACAGAGTTTAGTTCCAATCTTTTGTTTGTTCAATCACTTGCTGCTTATCCGTTTGGCAAGTAAGTAATGCTGTCTTATTGCTTCACCATGTTGACAGCTCATTCTTATATATACCTTGTGCTGCTCCTGGTCTGCACTCTCCATTGAACTGATTTCTGAAGATCTTCAGTGAGTCTTCTCTTGGTTGCCAATAACAGGCCTAACGTAACAACTGTAGACACATTACAATTTTAGGCAAAAAGTTGCATTTATGGTTTAAGCATGGGGAAGGTTACATATAAGCACAGTGTATCGAAGCACAGGGACATACACACTTCAACAAGGGACAACCCCAATTCTCCAACAAATTAACTTAGCGGCTAACAAAGCAGACAAGGTTCTTCACGGGTTGTGTGATCTTTCCCTCTTTGATTCCCTTTATAATCTATTCATGCAATGTGGGCACCGTTAGCAAGACTGGCGTTTATTGCCTGTCCCTACTTTGATATATCCGAGTGACTTGATGGGGTACTTCAGAAGACAATTAAGAATCAACCACATTGCTGTCTGGAGTCACATACCAACCAGATTGGATAAGAAAGGCAGGTTTCTTTCCCGAAAGAACATTGATGAAACAGTTGGATTTTTATGACAATCTGTCAGTCTTATGAACACTTTTATTGACATGAGATTTTATGTCTCCAAAGTTGAAAACAAATGAAGTTAAAAACTGCTATGGTGAGATTTGAACTCGCATTTGCTACACTACTTGTCTACAACTTTAAATTACTAGTTTGCTAACATAATCACAATGCTTCTTCAATGTGCAGCACCCAAGCAACTCAAGCATATCGACATAAACTTTGAAATACTGAGCCCCTCAAAGCAGTAATTCAGATCCTGGGAGCCTTACAGTTGTATTTGCTTTTCCAAGATCTAAACCAAAGTTAAATGTCAGACATTTCCTCAGAAAAGCATGACGCTATTCACATTTATTACTGACTATCCTGTTATTGTAGAACCACTAATTGCATTGACTCATATGGTATTTGCATGGTCTACAGAGTTCCAGAAGGCCTCCTCATTCAGGAGAAACCTGTGTATCATGTATAATCTCCGCCTTCCTCATTACCCCCTGCAGGTTGATGAATGCACTGATGTATTACATTTGCATCGAGCAGCAGCTCTGGCTCAATGAAAATATGAAGTAAAAAGCTGGTTGTGACATTTTCAAACTGGCCTATGAACAAATGTAATAATCTGCAACTCAACTTGAATACTTGATGGTGATTTGAGATTCCTCTTCAAATAAGGCAAAGGTTTTCATCCATATGGTGCCTTTCATGAACAAGCCAAAGCTTTACAGACAATTAGGAACTTTGAAATATGGTTCCTTTAGGAGCACAGCAGCTATTTTGTCCATTACAAAAACAACAGTGTCTTAATAAACAGAGAATCAACTGTTCTGATTCTGATTGAGAGATAAATATTAACAAAGTTAGAAATAATAATGGGATGCAGAGGAGGAATTGAGGGACAGCAGTAATGGTTGTGCATCCATTATAGTTTGATGAGAATTGTTGGTAGGTCAATGAAGAAGGAAAAAACTGCTCTAGTGTGTAAAAAGGTCATTTTTACAGTGAGAAAGATACTCCAAGTTTAAATCTAATTCTGCAAATGAAACGATATATGTAAGAAAATGTCTCTGAAGATCTCATTGGCATCCACCCAATAGGGCTCTGGATATCATTGGTGGCATTGGTTGTTCGGTGGTTAGCACTGCTGCCTCACAGTACCAGGGACATGGGTTCAATTCCACCACAAGCAACTGGCTTTGTGAAGTTTGCATGTTCTCCTTGTGTCTGTGGGGATTTCCTCTGGGTGTACCTCTTTCCTCCTACAGTCCAAAGATATGCAGGTCATATGGATTGGCCGTGGTAAATTGTTCATAGTATGCAGGGTAGGTGGGTTAGCTTTGGGAAATGCAGGGTTACAAGGATGGGTCTGGGTGGAATGCTCTTCGAAGGGTTGGTGTGGACTTGATGGACTGAACAGCCTGCTCCCTGCACTGTAGGATTCTATGATCACAACAACCATCTAGAGACTCCACCAACAAGGTTCCAGTGTGAGAAAAACCTTCACTTTGTCAAGTCTGTCCATGTACATTGAGTTTAAAAACCCAATACAGATGACTCTAACATTGTTCCAATATAGCTTGGTACTTCTTGAGAACTTGTGCATTCAAATTTGTCTCTTCCCTAATCCAAGAAAAATGATTACTTCATACTGCTATTCATTGACTTCTTCTCTAAATGGGTAGGGATGTTTCCCATTAGACACACAAACATACAGCAATTGGTAGCAGGATGGTGTCTGAGGAAATATTTTTGTGCTTCAAGTTTCCATTTTTCTTTGTGTCAGACTGGACTTAACCATTTACAAATTCACACAATCAACAAAGATTTTGTCAGGGAATCCAAAGGAAAGCAGCCCGAAGGAAAGCAGCCCGAAGGAAAGCAGCCTGTCTACGGCAGCAAGGGCATCAACCAGAGGAGCAGCAACTCAAAGAAGAGGGAAGATGCAGAATGCAACCTGGAACTGGCTTCAAAGGACATTCATGCTCGTCTGAAACTGAGAAGACCTCTAAGAAGTCTAAGAAGTCTAGTTGTCCTGTGAGGAACTACATAAAGAGGTTGGTTTCTCATGGAAGCTGTATTTTCCTGTAGATAATTCACAATGCAAAGCGCTGCTCAGATAGTTGGTCTGACCCGTGTCTTCACCATCATAGGAAGTGGCATGAACAAAGCACAGATGAGCTGCTATCTGATACTGAGAAAGCCATCTCTTCATATTGCAAATCCTGTTACTACATTATCAATCTTGTATACATCCCAACCTTACACTTTCCATATATCGTTGACATCATACATTGCTCTGTGGCTTTCATTTATGCAATGTCATGAACACCCTAATAATCTTGCCCCATCTACGGTACGCTTTATGTCAACAACAATCTCCTGCTGTGTCTCTTCGGGATCGATGCGCAAAATTTGGTCTTCATCCCAACCTTCTTTAAAAAAGTTAAAATTTTGCTTTCTGTTAATTTTAAGCTGTGCGTGAATACAAATTAACATAGAGTATCAAAAGGAAACAGATAATTTCTGACGCACAAAGGCAATGCTCACATCCACAACTGTTTTAGTGCCAGCATAATTTTAATAAGATGTGTATGGTGACTTCTTCATGTCCAAACTGTTGGATGTGCTGCATTTGGAAGGAGTATTGAAGACATTATTCTCAGTTGGATGCCAATGATCTTGGCACTATTCATCGAAGAGCAGAGGAGGTCTTCTTGGTGGTGAAGCCAATATTTACCTCGCTAATCGAATCAATTGAGATTGTCTGATCGTTAACATGTTGTTTATTGTGGGAATTTGGAGTAATTAACTTCAATGATCCACCATTACAACAGTCACCATATTTTGAAGGTTAAGCTTTGGAATGTCTTGATGTCATGAAAAGCACTTGATAAATGCAGCCCCCTCATTTGTAATATGTGACGCAGGAGTTCGGAAGTCTGATCTAGCTCTCCTCTGAGGAACTACATGAAGAGGATGGTTTCTCATGGAAGCTGCATTTGCCTGTGGCTGATTCACACCTCACAGTGCTGCTCAGTTAGTTGGCGTGACCCCTGTATTCACCATCATAGGAAGTAACATGAACAAAGCACAGATGATCTACTATCTGACGTCATCCATGCAAATTCCAGCTGATTGTTGCTTCAGTATGATCACTTACCTGGGGGAAGGCAGACCAACAAGTCCTACTTTATGCTGTATATAATGCTGTCCAGTCCTCATGAGTAAGGCCAGAGACTGAACCACCCTGTAGAGAAAGTGCCAACTGTTGTTCGGTCTTCCTCTGTTGGAGCGGTGCCCAGAGCTATTACATGCTTCCTGATAGTTGGCAGCAGAAGAAAATCATCCTCCAGTGAACTGCAACGTATTATTCCACCTGGCTCCCAATGCCCGCATGCTAGATGTCCTTTCCAGCCAGCAGCAGACTCTTAAACACAGAACCTGGGAGCTACAAATCACTATGTTCTTTCACCCAGTGGTACCTGGACCCTTTGGCCAGCAACATCTTCACACTCCTGCTTTTACATGCTCTGCTCGCAACCCAATGCACTTAGCTCGAACTCACCTTCTATCCTGGGGTGAAAATGAAAAAGCTAAAACACTGGAACTTGAACACGAGTAACGGGTGTGCACCGCAAAGTATAACGTCACAGGAGATGGAGGTGGCTGAGCCCCAATTGCTGAGTCACATTTAAACAGAAAGCAGAGAATTAATGACTTTCTGGTGAGTTAACAAGTCAATCATTCCCTGTAGGAGAGACAGTGACTCCATGCTATGGACTGGCAATGAATTCAGAATACACTGGGGAAAGAAACACTGAGTGGAGTGTTAGAAGGGGCCTGAATGATATGGGCGGTAGTGAGAAGTCTGGGAGAAACATGTGAGAAGTTGGGCAGATCTCTCTCGAACACGTGCAGCAAAGCGTTTCAATTTTATACAACATTGAAGCATTAAGTCAAGATTCTCACTAGGTAGCGACAAGATGCCTTTTAATGGGGATCATTGCTTGTTAACAGCTCCATTAATACTGCATATTGTCTTATTAATATATAGCTTCCTATTCTACCATCTGTTGCAAGGAAACTAGGCCCGAGTGGGTCCCTGGCAATTTCAACTTGCCTTTGTTCCTTTGGGTTGGCATCTTAGTCAATAGGCACCAGCCACTCAGTGCATGCTCCATTTGCACAGGCTGCACATCCAGAGACAATGACATCTGATACCTGACAGCCTCTCAGAACCCTCCAGACAGCTCTATGATGCATTTGCAAGAAACTTTTGAACTTTAACACTTCAGGGAAAGTACACTGCACTGGAGACTTGTGCTGCAAAGCTGCTGCAGGAGCACTTTGTGCACTCTGGAACAGGCACCCAACTCATGGATTGGACCAGGCTGCATCTCAGGACCACTCACATGTTCTCAGCACTGACTAATTTAGAACCTACCAGGATGATATCAAGGCCAGAAAATCCTCTGGAAGCAGCTCGATGCTGGAAGTCCATGCTGAGGCCATGTCGGGCTGAGAGACTGCCATACCAGGTCACCAAGCGACCACCATACCTGGCTGCCAAGAGACCGCCACACCTGGCAGCCAAGAAACTACCACACCAAGTCACCGAGAGACCACCACAACTGGCCACTAAGAGACCACCACACCAGGCCACTGTGAGACTAACATGACTGGCCAGTAAGAGCCCGCAACACCAGGCCATTGAGAGACCATCATACCAAGCCACTGAGAGACCACTACACCAGGCCACCGAGAGACCAACACAACTGGAGACCCCAACACCCAGCCATTGAGAGAGCACTATGCCAGGCCGAGAGACCACCATGCCTACCCACCAAGAGATTGCCACACCTGGCTGCCAATAGAACATCACGCCTCTCCGCTGAAAGACAACTACACCAGGCTGCTGAGAGACCATTGCGACTGACCACTAAGAGACCACCACACCAGGTCGCTAAGAGACTACCACACCTGGCCACCTAGGGACCGCCATATCACGCTGCGAAGTAACTACCATGCCAGGCTAATGATTGTATCATGCTGACCTGCTGAGAGTCCGCCAATAGTAGTCAGTCTACGGTGTGGACAACTTTGTGAATGCTATGTGAGATGACAATCCCTCACCAACTAGCTGCCTTCATGGCAATCCCATAGCATGACGTTTCAGCTGAACTCCCTTATCAGAAAGTATGTGAGGGTTGTCCTCTGTCAAGTTAAGGAAGGAGCTGCTGTCGGTGAAGGGGTCTTCAGTGCTATCAATTAAAGGCAGAGTTCCCACGAATCCAGGGCTTGACCCACAGTCGGTTGTCCACTTGAGACAATCACAGTCAGGGGATACATCTGTTTGCAGTCCTTGGAGGGGATTATAGTCATTCTTATAGAGCCACTATAAGTAGACGCACTGGTTACAAAGGTCCAACAACATCCCTTCTTCCTCAGGCAGCTGAGAAAATTTGACAGGACGGCGAATATCCTTACCAATTTTTATAGGTGCACCATTGAGGGCATTCTGTCTGAATGTATCACTACCTGGTATGGCAACTGTACCATTCAAGATCGGAGACGGTTACAGAGAGTGGTGAACATGGCCCAGACAATCACAAAGGCCAACCTCCCATCTCTAGAATCCATCTACCAGGCCCGCTGTCAAGGAAAGGCTGCCAGCATTCTTAAAGATCCAACCCACCCCGGAAATGCTTTTCTACAACTGCTACTATTGGGGAGAAGGTATAGAACTGAAAATGTGTTGCTGGAAAAGTGCAGCAGGTCAGGCAGCATCCCAAGAGCAGGAGAATCGACGTTTTGGGCATGAGTCCTTCTGCAGGAATGAGGAAAGTGTCCGAAACGTCGATTCTCCTGCTCTTTGGATGCTGCCTGACCTGTTGCACTTTTCCAGCAACACATTTTTAGCTCTGATCTCCAGCATCTGCAGTCCTCCCTTTCTCTCCGAGAAGATACAGAAGCCTGAATACATGCACCAGCCAGTTTGTAACAGTTTCTACCCTACTGTTGTTAGAATACTGAATGGACTCACAAACTCTTAACATTCGCCTGTACCTGTGTTTTTATATTTACCTATTATTTACTATCTATGCCACTTGACTCTGTGATCTGCCTGTATTTCTCATAAGACAAAGCTTTTCATGTGCCTCGGTTCATGTGACAATAAATTCAATGCAATTCAATTAATTGCAAGAAGTCAGGGGAATCACATTCAGTCAGTTGAGAAGAGTGATCAATGGTTTGACCAATCCTTTCCTGGGTTCTTCAACAAAGTAGATTATGGGGCTAGAGACCTGTCAGTCCTAGGGATCTACACTTTGTCTGGTGGAGAAGGGGGAAAGAGAGAGCACAGGGCTACTTAGAAAACTAACACAAATTGGAGTTAAATTAAGTTAATTATTTCATTCGATAATGAATGAAAATGCTTTTATGAAATTTTAGGGTTTAAAAGACAAAGTTATTTCCTCTCAAAATCAATCGATGTTAAAGTCCAATACTGTAAAAGGACTGTAGCATGCTTATGGAGAACTTACAGTGGAAGTGTGGTACCAAATCTGAGGAAATTCCGTGCTGGAAATGCAATCCTGCATTATTTTCCCAAGCAGGATGTTCAATAGCTTAAGGATTCGAAGTAAGTTAGTTAGCAAAGGGACAAAAACGAAGATGCAGATTTTTTTTTAACACAGCAGGTAGTTATGATCTGGAAAGCACAGCCACAGAAGGTGGTGCAAGCAGTTTCAATAGACGCTTTCAAAAATAAATTTGGATTCAAATTTGAATTTTTAAAAATTCAAGGCTATGGACAAAGAGCCAGGGAGTGAAACTAATTGGCAGTTCTTTCAAAAACCTGACAGAAGCACAATGGGCTTAATGATGCCTGGTTGAAAGAATATAGATTGCAGTTTGAAGCAATAACTGAGGCACAGAGGGGAGCAAAACTGTATTCCATGGGAGGGCTTCAGGACACTGTGCAGGGGATGGGAGAAAACAGAAAATCCAAACATCTATAAGGCAAGGGAGCAGTTGGATGGCGCAATAATTAGAATCTTTGATTTCAGTTCTGGTGACCGAATGGGAATCTGTTGAGCAGAATAAACAGCAGATGCTGCAGGGATGGATGCCCTTGCTCTAAGAGGTCAAGTACCATAGCACACTTTCACAGCAGGTGGCACTTGAATGGGGAGCTGGAAAAGGACTCAGGGGAAGTGCAAAGGGAAATTAATTGAGTCTGAAGTTGCCAATCCTGGAATCGGTCTCTTCATGGAAATAGTTAGCAGCAATTTTATTGCTAAGCTTTCTGAGATTAAAATTAAGATTTCAGCTAAAGCCTTTGAAAGCAACTGCAGTTGTTTATAGATTGTCTGCGACATTTTCCACAATATAGCTGTGACTACAGTTCCAAAATATTTAATTAGTTATGAAACGTTTTGAACCACATTGCAATTATGCAAGTTGCGACATAAATGTGAGAAGTCCTTTTATAAAATTTCCAGGTGTAAATTTGCCTTTGTAACCTTTTTTCCTTATTGTTTGTGGTGTTTCATCGGTTTACGAAAATTCCGCAATTTGTGATTAATTCAGTTATGAGGAATTGACAATGTAAGAATTAGTGGATTTCTTCTGGTGATTTTTATGTGAATTGCATGTTACAAGCATATTTGTAATTGTCCATTCTTTTCTCAGTTACTGTTAAGTGTGTGACACGAGTCCCCTCCAAAACACCATAGGCCCAGCTTTATCTTTGAGAATAGATGAATTTTAGATGAGCTAACATCTTGCCTTATGGCACCATTACAAGCAAGCCAAGGAAATCATCCCCGTAAGGGCACGAGTGAAGAAAGAGTCAAAAGCTCAGAAGTTTTCACACAGATGGTGAAAGAGTGAATGTATTTACGTAATTGGAAATCTCAGCATTGAGTTATTTTGTTCTTCATACAGGAAAATTGGATATAGAATCCATATCTGAAATGTTGTTGGTGTCTGACTCGTACAGCTAACATTGGATCATAGGTTCCATACAGGGTGGAAGCAGGGTATTCAGCCCATTGAATCCACACTAACCCTCTGAAGAGCATTCCCACCCAGACCAGCCACCTTTTCCCTGTAACCCTGCATTTTCCGTGGCCAATCCACCTAGCCTGCACATCCCTGGATAATATGAGCAATTTAACATGGCCAATCCACCTAACCTACACATCTTTGGACATCTTCTCCATTCTCCCTGTCTGTATAGACAATGCCATTTGACATAAGAATAGATCAGCCATGAAAATACTATTCTGGAAGCACAGTAAGAAGGCTAACTTCAATCAGTTGCACTGCACTTATGGATCAAACTGAACCAGGTTGTCTGCAGAATATTCTCTCTAAATTTATGTAACTTCAGACTGTGTCAGATGCAAATTATCATGAGCAGACATGGACGCAAAAGGAAAATAAGACACAGAAATAAATGAGCAAACATTTAGCTAATTCTTTATATTAGAGCAAGGTTCATTAAGGAGACTAAGAATATTTTTGATTAGCCATAATGGATGTAACATTAGTTGATATTACTTTCCATGGCCAATTTAGTCATAAGCTCCATGATGCCCCAAGTTTCACAATAAATGCATTGACCTAAATTCACAAGAAAGATTTATCCCTTTTTGGAAACAGAATCAATAGAAAGAAGAGAACATTCACTCACAGTTGTAGTAGCCATAGTGCTTAAGGTCCTTATTTTAACAAAGACATCTCAAAAAGGACAATCCACAATGGTATACATATATGTAAAGACTTTGCAAGAAATTATCCACATCGCCCCTCTGTAAGCAGCCATGACATTCCCCATTCCCTGCTGTCAGATTCAACATAACCTTCTAAGCTCAGCATCAACAATCTCAAGTTCTCTGGACCTGAGGACTCCCCTGTCTCACACAACCCAACATTTCCCTTTGTCCTTTGGATCTTGACCCCTTCCCATCTTAAGCTCTTGCATCCTAACCACCTGGCATCCTATGGAACCTACCCTCTACCCACCTGGCACCCTATTGTCATGGCACCCTCCTGGTCACGTATGCAACTTAGCTAACACCCTATTTCATTGGCATCTTGACCCCTACTCACCTGGCACCCTGCTCTCCTGACTAGTCTCTCACTAATGCTTTCACAGGAACTGTTGACTTCCATGTTGTACTGCTGGTCAATTAAATCATGGCAATATGATAATATGGCAACATGGAATATCAAACTGATGACAGTGAAAAAAGAGGCATGGTTTGCCTTCCTCTGACTATCCTGCACCATGAGGCCCCTTGTCAGGCTTATAGTACACTCCACATTTATGAAGGAGCCCTGATGGAATCTGCTGTCAGAAATGTGGAGCTTTTTCTTAACCTAACAAAGGATGAGTACAGTAGCAGCCTGAGTGATTGTCACCCCTCACAAAACCTGGCTCATTATTTCTAATACCACCGTTGTCTGCTTTTAATGACCTTTGCAATGACTGCACGAACCATCTTTGAAGATAGGAAATAAAATTGCATGGCCTGACAGACACTTGCTTCTGAGTACAAAAATGGACCATTATCAAGTACAGTATGTAGTAGTTAATCTCCCTTCATCCTCTGAATTTCCTGAATAACAGTTCTTTTCTACTCTAAGATAAGTTCAAAACTGGCATCTTGGCAAAGAAATACTGAACCCACTTTTACCAATAGCAGCTAAATTTAACAACCACAGTAATTATTTTTCCACTGTCAAAACAAAGGATCACGTGTTTAAAGAAATAGTGCCCTTCATTCCTGAATTTCTTACATCTTAAAGTATGAATTTAAATAAGTTAATGAATCAATGTGTACAACAAATAAGTGATGGAAATGTTGAGAGGGGAGTGGGAGATTTTCCAGGCGGGCAGAGGTGGGTTTGCAGTGTGGCGCGGAGAGTCACAACATCATCTGTCACCCTTTTGGATTTCTGCAAGGACGTGGTTGCTAGCAAATGGAGAAACACCTTGAATGTAATTAAACCAATCAAGACAAGTTTTAATCCATATTTCTGGATTTTCCAGCCAGACAGCCCATTTTCTGACCTCCCAGCCCACCAAAGTGTGTCGATAGTAGGAAGCTCTTATTCAACTGGCACAGCTGAGAGATTTTGATCCATTAAACTGAAGAGTTCCAGTCATAATTATTGAGAGACTACTGATAAAAGCACTTACTCTCTAGAGGCATAACGCTTGGAGGCTTTTCCCCAGAACAGCAGTTCACTGATCTTCAGTTACATTGCTCTAATGCCACCCTTCACCAGCACACATGAGGAACTTATATAACTGTGCCTGAATTTCTAATGAAAGGAAAGAGCAGAACGAGCAGTATCAGCAACTGTGCCAGCAACAGCAAGGGCATAACCAGCAGCACTAGTTGCCCTCTCCTCAGTTACAAACCCCTTGACGGGCAGGCAGACGAGACGCCATAATTCAGCTGAAATACAGCACATATAAGCAGAGGGACAGTTCTCTCAACATTTTTGGAGCCACTGCCTCAGGTTTTCACAGCTGGCCACTGCCACAGACTGAAGCCTCCTTAAACACAGCCTTGGTCACTGGAGGATTACCTCTTCCTTTGTGTCTCCACTCCTGTGGCTGCTAATGCCTTAAAGATCCAAGTGCCAGTGTGTCCTTATAACTCATGCCATGGCCATTTAATTAGAAATACTTCATTTAATGGACAGTCATCCAGTCCATCCCTCTTAATTGACTGAGCAACTCAAAGGCTGGATGCTAATACCTTGGTTTAGCTCATCTATCAGTAAATCAGTTCACAATCTTAAAACAGTTCTGTGAGTGTGGTAGGGATACAGTCTAGAGATTCTGTCCTCAATGTCTCATTTTGTGTAGCCCTAAATGCTCTGCATGACTGACCACTAAGAGTTATCATGCACAGAATAAAATGTTTGATAAAACTTCAGGCATTTTCAGAAATTTGTATCCCATACAAGCCAATACATGTTTCACACCAGTGTATGACAGTTACATTTATTTATATGGTAATACTTAATATATGTAGGTATATATACATGTCTTTGTGATGCAGCATTCCCAAGACAGCTTTGTATTAATGGTTTTCCAGCACAGTCAGCCTCAATTAAACTGCAGGTTAACACATAAATCATACTGAGCTTCAGACTTCAGAGTTTATTAAATGAGATTGGTTGCTTGGATTGAATAGAGAACTTGTAAAGGCAGCCTAGTAAAGGATACTAAAATAATTAACAGGATGTCCTCACGTAAATGTAAGTAGGTATGTCAGTGTATACTAAACAGTTATGTGTCAAAAATAAATTCCTGGCAGCATCAGGTATTCGGTAGCAGGATGGTAACAGGAATTGTCTGTGAACAAATGATGGAGAACTTTATCGCTAAGTTTAAAGGGTGGCGAAAACAAAATATAAGATGGCTGAGAGGTAGTCTTCCCTTTTCACCATTTGAGGCATCTTCTGATAGAAAAGTTGAGGAAAGGGGTTATTTTATCTGTCATTCTCTGTGCAACATCATGCTCTGGATATCTTGGTGGCAGATCTGCAAGTGACTTTATTCCATCCTGGGCACAGTAACACTCCTAATCTATTTTGGTGTCAATTACCAATATTGTATTCTGTTCCCACCAAAAATTGTATTCGCCAGCCACCAACTCCATCTATCTCTTTTGTCACCATCTGAGTCCAAACATGATCATTCACAATCATGGTGTCATATGCGAATCTGGGATGACCTCCCAACCCCCATGTCTTCATTTCACTATCAAGACTGCTTATTCCTATCACCGTATCATTGTCCATCTCCATGCTAATTTCAGCTCATTTGCTGTTGAAGTCATCATTCATACCCTTGTGACATTTAGGCTTAAATATTACATTGCTTTCTTGGCTAGCCTCCCGTCTCCTGCCCCACATAAACTTGAACATATCCATAACCCACTACCATATCTAATGCATCCTAACTCACTCATCTCCAATTCCACAGTCAATGAAATCTTTTTGTTTCTTCAATTCTGAACTTACGCCCCCTATAAAATCATAAAAAGAACCAAATAGCATGTTGGCTCAGTGGTTAGCACAACTGCCTCACAGTGCCAGGGACCCAGGTTTGATTCTAGCCTTAGGTGACTGCCTGTGTCAAGTCTGTATGTTCTCTCTGTGTGGGTTTCTTCCCACAGTCCAAAGCAGTACAGATTAGATGAACTGTCTATGCTAAAATTGGCCCACACTGTTCAGGCTACATAGGTTAGGCATGGGAAAAATGCAAGGTTAAAGGAATAGGGTAAGGTGGTGGGTTGAGGTGGGATGCTCTTCAGAGAGTTGCCGTGGATTGATTGGGCTGCCTCCATACTACAGAGATTTTATTTCTCTATCAATTGTTTCCACTTATGTTGGGAGTCCAGAATATCGAAAATGGATTTTTTCAAACCCTTATCTCTAAGCTGCTTCATAATCTCCATAGTCGAGTCTGCAAACTGCTCAGACAGCTTGTTTTCAGATGTACAGACAATATAAACACAGGGGTAGGTCACCTAACACCTCAAGTCTATTTCACTATTCAAAGAGATCTTAGCTGACCTGTAACACAACCCCATACATCAGTCTTAGTCTCATATCCTTAAGTACCTTTGGCTTATGTAAAATACTAAACCTAAAATTAAAATGAACATGTATATCTCATGAATTGTTGCCTGCAAGTGAAAGTTCCAAACTTTAACCACCCCTTGTGTTGACATATTTTCTAACTTTATTCTTGAAAGACCTGGCTATATTTTTTATGTTCATTTCCTCTTATTCTAGGTTCCTAATAATGGAAAGAATTCAACATTATTACTTTATTTAATATGTGAAATACATTGCTCAAATCATTCCTTACACTTCCACACTTTTTTTATTATTCATTCTGAGGTATGGGCTTCTCTGGGCCAGGATTTATCTCTAGTGTCCTCGAGAAGATGATGGTGAGCCATTGCTTCAGTCCATATGGTGTTGGTAAATCTACAGTGCTGTGAAGGGGGGAGTTATAGGGATTTTGATTTAGTGATACGGCAGAAATGGCGAGATATTTCCAAATTAAATTGGTGAGTGGTTTTGAGGGAAACTTGCACGCTGTGGTGTTTCCACATATCTGTTGTATTCCTGAGCTTTTGTAGTGCTTTGTGCAGATGGTACACACTGCTGCTACTGTGCCTCAGTGATGGAGGGAATGAATATTTGACAGTGTGCTGTCAATCAAGTGGGCTGCTTTGTCATCGATGGTGCCAAGCTTCTTCAGTGTTGTTGGAGCTGCATTCATCCAGACATTGTCACCAATGAGACCTTTCGTGGGCAGCCTCCAGAAATCCATCTGCACACTGCTAACCCTACCTCTACCCCTCCGAAAACTGCCGGGAGGATACGTCAAACATGCCAAGTGGCATACGACTGTTCTGAAGTTTGCAAGACCTCATTGGATTTCCAGATGGCAGATGGAATTTAATTTGTCATCCATACTGGGGATGGATGACAATCCCCACAAGAAGACAAGTAAACAGAGAACAGGCAAGGCAGAGATGCACCCTGAAGTAGAGTGGTGCTGGAAAAGCACAGCAGTTCAGGCAGCATCCAAGGAGCAGTAAAATTGACGTTTCGAGAAAAGTCCTTCATCAGGAATACACGTTTCCTGATGAAGGGCTTTTGCCTGAAACGTCGATTTTACTGCTCCTTGGACGCTGCCTGAACTGCTGTGCTTTTCCAGCACCACTCTATTCTAGAACCTGGTTTCCAGCATCTGCAGTCATTGATTTTACCCTAGTCCAATCCAGGGCATGGTGGCCTGGCAGCAATATTGCAATGAAGAGTGTTGGTGTACTAGTGCAGCATTTAATTAGAGAACTGCATTCTAAATGTGCCAAGAGGATGCAGTGAGGTTGATGCATGTCCACTGCCTGCTTCTGTGGACTGGCAATGCAGGCATTTTTCTGCCCATTGACATGATATATTAGGGGATGCTGACTTAGCTAGAGTCCCAGAGGAGCTAGTTGTAAGCTGAAGCTGCCTGGTATCGGCTCTGATCTTCACGTCAGCGACTGTCAACATCTCATTTCTCTCTGGCATGTGTGAGAAGAGGAAGCTGCTTGGAAATGAGGCAAGATACAGTAACAAGGACATGTTAATGGATGCAATAGGTACCTCACCACTCACTCATGAGATTCTCACCTCACTATTCAAAATTGTTTGCAAAATTTGAGTTTTTCCCTTGTTGTCAAGGATCTCGTTTTTCCAGTGTTGCCATATTGTTCAGGGTTGGGAAACCTCAGCCCATAGACTTGCATTCAGAAGCCCACATAAAAAGAGGCCGTAAAACAATAGATGTAGGTTGAATGAGTGAGGATGTTAGATTGGCAAAAATCTTCTGGACCTGCCCAGAGTGTGTGGAAAGCCTGCTCAGTGAGAGTAATTGAGCCGGAGACCGACATTTAGATTACTGAGTGGTTGGGTAAAATATAGTTATATAGATATTAAGTTCTCAAAAGTTTTTAGTGGGTCAGTCTTCCCAACAGTAATAGCCAGAGACATCTATTGCATTGACTCTCTAGCCTAAGTTATCATATTTTAGATTTCGATTTACTACAGTGTGGAAACAGGCCCTTCAGCCCAACTAGTCCACTCTAACCCTCCGAAGAGTAAGCCACCCAGGCCCATTTCCCTCTGATGCACCTAACACTATGGGCAATTTAACATGGATTATGGGACGAAACCGGAGCACCTGGAGGAAACCCACGCAGACACAGGGAGAATGTGCAAACTCCACATAGACAGTCATCTGAGGGTGGAATCGAACCTGGGACCCGGGTGCTATGAGGCAGCAGTGTTAACCATTGTGTCATCGTGCTGCCCACAGGATATACACAGGATCAATCCTGTTAAGCAAAAGGAAGAAAAATATGTGTTCACAAATCTGATTATTATACATACATGAAGCCTGTACCCAATGGTTAAAATGTTTTCTGGAAATTCTGCTGAGTACAATTTTTTCAGAAGTCGAGGTCCTTCATAACTAAGGTGTTTCTTTGTTTAAACCGACCAGGGCAGGCATGGGAATGTTTTTTAAAAAGGAGTACAATCTGAAAAGGGACTCAACAGAAAAGTTACAGATAAAGATGGGAAGGTATGACAGGGAATTAAATTGCAAGGCTGTGGCTTTTAGGGAAAAGTACTCACTGACTCTGTTACCACCACTTCCTAACACAGAAACCTTCTGAGAGGAAACACTTACCGTTATCACTGCCCTGAAAAGGAAACCCTAATTTTAAAATGATGTCACCCAGTTCTGGATTCACCTACAATAATAGACATTGCTTCTATGTCAGTGTTGAGAGTGCGTTGTTGGAAAAGCACAGCGGGTCAGGCAGCATCCGAGAGCAGGAAAGTCGACCTTTCGGACCGGAGCCCTTCATCAGGAAACCTTCCCACTCCTGATGAAGGGCTCTGGACCGAAACATTGACTTTCCTGCTCCTCAGATGCTGCCTGACCTGCTGTGCTTTTCCAGCACCACACTCTCAACATTGTTTCCATATCAGCGAGGCCCAACCATTCTGAATCTTACATTATTCAATCAAATAATTCACTCATTATTCACTCATCCAACTGTAGTGAAAACAAGCCCAGACTGTCCAATCTTTTCTCATAAGGCAATCTGCTAATTCCGGGTATCAATCTAGGAAATCTCATCTGAACTGATTCAAATGCATTTACATCCTTCCTTATATAAGAGGATTAAAACGACACACGGTATTCAAGGTGTGGACTCACCAATGGTTTGTCCAACATGCTTCATTATGATTAGTGATAAAATACTTTCTATCGGGAAGAAAATGCTGTGGAAATCAGAAATCTGACAAAAAACACAGAGAATGCTGAAGCCACTCAAGACATCTAGCAGTGCCTGTGGATAGAGAAACCAAAATTAATGTTTTGAGACCGGAATGAATCTTTCTCAGCATTTCTCCAGTAGTTGCATGACCCAGGTCAAAAGTACGGTCATGGTTTTATTGTTGCTTTTATGGCTCAGGCTAATGTAAACTTAATTTAACAAATGTTAAACTGCTCTAAGGTAAAAGAAAGAAGGCAGACCTTTTCAGTTGGCAATCTATATCGCAAGAACCAGTGTCTGGATCTTTTTTGCTTCGAAAAGCAACAATCCCTTTCTGGACATCAATTTGCAATGTTGGTTGACTGAGTGCACACCAATTGTTCTGGTCTGTTGACTGAAGTTACTTGTATTAAGTATCATTTATTCTGTACTTGCTATGGTAAATGTTATAGATTCTGTGAAACTTGTGAAAATATACTTGTACTTGGAATGGGTCTTGTAAATATCAGGCTAGGAAACCTTTAGTTTGTTCTAAACTAGGTCTACATTTATAATTAAGTGAGGTCCTACAATTAAAGTTAAAGTTAACCACAGAATCCTTAGAGGTAGGAGCAACTGGCTGGGAAGAAGATCAGAGCCATGCTCAGAAAGTTCAAGGGAAATTGTGAATCAGGCCACAGGGGGAGATTTAGCATGACAAAAGGAGAAGATCACCCACAATGATGTGAGGACAAGAGTGGGCTAGCAGGGGAGGATTCAGTGTGAAGGAATCAAATGAAAAATATGCTTCAGGCTGGTTAGTAAAAAAAGAGTACCTCATTGGAGGTGCATGGTGGAAGTGAGAGGCGCTTGAGCTCTATTTGCAAGTGTTCCTGCAAACATCAAACACCCAATAGTGAATGAATCAAAGCAGAAAGAAAAATCCATTTGATTGTGTAGGCATTCAGTTAAAGACATTAAACTGAGATGGTGTACTTTCTGAAGTGTAAAGGTAAACAGGCAAAGATGAAGGGGGAACCTGTGGGTGTGGTTTACCTGGACGTTTAGAAAGCTTTCGATAAGGTCCCATGTCATCAACTGTCATGGATAGAGAACTAGTTGACAGACAGGAAGCAAAGTGCAGTAAGAGGCAGGTTCTTTTCTAAGTGGCAGCCAATGACCAGTAGTGTTCTGTGCAGGGATCAGTGCTTGTAACCCAATTTTCATAATATATATTAATAATTTAAATGAGGTAACAAAATATGATATTCCCAAGTTTGCAGATGACACAAAGCTGGATAGGTGGGTGAACTGTGAGAAGGATGCAGAGATGCTTTTTGTGTGGTTTGGACAAGTTGAATGAGTGATCAAAATGCATGGCAGATAAAGTGTAATGCACTTAGGTTATCCATTTAGGTAACAAAAACAAGAAGGTGGGATATTATCTGAATAACGATAGATAGGGAAAAGGAGACGTGCAACAAGACCTGGGTGTTTTTGTATAGAACTGAAAGTAAGCTTGCAGGTGCTGTGGCAAATGAGGGCAAATGTTATGTTGGCCTTCAAAGTGGAAAGGATTTGAATGCAGTAGCAGGGATGTCTTGATGCTTTTGTCCAGTGTCTTGGTGAGACTGCAGCCTGGAATATTGTGTGCAGTTTTGGTTTCCATATCTTGAAGCATAAAAGGAGTGCAATAAAGGTTTACCAAACTGATTCTTGGGATGGCAGTGCAGATGTAAGAGTAAGGGATGCTATTCACTGGAGTTTAGAGGAATGAGGGTGAATCTCATAGAAATCTAGAAGATTCTAACAGGGCTAATCAGGATAAATACAGGATATTCCCAATGACCAGGAGTCCAGAACTGTAGGTAACACTGTAATGATATGGGACAGACTATTCTGAACCAAGAAGAATTCTCTTCACACAGAGAGTGTTGAGCCTGTGTAATTCTCTGCCGTGGAAAGAGATTGAGGCAAAAATATTGAATGTTTTCAAGCAAGAGAGATATATAATTCTTCAGGCTAAAGGGATCGATGGGTATTGGGCAAAAGTGGGAATAGGGTGCTGAATAGGACGTTCAGCTAAGGTCAAACTGAATGGTGGAACATGCTCGATGGGCCAAATGGGTTAATCTTGTTCCTATTCTCTATGTTTCTAATTTAGCTTGTTAACTTTTTCTCAGAATTTTCATTTGACATTTGACTACAATGAAATTGTAAGTTTAAAATAAGCTGTTCGTTGGGAAAAAAAAGTCTACATAAAATAATGTTAGCAAGAAAGTATATTGCTTATTATTATACTCCACTTTTTATTGAAACATGACTGTTGAGAGCTTGACTTCTACTGTGAATTCTCCTGTGAGCTGTCTGCCACAAAATGCAAATTTGACAAAATGTATCATTTTTACCACTCATTTCAAGGTCTCAACGTTCACTTCAGCACTTACTTTCCTAATTGTTGAAATCCACAATGGTAATAGGCTGTCATTACATTCATCACTTTCATCATATCACCAGGCTTAAAACCCCTATAAACTATAGGTCTCTGCCTCCCCAAGCTAATCCACTTACACAACAGCTGTTTGTGCTGCAAATACAGTGCAATATGATCTAACGGCATGTAATGCTATTGCAGTAAACTTTTATTTATTACTTTGGAGGGTCAGCACCCAAACAGATATGAAGTTTCTTCAGCTTTTATAGCTTCTAAACAATGGATGAATAAAAGGTCATGGTAAACTGTATTAAACAGTATTGGGGAATGGAACAGCATTGTCTCAGGTTATGAAATCATCTAGAGTGGTACCAGCAGCTTCCAGCATGATTCTTAGTTACTGTGCAGTTAAAGTCAGAATTTTCTAACAGGCTGCTTAATCTATCTTCTGGCTCCTTCCAAGCAAGTAGCCCACAGTGAAAAGAGTTTACACAGCCCATAATCTAAAATATCCCACTATCTATGCAATAACTTTGAGTTCTTTTACATGTGAGTTTTGAGAAGATTTGTAGCTCAGGTTAAGGTTCTGGAGGTAGATTTGCTCGATGAGTTAGAAGGTTTGTTTTCAGATGTTTCATCACCATACTCGATAACATCTTCAGTGAACCTGCGGATGAATCACTGGTGGTGTAGCCCACTTTCTATTTATATGTTTGGGTTTTCTTGGGTTGGTGATGTCAAGTGTGTATTTATGGGATGCTACTAAATTGCAACAGCTAATTAATAATAGTTATCAGATTTATTATTCTGTTATATTTTCCAATTGAGTAAAGATATTCCAATTCCTTCTTTCCTTTGTTGTATTTTAACTACAGTGGATGGATAACGTGTTTTGCTTTAAATCTGGTGGTTTGACCAATTGAATTGCATCTGGAACATAATACCTTACATTCACTTTTAAAATGTGAAATATTTTAAATATTTTGAGAAGGTTTGGTCTGGTCCATTACACTGTGCTAAGATTCTCCTTTAGTTTCCCAATGTACAAATGTTCAACTTATGAAAGCTTATACTTACAGATGTGACCTCATACATGGTTGTGATTTTGAAGACCTAACTTATGAACATTTCCGGTACTTATGAACAGCTGCTTTCCATTGTCCTGCAGTGTTCCAACTTGTGTGTAACTCAACTTGTGAGCAGAATACAGAACAGAACCTGTTTGTAACCCAAGGACTGCTTATCAATAGTACTCCCTCAGTCAAAAATATATTGTCATTTTATTAATTTCCTATTTTTTATTATACTAGAATTGTCTGCTTTTAATGATCTTTGCAATGACTGCGAGAGGCTTCTGTGAAGATAGAAAATGAAATTGCATGACCTGGAGATACTTGCTTCTGAGTACAATTTGACCTTTCTTTTTTAAAAATGTATCCTTTCATGGATGTGGGAGTCATTGGACTTATTACCTATCTGTAATTGAGTGGTTTGCTTTGCCATTTCAGAGGACAGTGAAGAGTCAATCATGTTACTGCGGGGTTTAGAGTCACAGGATGGCAGATTGCTTTACCTGAAGGACATTGATGAACCACATTCATTTTTTACAGCAATGACACCATTAATGGTCACCATTATTGGCAAAGCTTTCAATTTCAGATGTTAATTTAATCTAAATTTCACCAGTTAGCTGTGGTGAGATGTGAGTGTGTATTCCAAGATGATTATCTTGGCCCTCTGGATTAGTAATCCATTTACATTACCATTATACCACCACCTCTCATTCATAAATGAATGCTTCATGTATATAATTACTGGGCATCAAAAGGGAATGATAACTTACATTTATATCGAGATTTTCATGACCTCAGGTAATTTGTAGCCAATGGAACAAACACAGACATTGCAGAAAAAACTCAACAGATCTGACAACATCTGTGGATTGAGAAACAAAGTTAACATTTTGAGTTTGTTATGACTCCTCCTTCAGAAAGTTGGGATGTCATGCTGCAGCTGTACAGGACATTGGTGAGACCACATTTGACGTACTAAATACTGTTCTGATTGCCCTGCTATAGAAATTGGAAAAGGTGCAGAAAAGGTTGGCAAGGATGTTACTGAGACTGGAGGGTTTGAATTATAAGGAGAGGCTGGATAGCTGGAATATTTTTCCCTGGAGCATAGGAGGTTGAGGGATGACCTTATAGAGGTTTATTAAAACGTGAAGGGCATAGATAAGGTGAATTGCAAAATGCATTTTCCCTAGGGAAGTGTAATTCAAAACTAGAGGCCATAGATTTAAGGTGAGAGGGAAAAGATTTAAAAGGACTTGAGGGGCAAATTTTTCACACGTAGGGTGATGCATATATAAAAAGATCTGTTGGAGGAAGTGATAGACACAGTAACAGTTAGAACATTTAAAAGACATTTGGACAGGTCCATGAATAGGAAATGGCCAAACACAGGCAAATGTGTCTAGTTTAGTTTGGGAAACCTGGTCAGCATGGACAAGTTAGATTGAAAGGTCTGTTTTCATGCAGTATGTCTCTATGAATATACTGCAGTGATTGTGATGATGTCAGCCAGCTGGCCATAATAGAGCATGAACTCATTGATTGGGGCAGTTATTCCAGTCCAATCAGGGAGCCCTGGCTGACAGATAAAACCATGAGTGTGAGAGGTTCTGCTCACTCGGAGAACTGGCTCTGAGGAAACTGGATCAGTGTCAAGGACTCTCCATGTGTAACTAAAGGGTGACTTAGTGACAGGATTCCAGCCTCTGTAGTGTTATTATATCTGTGAATGTTGAACTTGAAATGTTAGTGCTGTTTCTCTCTCCACAGACGCTGCCAGATGTGTTGAGTTTCTCCTGAATTTTCTATGTTTATTTCATATTCCTAGCATTTGCAGCATTTTGCTTTTATTTGAGTGCAGCCAGTGAAGTATATTTAAAGTGATTCCACTGTCATAATATGAAAGAAGATGGCAGCTGATTTGCATATAGAAAACTGTGTCATAATGGTCAAATAAATTGTTTCAATGTCTTCTTTGACAGTGTAGTCAAATCTCTTGCATCCAGTTGAGACAGCAGACTGGGCCTTGGTTTAACTTATCATCTACAAACTTTTAAGTGTCCAATTCCTTTCAAATCTCTGCCAGAACTATTAGTAATTGCTTACAGTTTTCAGTGAATTGTTACATAAGGGAAGCTGCTAGGGCTGTCCATACAATAAGAGACAACTGATGTCCTTCCCACTAGCCAGATAGAAGTACGTGGAGTGGATATGAGGATGTTTTGGAATTGCATTGATCCCATTGGTGCAGAGTGTCACTGACTGTATGTGCATTGCCTTGCAGGTGCTCCTTGCATACTATGCCCTATATCCTAGCCAAAAGAGATCCACTCCACCAAATACACTGGTTTGTGAGCATAGCCAGTACATCATGAAGACCAATGTTTGCTGTCACAGCAGTTGTCATCTGGCTATGATTCCTTATGCCAGATAATCAACTCCTAGAACCAATCCAAGGCTAGCTACTGGGCAACCATTGCTACTTGCTGATGCTGATGCTCCATAATCTTGGTCTGCAATTCATTCATAAGATCTTTGCTGTCACATGATATCTGAACAAATCATTAGTAACATGAAGCAATGATTCTTCCACCTGGACCATTCTGGAAGAGCTCTGCAATATTTGGTTGAGTGAATCTCAAGACATATCATAACATTCTGCATAATCTTTCCACCATGAGAAAACACCCCTGCCAGTGAGGAGCTGAGAAGCAGGAACATCAGGATAAGGACATAGAAGTGGATGAGACAGAAAAGGAGAAATAACAAAGGAGGTTGCAACCTAGGCAATGCCTTTTCTGCCAATAATGTGCGCAAACCAATAATTCAAGAATTATACCAGTAAGCTCAAACTCAATTTCCAATCAGCAATGGTCACATACCTCTTACCTTTCCACTGGTACTGATCACCATCCTCTTGCTCATAATGAAACAGTAAAACCAAATACACATTCTACATTTCAATCTAAATCTACATATTAAATCATATCATAGTGTATTCAAAAATAAGCACCCTTGAGAGGTTAGACGTAGAATAGAATCTCTACAGTGTGCAGACAGGCCATTCAAGTCCACACTGTCCCTTTGAAGAGCATCCCATCCAATGCCTGTAACTTTGCATCTCCCATGGCTAATCCATGTAGCCTGCACACTTTGGGCAATTTAGCATGACCAATCAAACTAACATACACATCTTTGGACTATGGGAAGAAACTGGGGCACCCAGAGGAAACTCACACAAACATGGGGAAGAATGTGCAAATTCCACACAAAGTCACCCAAGGGCAGCATTGAACCTGGGTCCCTAGTGCTGTGAGGTAGGAATGCTAACCACTGAGCTACCACACTGCCTTTATGGCCACTAGAAGGGGTGGCCCTAGTAATTGCAACATGGCTGGTGGAGGTGTAGAAGATAGAAAATAATTTTGGGGAATTACTCTAAGCAGCTCCAGACTGCGTCATCTCAGCCTGGCCTGCAACCATCAGTACTGTCCGATTAAGAGAAAGGGAAAGCCCACTGCAGGATTACAAGCATGAAGGTTGTCTTCCTGAGAGACATTGGAAGCTCATACCCCATGGAGTCACTGCTACTCGACTGGGTATGACCTCAGCAATCTTAGTAAGCTGGTGAACATCTAGGACACCTTCCATATTCTTTTAAACACTGGTATCCAACATGATGATGGCAGAAGTCTGAGTTTCCACGTCAGTGTTCACACATTGTATGGCTGCTTCATATGTATCAATGGAAGGCAAGACATTATCCATCAAACACTGCATCGTAAATGGGCTCACAAGTTTGCACTGCCACCACCCTTGAGGTTACACAATTTCTTTCTTCTTTTCCATTTGCTCCACCAACAACATCTTGGTGCCAGCTCCCTCTCTTCCACGGTCATTTATTTTTCATTCTTTCCTGGGTCAGATTTACTATTAGGTGAGTCCGTGCACTTGCTCCAGCTGCAATGTGCTTTCTTTTTAAGAAATTCAGGCAAGCTTCAAAAAGTCCAAGCTAACATTAGGTACTGTAAGATAGCAATTTTATCCATTTTGATGCGTACAATGTAAAACATGGGAAGCAAAGGCTGCAAGTAGAAATTATTAGAATGAATATAGTGCATGAAGTTGCCGTGTCTATTATTGTTAAGTAATTGAAGCTCTACTGCAAATTAGTCATGCTACATTTTACCTGATTAGAACTGTCTTCAAGTAACAGCAGCTACTATAGTCAAAATAAGCATATTAATTGCAAGAACAGTGAATTATCTGATCAATCTGATAGCTATTGCCAGGTATTCTTTGTTCTCTCTCCAGTATGTAGGTAATGCTTTATCGAATGGTCAACTTGATTGCTGGAAATGGTACAGTTTGTTATGTAGATATACCTTCAAGGTGAACCAAGCCTCTCTGTCCTTAAGGAGAAGATCAAATGTCATTTCATTTGCCAACAACTTAGGCCTGTTACAAGAGGTTAGGCCTACACTAGGGATTCTTAAAGTTTGTGCCGTTTTCTACAAAGAGACCCCTTGGATAGAATCTTGTCCCCATTAAGAATAGATAAGGGTGGTGGGATATCAAGAGGGCAGGACCATTTTGGAATTCTGTGAAAAACAGCATGTCTACCAGTAAGAATTTCCTGAAGGATGCCAATTAAGAAGCTACCTTTAGTGTTGTCCCATTAAAGTTGGCAGATGGCTTTATGAGACTGAATGCCCAGTCAAAGACCTGCAACTTTGGCATAATGCTAGCCCCACAGCAGAGGTAGGGTAATGCCATTGAAGAGGAAGGCATGCAAGGATAAAGCTTTCTTAAGGTGCCATCTTGAAGAGGTCTCAACTTTTAAAACATTCTGCTGCTAGGCCTCTCTCTAAGAGCACTCTCCAAAAGATAGTAAGTCAACTATCCCTATTATGCCTTGGTGGGGGTACATTACACAGCAGACAGATCAGTGCAAGTTGAGATCATCTTTGAAAACCCTTTCTACCACTTTACTGAGGATTAGGAGCTGACTGATAGAATAGTAATTGGTCAGATTAAATTTGTCCTTTTTCTCGTCAGACCAAGTGACCCACATGATGAAGTGAACAGCAAATTGCCTCCTTGTTAGATGTGTGAAGAAGAATTGTTTTAATTTTGAACAATTGGATATTATTCAAAACTTGGCCACCCATTATATGTCCCAAAAATTTTTTTTAGATTACCTTTCTCTTATAGAATGGGGAATCTCTAGCTAGGAGAAAGTGAGAACTGCAGATGCTGGAGATCAGAGCTGAAAATGTGTTGCTGGAAAAGCGCAGCAGGTCAGGCAGCATCCAAGGAACAGAAGAATCGATGTTTCGGGCGTGAGCCCTTCTTCAGGAAGAAGCCTAGACCAGCATTTGTTTCCCATTCCTAATAACTCTTGAGAAGGTAGAGGGGAATCACCTTCTTAAACATTTGCAATCCACATGGTGCAAGTATACTCACAATGTTGCTCGGAGTTACAGGATTTTGATCAAATAGCAGTGATGCAGTGGCAATATAGCACTTGGTCAGGGATGTTGTATGGCTTGGAAGGTAACCGACATATTGTGTGTTCCCTTGCATCTGCTGCCTGTGTCCTACTGTGTTGTAGAGGTCACAGGTTCGGAAGGCATTATTGAAGGAACCTTGATGATTTGCTCAATGTATCTTACAGATGCACACTCAGCTAGTACTATGGTTGGTGGTGGAGGGAGGGAGTATTTGAGGAAATGGTGCCAATCAAGCAGGTTGCTTTCAACTGGATGGTATCAGGCTTCTATACTGCTGTTGGAGCTGCACTCATTCAAGCAAGTGGAGAGTTTTCCATCACAATTTAGACTTGTGCCTTTTAGATGTGGACTGGTTTTAGTGAGTCAAGAGGTGAGTGGCTTGCCATAGTGTTCCCAATCTCTGACTATGCAGGTTGTTCAATAGAATCTAAATGGTACTTTACTGAACATGAAAATATCTTCTCAAGGAGTGAAGGAAGAGAGGATTGTTTTGTTTCTCACGTAAAGACTCATTTTCCAAATTTTTTTTGGTATTTTCAAATTATTAAATATATTTAGAGTAATAATTTACATGCTCAGTAAGAATTATTTTCTTTTTTATGAAAACAAATAATTTTGTGTTGAATTCACAAGAAATTATGTGATGAAACATCCTTTTAATGTTCAGTGAAAATTATAAGCCAATTCATTAATCAAGTATTTTTACATTTAATGTACAAAACATCAATCAACTTCATAGATCTTATGTAAGCTGCCAAGTATTGTAAGTTATGGTAAGTAGCCACCATTGATTGGTTGTAATGAAATTTAGTTATTTAATGTCCCTCTGTCAATTGTGAGAAATGTCACAATGCCTAATTTGAATTTTGTTCTTGTACTTTTGTATTCATTTAATCTGTTTAATCTCTATTCATGTTGCTATAAAACGGGTGACTAATTTGGCAGGAAGAGGATATCAATCATTACAATGAATGGTTGTGAGGGGTTTCGAGCGTAATTCTTCAAACCAGCAGAATATATAAAACCAAAGAATCAGGATATGGCAACTTGAACATGGTCAAGACGAATCAATCTTAGGAGTTCAGGAGAAACACAATGGCAGGTACCTCAATGAGAAGCCCTGCTGGTAGAAAGATACAGTTTGTGCATCAAACCAGACTCATGTGCGATCCATTATTACAGAACCACTGCAAGTTACAGTTAAGGTCAAAATAAGTGTAGGAGAGTATTAGCAGCTCAGTAAACACACAAATAATGTGGTTTCAAGTCCCACTCCAGAAATCCAGGCACAACATCCAGGCTAACCTTTCCCATGTAGTACTATGGGAGTACTGAACTGAAGATGGCTATTCAGCCCATCATGCATTTTGACAATTCTTTGGAAAGGCTACCGACTAGCCTTGCATGCTTGTTTTTTCCTCATTCCCGGAATGTTTCTTGGCTGAAAATATGTTTCCAATTCTCTTTGAAAGCTAAATATGCTTCCTCCACCCTTTCAGGCAGTTTATTACAGATTATAACAACTCATTGCATTTTAGAAAAAATGATTTACCATCATTAACTCTTTTATCAATGACCTACTACTAGAGAAGGTGCAAAACACGACCGACTCTTGGGAAATAAGGCAGGGCAGGTGACTGAGGTGTCAGTGGGGGAGCACTTTGGGGCCAGTGACCATAATTTTATTTGTTTTAAAATAGTGATGGAAAAGGATAGACCAGATCTAAAAGTTGAAATTCCAAATTGGAGAGAGGCCAATTTTGATGGTATTAGGCAAAAAGTTTCAAAAGCTGATTGGAGGCAGATGTTTGCAGGTAAAGGGACGGCTGGAAAATGGGAAGCCTTCAGAAATGAGATAGCAAGAATCCAGAGAAAGTATATTCCTGTCAGGGTGAAAGGGAAGGCTGGTAACTATAAGGAATGCTGGATGACTAAAGAAATTGAGGGTTTGGTTAAGAAAAAGAAGGAAGCATATGTCAGGCACATACAGGATAGATCGAGTGAATCCTTAGAAGAGTATAAAGAAAGTAGGAGGATACTTAAGAGGGAAATCAGGAGGGCAAAACGGGGACATGAGATAGCTTTGGCAAACAGAATTAAGGTAAATCCAAAAGGTTTTTACAAATATATTAAGGACAAAAGGGTAACTATGGAGAGAGTAGGGCACCTCAAAGATCAGTAAGGCGGCCTTTGTGTGGAGCCACAGAAAATGGGGGAGATACTAAATGAATATTTTGCATCAGTGTTTACTGTGGAAAAGGATATGGAAGATATAGACTGTAGGGAAATAGATGGCGACATCTTGCAAAATGTCCAGATTATAGAGGAGGAAGTGCTGGATGTCTTGAAATGGTTAAAGTTGGATATGTCCCCAGGACCTGATCAGGTGTAGCCGAGAACTCTGTGGGAAGCTAGAGAAGTGATTGCTGGGCCTCTTGCTGAGATAGTTGTATCATCGATAGTCTAAGGTGAAGTGCCGGAAGACTGGAGGTTGGCTAACATGGTGTCACTGTTTAAGAAGGGCGGTAAAGACAAGCCAGGGAACTATAGACCAGTGAGCCTGACCTCAGTGTGAGCAAGTTGTTGGAGGGAATCCAGAGGGACAGGATGTACATGTATTTGGAAAGGCAAGGACTGATTCGGGATAGTGAACATGGCTTTGTGCATGGGAAATCATGTCTTACAAACTTGATTGAGTTTTTTGATGAAGTAACAAAGAAGATTGATGAGGGAAGAGCAGTAGATATGACCTATATGGACTTCAGTAAGGCGTTCGACAAGGTTCCCCGTGGGAGACTGATTAGCAAGGTTAGATCTCATGGAATACAAGGAGAACTAGCCATTTGGATACAGAACTGGCTCAAAGGTAGAAGACAGAGGGTGGTGGTGGAGGGTTGTTTTTCAGACTAGAGGCCTGTGACCAGTGGAGTGCCACAAGGATTGGTGCTGGGCCCTCTACTTTTTGTCATTTACATAAATGATTTGGATGCAAGCATATGAGGTACAGTTAGTAAGTTTGCAGATGACACCAAAATTGGAGGTGTAATGGACAGCAAAGAGGGTTACCTCAGCTTACAACAGGATCTTGACCAGATGGGCCAATGGGATGAGGAGTGGCAGATGGAGTTTAATTCAGCTAAATGTGAGGTACTGCATTTTGGGAAACCAAATCTTAGCAAGACTTATACAATTAATGGTAAGGTCCTAGGGAGTGTTGCTGAACAAAGAGACCTTGGAGTGCAGGTTCATAGCTCCTTGAAAGTGGAGTCGCAGGTAGAAAGGATAGTGAAGAAGGCGTTTGGTATGCTTTCATTTATTGGCCAGAGTATTGAGTACAGGAGTTGGGAGGTCATGTTGCGGCTGTACAGGACATTGGTTAGGCCATGTTAGAATATTGTGTGCAATTCTGGTCTCCTTCATATCGGAAATATATTGTGAAACTTGAAAGGGTTCAGAAAAGATTTACAAGGATGTTGCCAGGGTTGGAGGATCTGAGCTACAGGGAGAGACTGAACAGACTGGGGCTGTTTTCCCTGGAGCGTCGGAGGCTGAGGGGTGACCTTATATAGGTTTACAAAATTATGAGGGGCATGGATAGGATAAATAGGCAAAGTCTTTTCCCTGGGGTCGGGGAATCCAGAACTAGAGGGCATAGGTTTAGGGTGAGAGGGGAAAGATATAAAAGAGACCTAAAGAGCAACTTTTTCATGCAGAGGATGGTACATGTATGGAATGAGCTGCCAGAGGAAGTGGTGGAGGTTGGTATAATTGCAACATTTAAAAGGCATTTGGATGGGCATATGAATAGGAAGGGTTTGGAGGGATATGGGCCGGGTGCTGTCAGGTGGGACTAGATTGGGTTGGGATATCTGGTCGGCATGGACGGGTTGGACCGAAGGGTCTGTTTCCATGCTGTACATCTCTATGACTCTATGACCTTAAATCTTTACCTTCTGGTTGATATTCCTCTCACAAAGGAAAAATATTTTTCTTTTATTCACTCTATAAACACTGCTTATAATTTTGAGCACCAATTGGATCTCCCCTAAACCTTCCCCGATCTAGGAACACAAGTCCTTAGGACAGATTACACTTTTATGCAGCAGATTAGAGATACCAAACATATGAATCGACAGCTGAACGTTTCTGGATGCTGTATACCTGCCCTTACTATATGACAACTCTTCACGAAGCAATGTACTCCAAGTCCATTAAAGTCAGGCAAGACAAAGTTTCTTCAGGAATTCATGGGTCTCATTTTAATGCTTCCTCCTGTTTGATGAATACTCTACTGATATGAGATCAAATGAAACGAACAGCGCACTGGCTTATTTTTCATGCAATGTCTGAATAAATTATAGTATTTTCACCACAATTCAACCTACGTCATGTCACAGGGAAAAATAACAAAGTGTTACTCTGCTCTTGTCAGCAGGCTGGATTCCTGTTGACAGTTAACAATCTCTAACAACATTAGCACATGATACCCATTTCCTTGCAGAATTTTACATTCACCTTTAATGCTAAAGGCTCAGGTGGAGATTCAAACATTAGGGGAATGGGTCCCTAACATCCTGACTTTTATCAATTCAAGTTTTCACAGACTGACCAAAGAGCTAGGAAGGAGAGTGAAAGAAATCTAATTAGACTGTGCGTGATTATGAGGCAAAATTGTATTGTCTGACAAGAAGGTGATAGCAGATTTCACAGTATGTTCATAGAAAATAAAAATAAATTGAAGGGCCATTGAGGAAGAGCTGTGGGGTCTAATTAATTGGATTGGTCTGTCAAAACAGAAAGATACAGGCACATTGAATGATTGGCATCCTTCTGGCATAAACCTTCCCATACATGGGAACTAGGGTCCATGTCCAATTAAGCCACTGTGCTGTGCACAGTTGGAGGAGCTATTCTAACAACACATCCTCACTGGAATACAAAGGTAAAAATCACACTACACCAGGTTCTTCTCCCACAGGTTTATTTGGAAGCACTAGCTTTTAGAGCGCCGCTCCATCATCAGATGGTGACAACCTGGAGTCAGTGCTCTGAAAGCTTGTGCTTCCAAATAAACCTGTTGTACTATAAACTGGTGTTGTGTGATTTTTAACTGTGTACACCCCAGTCCAACACCAGCATCTCCAACTCATCAATTATAGATGCAATTGTCTCAAACAGGTAGAATACACAAAGCACAACTGTATTAGTCACTTCATCTGATCCTGGCTATTGGACTTAATTGAGCTTCTCAAACATCTAATATGTTGTGGGAATTTATTATGGTTTTCATTCATTACTGGGATGTGAGCACCACAGACAAAGCCAGCCTTTGTAGCTGATCCCCTAATTTCTCAAGAAGGCAGTGGTGACCTGCTTTCTTGAACCACTGCAGTCCATCTGATGTCGGTACACCCATGGTACTGGAGGGAAGCTAACGTTGAGCTAATGTTTACAGTGATTTTGCAGCATCATTGAGTCTGCAATGAAACAGGGAGATGGAGCAATCAAGCACTATGGGGAAAAGAAGATAGTGAAGCTGGGGACTATCAGATCAGCCATGAATGGTGGCACAGAATGGACTGTTTAACAATCAGGGAACTTATATTTTGAGAGGTCAACTTAGCTGACCTCATTACAATTGCTACAATGCAGAGAACCCTTTCCTCTTTAGAGCTCTGGAATTATTGACATCCTTTCCTGACTGGTTTGGTTGTGCTCTCTTGGATGTCCTGCAGTCGCACTCTGTAAGACAGAAGAAAATATGTCAATAATTTGATAAAATGTTGCTTGGTGAAGTTCTGCCACAGCTGAATTGATGAAAGCATTGGAAACTGATGTGGGACAGGCAATAGTTAAGGAGAGTGATGTGGACTGTGTGAATTTAAGGATTGAGATCTGCGAGGTATGATTAATAAGTTTGCAGGGGACACCAAAATGCGAGGTGTAGTGGACAGTGAAGAAGGTTACCTGAGAGTATGAGCCCTTCTTCAGGAATCCGTCTTCATGATTCCTGAAGAAGGGCTCATGCTCAAAACGTTGACTCTCCTGCTCCTTGGATGCTACCTGATCTGCTGCTCTTTTCCAGCAACACATTTTTAGCTCTGATCTCCAGCATCTGTGGTCCTCACTTTCTCCTACCTCAGAGTATGACAGGACCTTGATCAGATGGCCAAAGCACCGAGGAGTGGCAGATGGAGTTTCATTGACATAAATGTGAAGTGCTGCATTTTGTAAAGAAAATGAGGCAGGACTTGGACACTTAATGGTAAGGTCCTGGAGAGGATGGCTGAACAAAGAGACTTTGGGGACGGAGGAGGCAACCAGGGGGTTGACTGGTCATCCACAACTCCCTTGTCAACTCTGCACTCCCCAGCAACTTCTCCACCATACCTAGTACCTTTCCCTGATATCACAAGAAGTGTAATACCGGTCCCTACACCTCCCTTTTCACCTCCACCCAAGGTTCCAAACAATCCTTCCAGATCTGGCAGAGATTCACCTGCACTTCATCCAACATGATCTATTGTATCCATTGGTCCGGATGTGGTCTCCTCCATGTCAGGGAAACTCAACGCAGACTTGGGGAGTGGTTCGCAGAGCATCTGCGCTCTGTACACATTAACCAACCCAACCTTCCTGTTGCCATCTATTTCAGTCCCCCCTCCCACTCTCCTGGTAACATGTCCATCCTTGGCCTCCTCCACTGTCAGAGTGAGGCCACACGTAAACTGGAGGAACAACACCTGATATTTCACTTGAGGAACTTACAGCCCAATGGCCTCATTATTGACTTCACCCGCTTCCAAGTACCTCCAACTCCCAGCCTTATATCATGTTTAGCCCTCCCTCTCCTCCTTACCTCCCTGACCTGGCCTAAGCTGTCCATATTCCTATTCACCTATCTGCTCCACCTTCCCAGTGACCAATCACAATAACCCCCTACCTGCATCCATCTATCACCGTTCTACCTACTCTTTCCAAATCCTACCCTCCCTTCCTCTATTTAATTCTGGGCTCCCCTAGCCCCTCCCCTGTCCTGGCGAAGGGTTTCGGCCTGAAATGTTGACTTTCCTGCTCCTCAGATGCCGTCTGACCTGCTATGCTTTTCCAGACTTAAATCTATTGATAGTGACCTTGGAGCACAGGTTCATAGTTCATTGAAAGCAGGGTCTCAGATGGATAATGTAGTGAAGTAGGCATTTGGTACGGTTGCCTTTATTATCAGAACATTGAGTACAGAGGTTGGGAGGTCATGTTGCGGCTGTAAAGAGCATTGGTTAGGTCACTTTTGGAATACTGCATTCAATTCTGTTCTTCCTACTATAGGAATGATGTTGAATTTGAAAGATTTCAGAAAAGATTTATAAGGATGCTTCCAGTGTTTGAGGACTTTTTTTTAGATTAGATTACTTACAGTGTGGAAACAGGACCTTCAGCCCAACAAGTCCACTTGAGCTATAGGGAGAGGCTGAATAGGTTGGGGCTATTTTTCCTGGACCTTTGGAGGCTGAGGGGTGACCTTATAGAGGTTTATAAAATCATGAGGGGCATGGATAGAGTGAATAGACCAAGTCTTTTCCCCAAGTGGGGAAATCCAAATTAATGGGCATAGATTTAAGGTGAAAGGGGAAAGATTTAAAAAGGGCAACCTTTTGACAAAGGGTGGTGCCTGTAAGGAATGAGCTGCCAGAGAAGGTGGTGGAGACTGGAACAATTACAACATTTAAAAGGCACCTGGATGGGTATTTGAATAAGAAAGGCTTAGAGGGATATGGAGCAAATGCTTGAAAATGGGACTCGATGAATTAGGATGGATGGTCAGCGTGGATGAGTTGGACTGAAAGATCTGTTTCTGTGCTGTATAGCTCTATGACTCTATGACTGCTAGAGACAACTAAAGGGGATTTGGTGAATTGAGCAATCTAAGAAGTTGCTGGTGCTATGAGTATGAAATGCCAAGTGTACTCATGGACCTTGACCACTGATGTGAGGTAATTACACTTCCGGCATTTCTGCCAATCCTTGGGGCTGTACTCAGTGAATTGATCTCCCTGGCCATCTACTCCTTCTGAGGGTAGCCCTTAAGAAATCCCTGGCTCCCTCAGGAACATAACATCCCTCCTCCAATCCAACTCCACCAATAACATCTCCAATTCATGAACGTGGGGAATGGTCCCTTCTCTCCTCTAGTGCTTTGTCTGTGATGCTCCAATATCCATTCCTTACATTGATAATAAGTAAGCAGTAGCTCCCCTCCACTACACACAGCTCACTTTTAAGAGCAACAAACTGCCTTTAAAAGGCAGCTGCTGCTTGCACCATATGGGATGAGTGAGCAGTACTCAATGCTTCAGATATTTTTCCTTATCAACCTATTCAGAGATAGTATCACTGGAGCAAGTGGGATTTGAACCCAGGCCTCCCGGCTCAAAGGTATGTACTCAACCATTTACTAAATTTTCAGGAAACCAAGAGTGATGGTTAGGCAATCAGAACTATAAGAAGATAGCATGTAATTTGCATCATGTCCACTTCCATGGGAATTACCATGATAAATCATAAGTCACATACCCTGCACCCATTAAAAGGACTAGTGTTTAGCCCATGGATCACAAAATAAGTCCTACTCAATCAAAATTATTGATTAACACTTAAAATCTTTGGCGCGGTGTAAATGAATAATCTATTTGTGTATTAGCTCCTAATATGAAGCATTGAATCTTCTGTATAGGAACTAATCTTGAATTCAAAGATTTTCTACATGACCAATTAATTGTGTAATGGGGTAATGTGCAAAAAAACACTAATGGGAATCAATGATATTTGAATTCCATCGGCCTACTCTTGTGTAACTGAAGATAATGAATAGCTATCTATCCACATGGAAAAGTATATTTAGACCTGTCGAATAGTAACCCTGGGAAATTAAAAATCAAGACAACGGAGCTTAAAAATCTATGACATGTGCTTTAATCAACAGGTCCTTCTCAATGCAGGTCACCTAAATAATCAGCAGAATCTGCACATTTTCCCTGTTAAATACATACTGAGTTCATAGTTTACAACTCAGCTAGAAGAATACAATTAATGCATAGACACTGCCTCAAGCATGATATACAGTTAATAAAACCAAATACTTTGCTTTGCTACCATTCATCGTTATTTTCCCTGCACACGTGCATGTTCACTATGTATTTGTTTAGAACTAAGTGTGGCAGGATAAATTTGCAGCAATGTTGATTGTTTGATGAGCATCATCTTCACCATTACAGTGATATAAAGGGTGAGAAAGTTCAAATTACTGAAGTGTTAATGAGTTGTAAAGACTTCATGAGATCTGATTAAATACTTTGAAATGTGGAGTAGCATGTTGTTAGCTCAATGATAGTATTCTCATTGTGAGGTCGCGATCTCATGCATTGCTCCAGAAAATTGAGTATAAAATCACTCAGTGAACTCAGTCCAGTGCATTACCAAGGGAGGCTGCATTGTTAGAAGTGCTGTTCCTTCTATGAGATGTTAAACTGATGTTATCCCTCTGCAGTAGATGTAATAGACTCTATGGCAACATTTGAAGATTAACAGGGATGCCTTGTTGGTATCCTGAGCAATATTTTTCCTTCAACCTTCTTTAGAGTGAAACAAAGTGATCTGATCATTCTCATGCTGCATGTGAGATCATGCTGCATGCAAACCGGTTCCTGTGCTACAGAAGTAGTTTATTTGTGTTATAATCGCAAGTGATGTCACTTCTGAACAGATCAGATCCCAGAATGAAATCTAGCTAGATAGATTTTATTTTGTTTGAGTTTTATTGAATAAGGTCATCTTTCACTGAAACAATAATTAAATGTTGCAGATCTGGTTTTAACAATAAACAAATATTTATTATGCGAACAAAATCAAGATAGAATACCAAACTATTTACATAAGACATAATTTGAAAGCTTTTGAAACTCTAATAAAAAGTGCAAGCCTATTTATCCCAAAACCATCACTTTATAGCATTCAAACAGTGGAGATAATTTCTTTTCCTGTCATATTTCTGGGTTTGACTTCAGCATTTCTTTCAATTCCTTGTCTTGAGAGTTGATAGCCCTTCCTTTGATTATCCACACAACTAAGCTTAAATTTTCTCAGCTTAAAATAACCACTTCAGGGTTCCAGTTAGATATTTCTGGTCTGAAACTTTCAAGCTAATACCTTTATGATAAGGGAACATATTTCCAAGTTGTTCTGATCTATCCCCTTCTTTCAGTAGGAACTGTGTTTTTTTACATCTAACTTTAACCCAGGATATTACAAACTGCAACCAAAAGCTTTCCAAGCTATGCATTTGCCTCATGAGTTAAAAGTAAATCAATTACTGTTGCAGTGATGGCAGATCACAGCAGACCATCTAACAGTCTGAGAAATGAACTCTTGGGTGAGTCTGTGCCATCTGGCTAAACATGACATAAGTAAGAGAAGATTCATTATTGTGCACCTTGTCAGTGGTAAACATGTCCAAGGATATCAGAGAGAGTGACACGGTGACACAGTGGTTAGCACTGCTGCCTCACAGCACTAGAGACCTGGGTTCAATTCCTGCCTCAGGCGACTGACTGTGTGGAGTTTGCTCATTCTCCCTGTGTCTGTGTGGGTTTGATCTGGTTTTCTCCCACAGTCCAATGACGTGCAATTCAGGTGAATTGGCCGTGCTAAATTGCCTGTAGTGTTGGGTGGGTTACGGGCTTGTTGGGCCGAAGGGCCTGTTTCCACACTGTCAGTAATCTAATCTCTCAACATGATCACTGGAGAATGCAACTCATTTTTGCAGAAAAGGTAAAATATCCTTCAAAGAGTAGTTAGAAATAAAAAGAATATGTAGAATCCACACAGTGTGTAAATAGGCCATTTGGCCCAACCCAACCCTCTGAAAAGCATCCCACCCAGACCCATTCCCCTAACAAGTGCACCTAGCCTAGGCAATTCAACTAACATGCATATTTTTGGACTGTGGGAGGAAACCAGAGCACCCGGAGGAACCCCACGCTGACACAGGGAGAACATGCAAACTCCACACAGACAGTCACCCAAGGTTGGAATTGAACCCAGGTCCCTAGTGCTGTGAGGAAACACTGCTACCCACTGTGCCACCCTTAAGGGTCATAGCCTGTAATGTCCCGGTTAGAGTTAGATGTTAAATAAACAGTTTCTCTTTGAAGAAAGGAGCTGGTTTACAACAGTTTGGAAATGGGTTCCCTTATCATAAAGGTATTGGTTTGAAAGTTCCAGACCAGAAATGTCTAGCTGGAAACCCAAAAAGGTTATTTTAAGAATGTGAATGTTTTTTATTCATTCATGGAATGTAGACATCGCTGGCTGGTCAGCATTTATTCCCTGTCCCTAGTTGCCCTTCAGAAGATGATACTGCACTGCCTTCTTGAACCACTGCAGTCCATGTGCTGTAGGTTGACCCATAATGCTGTTAGAGAGGGAATTCCAGGATTTTGTCCCAGCAACAGTGAAGAAATGGCATCCAAGTCAGGATGCTGAGTGGCCTGGAAGGGAATTTGTGGGTGGTCATGCTCCTATGTATCCATTGCCCTCGTCCTTCTAGATGGAAGTGGTCATGGGTTTGGAACCTGCTGTCTAAGGATCTTTAGTGGGTTTACAGTGCATCTTGTAGATCGTATACACTGCTGCTACTGAGTGTTAGTGGTAGAGGGGGTGGATGCTTGTGGATGTGGTGCCAATCCAGCAGGTGGAAATGGAGATTAGAGTCAAGATTAGAGTGGTGCTGGAGAAGCAGAGCAGGTCAGGCAGCATCCGAGGAGCAGGAAAATCAACTTTTTGGGCAAAAGCCCTTCATCAGGACTTTTCAAGCAGGCTGCTGGCCCTGGATGGTGTCAAGCTTCTTGAGTGTTGTCGGGGCTACAACCATCCAAGCAAGTGGGTGTATTCCATCACACACCTGACTTATGCTTTGTAGATGGTGGACAAGCTGTGGGGAATCAGGGATGCATTACTGTATTCGTAACCTCTGAGTTCCCCTTGTAGTCACTTATTTATATGGTTAATGTTCTAATCAATGGCAAACCCTAGGATTTTGAGAGCAAAGGATGATGAGGATTGTACATGGTTCCATATTTTTGAGGGAAGCAGTGCAAGTATTTCTAATTATGTGAGGGATATATTTATCGTGTTGATTACTTAAAATGAAGTTTAGCTTTGCATTGGAGATCAACTTCACCTTTTAATTAACATTTAAGTTAACCCAATTTTGTTACAGCACAAGTTTTACAAAGTTAAATCTCATCCAAACGTTTTCTTTTGTCGGCTTTGTGAAGATTCCTTTCTTTTTCAAAAACTGTTAGTCTCTGTGAAATTGTGATAGTACCTTGCAGGAGAAACAGCACATGCTGTATAGAAATCAATTTCACACAAAGGGAAAGTAAAACATTCAGGAGTGAGTACAGTATTCGATTCAGTCACAATATTCACCAATGTGAATGTAATTTTTTTCAAAGTTTTGTTTCCTCCACAAAGTTATAACAGTACCTGTAAGGCAATTGGGTAACTACAGAAAATTAGATGTTGCAAGGAACCAGTTTTAGTGAGTGTTACTGAAACATGGCTCCAAAAAAATCAGAGCTGGAACTTAACACCACAAGAGACTTAACATCCAGTCGAGTTAGAGATGCAAAAGGAAGAGGTAAAGCAGCTGTACTACTCGAGACAGAAATATAAGATAACGAGCAGTAACACAAATGTGAGTAAGTCGACAGACCATTCAATAGCAGAAGATAAGTGGACGAAAATGGATATAAACAAATAAGGGAAATAAGTAAAAGAAAACGAATAATAATTATGAAGGATTTCAACCTGAAATTGATGTATACCTTTTAATAAGTAACAAATCCAACAAGAGAGGATTCACAACTCAACCTAATAATTAGGAATGAACTTGAGCAGATAAGAGACATAATACCAGGGGAACATGAGTGCAATATAATATGCTGCAGGATATTGTCTGAGTAGGACATTGATATAACAAAAACCAGGAGAATGTATTGGAGAAGGATCAGTTTTGAAGGGCAGAGAATAGAACTTGGGATAATAGACTTCAGAGAAAAACTAAGGGCACAAAGAGAAATATTAGGTACATGGACATCAGGTGAGACCATGGAAATACAGAATACATTGACTGGTAGAATTCTCAAATACTTAGAGCTCAAAAGGACCTATTGTTACTTGAAGTTTTCTGCAAGAATTTGCTCAGCTAGACAGACTCCTCAACCTTTCCTGTAATCTTCCATTACTTTTTCTCTTCATGGGTTTACCTCATTCTCTTTCCAAAGCTACAATTACATCTGACCTCCATGCTCTCTCAAGAATTGTATTCCAAATCCTAACCATTCACTGTGGAAAAAGATTTTTCCTCATGTCACTTTTGCAAATGACCTTAAATGAATGTTGACTGGTTCTTAAATCATCCTCCAATAGACACAGGCTTTCTCGACTTACTCTATCCAAATCTCTCATGATTTTAAACACCTCTTCCAAATTTCCTTTAAAACGTTTGCCTAGCTAAGATGACCAACATGAACTTCTCCAGTGCATTGACACAACTGATATACCTCATCACTGAAACCATTTACTGAATGTTTACTTCCCTATTCTAAAGTCTTCACATCTTACCCGAAGTTCAGTGACCAGAAATGGATACAGTGCCCTGAAATTTATCGCCGGAGACTGCTATGTATGATTCCGATGTGGTCTTTAAAAATAAAATCATTCATGCATGTGGACATTGATAACTTGGCTATTTATCACTGTTGGTCTAGAGTCACATGTAGGCCAGAACAAACAACCTCAGCAGATTAATAAACCAAATGGGTTTTAGTACCATTGCTTTTTACAACAATTACACTGGTTGCATTGTTGGCCTGAGGCTGACATTTTATTCCAGTTTTTCTTGAGTTCAATCTTCACCTTCTGCCATAAACCAATAAGACTAGGAGCAGAAGTAGGCTATTCAGCCCATCATATCTGATCTGTCATTCAATGAGATCATGGCTGTAAGATAATCCCCAACTCAACTTTCCTACCTTTCCCCATATTCCTTGATTTTCTTGTCAGTTTAAAAATTGTCTATTCCAATCTTGAATATAAAGTGTTTCCGCACCACAGAGATTCTATGATTTATTTAGGGTCTTGTATAGTTTTAATAAAACCTTCCTACTTTCTCAGTCCATTCCATTTGCCTTCCCTATTACTTACCGAACTTCGATGCTAGCTTTTCAAGACTCATGGATGAGGACTCTCAGATCACTCTGTCCTAAAGCTTTCTGTACTCTTTCTTAATTTAAATAATATTCAGCTCTTCCATTTTTCCTGCCAATGTGCACAATTTGACATTTCCTACCTAATACCCCATCTGCCAAGTTTTCTGCCTGCTTGCCTAACCTGTCTGGATCCCTCTTTGTGTCATCTTGACCACTTGTCTTCCCATCTACCTTTGTGCCATCTGCGATCTTGGTTATAATACATGCACTTTCCTCATCACAGTCATTAATGTACATTGTAAATACTTGAGGCTCACACCACTGGGCTGAAGACAGAGGCTGAACAAATGTCTCCACCTCTGTAAGCAATTGGGATTTTAGCAGATGACATTCTGGCTTGGCAAGGGATAGATGAAACAGCAGACAAATTTAAAGAGGAATTGAAAGCCTTTAACATTTTTTTTCAACATTGAAGATAACTAATTTATTGAGAGCGCAAAGTTTAACAGAAGGATGCAATATCCAGGTGAGTCCATAGATGAATATGTCAGTGATCTGTAGAGTTTAGTGGAGAGATGCAGGTATGGTGACTTCAAGTCAGAATTCCTATGAAACTGAGTTATTGTAATCATTACTGATGAGCCTTTGTCAGATTTATTATTGTCCAAAGACAATCTTTTTTTAATGTATATATTTATTGAAAATGTTTTACTATTTTACAAAAAAGAAATCAATAAGTTATACAAATACAAAAAAGTAGAAATAATACCACTTTATTATATTACAGTAATGTTTTTCACAATAAACTACCTATCACTCTTCAGGATACAATCATCTCATATTTGTTTAACTTAACACAAGCTAAAATAAACTCAAATTAAATGAAAAAGTATTAAATTAAATTACAATCCAATAAAATTAAATTGCACTACATTACACTACTCGCCGCACCTCCATCAAAGCTCCGGTCCATGGGAACAACAGTAATCATACCCATATTTACTAGGCCTCCTTCCCCCAGGGACTCCAGCCCAACATGTACGGCTTTCATGGCTGTATAAAGGCTGTAATCAGTACCGCTGATAGATCTATGTCTATGTAATTTAGAAAGGGCTGCCATGTCTTATAAAATTGTTCTGTTCCATGGTGCCCCATACTCATCAGATAATCTTGGGAACGTGCTCCATCACAAGTCTGCACTGCCTCACAAGACTAGATTAGATTAGATTAGATTACTTACAGTGTGGAAACAGGCCCTTCGGCCCAACAAGTCCACACCGACCCGCCGAAGCGCAACCCACCCATACCCCCACACTTACCCCTTACCTAACACTACGGGCAATTTAGCATGGCCAATTCACCTGACCCGCACATCTTTGGACTGTGGGAGGAAACCGGAGCACCGGGAGGAAACCCACGCAGACACGGGCAGAATGTGCAAACTCCACACAGTCAGTCGCCTGAGTTGGGAAATGAACCCAGATCTCAGGCGCTGTGAGGCAGCAGTGCTAACCACTGTGTCACCGTGCCGCCAGGTGTAAGGAAGGTAGTTAGATCTTCAAAAGGATAATGTAGAATGTCACGAGGATGGCATCTTCAATGGCTTGTGCTTTATAGCATATTGAAATTTTCTTTATATTCCGCCATATATCCTCCCATGTTCCCGATGTGATTTCTTCCCCAACTCCTGATTCCAGATCCCATGGAGTCTCTCCATATCCCCCAAGGCACTGCCTCTCTGCAGATGGTATATGGTACTAACTGAGAGAGCGCCCCACATCAGAGCACTCTTCTCTCTATATGTCCAAAGACAATCAAACGCTGGAGAAAGCGGTTCAGATGGTGGGTAAAGCAGAGGTTCAGAAACAAAACAAATAAATACTAAGAGGAGAAGATGGCACGGTGGGCGGCACGGTGGCACAGTGGTTAGCACTGCTGCCTCACAGAGCCAGAGACCTGGGTTCAATTCCCACCTCAGGGACTGACTGTGTGGAGTTTGCACATTCTTCCCGTGTCTGCGTGGGTTTCCTCCGGGTGCTCCGATTTCCTCCCACAGTCCAAAGATGTATGGGTCAGGTGAATTGGCCATGCTAAATTGTTAGGTAAGGGGTAAATGTAGGGGTATGGGTGGGTTGCGCTTCAGCGGGTCGGTGTGGACTTGTTGGGCTGAAGGGCCTATTTCCACACTGTAAGTAATCTAATCTAAAAAAAAGACAAAACTGGACACCAGAGGGTGACAGAATTTATTAATTCTTTAAGGTGCAAACTCACAAGAGGCCCACTCGACAAGCAAATGCACTAGTAGGGCGGCACTAGATGCCAAAAGCCCTTATTAATGCTCTTGAAGAAACATTACAGACACACTGTAAAAGGAACAATGAATCATTCGTAAAAGGATCAAGAACATGAGGGCATAGATTTAAAGTAATCTGTAAAAGAAGCAAGGGTGCAGTAAGGAAAAGCTTGTTGTTCAAAATGACAAAAAAAAAAGCAGATGGGATTGGTGTTTGATAGTGGCTGGTTCTGAGATCACCATCATGGTGGATGGAAGTGTAAAGGGATTAATATCCATAACATGGAGGAAATGGGTTAGGGCTAGGAACCTGGAAATTGTTGAAGTCATGGAGTACATCCGAAAAATGGCAGATGTAGGTAGGAAGAGGCTGCAAAAGGAGAGAAAGTTTAGAGTTAAGATGGCAAGAAATAAGTGCAGCAAGGCATGAACAGGCTGTAACAACAGGTCAATCAGGGCAGTCCGAAATCAGGATTTTGAGAAGCACGTAGAAGCGAGCTGTTCAGAGGGTGTGGAGGAGATGAGGTTGATGGTAATACTGGACACAATGACTTGATGCTTGATAGTAGGGTCAGGCTCCTGGGGCAATATAGAAGGAGGGGTCACAGAGCTTATTGCTCAGCTTTTGCTGGTAAAGGTCAGACAACAACAGGACTTCCCTTGTCAGTGAGTTGATGCTAATGTTGCGGTGGCACCTGAGAGAATAGATTGCAGCAAGTTCAAAGTGAGATTAGTTCAAGTCAGTGAGAGGAATGGATAAATTAAGACAGCCAATATCATACCAGCAGAATTATTAAATAATTATATCACTTCAGTATTTACCAGAGTAACATGGTCAGATGGGCATGACATTGGATGATCAGATTATAAATTATAAAACTTCTATCAAAATAACGGAAGCAATATTAAGTAAACTAATCAAAATCAAAAGAGTGTGAAATTCCTAGACCAGATAGATTACAACAGAGTACTTTAAAAGATTCTTGAACAGAAATAGCAAAAACCACTAAGTATTCAATATTTCATTAGAAAATATGTCATGCCAGAGGACTGGTGGACAACTTAACAATGTAGTTATATTTAAGACGGGAAATAGGAAATAGGGATTATCTAGGGAACAATAAACTAGACAAATTAACATTAGTGATACGAAAAATAATAGAATCACTGAAAAGAAAATAGAAACAAAACCTCAAAACCCAAAATATATTAACGATGAGTTCATGTGAGTTCAGTGGTGAAATTTTTGCTTGACCAATCTCATTAAATTCTTTGTGGAGATAACAGACACAGTAGACAAGGTTACTGGAGGGAGACAATTCATCTGGATTTCCAAAAGGGCTTCACTAAGGTGTCACAAAATAAACTAATGAATAAGGTCAGAGCTTACAGAGCCAGGGGACAGAGAGGGAAAATGAATAGTTAGCTAGCTGCAAGACAAAGAGAAGAGAGTAAGTGTAAAGAGTAGCTATTCAGAGTGCTGAAGATTGAAAATAGGGCCTTACAAGGATAAAAGCTGGCACCGCTGTAGTGCCCATTCACATTAATGCTTTAGGCCTCACAATGAAATGATGATCTCTGAGTTTGCCACCTGTGCTTGGGCTACTGGAACGATGCCTGCTATTGCACACCTGAGGGGAAAGAGTCAAATTCTGGTGGTTTATTAAGGAAGCCATTCATCCCATTCAAACTAGGCCAGCCCCCTGTGGTACATTTCTGTTGGTCCTATTCCTGATGTCTTTCCATGCAGATATTTTCTAGTCAACCACTTCAGAGATATTGTTATACACCTCAGGAGCAACTTAGAACTTGAACTAGGGAACTATTTGCCCAGCAGCAGAATCGTTATCACTGCAATCCTCAATGTCTTGCTATTTATAAATAACATGCTATTTATCATATCAGAGAATAGGGTTAACTTCCATCGTCTTCTGTCCTTTTAAGACTATCCAAAAAAAAGGTGGAAAACTGATGAGCTCAGTTAGCTGTACTGCGAGCTCTCAGGACGCCCGTCTGGCCTGTACAATGACTTCATTGAAACTGACTGCAAGATGGCTGCCTCCATTAACTGCATCAAGGTACAGGTCACATGACCATGGCTAGCTAGCAAGCATGCTGGTACAGTATTGCATTTATCCCAAATACCCCTTTTTTATACAAAATAGAATTTAAAAATTGCATGCATTACCAGTTACATTTTGAGTCAGCCAAGTAACCTATTGTATAATTAACTGTCCTCATGCATTAGCTATTTATTTCTCTTGTCAGTCTCTGCACATACATTGTATATGGAAGGCTGAATCTTATGCTGTTTTTTGGTTAGATGCAATCTTTTGGAGGGATTCCCACTGTGAGGCCCAGTTAGGTCTCTGTCTGTATTTTTCCATTAGCTATTGTCCCTCTGTCATTCCTCACATCCAATTTTGTTCCCTCTTAGCACACACTGTTCCTGGAATAACTGGCCATGCACTGAATATCTCCCAAAGGACCAGCATCCCTGGTTCCTGTGCCATCTTTAAAAGACTACTGTGAGCCTGGCTGAGCACTGGCATTCCAACAACGCCCTTTTATGGGTCAAGGACTGAACATGTCAGCAAAGCAGGGACCTGGGGGTCCGGATCATGAGGATGGTGCAAAGGAGAGAAAATGTCTTTCTTGGTCCAGTGCTGTCTCCATGGTCTGGAGGAATGGCCAACAGTGCTGTGTACAGGTCAATGACTTTCTTTATTGCTACTCTTCTCACACTCACCATATCTCTGCAATTGGATCCATCTCAACTATGGCTCATGCTTTGCCACCCTTACTGTTGCCTGCAACATCTTCCCTTGATTGCTCTCACCCCACACAATTATCCCAGCGTAACCTCTGCACTACCTTCTCACTCAATGAGGTCACCTCACCCAGCATTAATTGCCATGCCACCCACTTTCATGATCTCACTCAATCCTTTCCTTTCTCTCATTTCATGATCGGGTAGAAAGGGCACAAAGGACTGGAGGAGGGTGCTTCACATTCCTCTCCTCCTGGGATTGCTTCTGTGGGGATGTCGTGATATATATATCTCACCTAAGTACCACTCCTAATTCCAGCGCAACTTTCACAATAACCACATTGTTGGTCTCCGACACTGTGCACCACTCCTAACCATTGGCCTAGATGCTGTCTCTGTCTTGCAGGTAGCGTCAGCACACTACCCTTGCACCAAAAGCCATCTCTGTGATCTCTGAGGATGAATGTATGAGAAACGATCAACAAGGTTGTCTCCTGCATTCGCTTCACCCCCAGCCTCAGCTCAGATACTGATATCTCAGAGGGAATAGCAGCCTTAAAATGTTTGGGAATACAATCTGGTGAGCAGCTCACTCTGACAGCTCTGCAGCTGACCGAGGTAGAAATACCTCAGGCTGTTGGAAACCAGAGGGCAGTTGGAGACCAGATAGCTCCAGGCTGAAGAGGACCCTATAGCATTGGCAATCGGGGACTTCATCTATAGGGAGGAGTAGGAGTGACAGATGGCAAGTGGGATGCAATGGCTCTGACGCTGCCAAGAAAACTGCAGCGAGTCATTTGATGAAAACATTGGCATTTGACAATACAGAGACAGGTGCAGCACCCTCAGAGCCTGTGGAAGACCACATATACACACATGCACCTGCATTCAAGCAGACCCAGCAGTAAGTGCTCAGGTCCAAAAGCATGGTGGCCAGGAATGGAGAACCTTCATGACCCCTCCTCACAAAGAGACAGGGTGGGGGTACCAGGAGGCAGACAGCAGAACAGGGAACACACACCAGCTCATCAGAACTCTTCTCTCAGGACACTCAAGAGGTGGCCTGGTCTGAATCACTCCAACCCTTGGGAGTTGGAACCTTGGAGGATTGACTTGAATCTGGTAAAAAAAAATCCCTTGGCATGTCTGACCATCCAGATACAAACATCCCATGGGTCACCTAAACAGAACTCTAAAGCCATCGGGCTCCACTGGCTAGCATGCTCCCTCCACTCCAGTTGTGGATTAAAAGACTACACTTGTAAGGCCACACCTGGAATATTGTGTACAGTTCTAGTCACTGCATTATCAGAAAGATGTGGAAGCTTTGGAAGGGGTTCAGAGGAGACTTACTTGGATGTTGCCTGGGATGGAAGGAAGATCTTATGTGGAAAGGCTGAGGGAACTGAGGCTGTTTTCATTGGAGAGAAGAAAGTTGAGAGGTGAGTTAATCAAGACGTGTAAGATGATCAGAGGGTTAGATAGGTCAGACAGTGAAAGCCTTTTTCTTTGGGTGGTGAAGGTGAACATTGAGGGATGACAGATATCAGAGTTAGTTTCATTACTCAGAGAGTAGGAGGGGTGTGGAACAGCCTGCCTGCAACAGTAATAGACTTGTGACGTTAAGGGCACTTAAAAGGGCATTGGATATATATATGGATAATAATGGAACGGTGTAGGTTAGATGGCCATCAGATTAATTTCACAAGTCAGTAAACATCAAGGGCCAAAGGGCCTGTACTGCACTGTAACGTTCCATGTTCTATGTTTGATGTTCTATACAAAGACATGATAGGAGGGAGAGAAAGAATAAAACTTATTGAGAGCATTTAGGTGGAATGGGTAATGCCCCGCTGTATATTGTTTGGACTTTAACACAGCTGTGGGCTTTTGACTCTCTGTATATCCCTGAATGTAACTGTTATGGCACAATGCCAACTTCAGGACCATACAGAATGTACCATGGATTAATTTCTGTGTTGACAGCATATTGCAACTTGTGGAAGCAAGAGGAGTATGATGTTTTTATGGTATCGGGTCCTACAACATCCCTATTCTTTAGCTAGCCTTTGTGTTCACATGCATTGGTGTAAATGAGGGTGCTCAGTGGTGTCTAGGGTAAGGATGTGCACAGCATACAGTGGACTAATATATTGGGACCTTGTACACAACATGCACCTGTGTGTAATGTTGCTTCCTTTTTAAGGTCTCACAGTGTTGAGTCCTGCAGGCCCTTCTCTCACTGGTGGAGTCACACAATCCTCATCCCCAAACTCTGTGTGATCACAGTTTTTGTTTTTCCCCATTGCACACTTACCATTCCCAGCACGATGGAAAGAGACAGTGCTCTTCAGCTGTGGCTTCCAGTCCCTGCCTTGAAATGTTGGTGAGTCCCTGAATACCCAGATCCACTTCCTGATAGACCAGTTCATGAACCCTATCAGTTTCACACCTCCCTAGATCTTTATCAATTCCAGCTCTGATTCGCAGTTTGGTCTATTGTGTGACCTGTCTGTGTGTGCAAACTATCCTTGAAGCAGGATAGTTTTGATTCTAGTTGTTGGTGCACCCTACAAATGTATCCAAGAGCTGCCATGATGGTCCTGAGTGATTGGTAAATGTTGGATGCCATTTTCCATTAATGAGGGCTGCACATGGCTGGTGATCATGGATTGTGCTCTGAGGTGTTGTTTGACATTGAGTAACATGGAGGCTTCTCACAGACAGCAGCAAGTTGCCAGTTTCCTGCTTTGATTTACATGATGAGAATTGTTGAAGTCTTGCTTGTTTGACATGCTTGATTAGATCGGAAGCTGAATGTTCATAAGGCAAGTTGAGCCATTAATAAGGCATTTAATAAGATATAATCTCCCTTAATTGGCAACAAGCTGCTGCCTAATGCAAAACTCACCATACTACTCAGTACAAGCATGAAAGAAGCAGGGAGATGTTCCTGATATTGGAATGAGCCTTGCTGGACTTCATATCTGATTATGCCACAAATTTCACTATCACCTATGTCACTCAAGCTCCTAAAAGATTCTGCACAGGGAGTCTTATAACTGATGCTGGTCTCAAAATCTATGTGTGCACATTGTCAACGATTCTTATCCCTTCCCTGGGAAGAGTCGTTGCTATGTCATTTGCTGTTGCCATGGTACCTGTTGTTATTCCATATCAGTTGTCGTGCTGTTGTGAATCTCTGGGAATGATCATTGTGATTTATGTAAACAGTGATTTCACCTTTCCTGGATTGGAATTCGAAATTTGAGGAACAGTCCTTCAGTTGTACATACATACTTGTTGTTGCATTGATTGACCTGATTGTTCACTTCCACCACATACAATTGCTATATACCAGGTTCCAAGTTGCAACTTAAGCTGACTTCTGTTGAGGGTGTTGAAGGTTTTCACCTTGACATGTTTTTCAATGCTCAATTCTGGCAACAGTTTGGTGACCTTGTCAAGACGAAGTTAGGTTTCTTGCCTTTCAGCTTGATTTCATCACTCACACCTATTACTATTGTTTCCTTCAATAGCTTTTTTTTTGCTCTTGGAGGAGTAGCTTTAAGAGCAGTGTGACTTGAGTCTTTATATTGGAAACCTTGGCAATCTCCCAGCTCAGTGTGACGGTCAGTCAGTGCAGCGTGACAGTCTCCTGGCCCAGCGTAACAGACCGCTAGCCCAGCATGATGGTCTCTGGCCCAGTGCAGCAGACTCCCAGCCCAGGGTGGTGGTCTCTGGCTCAGTGTAGTGGTCTCCAGGTCCAGCATGGTGATCTCTCAGTGGCCTGGAGTGGTGGTCTCCCAGCCCAGTGTGGTGGTCTCTGGTTCAGTGTGGCGGTCTCCCGGCCCAGTGTAGTGATCTTTCAGTAGCCTGAAGTGATGGACCCTGGTCCAGTGTGGCCTCAGTATGGTCTCCAAGCACTGTGTGGCCTCAGTGTGGACTTCCAATCTTGAGGTAATTCCATAGCAATCTCCCGGCCTCATAAACCTCATGGTGAAGCTCGGTGCAGTCTGGGGTCAAGGCCCAACCAGACTGAAGGCTAGGTGTCAGCAAGGACTGGGTTGGAAAGTGTTAGTCTGCATTTTTTATTCCTGTATTTTTCTATTTTTCTAATTTATTCCTATGATCTACAATGCTGGACTTCTTATTTCTTTATTTTTCTAATATTTTTCCTAAGAATTTTAACTGAAGAATCTGTACCTAGGTAACATTGTACGTAAGATGGCATCATAAGTGGTGACTAGTAAACTTTTCACCATACTCCTTTGATTAGATGAGACAGTAAAGTTAATCCAATTTAACACTTGCCATGCCTTGTGTTGGTGTGTTTTGTTTTCATTCATTCATGGGATGAGGGCATTACTGGCCAGGCCGGCATGTATCACATTCACTCGGGGTTTAAAGGCTTCAAGACTTTCAAAACTTTTGCTGTCTGCTTTTTCTGTTCATCAGAGACATTTCTGGTGGGATGCACTTTGAACCAGTCTTTACCCAATAGTGATAAAAATGTAGTGACTGTTAGCTGCTCTGGCTTGTTAACCAGAATTGTGAAACTTTTGTAATTTTGTCATTGTATCTGGAGAAACTGCAAGTTCTGGCTCGTACCAGCTTTCATTCCAACCAGGAGAGAAAAAATTGCAGCCATGGTGTCTCACACGGTGGTTCAGCAGTGGCCTTTGTTCTTTATTCGATTCCTTGCAGTTCTTTGTAGTAGCTTTCACAGTGTCCGAATATTTCTTTGTCTCTCTGTCAGCTTTTCAACACAAACTCTTATCTCTACTCCAAACAGCATCATTCAAGTCCTCAAGATGACAATCTGGCTTGTTCTGACATTATTGCAAGTTGCAATAATATGGGTGCCCCTGCCATTACCTCACAGCAAAGGTCACATGACTTGAGCAAGTCAGGAGATATATTGATATGGTATTGCATTTTATCCCAGACAGGCTAGTTAGCTAGTGCATGGTTCAAAAATAATGTGAACAGTACATGGTTTAATCCCCTTTCCAGTTGAGGTAGCAGAGGGGCTACATTATCATCCTGGACCATGTAAAAAATATCGCATTAGCTACGGTTCATTGAACACTGAATAATTGAGGATATGACTTGTAGAGAAAGACATGACCACCCTAATATTTCCTCTCTTGACTCAGTTCCTTTTCTTCCTGAAGAACCTTGGGACGTTTTCATAAAATAAAAATGAAAAATTTCACATGCTGAAAATCTGAAATTAACTGTTTCCTTTCATGTGTCTGTATTGTTCATGTTGACATAGCAGAATAAATTATGACTTTCTGTTAATTTTGCTATTTACTGTTAAATCAGTAATGTGTGTAGGCTGTACTAGGTCAAAATCTATCAAAATCTATGCAATCTCTCTAAATCCATCTAAAAATATTGAATGACAGCAATTTTCCCACTGTAGATTCATTTCACAAAAAACAATGATTGTAATTAAAATATAGAAACTAAGTACTTTAGTCTTTAAAGTTAATGAAAACTGAAAATCCATAAATGTATGTAGAGATATTTTTAGACAACACTGATGCACTTGCCCTTCTATGTTGCTAATATTTCGTTTTTGTTAAAAGGAAACGTAGAATCATTTTCAAGTTGCTGGATTTCAAGCCCAAGGGACATTTTGAGCAGGAAATGAATGATGGTGAATTGATTCCCCTCTGAAACCCAACACTGAGGCTATGGTAAACTGGAACCTACATCTCAAAGCAAAGTAGCTCCCAGTTTGTGACTTGTAACACGACTGACAGAACAGTCAGTAGTCAGGTCTTGACCTACAAGTGGTAAAAGTCAGAATGGTGAAAAACAGCAGCATGGTGTACAAACTTGCTGTCCTTTGTAAGGGAAACACTAGCTAACCTCCCACTGCAAATCATAGACATTAGAAACATAGAAAATAGAAGAATACATAGACCATTCAGCCCTCTAAGCCTGTACCACAATTCAATTTGATCCTGACTGATCATTCAATTCAGTACCCTGTTTTTGCTTTCTCCCCAGAACCTTTAATCCCTTTGGCCCGAAAAATTATATCTCTGTCTTGAAAGCGTGCAATGTTTTGCCCTTAACCTCTTTCTGTAGCAGAGAAATCCACAGGCTCACCAGTCTCTGGGTGAAGAAATTCTTCTTCATTTCTGTCCTAAATCCACAGTCTTGTATGCTTATTCTGTGACCCCTGGTTCTGGACTCCCTGGTCATCATGAAAAAGATTTTCTGCATTTACCCAATCTAGTCCTGTCGGACTTTTGCAGGTTTCTATGAGATTCCCCTCTCAATTCTCTGAACTTCAGTGAATATAGTTCTAACCCATCCAGGCTTTTGTTATCCATTAGTCCCATCATCCCAGGAATCGGTCTGGTAAAACGTTGTGGCATTCTGTCCATGGTCAGAACATCCTTCCATTGATAAGGAGACCAAAACTGGACACAGAACTCCAGGTGTAGGTTCAAGGATCTGTACAATGTTAGCAAGACTCACTGTCCCTATACATGAATCGTCTGACCATGAAAGTCAACAGGCCACTTGTGCTCTTCTGTACGTGCTGCATCTGCATACTTACGTTCAGTGACTTGTGTGCAAGGACAACCAGGTCTCATTGCAGATCCCCTTTCTCAATCTGTTGCCATTCAGATAATAATTGGTCTTCTTGAATTTGCTACCAAAATAGTTAACCTCACATTATACTTCATCTGCCATGCATTCACTATCACACTTAAATTGCTGAAATCACACCAACACATCTCTGTATTCTGTTTACAGTTTACCCTCCCACCAAGCTTTGTGTCCTCTACAAATTTGGAGATATTACGTTTGATTCCCCCATCTAAATCATACATAAAACTCACACAACACCAGATTATAGTCCAACAGGTTTATTTGGAAGCACTAGCTTTCAGAACACTGCTCCTTCATCAGATAGCTGTGGAGCAGGATCATAAGACACAGAATTTATAGCAAAAGATTACAGTGTCATGCAACTGAAACAGCATACTGAATAAACCTAGATTGCTGGTTTTTTTATAAAATCTTAAGTTATCTCGAGAATGTGACTTAAAAGAAGTTCTGGGATTTACAAATTAATGAACCGAAACCTGCAACCCATTCTAACAGCAATCTAGGTTGGTTCAATATATAGTTTCAGTTGCACGACACTATAATCTTTTGCTATAAATTCTGTGCCTTATGATCTTGCTCCACAACCACCTGATGAAGGAGCAGTGCTCTGAAAGCTAGTGCTTCCAAATAAACCTGTTGGACTATAACCTGGTGTTATGTAACTTTTAACTCTGTCCACCCCAGTCCAACAGCGGCATCTCCACATCATCTAAAGCATGGAATCATAGAGACGTATAGCTCAGAGGCAGACCCTTCGGCCCAATGCATCCATGTTAACTCGGTTTCTTAAACGGAACTATTCCCATTTCCCTGTATTTTGCCTGTATCCTTCTGAATCTTTCCTATCCATTCACCTGTCCAAATGTCTTTTAAATATTGTAATTGTACTCACCTCCACCACTTCCTGATTAGATTACTTACAGTGTGGAAACAGGCCCTTCAGCCCAACAAGTCCACACCGACCCTCCGAAGAGCAACCCACCCAGACCCATTCCTCTACATTTACCCCTTCACCTAACACAATGGGCAATTTAGCATGGCCAATTCACCTAACCCGCACATCTTTGGACAGTGGGAGAAAACCGCAGCACCCAGAAGAAACCCACGCAGACACGGGGAGAACGTGCAAACTCCACAAAGACAGTTGCCCAAGGCAGGAATTGAAACCGGGTCTCTGGCGCTGTGAGGCAACAGTGCTAACCACTGTGTCACCATGCCGCCCCATGGCAGCTCGTTCCATATAAGCACCACCTTCTGTGTGAAAAAGTTGCCCCTCAGGTCCCTTTAAATCTTTCCCCTCTTATCTTAAGCCTATGTCCTCTAGTTTTTGGACTCCCCTACCCTGGGGAAAAAACCTTAGCTATTCACCTTATTTATGTCCCTCATGATTTTGTAACCGTCTGTAAGGTGACCCCTCAGCCTTCGATGCTCCAGTGAAAAAAGTCGCAGCCGATGCAGTCTCTCCTTTTAACTCAAACTCTCCAGTCTTGGTAACATCCTTTTTGTGCCTTTCCAGTTTAATAACATTCTTTTATAGCAGGGCAACCAGAACTATATGCAAAACTCCAGGATCTAAATCGATATCTTGTGAACAACTGGGGTCCCAGAACTGATCCCTGCACTATGCCACTAGTTATTTTCTGCCACTAAGAATAAGCCTCATGTATTGCAACCATTCACTTGCTGTCTGCAAACTAGTTCTCTATCCATGACAGTAAACTATCCACAATCCCATGAGTTTTAATTTAACCGTGCCACTTCATTCGCTGTTGTTTGTCGACCAGGCAAATCAGACAAACTATAACAGAAAGGGTAAAGTCCAACACATAGCATTTTAGACCCAAAACTGCCCAAGTTCGCCAACAAACCATTCTGTAGCCACTAACCTAGCACTGAATAGAAGCGATTGCCAATTTGATTTGCATCATTAATGGATACCAAGGGAATGCACAGAAGTGGTTGCTGACTTTTGTGTATGAAATTTGGTATGTAAAATAGCAGTACCAGCATTTATAAAATTGGATTTGGAATTTGAATTAGAACTCAAAGTAGGACTAATTGCCATGCATGCAGGAGTACAGTGAAAAGTATACAATGTCACCACACGTGTCACCATCTTAGTTACAAAGTACCCAGTTATGAATCTTAGGTATGAAAGTAAATGAAGTACAAAAACAGAGAAATAAATAAGAAAGCTACAAGTTCTACATTGCAGTTCATCATGGTATAAATTAGGGAAATAAGTAAAGAAAGTGAAAACATAAGAGTTGCCGTTCCTTTTATAATCTGCAGTTGCTTCGCGTTGGGGGCTCTCCACATATGGTCTCGCTCTCCTCTGCCCTGGGCCGACTTGATCTGGGCTCACATACCGCTGCCCTTCATCTGTGACAAGCTGACTGAACTGGCGCCCAGCCTGCTGGCCACTCCCCTCTCCTCCAGGTCTGCCGACCGTCCTGTTCACCTTGGAATAGTGTTCATGTCTGCATTATGGTCAAGTCAGTGACATGATTGTGAAAGAGTGGGGAGAGTGTGATCTAGTTTGTAAGTGTGTAATTGGGGTTGCAATTGTTGATATAATACTCTGATGATTTCTTTAAGGATTCCAAGTCAAGAAGGTACTGTTCAAGTTGCTCTTTGTCTTCAAAATCTTTCTTTTTTTAAGCATATTCGCCTTCCTTAGCCACTCTCAGTCCAGTTATTAGAAAGATGTACTCCTCAGAGTAGTGAAGATATGCAGCATTCAGGAATCTTGCCATTCCCTGTCAAATGTTTTCTCCTTCAGAACTGTCCAAGCTCTTCCAGTTTGGTAATAGTTTGTTCTATCATGTTAAAAATATCTCTCATAAATACAAAGGAAGCTGTCATGGGTGCACTGGTAACGAGCCTATCTCTGAGTCAAGAGACCGTGTTTACGACCCACCTGCTCCAGAGATATATAGGTTGTTTAGAAACTAACTCACAATGCAGCGAGCGGCTGAGACATTGGCTTTGTGCACATATTAGAGTGTAGTGTTACAATAGGCTCTGCAATTGGTGATACTGGGGCAACTCCTCTCCATGTTCATGGGTCCAGCTGCAATGGACTGAGATGAGGACTTTAATGGAGCTACAGATTGAAGGCTCAGGAGCATGTAGAATGCCATGCCTAGTGCACTGAAATACTTAAAGCCTGTCAGAAAGCCTGCTGTCCCTAAAAAGGAGCTTGGAGGACTCCAGCATCCACTTAACACAGGATTATTCACAAATCCTGGAACTTATCCTTTTTTAGAATGGACATGGTGGCAAGTCCCATGAACGTTATATAAAACAGTTAGTACCCGAAAGAGTTAACCAACACACACAATAAGATCTGCCTATCAGGTATAAAAGACTGCTCCTGGTCCGAAATAACCAGTTCATGTTTTTTATTATTTCATGTGCTTAGTTTCATGTAGCTAAGCAGTAATATATACTTATCCTTGTGTCTGACCTGAAATGTCACAAGAGTCTTTCATGTAACTCAGTTGTAATGCAACTAGCTATTAAGTACTGTATAATAAACCTTTCTGTTCAACAGGATTCTGAGCCACTTTTCTCAGAAAGGCTTTGCTTTCAATACATTAAATCAAAACCTTGAGGAAGAATCACTGGTGACTTCCTTTTTCTCTACAAAAGCCACAGACATCTGAGAAATAAGAAAAGGGTGATCACCTTATTGGGATTGTATTATAGACCCCCTGATAGTCAGGGGGAAATTGAGAAACAAACTTGTAGGAGATCTCAGCTATCTGTAAGAATAATAGGGTAGTTATGGTAGAGGATTTTAACTCTCCAAACATCGACTGGGAGTGTCATAGTGTGAAAGGTTGAGATGGAGAGGAATTTCTTAAGAGCGTACAAGACAATTTTCTGATTCAGTATGTGGATGTACCTACTAGAGAAGGTGCAAAACTCGACCTACACTTGGGAAATAAGGCAGGGCAGGTGACTGAGTTGTCAGTGGGGGAGCACTTTGGGGCCAGCGACCATAACTCTATTTGTTTTAAAATAGTGATGGAAAAGGATAGACCAGATCTAAAAGTTGAAGTTATAAATTGGAGAAAGGCCAATTTTGACAGTATTACGCAAGAACTTTCAAAAGCTGATTGGAGGCAGATGCTGCAGGTAAAGGGACGGGCTGGAAAATGGGAAGCCTTCAGAAATGAGATAACAAGAATCCAGAGAAAGTATATTCCTGTCAGGGTGAAAGGGAAGGCTGGTAGGTATAGGGAATGCTGGATGACTAAAGAAATTGAGGGCTTGGTTAAGAAAAAGAAGGAAGCATATGTCAGATATAGACAGGATAGATTGAGTGAATCCTAAGCAGAATATAAAGAAAGTAGGAGTATACTTAAGAGGGAAATCAGGAGGGCAAAAAGGGGACATGAGATTGCTTTGGCAAACAGAACTAAGGAGAATCCTAAGAGATTTTACAAATACATTAAGGACAAAAGAGTAACTAGGGAGAGAATAGGGCCCCACAAAGATCAGCGGCCTTTGTGTGGAGCCACAGAAAATGGGGGAGATACAAAATGAATATTTTGCATCAGTATTTACTGTGGAAAGGATATGGAGGATATAGACTGTAGGGAAATAGATGGTGACACCTTGCAAAATGTCCAGATTACAGGGGAGGAAATGCTGGATGTCCTAAAATGGGTAAAGGTGGGTGGATAAATCCCCAGGACCTAAAGAAGCTAAAGAAGTGATTGCTGGGCCTCTTGCTGAGGTATTTGTATCATCGATAGTCACAGGTGAGATGCCAGAAGACTGGAGTTTGGCAAACATGGTGCCACTGTTTAAGAAGGGCAGTAAAGACAAGCCAGGGAATTATAGACTGGTGAGCCTGACCTCGGTGGTGGGCAAGTTGTTGGAGGGAATCCTGAGGGAAAGGATGTACATGTATTTGGAAAGTCAAGGACTGATTAGAGATAGTCAACATGGCTTTGTGCGTGGGAAATCATGTCTCACAAACTTGATTGAGTTTTTTGATGAAGTAACAAAGAGGATTGATGAGGGCAGAGCAGTAGATGTGATCTATATGGACTTCAGTAAGGCGTTCGACAAGGTTCCCCATGGGAGACTAATTAGTAAGGTTAGATCTCATGGAATACAGGGAGAACTAGCTATTTGGATACAGAACTGGCTCAAAGGTAGAAGACAGAGGGTGGTGGTGGAGGGTTGTTTTTCAGACTGGAGGCCTGTGACCAGTGGAGTGCCACAAGGATTGGTGCTGGGCCCTCTACTTTTTGTCATTTACATAAATGATTTGGATGCGAGCATATGAGGTACAGTTAGTAAGTTTGCAGATGACACCAACATTGGAAGTGTAGTGGACAGCAAAGAGGGTTACCTCAGATTACAGCAGGATCTTGACCAGATGGGCCAATGGGCCAATGGGCTGAGAAGTGGCAGATGGAGTTTAATTCAGATAAATGTGAGGTGCTGCATTTTGGGAAACCAAATCTTAGCATGACTTATACACTTAGTGGTAGGGTCTTAGGGAGTGTTGGTGAACAAAGAGACCTTGGAGTGCCGGTTCATAGCTCCTTGAAAGTGGAGTCGCAGGTAGATAGGATAGTGAAGAAAGCGTTTGGTATGCTTTCCTTTATTGATCAGAGTATTGAGTACAGGAGTTGGGAGGCCATGTTGTGGCTGTACAGGACATTGGTTAGGCCACTGTTGGAATATTGCGTGCAATTCTGGTCTCCTTCATATTGGAAAGATGTTGTAAAACTTGAAAAGGTTCAGAAAATATTTACAAGGATGTTGCCAGGGTTGGAGGATTTGAGCTATAGGGAGAGACTGAACAGGCTGGGGTTCTTTTCTCTGGAGCGTCAGAGGCTGAAGGGTGACCTTGTAGAGGTTTACAAAATTGTGAGGGGCGTGGATAGGATGAATAGACAACGTCTTTTCCCTGGTGTGGGGGAATCCAGAACTAGAGGGCATAGGTTTAGGGTGAGAGGGGAAAAAAAGAAAAGAGACATAAGGGGCAAAGTTTTCACGCAGAAGATGGTAGGTGTATGGAATGAGCTTCCAGAGAAAGTGGTGGAGGCTGGTACATTTTCAACATTTAAGAGGCATTTGGATGGGTATATGAATAGGAAGAGTTTGGAGGGAAATGGGCCGGATGCTGGCAGGTGGGACGAGGTTGGGTTAGGATATCTGGTCGGCATGGATAGGTTGGACCGAAGGGTCTGTTTCCATGCTGTACATCTCTATGTCACTATGACTCTATGACAAAAAAGAAGAAAAATCCCAAGAAGAACACTGTGAGTGAATCTTAAAATATTTAGCAACTTAAAAGCATTGAACTTCTGTGATAGCAGCAGCCAGTAATTTTTTAAAAATTCTGAAGAGAACTTATAGCACCATGCCTGTCCGTGGAAGGTCAGAACAGCTGGGTATCATGAAAGGTACCAAATGATCCTTGTGGAGAATGTGTAAAACTGTGAACAAAACTTCCAGGTGGAAACATTTTAAACATAAAGCCAGTTAAAGCATTCAATATCAGGCACCCAAAGTAAGCTATATATCCCTTTGAAGAAGAGCAAAACTTTAAGGAAGTTTCTAGCTGAGAAAATAAAAGAAGGCTCTGTTCACTGCATTTAGAAAGCAGATGTGGTGATAATTTTAAATTGTCAAGAAAATCGGCCAACAAACTCCTTGAAGAAAGTGCTGTCTTTAAGAAAAAATATCAAATTGTAATTTGACAAGCTATAGAGTGAAGAGGTCAAAGTGAGAAGAAAACTGTATTAAAAATCAACATTTTGAAGTAAACTCGCATTTTTTGTTGTGCTTCCAAACGTGTTTTGACAGAATCCAAAGCAAAGTGACGCCATTTTGTTTTCATTTTTGTTATAAAGATGTGGCTGTCCTGTATCTTTAAGAAAGTTAAAAGCAACAAAACTACCTGGCAGCACTAAGTGCTCTGACAAAAGATATAATGTAACCTTTTTGTCCAGCAGTTAGTGGAGCTGGTTGCCTGGAGACAAAAACAGATTTGAATTAGGCCAATTGTTTTAAATTACACATCATAAAAAAAACCAAACCCCAATCCAGTTTGAATGTTGTATATTGACAATCTTAAAAGCCAATGATACAATTCGATGCTTTGGGGGTATAAGAGGAAGGAAAATTAAACAGTTGAGAGGAGAACTGCCAAGCCAAAGACATCTACAAACTGCCCAGAGAATAGCTGTTAAAGGTACATTTGTCGATCAGTAACCTGTGAAACAGAAATCCCTCAGAAGAAGAAAAGAAGACAGGAAACAGAAAAGTACCAAAAACTGCTTGGTTTTGAGAAAAGAAGTTTTGTTTTGTAAATCTTAATCGGGAGTTTTAGCAGACAAGTGTTACAGAAGGGAGGGTAAAAGATAGGTTCAAAGAAGGAGTTGTAAATAGTTGCTAATTAATTATTCTCTGTTATACTTTAAGAAATAAAATTGATCATTTTTACTGTAAATAATTCTTGGCCTCTCAAATTTTCACAGATTTAAATAGATTTGGGGGTACGAAAAATCCCAGCAGATTTAAACACTTGCAAGATAGTGTCCGAGATCTTTAAGTAAGTGGGACAACTTGATTAAATTAAAAGTGAGAGAAATAGCCCTTAAAATTTCTAAAGAGGTTCTGTGATTTGAAGACGATTCTCAAATTTGCAAAGAAAGTTTAGAAAGAAAGAAAAAGGCCATACTTTTCGAATTGGAAAGCAAGTTAGATTTAGGTTTAACAAAAGACAAAAGTAAAGCTGAAATTGTAGGGGAGATACTCAAACACTTCGGTAAGTCGGAGAAACAGACAAGTACAGTAAAGGGAGAAAAACTTAAATTACAATTGAGGAAAATGGAGTTAGAAGATAAACAAAGAGAGAGAGAGAGGAAAGAGAAAGGGAGAGCGAAAAGGAAAGAGAGAGAGAAGGTCCTTAGCTGAGCAAAGAGAGAGAGACAGGGAGAGAAAAAGAGAAGGAGGGAGAGAAGTGAGAGAGGAAAAAGAGAGAGAGGGGAAAGAGAGAGAGAGAGAGAGAGAGAGAGAAAAGGTTCTTACCTGAGCAAAGAGAGAGAAAAGAAAGGAAGAGACAAAAAGAGGGAGAATTTGTTGTTGAGAATTGTCTTAGTCAGCAAAGTCAAGTTCATAGGATGCAGATTAAAAGAGAAGGCAGTGATATTTAGAAATTTATCAAAACTACGTCACATTTTTAATGAGAAAATGTTGAAGCCTACTTTATTTTATTTGAAAAATTGGCTAGGCAGATGGAATGGTCTGAGGATTTATGGGTAATGCTAGTTCAGACTGAACTGAGAGGCAGAGCTAGTGAGGTATTTGCTGCACTGTCAGATGAGGTGTAAAGAGATTATGAAGAGGTTAAACGGGCTATTTTAAGTGCTTATAAATTGGTACCAGAAACCTATAGACAGCAGTTCAAAAACACAAAGAAGGAACCAGGTCAGACTGATGTTGAGTTCAAAAGAATTAAACATAGTCATTTTGATTGATGGGTGTATGCTTTGAAAATAGATAGGACCTTTGAGGCTCTAAGAGAGATTATTCTGCTGGAGGAGTCTAAAAACTCACTTTCAGAGATGGTAAGAATTCATGTGGAAAAACAGAAAGTTCAGGAAGTGAGAAGGGCTGCAGAATTAGCAGATGCATACATGTTGGCGCATTAAACAAGCTTCTGGCCAGAATTTCATCCCTTGGGGGATAGAAGTTGGGAGAAGGGGTGATCCTATACTATGAAACCAAGAGTAGAGAGCACTGGTAAGAATTTACCACAGAATAAAAAAGAAGCTCAAGAGGGTGGACAGGAAGTGAAAGGCCTCAGGTGTTTTCACTGTAATGGAGTGGGACTCAGAAAGTGACAGGGCTGGTGGTTTCAGAAGGGCACTGGGAAGAGGTGTTTTCACAGCCAGAAGGTGGGCCATGTAAAGACATAGTGCTGATCACTGTGGGAAAAGATATGGTAAAAGAAGCTAAGCCAGTGGCATTAGTGAAGGTCGTAAAGGAGACCACAAGAAGAGCCGAGGAGCTACAGGAAAGTGCACAGCCGAGGCAGGGGCTGGGTATGGACTTAGTACCTGATCTTTACAAGAATTTGCCTCTGTGAGGTAAAGTTTACTCAGAAAGAACAGGGGGAGAAGGACAAAGAGTTATAATTTTGAGAGATACAGGATCTAACCAGTCGCTGATACTAAGAGATGAGCGAATATGCACTCTTTCTGATCTGTTACCAAACAGTGTGGCAATTTGTGGGATTGATGGACAGAAATTCAGTGTTCCCTGATGTAAGATCAGGTTGGAGTGCCAACTTAAGACTGGGGAAGTTACAGTGGGAGGGATTGACAGAGTGTCAGTTGCAGGAATTCAGTTTGTTCTTGGGAATGATTTGGCAGGATCCAAGGTGGTAGTGACAGCCCTTGTTGTGGAGAAGTCCAAGGAAGACCAAGAAACTGAGGAGGTGAAACAGGAATATTTTGATATTGTCCCAGACTGTGTGGTAACCAGATCCCACTATCATAAGTCACAGCACAAAGTAAAAAATAAAGAGGAAGATGAAGGAGTTGTGGTTCAGATAGCAGATACCCTGACGTAATGGTGCAGGAAAAACCTGAAGAGGCAGAGGGTCAGACAGAAATGTTCACTCCTAAAAGACTAAGAGACTTGCAACAGCAAGACAAGTCAATAAAAGATGTGTATGTGGATGTGTACTCCAAAAAGGAGGCAGAGAATATTCTGGATGATTATTATCTGAAAGATAGAATCCTAATACGGAAATGGAGACCACAGCAGGTTAATGCAGAGGAGAAATGGGCCGAGGTGCACCAGGTTGTATTGCCGGGAGCATATAGACAGGAGTTGAGACAGGTAGCACATGAACTACCTGTAGGAGGTCACCCAGGAGTATGAAAGACTCAGGCTAAGGTACAAAAACATTTTTATTGGCTTGGACTGCACAGAATGTAGTTAACTTTTGCCCTATGTTTCATACTTCCAAATGGTAGGGAAGCCACAGGCGGTAATAAAATCAACATCTTTGTTGCCAATTCCCGCATTTGAAGAACCTTCCACGCGGGTTCTAATTGATTGTGTAGGTCCCCTCCTGAGAACTAAAAGTGGGAACCAGTACTTGTTAACCATAAAGGATGTGTCTGCCAGATTTCCAAAGGCAATTCCAAGACTAAAAGGGTAGTCGAGGAGTTCATAGCTTTCTTCACATGGGTATGGGTGACCCAAAGAGATTCAGTTGACCAAGGGTCAAATTTTGCTGCTAGCCTGTTTAAGGAGATTATGGATAGCTTGGGTATACACCACTTTAAATCCAGTGTGTATCATTCTGAATCCCAGGGAGCTTTAGAATGTTGGCATCAGACTTTGAAGACCATGTTGAGAGCATATTGCCAGGATTACTCAAGTGATTGGGATAAAAGTATTCCATTTGTATTGTTTGCCATTAGAGATGCCCCAAATGAATCTACTCAGTTCACTCCATTTGAATTAATATTTGTACATGAAGTGAGAGGCCATTTGAAATTAATTAAAGAAAAATTGACAGTACCAAGGTTGGAGATCTCACACTCAGATTATGGATTGCAGGTGAGAGAGAGATTAAATCAAGTAGGTGAGTTAGCTAAGCAGCACCTAAAAAGGGCACAGTATAGAATGAAGCAGGTGTCAGAGAAAAGATCTGAGACTCGTTTTCCCAAAGGGATGATGTGCTAGTACTGTCACCAGTGATACAAAATCCCTTCAAAGCCAAATTTAGTGGTCCCTATTAAATTGAAAAAAAAATTGAGTCAGGTGAACTATTTCGTAAAGATGTCAGATAGAAAAGAAAAGGTATTGAGTATGTCATGTATTATACTAGAGAGAAAGAACTGGACAAACAGGTGTTAGTTACTGCCCTGCAGAGTGGGGAATCAAATCCAGATGATGTGCATTTTAATGTGCCTCAAAATAGATTAAAAAATGAAGATGTCCTTGAGGAGTGGGATAAGTTAGTGAGCTATCTGTCTCAGGGGCATGGAACACAGATGAAAGGTTTGTTAGTGCAGTATAAGGACATACATAAGAATCAGGTGGGGAGGACTAACACTATTGTACATAAAGTAGACATAGGGAATACTGCTCCGATAAAACAACACCCCTATTGGCTTAATCCTTTCAAAGCCAAACAAGGCCAGACGGAGGTGGAGGTCATGCTCGATGAGGACATCATCGGACCAAGCCAGAGTGAGTGGAGTTCGCTGATTGGCTTAGTTCCCAAATTGGACGGGACGCAACGATTCTGCATGGATTATCAGAAGGTCAACACCATTATAAAATTGGACTCACATCCAATTCCTAGATTGGATGACTATATTGAGAAAGTCGAACAAGCCAGTTACATCATCAAGTTGGACTTAATACATCGTTACTGGCAGGTACCATTATCAGAGAAAGTGAAAGAAATTTCTGCGTTTGTAACTCCAAATGAGCTATATCAGTTTTAAGTGATACACACTAAAATGAAGAACAAAGCCGCCACATTCCAAAGATTCATGAACAGAGTTGTGGCTGGGTTAACAAACTGTGCAGTCTTTTTGGACAATGTAGTGATCTTTAGTAAGTCCTGAAACGATCACATGACACAGTTTGCAGAGCTCTTGCAATGACTGCAAGAAGCAAAACTGGTGATAAACTTTAATAAAACTGAATTCACGAAAGCAGAGGTGACGTTCTTGGGATAGAACATTGATCATGGAAGGTTGATCCCATGGAATGCAAGGACAAAGGTCATCGAGGATTTTCCACGACCAACCTCAAAGAAAGGGATGCATTGATTCTCAGTGGATTCTATCAAAAGTTTGTTCCAAACTTCAACAATGTAGTGGCATCGTTAACCGATTTGCTGAAGAAGAACACAAAGTTTCAGTGGACAGAACAATGCCAGGAGGCATTCAACTATTTGAAAGTTGCCTGGAGACTAAAACAAATTTGAATTAGACCAATCAGTTTAAAGTACACACCAAAACAAAAACCAATCCAGTTTAAATTTAGCATATTGACAATCTTAAAAGCCAATGACACAATATGATGCTTTGGGTGTATAAGACTGGGGAAAATTTAAAGGCTGAGAGGGGAACTGCCAAGTCAACAACATCTGCAAACTACCCAGAGAATAGCTCTCTTAAAGGTACCTTTATCGATCAGTAGCCTGTGAAGCAAAATCCCCAAGAAGAAGAAAAGAAGATAGGAATGCAGGGAAGAAATGAAAGCTCCTGGTTGTTAATTTTTACTTTAAGTAGTTCTTGGCCTCTTGAATTTTCACAGATTAATGCATGGGATAAATCTTTTCTGTGTTGCTGCTTTAAATTAAGCAGGAGAGTTTACCCCGCGTTGTAACATGTTAAAACGGTGCAAATCTCATGGGGCAGAAGCAGAAAAGGTGGGAATCATCTGTATTGTTACAAATGGTGTGACATTTACTAAGGAGAATGGAAGCTGACACTAAGTTACAGTGTTTTCTCCATTTCAGAACTAATTAAAACAGAATATATTCATTTTGCAGCATTTCAACAATCTTTAAAAGAAATTTAAATAGCATTAACTAAGGCAGAAGTGGGAATTCAGTAGGAAGGCAGCTTCATTGGGATCTGGAATAGAACAGTGACTGGTGGGCCTGGAGCAGGAGGACTCTGGAAGACATAGGTGAGGTGGCTGGCAGAGGGACGAGCATGGGAACCAGCATCTATCAGCAGAGGTCACATCAGCAAAGAATGTTTGAGCTTTCCAGGGCAGACTCATGGCAGTGATATTTGTAGAGGCAAGATGGCGCCAGAAAAATGGCGACTTGGTTTTGCGGCAGTAGCACGGCGAAGGGATTAGAGATTGGCTGACTGCTTCCTGTTGGTATTGGTCTCAGTGTTGAGGAGGATGAGCCCAGACTCTGGCCCATGGCTAAGCACTTAGGAAGGGCTGTAATGTTGAACTTCTAACTTTATTTATTTATTTTCTACTCCATACCTAAGGTTTTATACCTGGGTACCGTTTTACCTAAGATGGTGCTGGGAATTGTGACTTTGTACACTTTTCATTGTACTCCTGTATCCCGTACATGTGTACATGTGATAATAAAATCTAATTCTAATTCTTTCATGTTAAAATACCATTTTCTACGTTTCAGCTGAAATAGAGTGATAATTCTGATTCATTCTGAAATGTATCAGCGGTAATTAACAGAAAGTAATTTTCTGAAAAGGAATTAAGATAGAAGCTAAAATTCTTCATTAAAGTACTGAAGCTTCTTAATGATAAAACTCTCTTTTCAAATAATTTTCAATATCCAGCAGTTCGGATAAAAATGTTTAGAGTCTGGCTGAACAAGATTCAGCAATAATATATAATTGAACTAATTATACCAATTAAGAAAAACACTGAACAGCAACACCTACAAGGAATTTGAATACATCACTTAACAACTTTCAAGTGTATCATTTAAAGAAGAGAAATGCCAGAGTTAAACACAATCAAGGAACATGTGACTACTCCACACAGATTAAAAATCACAGAAGCTTCAGGTACTACACTGGACTGTCTGGCAGAGGTATTTATCGGGTTACAGAATTGCTTCAAGGCTGCATAAGAGAAGAATAACTGACATTTTTTCCTTCTGTAGGTTCAGCAGTGGATTCTTTTTAAAACAACAGAATGTTAAAGTTCAACCCAATTTATAACAGTGTGAGCAAGATTTAATAAAGAATATAGCTTCCAGGAGATCTTGTCAACAAGTTTACTAATGATCTTGGTAAGAACAAATTATTGCAAATGTTGGAATCTATGCTGAAAACAAAAGATGCTGGAAATCACAGCAGGTCAGACAGCTGTGGAGAGACATCAAGCTAATGTTTCGAGTCGAGATGAACCTTCATCAGTGCTTACTAATGACGTAGTAATGAAATGTGTGTGATTTATATATATCTTAATATCATTGTTTTTAAAGTTTGGATTTCAAATACGTCTGTTGGCTTATTTCTGTGAGGGAGTTTAATAATTTACCATATCAGTCCTTCCACAGTCATGATTTTAAAATAAAAATGCACCAGAGAGCATGTGACTGCAGGGAGCCCTGGAGTGACATTGAAAGTTTGCTCATATTATGGGAATTTACAACAGAAAGAAAACACTAAGCCATTAGGTATCATAAAATTTAGTTCCAGAGCTTTTGGGCATCATTCAAAGAATTCTTAACGCGGATCAAAACCAACCTTGTCTCTGAAAGAAAGCAATATTATCCAGTTCAGTTAAGGGAAAAGGTTACCTTGGTGAAAGAGTTTTGTTTGTGAAAATTCCAGATGAGTGGTTGATTAGAAACCTGCAATGGTTATTCAAACTTTCAGTTGTGTGAGTATTTATGGAATTGGCTTCAGTGCTCCCAGGACAGAAACTGAGAAGATGTAGTCAAGTCAAAAATGCATATTTAATAGGGAAGGAAAGTTTCTTTGAATTTTTATTAACTACAAAATGATGGTATTGAGGAACAGATGGCACTTTGTTTTTAAATATTAAAACAATGTTATGTTAAGATAGCTTGCTTTATTTTTGTTATTTCTCTTGTGCAATAAGCTTCTGTTTTATTGTTAAAACAAATTTGCAGGTAAAAAATGAGGTCTGCAGATGCTGGAGATCACAGTTGAAAATGTGTTGCTGGTTAAAGCACAGCAGGTCAGGCAGCATCCTTGGATCCTATTCCTTGGATGCTGCCTGACCTGCTGTGCTTTAACCAGCAACGCATTTTCAACCAAAACAAATTTGCAGCCCTGTTTGTTCTTGACTCAGTGAAAGACCACAATGCTAAATAAACATTAAAAAAAACTACCAAGCCAGATTTAATTCTGGGATCTGACTTGTCCAGTCGAAACATTGGATGGCACCATTATGATGTTGTCAGAGCTTTATCATTATGTGGATTATCAAACAGAATCAATTTGAGACAGAACTGTCATCAGAATTTCTGATACATTTCTTTCAGATATGTTGCAACAAAAAGCAGATCTGTCACTGGAAAGAATTATTCAGATGGCTGTCAAAGCTGAAATTTGAAAACAGAATATATTAATGATGCAACAGAAAGTCAACATAGCTCAAGAAATTCACTTGATTCTGTCAACTTTCAAAGGTACAAAAGCATCAAAACACCACAGGATAGACCAACATTTTCTTCAAATCTTTTGCTTCCAAACTTACTGTTCCAAATGAGGAGTTAGAAAACCACGCAGAAAGAAACAATTTCAAGCTTTATCACTTATACAATGTTTATAAGACAATGGGGAAGTTACAGATTCAGAAAGTAGCCACGACTGATTAAACCTATGGAAGCATTTTGAAAGTGATTCGAGTGTCAAACTTATGAAAACAGGTATAAGCATCAAATACAGTTTCCCAAAAGCTATGTTATAAAGAAAAATAAACAGATCTTACAGCACACTTTTAAAAATTCTTTCCTCGCCTGTTCCATGCCTCATTCTCAACATTCTCCAGTGCCTCTGTGATGACTCTGCCGAAGTGATCAAAGCTGAGGAATAAAAGGGCTATTTCACCAGAGGAATGATATGATGAGGTAGGAATGTCATAAAGTAATAGTTAAGAATGTATGTAAAAGCTGAAATGCAGCGACACTGAGAGAAGTAAAAATGCAGAGGAATTAAATTTAAATGTAAGCAATGAAAGAGAAAAGCTAACATTCATGAACTTGCTAGGGCTTCTTTGATAACACCTTCCAAATCTCTGACTTTGACCACATAGAAGATCCTCAGGCAGCAGATTCATGGAAACACCATCACCTGCATGCAGCACCTCATCCTGGCTTGGAGCTTTATCACAATTGCTTCGTTGTCACTGGATCAAAAACCTCCTTAAGAGTCCCTGATTACGTGGCTGCTGTTTTAGAATTAGAATTCCTACTGTGTGGAAGCAGGCCCTTCGGCCCAATAAGTCCAAAGTGTATCCTACCCAGAACCATTCCCCTACATTTACCCTGAATCCTACACCCAACCTATACATCCCTGAGCACTACGGGCAATTTAGCATGGCCAATTCACCTGACCTGCACATCTTTGGGTTGTGGGAGGAAACCGGAGCACCCAGAGCAAACCCACGCGACACGGGGAGAATGTGCAAACTCCACACAGAGTTCTCAAGTTCCTGACTGTTGAATCCTAGCAGTGATGGCACTGAAATCCAGGGTAATAAGATGATCCAGATTACCTGTGCCACTTGCAGCTTACCATCTGCAATGCCAAACAGCTCACCGAGTTCTGACAGGAGTCACCTTAACTCCAGCCGTGGTCCAGCCTAATGTCCAGGATGTGCTGAGAAAAACTTAGACATACAGGGGCAAGATTTGAAAACGTGATAAACATCTTGTGAATAAAAAAATTAAGAAGAATACGTCTACCACCCAATTCTTCTGGTCCTGCTTCAAATTTAAAGAGGGGGTGTTAAGAAGGGGAAGCAACTACAACATCACAAGCAAACCCTGCAAGAACAACCATCCTTGGCTTCAGTGACTCTGAAGGGAGACGCAATAGGAGACAAAGAGGGACACAACCCTAGTTCCACAAATCTCATTGTCATTCTAGATAATCCATGATAGAGGACAGGAAAAATCGTGGCTGCAAGAGCTGCTCTTTTTTTTTGAGGCATTTTCAATGTTAAAGCTGATTTCCTCGAATTCCACAAGAAGTAATTACTGTTTTTAGGCTGTTGCATTGTTTTAGAGCTTTAGGGAAAAATAGATCAAAACAACAGCACCTTTAAAAGGAGGAAGAGACATAAAGGTCATGACCACGTAAGAAGTGAATCACTGAAGAAATAAACCTGTACTGCGGTCTGACCCAGCAGGGAATCTGAGCTGAAAATGTGTTGCTGGAAAAGCGCAGCAGGTCAGGCAGCATCCAAGGAACAGGAAATTCGACATTTCGGGCATAAGCCCTTCATCCTGATGAAGGGCTCATGCCCGAAACATCGAATTTCCTGTTCCTTGGATGCTGCCTGACCTGCTGCGCTTTTCCAGCAACACATTTCCAGCTCTGATACTCCAGCATCTGCAGACCTCACTTTCGCCCAGCAGGGAATCTGCACAGCTGACTGTCTCTGCTGTTAGATTTCAAGTATCTCTGGACATCAGAATTCCTCTTAGAAAAGTAAATGCACAGTCACATTCACAGCTGACCTTGGAGAAACCTGTGTGTGGGTGAGCTCACAGCAAGGGAGCAGCTAAGCGGCTAGTTTTTAAAGTGTAACATTACTGTTTATTTGCTGTAAATCTACAATATTGAGTGGAGTGGGTTCTATTTGGATTATATGTTTTTATTGAGATCTACCTCATGATTAAACTTTAAAAATATAAAACATAGATACTTAGTTAGCCTGGAGCAGTGTTTTTTAGAGCAGTGGGACTGTGTTATTATCTGGGTCTGTCAATTGTTAAGGAGCGAAGACAGCCTTTAGTAGAGTGATGTGCTCTTCCTGTCAGATTAGGGAGCGTTTCCACCTTACTAATAATTAGGTCTGCAGGAAGCTATTTGGTTGCAAATCCCATTGGATCGCTTGGATTGGTTGCAGCAGCAGGTAGAGACAATGAGGAATTTACAGGAGCTGGTGAATGCTGTCAGGCAGATGGGTTAACTCCAGGAAAGGTAGGAGGGATTGGCTGGTAGTGCAGGAGTCTTCTGTGGCTATCTTCATCTCAATCAAGTATGCTGTGCTGGAAAATGTAAGGGGTGTTGGACTCTCAGGGGAATGTAGCACATACAGCCGAGTTTCTGTTACCAAGACTGTCTCTAATGTAACAAGGGGTATGCTAGGTTCAAAGCAATCGATTGTGATAGAGGATTCTTTGGTCAAAAGGACAGACAGTGTGGCCAACAGTGAGACACCAGAATGGTTTGTGGCCTCCCTGGTGCCAGGGTCAAGGATATCTCGGAAAGGATATAGAATGTTCTCCAATGGAAGAGGGACCAACAGGAGGTTACTTTACACATCACAACTAACAACATAGGAAGAGAAAAGGACATGATTCTGGGAGATAATAAATGAGGCTAGGCAGGAATTTAAAAATGAAGTCCTATTCCCGGTGCCAGGAGCTACTGAGGGTCGGACTAGCAGGATAGAGCAGATGAATATGTGACTCAGGAGCTGGCTGGGAGAATGATTAACATTTTGGATTACTGGAATCTCTTCTGGAGTACAAGTGACTTGTATAAGAAGGATTGATTGCACCTGAATTGGAAGGGGACTCCTCTGGTAGGAAAATTTGCTGGAGCTGCTTGGGAGGATTTAAACCAATAAGGTGGTGTGGTGGGATCCTGGGAGATGGTGAGGAAACAGAGCAGTCTGAGACCGAATCAGTTGGGAAAAGGAGCAAGTCAAACAATCAGGGCAGGCAGGAACAAAGGTAGAGAACGAAATAGGACTGATGAATTAAACTGCATTTATTTCAATGCAAGAGGTCTAACAGGGAAGGCAGATCAACTCAGGCCACATTCAGGAACATGAGACTGGGATGTGATAGCAATTACAGAGACCCGGCTCAGAAATGGTTAGGATTGGCAGCTTAGGAAAATGCTGTTGGAAGGATAGAAAGACAGGCAAGAGAAGAGGGGGAGAAGCGTTTTTGATTGGAGATGACATTATGGCTGTTCTTAGGGAAGATATTCTTGGGAATACATCCAGCGAAGTTATTTGGGAGGAACTGAGAAATAAGAAAGGGATGATCACCTTATTGGGATTACACTATAGATCCCCAACCCAATAGACAGTGAGAAATTGAGAAACACATTTGGGAAGATGATCTCAATTATCTGTAAGAATAATAGGGTGATTATGGTAGAGAAGTTTAAAGCTCCAAACGTAGACTGGGACTTCCATAATGTGAGGGCTCAAATGGAGAGAAATTTGTTAAGTGGGTACAAGAAAATTTTCTGACTCAGTATGTGGGTGTACCTACTAGAGAAGGTGCAAAAACAATAAGGCAGGCAGGTGACTGAAGTGTCAGTGGGGGGAGTACTTTGGGGCCAGTGATCATAATTTTATTAGTTAAAGTTCTAAATTGGAGGAAGGCCAATTTTAACAATATTAGGCAAGAACTTTCAAAAGTTAACTGGGGACAGATGTTTGCTGATAAAGGAATGGCTGCAAAATGGGAAGCCTTCAAAAATGAGGAAACAACAGTCTAGAGATGGTATGTTCCTGATCGGGTGAAAGGCTGGTAGGTGTAGTGAAGGCTGAATGTCTAGCAAAGTTGAGGCTTTGGTCAAGAGAAAGAAGGAAGTGTGTGTCAGGTATAGACGGCAGGAATTGAGTGATTCCCTAGAAGAGTATAAAAGCAGTAGGAGTATACTTAAGAGGGAAATGAGGAGGACAAAATGGGGACATGAGGTAGTTTTGGCAAATAGGATTAATAAGGATTCTACAAATGCATGAAGGACAAAAGGTGAACTAGGGAGAGAATAGGGCCCCTCAAAGATCAGCAAGGCAGCCTAGGTGTAGAACTGCAGAAGATGGGGGAGATACTACACAAATATTTTGCATCAGTGTTTGATGTGGAGGATAGAGAAGGTGGGGAAATAAGTAGTGACATTTTGAAAAATGTCCATATTACATAGGTGGTGTTGCTGGACAGCTTAAAATATGCAAATGTGTGTAAGTCCCCAGGACCTGATCAGGTGTACCTAGAACACTGTGGGAAGCTAGGGAAGTGATTGCTGGGCCCCTTGCTGAGATATTTGTATCATCGATAGCACAAGTGAGGTGCCAGAAGACTGGAGGTTGGCTAACGTGTTGCCACTGTTTAAGAAAAGTGGTAAGGACAAGCCAGGGAGCTATAGACCAGTGAGCCTGACATCAGTGGTGGGCAAGTTGTTGGAGGGAATCCTGAGGGACAGGCATTTGGAAAGGCAAGGACTGATTAGGATAATGATTATGGCTTTGTGGATGGGAAGTCATTTCTCGATCAAGTTTTTTGAAGAAATAACAAAGGGGATTGTTGAGGGTAGAGCAGTGGAAGTGATCTATATGGATTCCAGTGAGGCATTCAACAAGGTTCCTCATGGTAGACTGGTAAGCAAGGTTAGATCACATGGAATAGAGGGAGAACTAGCCATTTGGCTACAGAACTGGTTCAAAGGTAGAAGACAGAGGGTGGTGGTGGAGGGTTGTTTTTTCAAAGAAGAGGCCTTTGACCAGCAGTGTGTCAAAAGGATCAGTGCTGGTTCCACTCCTTTAGGTCATTTATATAAATGATTTGGATGTGAGCATAGGTGGAATGGTTGATAAGTTTGTAGATGACACCAAAGTTGGTAGTGTAATGTAGTGAACAGCGAAGAAGGTTACCTCAGAGCACAACGGGACCTTGATCAGATGAGCTAATGAGTGGAGAAGTGGCAGTTGGAGTGTAATTCTGATAAATGTGAGGTGCTGCTTTGTGGAAATGCAAATCAGGGTAGGACCAATGCACTTAATGGTAGGGTCCTGGAGAGTACTGGATAGGTATATGAGTAGGAAGAGCTTACAGGAATATGGGCCAAGTGCTGGCAAATGGGACACAATTAATTCAGGATATTTGGTCGGCATGGGTGAGTTTGACTGAAGAATCGGATTCCGTGATACATATCTCTATGATTCTATGACACTATTTCCTTCTACTCTCTGAAAGACAGTGCAGCCATTGATTAAAGATATTGGGAGCTATCCTCACCACAATGTGTCATCTGCTAGGGCAGAGCTTATGCTCTAAAGGGCTGATGGGCATCCATTCTAGTCACTGTCAAGGTCATAGGTGTCTTGAATTTTTATGCTGGCAGCTCATTTCATGGAACAATCGGGGACGAGTGTGACATCTCCCCACCTTCCACACTTGAATGTACCCAGGAAGTCACTGATATCAGTGTACTGCAAACCACAGCTGTTTGTGTCATTCCTCCATGACAAGGAAAGCCATTCTCTACCATCTCTGGCTTCTCCCAGACACTAGATGTTATTGACCGTACCCACTTCTTTGAGTGTCCCAAACTCCAACCAGTGGAGTTCATCAACGGCTATGTCTTCCACCCGATCAGTTTTTTGTGATGATTAATGCCAAATCTTGAAGGTCTAAGCTAGTTATTCCGGGACTTACCGTGATTCCTATGTACTAAAGGACTCACAGGTTCCAGCATCCTTTCAAGGTCCTACTGGATGGTTACTGGGAGACTATGAACACAACTGATGACACATTAACAAAACCCTTATAAAGACACAGGATGACAAAACAGTGCTGGTCACACTGCACAGTAGCCACAGTAGAGTAGACAATAGGCCTCCATAACATGACATTTTGATACCTGAACCAATCTGGTGGTGGGAGTTTGGGGTGTAGCACAGAAGGCATGTGGAACATCATCGTGGTTTGTTGTGTTCTTTACAAATGGTAATGACAAAGACAGGGGGGTACTCTGAATGCATACAAAACAGGGGTTCAGCATGCACGTTCTGAGGGTAAAGATGTGGATTAAGACGTGCACAAAGATGCCCATGCAAGGCTGTATGACACAGCAATACATTTGTCAAATGGAAGAAGCAAGAAGGAGCCTCATTGAAATTCACTTCCAGGATGAATGATCTGCAAATAAAAGGTCAGGGAAGTAGGTGTGAAAGTATTATTAGAACTTATGCCAATTAAAAATGCATGGTGCAGTCCTCGCTTTCGCCCAATTAGGAATGCGTCTGTACCGGCGTTAATGGGAGAGGAGGGTAGCACAGCACTTTGATGTTAATGGGTTGTTGACATTGAAGCCTCCCCATGTCTCCCTCTTCCTCCTATTCTTCTCTGGGCTGATTGAAAATGTTCTCCTTTCAATGAGAAAGGAAACTTCTGTTTACCCCCTGCCTGTTGATCTTGACCCTCTCTATCCGTTTATGGGCCAGTTCTTCCTGTGATGAGGAGGGGGCAGGGACTGAAAGGATGGAAGAGCAGTCAGTGCCAAGGCAGAAGGAGGAAATGCAAATGACAGGAAAAGTTCACAGTTATTGGGAAGAGATGGGTAAAAGCTTTTCCAGTAGATATGATTCAGGCAATATTTGGAACCCACAGACCTTGGTGAGAGAGGTATGGAGTAGCAGCATTGGAGGGAGCCTGAGTCTCTGTAAGTGAAGCTGCAGAGAGAAGACACTTACCCTTGTGGGAACATTAGCTTTCTTCCTGTATTGCTGTGCGTTTCATTCAATCTGAGACATAACCTCGACTCAGGTTTGTATTTACAGGCTGGTTCAGTATGTCAACATGGCTTCCTTCAGCAGTCTGCAGAAATAAGGACAGCCACTCCAGGTCCCTGTCCACCAGTGGGGAGCTAGCTGGCTGATTGGGTCGTTTCCTTAGTGGTATTTGTTGAGCACCACAGTGTGATGGGGCAGTTCCTACTCTGCATTGTCTGAAGTGGTGGGCAGCTGCATTAGTGCCAGAGGCCCTGGTATTTCCATCTCTCCTGTCAGGCAATGCCACAAGGAAGTCACCATGATGCATAATTAATAAGGTAAAGAGTGGAAGATTACGTGAGAATCATTGCTCTCAGAAATGGTGGACTGAGCAACTACTGAAAATGGGAAAATTCAGTCGTTTGTGATCTCCAGTTTCAGGAGATTTTCGTCCTTGATCACTTCAGCTCAGTAATGCCTTGTAGTGACTTGGTGCTTCTGTTTCAGCTTCATTCCTTGTCAGATCATTCCCTATGATTTTGCTTGAACTGCTTTAAAGGCAAGTAAATATTTGCAATTGATGTAATTCCAGTACTGTGGTGATTTCACTTCAGGATCATTGATTTCAACAGACCATGATTAGATGTCAAGCAGTGACTGAATAAACACATTGGAATGCATTTCATTGTGAACAAATGCTTCTGGGCAAAGAATGGCTTGAATTTTTTTTGGGTAGTTCTGACTCCTGCAGCGCAAATGGAAATAGAGTAAAAGGAAACCACTTCTACCAACAGATGGGAATGTGTTGCTGGGCAAGCACAGCCAGTCAGGCAACATCCAAGGAGCAGCAGAATCGACGTTTTGGGCATAAGCCCTTCATCAGTAATGAAGATCTCCAGCATTCTTCCTGTGAACTCTTCCTGTCATTGAGTCATGGAGTCATAGAGATGTATACAGCACGGAAATAGACCCTTCGGTCCAACTCGTCCATGCCAACCAGATATCCCAACCTAATCTAGTCCAATTTGCCAGCACTTGGCCAATATCCCTCTAAACTCTTTCGATTCATATACCCATCCAGATACCTTTTAAAAGTTGTAATTGTGCCAGTCTCCACCTGGATGGGATGCTCTTCAGAGGGTAGGTGTGGACTTGATGGGCCAAAGAGTCTGCTTCCACACTGTAGGGATTCTATGGCAAGATAGGATGGCGAATGTCAAGAAAGAAATAAAGTATAGTTTAAAAGAAAGTTTCATAGCACCTTTAACAACAATTCAATTTTAAAGGATGGAGAATCTACATTTGAAAACATAACTTTTCAGTGCTACAGAGGCTGTATGCCAATTATATTAGTGCTGATCACACTGATAGAATTGCACAACATTTTCTGATATATTTCATGGGTAACCAGTAGGGTATTGAAACTTCACACTCCTGCATGGATTTCAATATCTTGTCTATTACATGGATCACCTGCAGAGAAGAAGAGCAATTCAGACAGCAACTTCTAGATTTTCATGTACATGTGTGGCCACTGCAAGTTGCTAGTTGATTTGGTCCACTATGACGATAAGCACTGTTGATCAGCCTTACCATTATTCTCAATGCAACAATCTCGCCCTTATCCAACAAGAACAAGGCTTTAGACAGTGGCATTCTATTCATTGCCTGTGACTGGTGATGCACTGAGTCATTTGCATTTCCAACATCTCATCACCTTTCCTCCTTCTGCCTTGGCACTGACTGGCTTTCCATCCCCTCAGTCTCTCCGCCCTTGTCATCGTAGGAAGAACTGGCCCATAACCAAGTAGAGATGGTCAAGATCAACAGGCGGGGGGAGGGGGGGGTGAACAGAAGTTTCCTTTCTCTTTGAAAGGAGAACATTTTCAATCAGCCCAGAGAAGAATAGGTGGAGGGAGATATGGGGAGGCTTCAACGTCAAAACAACCCATTAACGTCAAAGTGCTGTGCTACACTCCTCTCCCATTTCTCCAGCAGCTGCAGTCCTCAATTTCTCCTTGTTGATTTCAGCCTCACTGCGAAGCCTCTTCCAAGGATGCCTACCTTGAGAAGTTCATTCCAACATCTGTAGTCCTCACTTTCTCCTATCAACAGATGTGCCAGATTCAATGTGATTGTTGAGAGAACCAAATGCAATACAAGAACTTTTTTATACTCAGCCCGTTATGGTGATTCAGAACATACTGCCTGAAATTGTGGTGGACAATGATTCATAGAATCTTAGAATCCCTACAGGGTGGAGACAGGCCATTCAGCCCACCAAGATTCCACACCAACCCTCTGAAGAACATCCTACCCTGACCCACAATCCTCACCCTATTCTTATAACTGTATTTCCCATGGCTAATCCAACTGACCTGCACATCATTGGACTGTGATGAAGGAAACTCACATAGTCACAGGGAGAATGTGCAAACTCCACAGATGGAGGCAGTTGTCTGAGGGTGGAATCAAACCCAGGTCCCTGATGCGGTGAGGTGGCAGTACTAACCATTGAACCACTGTACCATCCAATCTGATTCAATGAAACCATTGAAAAAAAAGGAATAAATGCTTGAAAACAATACAAATTGATGCTTAGGGAAAAAAAAGAACAAGTGAATGGGACTAATTCAATAGTTTTTTCATAAGCCAGCACAGACAAAGGATAAGAATAGCTTTCTTCACTGCAGTGCCATGCCATGATTCCATCACACAACTCCCTCGAACCAAATTAACATTTTACAACCACTGCTTATTGATCAATTGTTTCAAGGATATTTTATTTAAAGTAGCATGAGATTACGTTTCTGAGAATTGCCCTCGGCAAACAAAGAAGAAACTTGTCTTCTGGGCAATGTTTTTCTGATTAGACCTGTGTTTTAGCAGCACACAGCCAGTCAAGTGAACAATGTGAACCCAAAATATTTGCTTTGCTTGTTACTTCTCTCAACAAAAGAAAACTAGCAAGTAAACAAAACAAAAAGCTTGACTGGAAAAATGACAACATCAAGCACTGAAACTCAAAAGAAAAAATAATTGTCACCCAAAAAATTTTAATGTCTAAATACACTGGCAGGAGAGAAATTTATGTTCCATTGTGTTGCATAATGATGAATGCACCTGCTTTACCTGCTGGCGTTTCTGGTCTGTGACAGACAACATTTGGTGAAGCTTGAAGTTCCCAGCATTGAAATCGACTGCGGGCTCAGTATTTACTCTGAGATCCTGGAAGCATTGAGTATATTCAGGAACATTCTTCTAACAGTTTTAGCTTTGACTCTCCAGTATTTTCAGGATTTCTTTTAATATGTTTGTTGTTTTTTCTCTCGTAACCTCAGGGCAAAAAGTGTTGTCTCAATGAATATTCTTTTGGAAAGTGCCCGTTTGAATTTTACGAACATTCTTAAGAAAATAACGGCAACACTTTGCGTAAGCTCAAGGGCAAATGAAAAGGGCTTGCTCAATGATGCATATCTATTTATCCACCAATCTAGCAGCTTCTCCATCTATCTACTGACCTGTCTGCCCATGGGTATGTGTACAGAGAGTCACCATTAAAACAAGCATCTACATTGTCTTTACTTACCTCACAAAGATATTGGACATGGTCAGTAAAGAATGACTCTGAAAAAATGCTTCTCATTTCGGTGTTTGGACAGATTAATTGAAATAATCAAACAATTTGTAATGATGGCATTATGAACTAAAGCAACTGAAGATGGTTGGGCTTAGGACACTACCCTGAGGAACCTTTGTGAAAATGTCCAAGAGCTGAGATGACTGACCTCCAACAACTTCAACCATCTTCCTATGTGCCGGGAATGAATTAAACCAGTGGACGGTTTATCCTCTGATGCCCGTGATTTCACTTTTACTGAGGCTCCTTGGTCAAATGTGGTCTTGATGTCAAGGGCTGTCACTCTCACCTCACCTCTGTAATTCAGCTCTTCTGTTCATGTTTTGAACTAAGGCTGTAATGAGATCAGAAGCTGAGTTGCCCTGGTAGAACCCAAACTGTGTAACACTGAGCAGGTTATTGCTGAGCATCGATGGGTAGATGCCAGTTTTGAAACTGAACAGGAAGAGCTTGGCTAGGGGAGTGGCAAGTTCGGGAGCACAGGTCATCATAATTATTACGGGATGTGGTCAGGGCCCACAACCCTTGCAGTATCCAATGCCTCTTCCTTGATAACATGTGGAGTGAATCGAGTTGGCTGAAGACTGCGCTCTGTAATGCTGGGGACCACTAGAGGATGCACTTAACACTTCTGACTGAAGGTTGGTGCAAATCCTTCAGCCTTATCCTTTGCTCTGATGTTTTGGAGCACTTCCATCATTGAGAATGGGATATTTGTTGAACCTCCTCCTCCAGTGAATTGTTTAATTGTCCATGACTGTGGCAGGACTGCAGATTTGCAATCCGATTTGTTGGTTGCAGGATCACTTAGCTCCGTCTATTCGTTGAAACTTCTGCTGTTTGCCACACAAGTAGTCCTGTTTGGCAGCTTCACCAGGTTGACAACTCATTTTTAGATATGCCTAGTGCCCTCCTGCACTCTTCATCGAAGCAGTTTGATGGTAATTGTTGAGAGGGCAATATGTCAGGCCATGATGCTGCAGATTATGTTGGACTACAATTTTGCTGCTGTTAATGGTCCACAGTGCTTCATTGATGCCTAGTCTTGACTTGCTAGATTTGTGCAAAGTTTGTTCTGTATGGCACAGTGATAGTGCCGCACAACATGCTGGAGGGTATTCTTAATGTGAACGCAGGGCTCGGTCTCCAGAAGGACTATGCGGTGGTCACGCTTACTGATATTGTCATGAACAGATGTACCTGGAGCTGGCAGAATGGGAACAATGAGGTCAAATATAATTTTCTCTTGTATTGGTGCTGTTAACATCTGCTGCAGACCCAAACAGCAGTCATGTCCTTCAGGATCTGACCAGTTCAATCGGTAGTGCTGCTCCTGAGCCAGTCTTGGTGGTAGATATTGAAATACCTTACACAGAGTACATTTTGAACCCTTGTTTCAGTATTTCCTCCAAGTGCTGTTTATCTTGGAGGATAACTGATTCATCAGCTAAGAGAAGATGATGCGTGGTAATTAGCAGGAGTTTTCCTTGCCCATGTTTAACCTGAAGCCATGACATTTCATGGGGTGTGCTGTCAAAGTTGAGGACTCCTAGGGAACTCCCTGCTGATGGTATACCAGTGTGACATCACCTCTGCTAGGTCAGTCCAGTTGGTGGGACATATCCAGGGATGGAGACGGCTGCAGCTGGGACATTTGTCTGTGACGTATGGTTCTGTGAGTATGACTATGTCAACTCCCCCAATGTTGACATGAGCCCCCAGGTGTTAGTAAGCAGGACTCTTCAGGGTTGACAGGACTGTGTTGACTACTGTCATTTCCAGTGCCTAGGTCAGTGCCACCTGGTCTGTCCAATTTTGTTTCTTTGTTGAGATTTCGTAACAATTGAAACAACTGCATGGCTTGTTAGGCCATTTCAGAGGGCTGTTGAGAATCAACCGCATTGCTGTGGGTCTGAAGTCACATGCAGTGGCCAGACCAGGTGAGGATGGCAGATTTCCTCTCCAGAAGGACATTAGTGAGCCAAATGGGTTTTCCAATAATCAACAACAGTTTCACGGTCATCAGTAGATTATTAATTCCAGATTTTGCTTTAATATTGAAACAATCCTGCATCTAGCCTGACCTGTACTTAAGAATTGTGTAAGTTTAATTCAGATCCCCTCTCATGCTGCTAAATTCAAGTGAAGACAGGCCCTGTCAAACCAAGCTCTCCTGACAGGACAGTCCCTATTGGCCTTTGGAATCCCTCTGTGGTAGGCATATTCTTTCTTAGGTCGGGAGACCAAATGGTATGCAATACTTCAGAACTGGTCTCATTAGGACTTACGAACTGCAAGAAGACGTCCCTACTTCTGAAGTCAAATCCTCTTGCAATGAATGCTTACATGTCAATATCACCAGCTGTATGTCAGTCTATTTTCATTGAGTTTAGATCAGAGTGGTGCTGGAAAAGCACAAAAGGTCAGGCAACATCTGAGGAGCAGGAAAATCAATGTTTCAGGCAAAAGCCCTCACTTTCACCTACTTTCATTGAGTGGTGTACAAGGGCACCCAGATTCCTTTAGACATCCACAATTCTCAACATATCATCATTTAAATCTTTCTGCCTGACATCAGTGGTGGGCAAGTTGTTGGAGGGAATCCTAAGGGACACGATGTACATGTATTTGGAAAGGCAAGGACTGATTAGGGATAGTCAATATGGCTTTGTGTGTGGGAAATCATGTCTCACAAACTTAATTGTGTTTTTTGATGAAGTAACAAAGAAGATTGATGAGGGCAGAGCAGTGGATGTGACCTATATGGACTTCAGTAAGGCGTTCGACAAGGTTTCCCATGGAGACTGGAGAGCAAGGTTAGATCTCATGGAATACAGGGAAAACTAGCCATTTGGATACAGAACTGGCTCAAAGGTAGAAGACAGAGGATGGTGGTGGAGGGTTGTTTTTCAGACTGGAGGCCTGTGACCAGTGCCATAAGGATCAGTGCTGGGCCCTCTACTTTTTGTCATTTATATAAATGAGTTGGATGCAAGCATAAGAAATATAATTAGTAAATTTGCAGATGACACCAAAATTGGAGGTGTAGTGGACAGTGAAGAGGGTTACGTCAGATTACAACAGGATCTTGACCAGGTGGGGCAATGGGCTGAGAAGTGGCAGATGGAGTTTAATTCAGATAAATGTGAGGTGCTGCAGTTTGGGAAAGCAAATTTTAGCAAAACTTATACACTTAATGGTAAGATCCTAGGGAGTGTTGCTGAACAAAGAGATCTTGGAGTGCAGGTTCATAGCTCCTTGAAAGTTGAGTCACAGGTAGATAGGATAGTGAAGAAGGCGTTTGGTATGCTTTCCTTTATTGGTCTGAGTATTGAGTACAGAAGTTGGGAGGTCATGTTGCAGCTGGACAGGACATTGGTTAGGCCACTGTTGGAATATTGCATACTATTCTGGTTTCCTTCTTATCAGAAAGATGTGGTGAAACTTGAAAGGGTTCAGAAAAGATTTACAAGGATGTTGCTAGGGTTGGAGGATTTGAGCTATAGGGAGAGGCTGAACAGGCTGGGGCTGTTTTCTTTGGAGCGACGGAGGCTGAGAGGTGACCTTATAGAGGTTTATAATATTATGAGGGGCATGGATAGGACAAATAGACAAAGTTTTTTCCTTGGGGTCAGGGAGTCCAGAACTAGAGGGCATAGGTCTAGGGTGAGAGGGGAAAGATATAAAAGGCACCTAAGCAGCAACTTTTTCACACAGAGGGTGATATGTGTATGGAATGAGCTGGTGGAGGCTGGTACAATTGCAACATTTAAGAGGCATTTGGATGGGTATATGAATAGGAAGGGTTTGGAGGGATATGGGCCAGGTGCTGGCAGGTGGGACTAGATTGGGTTGGGATATCTGGTCGGCATGGACGGGTTGAACCAAAGGCTCTGTTTCCATGCTGTACATCTCTATGACTCGAAAACATGTAACGTCTCATTTAGCCACGGTATACTGCAACAGCATATTTTTGCCACTGTCTTAACTTGTCTAAATTAGCAAGTTAGGGATTGTTGCATTTGGTTTCATCATACGGGTCATTTATAATTAAGTGGAATCCAAACACTGATGCTTCCAGTACCCCACTGGTCATTTCCTCCTACCCAGAAAAAGATCCATTTATTCCCAACCTCTGTTTCCTGTCTGTCATCTGAATCTCAATCAATGATAGAATGTTATCTCCTTATCTCAAGTGCTTTAACTTTGCTCACTAACCACTTCAATAAGCATTTATCAAAAACCTTTTGAAAATAAAAATCCATTACATCCTCTGGTTCTTCATTAACTATTCTTCTTGTTACATCCTCACAAAACTCCAGGAGATTGGTTAAGTAAGATTTGTCAATTCATGCACAAATTCTTTAAATAACAGCCATTACCAATCCATGGCGAACCCTATTATTAAGGTCTCCCAATATATCCTTGTCAACTTGTACCCTTAAAGTACCCTTTATTTACATTCAGGACCTTGGTTTCAGATTTGACTACTTCATCATCTTAAATGAGAAATTCTACCCTATTATGTCTTTCCAATGGGCCTGCACAGCAAGGCTGTTAATTAATCCTTTCTCATTCTACAGGATCCCATCGAGAATGGCCTGTTCTTTCATTGCTTCTTCCATGTCTTGGTATAAGCAAAATCATGTACACATGCAGGAAGCTCTTGTCCACAATACCATTGTTTGTTTGATTTAACAAATCTACGTGTAAATAAAGGTCACCATGATTACAATTGTAGCCTTATTGCATTCATCTTTAGTTCCTTGTCTAATGCTGTTTCTTATGTTTCCACTACTATCCAGGGACCTATAGAGAACCCCCCAAGAACATTTTCTGCTCCTTGATGTTTCTCATCTCCATCCAAACAGATTCTACATGGTACGTTTCTGAGCCAATATCCCTCTTTACTATTGTTTTGATTGACTCGTTTACTAACAAGATAAATACACCTCCTTTCTCTTTATGTCTGCCCTTCTTAACTAATGAATACCCTTGGATGTTCAGTTCCTATAGTTGCTAGATTTGCTCGAGTCACTCAGGTTATTTTAAACTAGTCTGGGAGAAGGGAAATAAAAGAGAACGTTGAGGACAATCTGTAGATGGCCCTACATGAGAAGGGCCAATACTTGACCTCCTTTTGGGAAGGCAGGGCAAATAATGGAAGTGTTAGCAGGGGCCACACTTTGGAACCAGTGACCATAATTCCATTAATTTTAAAATAACCTATGGAAAAAAGATAGACCTGGTCCACATGCTAAAGTTATAAATTGGGGCAAGGCCAATTTTGATGGTCTGGGATAAGAACTTTCAAAAGTTGTTTCGTGGAGACTGTTTGCAGGCAAAGGGATGTCTGGTAAATGGGAGGCTTTCCAAAGTGAGCTAATGAGAACTCAGTGCCGGCATGTTCCTGTCAGAGTGAAGTGTAAGGCAGGCAGCATTAGGGAACCCTTGATGACTAGAGTCAGTGAGGCCCTGGTCTTGAAATATAACGAGGCTTCTGACATGTAAAGGTAGCTGGGATCAAGTGAATTCCTTGAGGAATATAGAGGGTGTCAGAGTACACTCAAGAGAGAAATCAAGAGGGATAAAGGGGGACACGAGATAAGGTAAATGAGAATACAAAGAGATTCTACAAATACATGAAAAGTGAATGAGTACCAAGGGAGAGAATAGGGCCTCTTAAAGATCAGCAGGGCTATCTACATTTGGAGCCATAAGAGAAAGATACAATTCTAAATTAATATTTCTCATTAGTATTTACAGTTGAGAAAGGTATGGATGCTAGGGAACTTTGGGAAACAGATAGTGATGTCTTGAAGAGAGTCCACATTATGGAAAAGGAGGTGCTGGGAGTCTAAAAACACATTAAGACTCGTGTTAAATCATTGGGATCTGATGGAGTGTATCACAGGCTTTGTAGGAGGCCAGGGCAGAAATTGCGAGGCCCTTGCAGAGATATTTGTATCATTGGCAGCCATGAGTGAAGTGCCTGAAGATTGGAGGGTGACTAATGTTGTGCCATTATTTAACAAAGGTGCAGGGAACTGCCTGGGAACCACAGACTGGTGAGCCTAATGTCTGTGGTGGTTAAATGCTCAAGGGGATTCTGAGGGACCGGACATTTGGAGAGGCAAAGATTAATTTGGGACAACCAGCATGATCTTGTGCATGGGAAATCATCTTTCATAAATTTGATTGAGATTTTTGAAGGGGCAACCAAAAACGCAAATGAGGACAGTGGAGTAGGTGTTATTGACATGAACTTGAATTTGGCCTTTAACAAGGTGCCACATGTAGGTTGGTGAGTATTATTGAAACTCACAGAATCCAATTGGGTACAAAATTGGTGTGATGATAGAAGACAGAAAGTGGTAATAGAGGGTTCTTTCTCAGACTGGAGGCCTGTGACCAACGGTGTGCCATGGGGATCGGTACTGGATCCACTGTTATTCATCATTTATATAAATGATTTGGATGAGCATTTAGGAGGTATGGTCAGTAAGTTTGGAGATGGATAGCAAGATTGGTGGTATGGTGGACAGTGGATAAGGTTACCTGGGAATGCAGTGAGATCTTAATCGACTGGGCCAATGAGCTGAGGAATAGCAGATGGAGTTTACTTTAGATAAATGCAAGGGGGTGCATTTTGGTAAAGCTAACCAGATAGGACTTGCACAGTCAATGGTAGGGTGCTGGGGAGTATTAGAGAGTAAAGAGATCGAAGGGTACAGATTTATAACTCCTTGAAAATGAAGTCACGGGAGACAAGGCAGTAAAGAAGGTTTTCGGCATGCTAGCTTTCATTGGTCAGGGCATTGAGCATAGGAGATGGGAAGTCTTGTTGCAGCTGTACAATTTGTTGATGAGGTTACATTTGGAGTACTAAGTGCAGTTTTGATTGCCCTACTATAGAAAGGATTTTATTAAACTAGAAAGAGTGCAGAAAAGATTTACTAGGATGTTACCTGAACTGGAAGGTTTGTGCTATGAGTGGTTAGATGGACTGGGACTGTTTTCCCTGGAGCATAGTAGACTGGGGGGTGACCTTATACAGGAATACAAAATCTTGAAAGGCATAAATAAGGTAGATAGTGGACAACTTTTCCACATGGTAGTGGAGTCTAAAGCTAGAGAGCACAGGTTTAAAATGAGAGGGCAGAGATACAAAAGAGTACAGAGGTACAATTTCTTTCACACAGAGGGTGCTTAGAGTCTGGAATGGGCTGCCAGGGGTAGTTGCGGAAGTGAGTACAATTTCATCATTTAAGAAACATTTAGACTGGTACATGGATGGGGTAGGTATGGAGGGGTATGGACAAAACACAGGCAAATGGGACTAGTTGGGCTGAAGGGCCTGTTTTCATATTGTAGACTTCTATGACTCTATGGTCATCCTGCAGCCATGTCTCTGTAATTGCAATTATATCAAAACCACTTACACCTATTTGCACAACTAATTCATCTACCTTATTGCAAATGCTTTGTGCATTAAGACACATAATCTTTAGACTTGCCTTTTTAACCTCATTAAATATTTTGCACTATGGCCCCATTTGTTTTCATCTAAAGAGATATTCATTAACACTGATGGTGATTTATGCATAAGCAATGTTTCATTTTGTGAATAAATCTACAACTCAATAAAGATTGACTTCTGGTCTTCTCCACCGTCTGGCAGTGAGAAGTTGAGCATTATTATGGGATGGATTTTAAGGGGCAAACTTAATTGTTTTAAGATGGGAGCTCTGTCCATATTACAATCGAACTGACAGACAATTTTAACACAGCAACTCTGTAGTCCCAGCAGAGCTGTCTGAAATGGAACCACAGATAGGACTACAGGCAGTACCAGAACACTGAGTGACCCAGGCAAGTCTAATGTGGGGCTGTAAGCAGTGAAGGGGTACACTACTGAGATTCTGATCCCAGAGAGAAGGTTAAGCGAGGTATGACTAGGGATAATGAGATCTGTCTCCAATGGATGCCAGTAATTTACAAAACAGGCCGCCTTCCTCTCATCTGTCCAACTCCATACCTAAAACCAATGTTGAAAGATTCTGGGCTTCCCGGGTGTTATAGGCTTCACCCTGTTGTTTAAGGCAGTTGGTACCTGCAAGGGTTAACTGACATCACAAGATAGGCCCAGCCCATTTTATATAAAAGACTAATTCTGGAAGGGGCTAACCAGGGTCACTCGATTTGTTTTTAATATATTCACCAGAATTGAAGTGTGTCCTAAGTGCAACTTTGCTGTAGTTAATATTCTTATTGTTGAAGCTTGTAGATAAAGTAGTAAAGTATACTTATTAAACTGAACCGATTGCCTTACATTTCAGATGTTATGCAAATAAATGGTTAAGTAATATGTAATAAATGTTTACTGCTTAAATCAAGACAGTCTATCTTCTGCTTAAAGCATCCTTCCCCATATGCATCTTAGTAGCTTGTTTAATATCAACAAGAACTATTGCTGACAATTCATTTACCCATAATACATTGGCAGACTAGAAACCAACATAATAAGACAACCCACTAAGGGTAAGATAACAGGAGATGCTTGGATAGGACCCAAAATGATCATCAACTGGACACTTATCCACCTGGTCCCAGAGCAGGTGGGTAAGCCAATGCCTCTCATTTCCCCTTAACATTTCTGGCAGATTGAAGGCAAGAAGTTGGGATGGGCACCCATTGGAATTTACGTGTCCCTCCACCTTTAGATTCAGTAGGAGAGTATAACCCAGCCCTATGAGTCCCACTGCATTCCTAATACTAACTGAGGAAATCTCACACCTAAAAAAGAAATCAACATTCTTGAGCTGATAATCCATGGTCAAACTACAAATGATCATTCTGAGCAAAAAATAGATCTTTTTAGTCTCAAAGAACCCAGAGGAGAAAGTGAAATAATAATTTGGTCATTTTCTTTGCTGTTGAAGAACAAGTAAATGAATGATTAAGAACAAAAAGCTCTCATCAAACAATCCATGAAACTGTTGTGGTATGTCTACTGGGCTTAATTGTTTTCTGGGTTAGTTTGTATCTGATGAAAAATAAATATAATAGAGGTAATTAATATACATATGGAGCACTTAGAAAGGGATGTTTAGGGAGACAGAAAGGCATGCTTGAAATGTAACTGAAAGGTTGCTGATTGACAAGTACAGCAATGCCACTCCAATGTGTAAAGCCTGCTAAGGGTCATACATACTGATGTGATTATTTCATTGTAATTAACTGTTGGCTGTCGCTCCACTCTACCTGTAGTGATTACGGCACAAGCTTTATCATTCAGTGTGAAGCTCATCACACATCAACAGCATATGCAGAGTGCACCACCTGTATGAATAAGTTTGTCCTTATTATAGAGTGTAAAGCAACATTTACGATTGGTGACGTTAACAGCGAGAAACAGAGCACATTCATGTTAGATTCCATGTTTCACTTTATGATGCAAGTATTAACACAGCTTTAATGAGAGATTAATCCCTCTATTTAAACAGGAGGTAAAGGAATGTGATTATTTTCGTGTCAATTAATTGTCTGGTATTTTTGCCAGTGTTATGCTAAAGCTGAGTTTTATTCACAACCTATGGAATGATTTAGGTTGGTCTCTGATTTAGTTGACATTTTGTATTTGATATGATTTCCTTGGTGAGTAGCATGGGTTTATTATCTGTTTGACAATCCAGGATATTAATGTCCCTTTTATGACCATAGCCATATTTTCTCACCAGCCAAATTCTCATTTCATTTTGCCCTTTCCTGGGGATGGGAGAATGATATATTTGACATCTCACAAACTACATGCTTGACTGGGGAGGTCTTGGATACCCATATCCATTAGATGAATATATCTTAATTCTAATGATGGGTTAAAGTGTTTTTCAATAAAGACAAAATTCAACTGAGCATAGGGCCAAGGAATTCTGCAAAGGCCCCATTGCATGGTAAGAGTTTCAAAGTTGTTTTCACAGATTCTTTTATCACTTAGTGTTTAAACCCATATATGTTGTTCAACATTTGTAAATTAGTAAGGGTGTTGCTGGACATCCTGTCCAAATGAGGATTTTGTTCTCCATGCTTTCCCTTCATGCCATCTGTCCCTGACCATGTATCAATGTAAATGTTTCTTCTTTAAGAACAAATACTTAGCAGCTGCTGTTGTGAAAGCTGTTACTTACATTCATCTGTCAGGAACATAGTCTTTTAGTCTTCCACGTGATGTATTGCATTTCACTGGCTTTGTGTTCCAGCTCAAAAGTATGCATCAGCCCTTGCGTTTTTAAACAAGACAACCCTTGAAATTTCTTTTATCAAGAAAAATTCACATTGTAAATAAAATAAATTAGCTCTGGTTTCTTGTTGACCAAAGCCCCATCTAAGGATCTGTCCACTTGGCTTCACTTACAGAAATGGATGCTGCTTAAGTATAGAAAACTCTCTCTTTGTCCAAGTTATTATTGTCCACAGACATGCAAAAAGCCTTCAGCAAGCTAAACCATGTTCTCCTTACCTATATTTATTTGTAAATGAAATAGCATACAATGATTTTGCAAAAAGAAAACACCAGTTTTAATTCAAGCCAAGATCTAAGTCCAATTGACTGATTACAGTCAATAACAGAAGCAAGAAACGAACTGAGAAATGTCATGTCATTCCAAATGTTTTGGCTTAGACATGGAGTGTGATCCACATTCTTTGTGTTTTTATTGTCTCTATATTCCACTCATAATACTTCTAACACGACTGTCTCATCTATCCATCCCACAATGTTTGACTGAATGTTTGTGTATTTAGATATAAATGGGGTGTGTTTTAAGCTTTGGCACACCCTTGAGAAATAGTTTCTGAGAATAAACATGATTTTAGTTTGTGTTCTTGTTCTTTGATGATATCTGGTATGAATTTCTATCATGGTCACAGGTAGGCATGAACCAACAGTGATTAAATTGGTCACATTCCACACTTGTGACATCTCATGGAATAGTGGAGCTTGATTTCCACTCCTCTATTTGCACCAGGGTCATGGCTCTGGTATCGTATTTGGCACAAGGGAAGGTAATTGTTGTTGTTAGCACCAACATAATAGCCCCAGGACGACAGTTGATGAGGACCTCAGAATGCCATCCTATCTGAGTATTTTCAGTTGCTCTATCAATTGACTTCCTTCCATCGTGAAATCATAAACGGTGCAGTTTGCTGATTATTGCTTCATTTTCAATCCATCAGAAAATAAAACATGCCATAGGATACAAAAGCAAGACACGAACATGAGAAATATCAGATCAGCAGTGAATGATGGAGCAAACTTGTAAGGCTGAATGGCCTACTCCTGTTCCTGCTTCTTATGGTCTTATTACCGTACAGGCTTGGTCTCCTATATGACTTGGATAATTCACTACCACAACAATGTTGACCAACCCTCATCATCCTGAGGGTAGCTCAGCTAAACCAATCGCAGACATTCTACACTACTGGACTAGCTCAGAGATAAAGTATTTGGTTGCTACTCCTGGTTGTACAAGATCTGTCCACCCCAACAAGAGATAATGCAGAAGTGTGATAGATGAATTTTCATTTGCCTGGATTGATAATGCCGTATGATTCAAAAAGGTTAACACTATCCTTGGGAAAACAATGGGCTTCATCACCATTTCATCCACAAATCTAAACATTCACTACACTACAGAAACTCTCATCAGCCCCTTTGGGAGTATTCACAAGTCCTGTGGCTTTTGGCAATCAGGGAGATTGCCTTTGCAAGTATTGTCATGACATGGACTGCAGCAGTTCAAGCAGATGGCCTCACAGCCTTTCAGAGGCAACTAGGAATGGCCAATAGTGCCAGTCTTGTCAGCAACACCTATGAGCTCAGAATGAACAAAATGATGATAGATTTACTTAATATTTAAGCAATGCATTATATTTTATTTGAAATATGAGGTTGGAGGTTTGGCTTGTTATATTGCAGGGGAAAGAGCCAGCTAATTTTGGAACTCAAAGCAAAGTAGATTTGAGGCATGTTAACTCATTGATTACACAATAGCTTGTAATGTTTGGGGGAAAACTGGTTTTGATAAATGAAAAATCATCTATCACACTTCTGCATTATCTCTTGTTGGGGTGGACAGATCTTGTACAAACCAGCACAAGGCAACTTTGGATTGAAGAAGAAAGAAATTGTTCAGGAATAGAGTAAGATTAATCTTACGGAGCAGCTAGTCATCGAATGGAGAGATGAGGTCATCTGGGGCTCTCAGATGTCCAAATGCTTGCAAGCAGGTCAAGTTATTTTCTTCCTTTTTCTGCATGTGTAAACATTGCCAAAAACAAAAACTTCTTGGTCAAACTAAGACCTAGGTCCAAATGACTGGCTGCTGAATGACAGTTGATAACATTGTTGTTATCTTCACCAAAAAGCAAAAGAACTATGAGAAAGTTATCTCATTCCACCCTGTTTCATTCGGACTCTGGACCCACAGACTTCTTTTTGTCTATACTTTTCACTCATGATATTCCCATTTATTTGTATCGCTAATAACATATTAGTAATTATATATTAGTAAGGAATAGTTCATTTTGCAACATGTAACAGGCTTGTTGTAATGAACAGGTTGCTGGTTTCTTGTTCACCTGCTTTGAGTTTCTTTTGTCTTAGATAATGTTCATAAGCAGAGTCGAAAAGTGTGGTGACCAATTTATTGACAGAATGGTTAGTTTGCCTGAGTGTAACTCTTAGGAGAAAGTGAGGACTGCAGATGCTGGAGATCAGAGGCAGAAAGTGTGATGCTGAAAAAGCACAGCCGGACAGGCAGTATTCGAGGAGCTGGAGAGTCAACGTTTCGAATGGCATTCCTGATGAAGAGCTTATGCTTGAAACGTCAACTCTCCTGCTCCTCAAATGCCACCTGACTGGCTGTGCTTTTCCAGCACCACACTTTTTGATTCTGATCTCCAGCATCTGCAGTCCTCACTTTCTCCTAACGGTCAGACACAGGCAAACTAACCATTCTGTCAATAAATTGGTCATATTTCACACTTGTGATCACTCAAGGAACAGTGTGGCGTGATCCTCATTGCAATTTTCCCACCAGGATTGTAACTAATTTTACAAGTTGATTTTAGAAAGCATTAACACATTACCACTTATAGTATTTAGTGCCAAGCGTCTAACACAAATCCACATGCATATTCATCTTGCTATAAAACTACACAGTTAGAGAAAATGTGAGCAAAATCCGGTAACATGAAATGCATTAAACAATGCTGTCATTATGTTCATCTTCCTAACAATCCCGTATCTGCAGCATAGATTTACTCTGTCATATGTCTGATGACCAATGAGGTGTCAATTTTCTTCTTGAGTTGTTAAATGATGAGGTGTCACTTTCACTTCCATTTTCAATCGGTTGTTTTCAACCTCTTTCATTATTCATCAAGTATATAGTATTATGCAAAATCTCCAATTTTAGCACTTTTTCCCAAATCACATTTCAGCAAAACATTACCAATCATATTCAGCAAACTCTCATAGATCAATTCCTGTGCATCCTTAGAAGTGACTCCTTAGCATTGTAGCCTGAGGATACCAGTAGATGCATCTAATACAAAATTTGAAATAATGACTCCCCACTGAGACTAAAATTAAAGCAAAATATTTTGGGTGCATCAAAATCTGAAATTAAAACAGAAAACATTGATTCTCAGCAGGTCTTGCAACGTCAATGGAGAGGGAAACTGAGTTGATATGTCAAATCAAATATGACTCTTTTCCAGAACTGAAGAAAGGTGGGAAAGTCTCACATTGTTTAAACGTGAAGTGGAGGACTAACAAAGAGTTTGCTGGTCTGGGATACAGTAGGTGACAAGAGAGCTTAAATTATAAAGATTTTGTAGAGAAAACATAATAGTTAGTGTCAAGAAATAAGGATGAAGGCTAAACAAATAACGATACTCACCATGCCCTGTATAGTTGCAGAAGGGTATCCTACTTTTATACTTCACCTCCTTATACTCACCAGCCTATAATTTTCTGTATTATCTCTGTTGCCCTTCTTAAACACAGGAGCTACAATTTTCTGTGAATTTCCCTGTGGCTAAAAAGGACACAAGGATCTCTGTTAAGTCATAGTCATAGAGTCATAGAGATGTACAGCATGGAAACAGACCCTTCAGTCCAACCCATCCATGCTGACCAGATATCCCAACCCAATCTAGTCCCACCTGCAACACCGGGACCATATCACTCCAAACCCTTCCTATTCATATACCCATCCAAATGCCTTTTAAGTGTTGCAATTGTACCAGCCTCCACCACATCCTCTCGCAGCTCATTCCATATACGTCTCCAGCGATCTTCTCCCTTACTTTCTTCAATATACTAGGATACATCCCATCAGGCCCTGGAGACTTATCTAGCTCAATGTTTTCCAGACACACTCTACTTCCTCCTTCTTAACATCGAAATGTATTGGAATATCAACATATCCCTCCCAAACCTTAACAACCTTTAGATTAGATTAGATTACTTACAGTGTGGAAACAGGCCCTTTGGCCCAACAAGTCCACAACATCCATGTCCTTCTCCTTACTGAATACCAACACAAAGTACTCATTAAAGACCTCACCCACTTTCTCTGGCTCCAAGCATAAATTCCATTCATTCATTCATTAATCCCTCCTAATTTCATGTTTAAGTTCTTTCTGCTAATTTTATATTCCTCAAAGGCCATGTCTGATTTTAGTTTCCTCCACCTTACGTATGCTTCCTTTTTCTTTTTGACTAACCTTTCAATATCTCTGTTCAACCAGGTTTCCTGCATCTTGTCATCCTTATTTTGCACCCCCATAGAAACATGCTGATCAACTGACTCACTTGAAATTTCAGTCATCTTTCAGATATGACACATGCACACCTGTAAAACATGGTTTGAGAAACAAAGTACATGGAGTGAGAGATAAAAGATAACACTTTACCCGACAATATAAAAAAAACTCATTTTCTGGAAATGACTAATAGTTGCAATCCTTATCCTAGGATTCTCTGGGAAGCAAGGGAGGAGATTGCAGAGCCATTGACCTTGATTTTTATGTCCTTGTTGTCTACAGGAATAGTGCCAGAAGACTGGAGGATAGCAAATGTGGTTCCCTTGTTCAAGTTGGGGAGTAGGGATAACCCTAGTAACTATAGGCTGGTAAGTCTCACTTCTGTTGTGGGCAAAGTCTTAGAGAGAATTGTAAGGGATAGGATTTATGAACATCTGGATAGGAATAAGGTGATCAAGGATAGTCAGCGTGGTTTTGTGAAGGCAGGTCGTGCCTCACGAACCTTATTGAATTCTTTGAGAAGGTGACTAAGGAGGTGGACGAGGGTAAAGCGATAGATGTGGTGTATATGGATTTTAGTAAGGTGTTTGATAAGGTTCCCCATGGTAGGCTACTGCAAAAAATACGGAGGTATGGCATTGAGGGGGAGTTGGAGGTTTGGATTAGGAATTGGCTGGCTGGAAGAAGACAGAGGGTAGTAGTTGGTGGTAAAGGTTCATCTTGGAGTGCAGTTACCAGCAGTGTTCCGCAAGGATCTATTTTGGGACCATTGCTGTTTGTCATTTTTATAAATGACCTGGAGGAGGGGCTAGAAGGTTGGGTGAGCAAGATTGCGGATGATACAAAAGTCAGAGGAGTTGTTGACAGTGAGGAAGGATGTGGCAGGTTACAGCGGGATATAGATAAGCTGCAGACCTGGGCAGAAAGGTGGCAAATGGAGTTCAATATAGGTAAGTGTGAAGTGATTCACTGTGGTAAGAGTAACAAGAAGATGGAGTACTGGGCTAATGGTCGGATACTTGGTAGTGTGGATGAGCAGAGGGATCTTGGTGTCCACGTACACAGATCTCTGAAAGTTGCCACTCAGGTAAATAATGCTGTGAAGAAGGCATATGGCGTACTGGCTTTTATTGGTAGAGGAATTGAGTTACGGAGTCCGGAGGTCCTGTTGCAGTTGTATAAGACTCTGGTGCGGCTGCATCTGGAGTATTGTGTGCAGTTTTGGTCGCCATACTATAGGAAGGATGTGGAGGCACTGGAACAGGTGCAGAGGAGGTTTACCAGGATGTTGCCTGGTATGGTAGGAAGATCATATGAGGAAAGGCTGAGGCACTTGGGGCTGTTTTCATTGGAGAAAAGAAGGTTTAGGGGTGACTTGATAGAGGTGTACAAGATGATTAGGGGTTTAGATAGGGTTGACCATGAGAACAGTAAAAAATGAGGTCTGCAGATGCTGGAGATCACAGCTGCAAATGTGTTGCTGGTCAAAGCACAGCAGGCCAGGCAGCATCTCAGGAATAGAGAATTCGACGTTTCGAGCATAAGCCCTTCATCAGGAATCACCTTTTTCTGCTAATGGAGTCAGCTATTACGAGGGGACATAGCTTCAAATTAAGGGGTGGTAGGTATAGGACAAATGTTAGGGGTAGATTCTTTACTCAGCGAGTCGTGAGTTCATGGAATGCCCTGCCAGTAGCAGTGTGGACTCTCCCTCTTTATGGGCATTTAAACAGGCATTGGATAGACATATGGAGGATAGTGGGCTAGTGTAGGTTAGGTGGGCTTGGATCGGCACAACATCGAGGGCCAAAGGGCCTGTACTGCGCAGTATTTTTCTACGTTCTATGTTCTATTGTTCGGGAGCCATTCTAATAAAAGGAAAATGCATTATTAGCACAGGACTAGTACGACTGTTGGTGGTTGATACAGCACCATCGGTATAATCATTAAAGTGGCTTCACATTAAAGAGCATAACACCATCACTTCTCATGTTCGAATTATGCTTCATCTCAACTGTTAAATCCAGCTCAACTTAACACTGAGCCTTTGGGATATAAAGAAAGTAATAAGAATTGCAAAAAGGGAATATGAAAAATATACTTGCAAGAGATATCAAAGCTAATAGCAAACATTTTCATGAATATTTTAAGAGAAAGAGAATGGTGAAGGAGACTATAGGTCCATTATAGACAGATATAAGTGACATAATGGATAATAACGAAATGGTAGACTTGCGAAATGAGTACTTTATGTCTTTGTTCAGAATGGAAGAAGAGGACAAAATGCCAGCAATACACGGAAATATAAAAATAAATAGTGGAATGCTCTGCTTTTATTGTACATGAAATAAAATGGCAATGTTCCCACTGCAGGGTCTTCAAAGAAGTGAGGAAATGCTAGTGTATCAATCATAAATGTCTAAAATTCTCAAGATTATACCTTTAAATTATACCATCGGATTGGGAAATTGCATTTGATTGTTGAAGTAAAGTTGGAAAGGAAGAAACCAGCCTGGAAATCACCCTGGCAGAAATGTTAGAGAGAGAAGGAGAAAGTGAGGACTGTAGATGCTGGAGTTCAGAGCCGAAAGTGTGGTGCTGGAAAAGTGAAGCAGGTCAGGCAGCATCTGAGGGGCAGGAGAGTCAACGTTTCAGGCATAAGCTCTTCACCAGGAAAGTGGGGTGGACCCAGGGGGCTGAGAGATAAATGAGTGGGGGAGGGGCTAGCAGGAAGGTAGCTCGGAATGCAATAGTTGGTTGAAAGTGGGGAGTGATGGTGATAGGTCAGAGTGGAGGGTGGAGTAGATAGTGGAAGGAAGATGGACAGGTAGGACAGTTCAAGAGGGTGGTGCCAAGTTGGAGGGTTGAATCTGGGATAAGGTGGGGGGAGGGGAGATGAGGAAACTGGTGAAATTGACATTGATTTCCTGAGGTCAGAGGGTCCCAAGGCGTCCTTCCTCCAGTTGTTGGGTGGCTAAGATTTGGCGGTGCAGGAGGCCCAGGACTTACTTGTCCTTGGCAAAGTGGGAGAGGGACTTGAAGTGGCTGGCCACAGGGCAATGGGATTCTTTAATATGTGTGTCCCAGAGATGTTCTTTGAAACATTCCACAAGTTGGCATCCTGTCTCCCCAATGTGGAGGAGACCACATTGAGAGCAACGGACACAGTCAATGAGGTGTTTGGTTGTGCAGGTAAATCTCTGCTGGATGTGCAAGGATCCTTTGCTGCCTTGGATGGAGGTGAAGGGGTAGGTGTGAGTGGAGGTTTTACACCACTTGCGGTGGCAAGGGAAGGTGCTGGGAGTGGAGGGTGGCTTGGTGGGGGGTCTGGACCTAATGAGGGAGTCGCAGAAGGAATGGTCTTTGTGGAATGCTGAAAGAAGTTGGGAGGGAAATATATCTCTGGTGGTGAGGTCTGACTGTAGGTGACGGAAATGGTGGAGGATGATGCATTGTATCTGGAGATTGGTAGGGTGGAAGATGAGTACCAGGGATGGTTCTGTCCTTGTTGCAGTTGGAGGGCTGGGGTTCAAGGATGGAGGTGCAGGACATGGAGGAGATGCATTGAAGGGCATTGTTGACCACATGTAGGGATAATTGTGGTCCTTGAAGTAGGAGGCCATTTGGGATGTTGTGGAGTGGAATTGGTCCTCCTGGAAGCAGATGCAGCAGAGACAGAAGAATTGCAAGTAAGGGATAACATTTTTGCTGGAGGCAGGATGGAAGGATGTGTAGTCCAGGTAGCTGTGGGAGTCGGTGGGCTTCAAGTAGATGTCCGTGTTGAGTCATTCACCAGAGATGGAGACGGAGGGGTCCAGCAAGGAAAGCAAAGTGCCTGAGATGGTCCAGGTGAACTTTAGGGCATGGTGGAAGGCATTCGTGAAGTTGATGAATTATTCAACCTCCTCATAGGAGCACAAGATGGCACTGATACAGTCATCAATGTAAGGAGGAAAAGGTGGGGAATGGTGTCAGTGTAGTTGCACATACCTGTCAAGGCATAGCTGGAGCTCATGGCCTACCCCTTTGGTCTGGAGGAAGTGGGAGGATTCGAAGGAGAAATTGTTGAGGGTGAGGATCAGTTCAGTCAATCGAATGAGTGTGTCGGTGGAAGGAGGCTAGTTGGGTTAGTGGAACAGGAAAAAATGGAGAGCTTGGAGGCCTTCGGCATGGTGGATGGACATGTACAGGGATTGGATGCCCATGGTGAAGATGAGGCATAAAGGCGCCAGGGAACCGAAAGCCATGGAGGAGGTGGAGGGCATGGGTGGTGTCCCAAATGTCTGTGGGGAGACACTAGACAGGACAGTGTCAAGGTATGCGGAGATAAGTTTAGGGGGCAGGCAGAGATGATGGGTTGGCCGGGGCATCAGGTTTGTGAATTTTGGGTAAGAAGTAGAACAGGGCGGTGCAGGGGCTCCCTGACTATGAGTTTGGAGGCTGTGAATGGGAGATTCCCCTGAGGTGATGAGGTTGTGGTTGGTCTGAGAGATGATAATTTAGTGATTGGGGGGCTGAGGTGATGGTCAAAGGGACAGTAGGAAGTGTGTCCATGAGTTGATGACTGGCTTCAGCGGTGTAGAGGTCAGTGCGCCAAACTACCACTGCACCCCCTTTGTCTGCTGCTTTCATGGTGAGGTTGGGTTTGGAGCAGATGGACTGGAGGGCTGCGCATTGAGAGGGTGAGAGTTTGGATGGGTGAGAGGGATGGACAGGTTCAGGTGCTCAATATTGTGGTGACAGTTGGAAAATGAAGGGATCGAGGGACCTGGGCTCGATTCCAGCCCCAGGCAATTGTCTATCAGGAGTTCATATATTCTGTGTGGGTTTCTTCTGGGTGCTTCAGTTTCCTCCCACAATCCAAAGATGTGCAGGTTAGGTGAATTGGCCATGCTAAATTGCCCATAGTGTTCAGGGATATGTAGGTTACGTGCATTAGTCAGGGCTAAATGTAGAATAATAGGATAGGGGACTGGATCTGGGTGGTTACTCTCCCAAGGATCGGTGTGGACTTGGTGCACCAATGGGCCTGTCTCCACACTGTAGGGACACTATTTAAAGATGGGAACTCCCTCCCTGCCAACTGTTTTAAAAACATCTTTTTTTTAAAAAAAGGAAGTTTATTCCTGTCAACCTGATCAGGCCAAGTACATCTTGATGTGTGCAGCATATTATCAGGGCCAGTTAAATTATTAAGACACTACTAAATGGCTCTTCAAAGGCTAGTGTAGGAAATAAAGGCACAAGTTTATTGTTGTTTAGGGTTTCCTTACTATTTGACAGGTACAGTAAATGTAGAAATAAAAATTGCCTCACCATTATATAATCCTGATCAATGAAAATGCTTTCATATTTTAGCTTGCATTTTCCCAATATGTAAGTGACCTTTGGAATTTCATGAAAAACACATGAAGTTTTAGAGGATACACAGATGGAATCATCACTTAATGGACTGCTCCTCATTCTCATTCAGTTAGTATTTGAGGTGGTCTTCATTTCCTGTCTCTTCAGTAGCACTCAAGAAATAGTTCTAATTTGACTTCTAAGCAAGTTGGTTGATAAATTTCTGTCAATTCAGGTTTACTTGTTGCATTTACTTAAATGTGACAGGCTGCATGTGATGGTTCCATTTTATTTTCATTTTTTAAAAAAACTTAAGTTTCAAAAGCAGGTAAGATAACTGAATTTCCACATTACCACCCTTTTGCATAGATTCTTCCTTTCCTATCAAATACCACTTTTACCTTTTTAAATCTAATTCTATGGGCCTAAGATCTAGTCACAAAACAGTCAGGGAACTGTTCAGGATGTTTCTCCTCTAGCAGCTCAGTTCATTTTACTTGCAATGATCCTTCCAAAAAAATCTGAGTGATGCCAGTATTTTCAGGTAGCGCAATCAACTTTCAAAATTTCTTCTGCAGGAATTTGTCATAATAATCCAATTAAAGTTGTCTACATACCAAGTCACTCTTCAATTTAAATGTACATATTGGGATAGGTTTGTAATCTTTGTCTACGCCTCCAATTATTTTTTTTCCCTTCATTGACTCCTCTGGAAGACAAATTATATCATCAGCCTGGATCAGCAATTGACATCTCAATATCTTTATTGTTGCAACATGTTGATCTGAATCATAGGAAATTATATCCATTCGATTAAGTTAGATTCCATTAGATTACTTATAGTGTGGAAACAGGCCCTTCGGCCCAACCAGTCCACGTCAACACACCGAAGCGCAACCCAGCCAGACCCATTCCCCTACATTTACCCCTTCACCTAACACTACAGGCAATTTAGCCTGGCCAACCCACCTAACCTGCACATTTTTGGATTGTGGGAGGAAACCGGAGCACCCGAAGGAAACCCACGCAGACACAGGGAGAATGTGCGAACTCCACACAGAGAGTCACCTGAGGCAGGAATTGAACCCAGGTCTCTGGCGCTGTGAGGCAGCAGTGCTAACCACTGTGCCACCGTGCCGTCCAAACCTTTTGAGATTAAATTATCAGAACCTTTAGTGGTTGGATTCTCTTTATCAAAAATTGTGAAAGAATCTCAAAGTTTGTGCGAAGATTTGTAGCTCGGGTGCTTGTTGTAGTGGTTCTGTTCGCCGAGCTGGAGGTTTTTGTTGCAAACGTTTCGTCCCCTGGCTAGGAGACATCATCAGTGCTCTGGAGCCTCCTGCGAAGCGCTTCTTTGATGTTTCTTCCGGTATTTATAGTGGTCTGTCCTTGCCGCTTCCGGGTGTCAGTTTCAGCTGTCCGCTGCAGTGGTTGGTATATTGGGTCCAGGTCGATGTGTTTGTTGATGGAGTTTGTGGATGAATGCCATGCCTCTAGGAATTCCCTGGCTGTTCTCTGTCTGGCTTGCCCTATGATAGTAGTGTTTTCCCAGTCGAATTCATGTTGCTTGTTGTCTGAGTGTGTGGCTACTAGGGATAGCTGGTCGTGTCGTTTCGTGGCTAGTTGATGTTCATGTATGCGGATTGTTAGCTGTCTTCCTGTTTGTCCTATATAGTGTTTTGTGCAGTCCTTGCATGGTATTTTATAAACTACATTAGTTTTGCTCATGTTGGGTATTGGCTCCTTTGTTCTAGTAAGTTGTTGTCTGAGCGTGGCTGTTAGTTTGTGTGCTGTTATGAGTCCTAAGGGTCGCAGTAGTCTGGCTGTCAGTTCTGAAACGCTCCTGATGTATGGTAGTGTGGCTAGTCCTTTTGGTTGTGGCATGTCCTCGTTCCGTGGTCTATCTCTTAGGCAGTACATCAGAACTGCGAAAAAAGGAAGAGGAACACCTCTACAAGGTATTCGCCAAAAACGGATACCCGCGCAACTTTATCAACAGATGCCTAAGAGATAGACTGCACAAAACACTATATAGGACAAACAGGAAGACAGCTAACAATCCGCATACATGAACACCAACTAGCCACGAAACGACATGACCAGCTATCCCTAGTAGCCACACACTCGGACAACAAGCAACATGAATTCGACTGGGAAAACACTACTATCATAGGGCAAGCCAGACAGAACAGCCAGGGAATTCCTAGAGGCATGGCATTCATCCACAAACTCCATCAACAAACACATCGACCTGGACCCAATATACCAACCACTACAGCGGACAGCTGAAACTGACACCCGGAAGCGGCAAGGACAGACCACTATAAATACCGGAAGAAACATCAAAGAAGCGCTTCGCAGGAGGCTCCAGAGCACTGATGATGTCTCCTAGCCAGGGGACGAAACGTTTGCAACAAAAACTTCCAGCTCGGTGAACAGAACCACTGTGAAAGAATCTTCTTGGTTGTTCTCAGCCATCTCTCCCTTTCTGGTAGGTTCTGAGAGAACACAAACTAAGGGTATTACTTCTACAATTTAAATATCAACTTACTTTTATGATACACTCTACCCTGAGAATTCCTTACTATAAGAACAGGTGTTCCATTTATCTTCCAACAATTAACTTTCATATGTCCATTGTTAATACAATAGAATCATATTATTTTCTTTATGTTCTAGCCTTTCTTCTTTATTAGTTTGACACCCTTCACTTTACTCCCTCAAAAGAATACCTTTTCCATCCCCAGAATTCCTATTTCTCCAATATCCTTGTTGCTTTCCATATGAACATTTCCCTATATAAAACTTTCTGTGTGAGAACTTACAGATATTTGACAACTGAAACCACTTGGGTCTTTTACATGTGACACTCAGGTAAATAGGATACTGGAATACCATTTCGGAATTATTCCACAGTCATGATTTCCGTCACGTTCTTAAAATGGTTCTTAAACTTCAGATATCAAAACCATTGATCCTATAACATTCCCTTTTCTCTTGCAAATTCTCTAAATGCCTGACTAGATTTTTAAAAAATTCATTTGTGGGCCTTGGGCTGGCTTACCAGCACTGATAGCCCATCCCATTTCTTTCTTGTAGTCCTAAATATTAATTGTCAGTTTTCAGAGGCAAATTCAGAAGCTCAAGAACTGCTCTTTTGATGGATTCATAGTTTGCACATTGCTCTTCTGCCAAATTGGTGTACACACTCATAGCTGCTACAATTGGGATACTCCACGACATTCAGCTCCATAAATCCTCTCACCACTTCAACTTCTCAGCCATCTTTTCAACAAGATGAAATATTGTTTTAATTCCATCCTCCATAAATTTATGCACAAAGCACAATTTCCACTTAAATCAAATCCCTCGCTGGAATTTAAAACTATATTCTGAAGGGCGACTTTTTTTTTTCTCCTTTTACTGTGCTTTTATTTCAATCTTCATTTTACTTGCAAGCTCTATCAGTGTATCTTTAATCAAAAGCTTCTATTAATCTGGTTTAGATTTTCTACTCCGGAGGAATCTTAACAAGAATTAAGGCCATTTTAGAAGTGTAACCCATGTAATATGTTCCACAACTCCCCCATTTTATGTCCAGTATCCCAATATACTAATGTCTTTGAAGACTCACCTCTTAAGTGGAATGTGTTACTGTTCCAGATGACTCCCCATATTAATATGATTCCAGCTGAAGGGAATGCCATCAATTTGCCTCACAGCACCAAGTTGTAGATCAGTCCGCGCTTTTTTTTAGATTCCCGACAGTGTGGAAACAGGCCCTTCGGCCCAACCAGTCCACACAGACCCTCTGAAGAGCAACCCACCCAGACCCATTTCCCTCTGACTAATGCACCTAACACTATGGGCAATTTAGCATGGCCAATTCACCTGCACATCTTTGGAAGGAAACCAGAGCCCCCGGAGGAAACCCACGCAGACACGGGGATGTGCAAACTCCACACAGACAGTCGCCCAAGGCTGGAATCGAACCTGGGACCCTGGTGCTGTGAGGCAGCAGTGCTAACCACTGAGCTGCCATGCCTCCCCTTCTTTAAATCCAACTTGCTTTGCAAGAGTGACACAATGTTCTTTGATTGCTGGAAACTCCTCTGTCAGTTCAACATCTTTAAAATCATGAAGAAAATCTGGGAGAAGCTTCTGCCAAACTGCATGTAAGCAGTCCTTACTGCCATCACACTTGGCCTCCACAATGATGTCAATAGCATTCTTAATGTTTCTAAACACATCTTCAAAAACATCAACAGAAAAATTTTCCCCGTCATCCAATCTCTTTTGCTTGACCTAAACTAAACTCCTAGAGTGGACTTGAGGTAACCAGAGGTGGAATCGTGTAATAGCCTACTGGAGTTCACGTTTTAAAAACGGTTGTTCCCCAATTCACCAATCGCATTACAGCCAAATCGCATTGGCAATGTACTGGACAAGTCAGATCCTGGGAGAAACCTGCCTTGATAGGCTATTTCTCATATTTCATTTTTGCAATGTCGTTAGAATGGTGGCCAGTTACTGAACATTCCCATGAAACTGCTGAAGTGCCCAGAAAAAAAACAAAGCTGCATTGACATACAGAAGATAACCTGGAAAGATCTAGACATAAACACCATAGATTCAATCTTCTTACCTAGCGATATTTTTAAATTGCATTCTGTCCCAGTGAAGTTATCACACCTGGCTTTTCTTTTTAGTGTCTTATTGAACTGATGAGGCTGCAAGTATTTCCTTTCAGTGATTTTCTGAACATTCATCAGATAGGATTGTCTTGTTGAAACATGCAGAAATATGTCAACTCACTGACTTTCATTACTGAAATCCAAGGAAAAACATTCAGGGTTTTTTTAACCAGTTTTGGTGACCACTTTGTCCAGAGGCTCACTGAAGATGTTACCTAGTATGGTGACGAAACGTCTGAAAATGAACCTTCCAGCTCAGCAAGCAAACCTACATCCAGTACTTTGAGGCTGCTTTGAACAGTACATCTGATGTTCTGAATGGAATCTTTTTCTACCCTCAAGCCTCCCCATCTGTCCCTATCTGGGTCATCAAAGCTCAAATTAGTAAACACTTCAGCAATTATCTCATGCGGTAGCACGTTTTTCATTTTATTTCTCTTGTAGGAAATGGGCATCAGTGGCTAGCCCAGCATTTGTTGTCCAACTCCAGTTGCCCATGAGAAGAAGGTGGCAGTGAAGTGCCTTCTTTAACTGCTGCGATGCAGGTAGAATCATAATGCTCTTAAAGAGGGAATTCCAGGATTTTGACCCAGTGACAGTGAAGGAACTGCAATATATTTCAAAATCTGGATAGTGAATGGTTTGGAAGGAACTCGCAAGTTAGTGGTCCTCTCGTGAATATGCTGCTCTAGTCCTTTGAGGTGGAAGCGCTTGTGCATTTAGAAAGTGCCGTTGCAGGATCTATGATGAATTTCTGTAGTGCATCTTGTACATAGTACACACTGTTGCTACTGAGCATCGATGGTGGAGGGAGTGAATGCTTGTGGATGTGGTGCCAATCAAATGGGCTACTTTGTCCCAGATAATGTCAAGCTTCTTGCATGTTGTTGGCGCTGCACCATTCAAGTACGTGGGGAATATTCCAGTACATTGTGCCTTATGGGAAATGGATAGGCTTTGAAGAATCAGGAGATGGCTTACTCCCCACAGCGTTCCTAACCTATTCTTGTAGCCATTGCGTTTATATGGTGAGTCCAATTACATTCCTGGTCAATGGTAACCTTAGAATGCTGATAGTGTGGGTTCAGTGATGGTATCACCATTGAATGTCAAGGCACAGTGGTTAGATTGCCTCTGATTTGAGATGGTCATAGCCTAGCATTTGAGTGGCATGGATGTTATTTGCGACTTGTCAGTTCAAGCCTGCATATTGTCCAGATTTTGTTCCATTTGGACATGAACTGCTTCACTATCTAAGGACTCACAATTGGTGCAGAGCATTGTGCCAACATCAGTGAACATCTCCACTTCTGACCTTCTGATGGGTGTAAAGCTGTTGATGAAGCAGCTGGAGATGATTTGGCTGAGGACACGACCCTGAGGAACTCCTGCAGAGATTCCCTGGAACTGATATGACTGATTTGCAACAACCACAGCCATTTTCCTACATGCCAGGTATGACTGACAAATGAAGAGTTTGCCCCTAATTCCCATTGATTCCGGTTTGCTAGGGCTCGTTGATGCCACACTCAGCCAAATGTGACCTTGATGTCAAGGGCTGTCACTTTCATCTCACCATGGAATTCAGCTCATTTGTCCATGTTTGAATCAAGACTGTAATGATTTCAGGAGCTGTGGGGCCTTGGCGAGACCCAAACTGGACGTCACCGAGCAGGTTATGGCTGAGTAGGTGCTACTTCTTAGCACTGTTGATGACAGCTCTCATCACTTTACTGATGATTGAGAGTAGGCAGTAACTGGCCTGGTTGTATTTGTCCCAATTTTTATGTACAGAACTTTTCTGGGTAATTTTCTACATCATCGGGTAGATGCCAGTGTTGTAAATATACTGGATAGTTTTGCTAGGGGAGTGGCAAGTTCTGGAGCACAAGCCTGCTGTACTATTGCCGGAATGTTGTCAGGGCCTATAGCCTTTGCAGTATCTAATGCCTTCAACTGTTTCTTGATATCACGCAGAGTGAATTGAACTGACTGATGACTGTCTTGAATTCACTAGAGGAGGCCGAGCTGCATCATCCACTCGACACTTCAGGCTAAAGATTGCTATGAATGCTTCGACCTTATCATTTGTGCTGACATGTTGGGCTCTTCCAGTATTCAGGATGGGGATATTCTCTTCCAGTGAGTTACTTAATCACCCACCATCATTCACAGCTGGATGCAGTAGGACTGTAGAGCCGAGATTGATCCATTGGTTGTAGGATTACTAAATTTTGTTTATCATTTGCTGCCTCTGCTGTTTACCACACAAGGAGTCAGATACATTAGGGACATTCAGATACATTAGGGACATTTAAGCAACTCTTGGATGGACACATGGATGATAGTAAAATGGAGGGTATGTAGGTTAGTTTGGTCATAAAATGGGATAAAAGGTTGGTACAACATCAAGGCTGAAGGCAGTACTGTGCTGTACATCTCTTTGACTCTAAGTCCTATTTCGTAACTTCATCAGATTGACTGGTCAATTTCAGTTATGCCTGGTGTGCTCTTGGCAAGTCCTCTTTCACTCTCCATTGAACCAGGGTTGATCTCCTGAGTTGATGGTCATAGTTGAGAAGGGGATATGCCAGGCCATAAGGTTACAGTTGCATGGAAGTATGACTCTGCTGCTGTTGATGGCCCACAGCACCTTGTGGATGCTCAGTCTTGAGTTCCTAGATCTGTTCAAAGTCTGTCCCATTTAGCACTGTGATAGTAGCACACAACACGATGCAGACCTTTCTCAATATGAAGGTGGGACTTTGTCTCCACAAGGACTGTGCAGTGGTCATTTTTACTGATACTATCATGGACAGATGCATCTACAGCTGGCAGATTGGTAAGGATGAGATCAAGAATCTTTTTCCCTCATGTTATTTCCTCACCGCCTGCAGCAGACTCAGTCTAGCAGCTGCAGCCTTTTTGACCTGACACGACCTGTAGTACTGCTGCTGAGCCACTCTTTGTGGCAGATATTGAAACCCCACTCAGATAACATTCCCACCCTCAGTGTTTCCTCCAACTGCTGTTCAACACGGAAGAGTACTGAGTCATCACCATAGGTCGGACAATATGTGGAGCAGCAGTATGCCCATGTTTAACCTGAAGCCATGCAACTTCATGGGATCTAGAGTCAATGATCAGGACTCTCTGGGTCCTGGGATGGTGATGGTAGTATCTGGGACATTGTCTGTGAGGTATGATTCAGTGAGGATGTCTCTCTCAATTTTAGCACAAGCCTCCAGATATTAGTAAGGAGGGCTCTGAAGGATTCACATGGCTTCGTTTACTGCTGTCATTTCCAGTGACTAGGATGATGTCAGATGGTCTGTCTGGTTTCATTTATTTGTTGATACTTCATAGCAATTAACATAACTGAGTAACTTGCTAGTCTACTTCAGAGAGCAGTTGAGAGCCAACCCCACATTGCTATAGGTCTTGAGTCATATGTAGGTCAGACCAAGTGAGGATGGCCAACCTCCTTCCCTGAGGGACATTAGTGATTTAGACATTTAGCTTAAATTGCTTGATTTAGTTTCTTGGAAATACTGTTTTCAACCATTGCTTTAAAAAAAAATTTCAGTGCCTTAAAAGGCCATCTTCGACTTTACAACCCAAATAATAACCCATCACCATTTGTTTACCATGACCACCTACAACCTCACTTTCCCTGACCTCCCCTATGCAACCATATGATTTGTCATCTGACCCAGCTACATGTTATTATTATGTTTTAATGACCCATTTGGCATAGCAGAATTCAAACTCAAGTCCCCAAAACATTGCCTGAGTCCCTGAATTATTATTCTGGAGATAATAGCATTAGGCCCTCACCTCCCCCACCATGGTTAGTAAAGATGCATGAGGCCAATTTTAACTAGAGAACAGGTGGTAGTTATGTTAACTGAAGCAGCATTAGTTGAGAAGTTTTCTGAGTATAAATATCTGGAGACCAAGTAATTAGTGTGTTGGGAGTTTGTGCTGTGTGAGTTGTAATAAAACTCTGACTGAAAGAGAAAGCATATGTGGGACTCTGTCTAATCAAAATTTGGTGTTTAAGACCATATCCAACACTCCACCGTGACTGTCATCATACTCTCTGAGTCCTATTACAACCAAATCCACAGGTATGACCTATCTGCAGCAAGGAAAACATTTTGTCAGACCATGCATTATGCCAGGATAGACCTTGGCCCATCCACTAGACAGGCTATAACCTGACTGTCCCAGTAACCCTATCCCCTTTGGCCTGGTTACAGGCCCCCCAGCTAGATCTGCTGCTCTCTTCTTAGATGGTTGTATTCTATTTGACAGTTGACACAGTCTCATTCGCCAGATCGACTTCAAGGTAGCCCATGAACACAGCCAGCTGTCCTCTACTTGCACATCTCAACAATGTTTTGAGATCTTACAATATAGCTCAATTAACAGCAAATCTCCACAAGAACAAAGACGGCCAATGGGCTGAGGAGTGGCAGATGAAGTTTAATTCAGATAAATGAGAGGTGCTGCATTTTAGGAAAGCAAATCTTGGCAGGACTTATACACTTAATGGTAAGGTCCTAGGGAGTGTTGCTGAACAAAGAGAGCTTGGAGTGCAGGTTCATAGCTCCTTGAAAGTGGAGTCGCAGGTAGATAGGATAGTGAAGAAGGCGTTTGTTCTGCTTTTCTTTATCGGTCAGAGTATTGAGTACAGGAGTTGGGAGGTCATGTTGCGGCTGTACAGGACATTGGTTAGGCCACTGTTGGAATACTGCGTGCAATTCTGGTCTCCTTCCTATTGGAAAGATGTTGTGAAACTTGATAGAGTTCAGAAAAGATTTACAAGGATGTTGCCAGGGTTGGAGGATTTGAGCTACAGGGAGAGGCTGAACAGACTGGGGCTGTTTTCTCTGGAGTGTTGGAGGCTGAGGGGTGACCTTATAAAGGTTTACAAAATTATGACGGGCATGGATAGGGTAAATTGGCAAAGTCTTTTCCCTGGGGTCGGGGAGTCCAGAACTAGAGGGCATAGGTTTAGGGTGAGAGGGGAAAGATATAAAAGAGACCTAAGGGGCAACTTTTCAACACAGAGAGTGGTATGCATATGGAATGAGCTGCCAGAGGAAGTGGTGGAGGCTGGTACAATTGCAACATTTAAGAGACATTTGGATGGGTATATGAATAGGAAGGGTTTGGAGGGATATGGTCTGGGTGCTGGCAGATGGGACTAGATTGGGTTGGGATATCTGGTCGGCACGGACGGGTTGGACTGAAGGGTCTTTTTCCATGTTGTATATCTCTATGACACTATGACTCAGATGTCGAGGAAGAATTGAAGGTTGTCAGATACACAACTGTTTAAGCAATCAAATATTTGAAGCAAGGGTTTCTGAATTAGGCAGAACTTGATTGGGAAGGTTAAATTAATTCCAGTGAGCAGTGCCTTTATCTCAGATGCTAATAAGCTTCTCAATACCTTCTGCTGGGAAGATCAACCTGCATTTTGCTATCAGAGAACTCAGTAGTTGAAGTTCCATTTCAATGGAAAGAGATTGACTTTTTGCATCTCGCTCAGTTAAATTCACATATAGTTCTTCTCAACGCCTTTGGGACCAGAAAGTTTCACCTGATATTCCATATTAAATATTTAATGGCTTCTTATTCTAAAATGATGTTTCAATTTTCAAGAATTTTATTCTGACACCATCAGGAGGATTGACTTCAGTTTTGAGCATAAAGTTGTAGAAAGACAAAATTGACCCTGGAACCAGTACAGCACAGATTCACTGGAATTCAAGTTACTAGAGTCCAACCAGACCATATGCCTGTTCTTTCATTAGGAAGAGAAAACGAGTGGTAGTTTAACGTAAGGGTGTCCATGCCTCAGGCAAGGGAAGAGCTTGAAAAGGAGCATCCTTTGTGGTAGCTATTGGTCTTGTGGTTTTAACAATGGACTGCTAATCCAGAGACCCAGATAATGTCCTGGGGACTCAGGTTCAAATTCTGCCTCAGCAGATACTGGAACTTGAATTTGAATTAAACATCTGGAATTAAGAGTCTAATGATGATGCTGAGTCAATTGTCAGAAAAATCCATCTGGTTTATTAATATCCTTTCGAGAAGAAAATTGGTAAATTTACCTGGCCTGGTATACATTGTGACTCCAGACCCACAACAATGTGATTTACTCATAAATGCCCTCTGGGCAATTAGAGAAAGGCAATAAATGCTGGCCTCGCAGTGATGCCCTCATCCCATGAATGAATTAAAAAAAACCTCAGGAATAAAACCCATGCTGGTAGTATCACCCGGCACTGCAAACCAGCTATCCAGCCAAATGAGCTAACCAACAGGCAGCACAATGGCTCAGTGGTTAGCAGTACTGCCTCACAGCTCCTGCGTTTAATTCCAGCCTCAGGTGACTGTGTGGAGTTTGAACATTCTCCCAATGTCTGCGCGGATTTCCTCTGGGTGCTCCAGTCTCCTCCTACAATCCAAAGATGTGCAAGTCAGGTGAATTGACCATGGGAAGTGTTAGGTACATTAGTTAGGGGTAAATGTGGCGAATGGGTCTGGGTGGTATACTCTTCAGAGGGTCAGTGTGGACTTGTTGGGCCAAAGGACCTGTTTCCATACTGTGGGGAATCTAATCAAATCCCATCCCCTAGAATAATACTAAGGATTATGGGTTCAAATTATTGGCCAGGTTATATGAATATGACTTAGTCTACATTGAGTTTCGAGGTTTGAGGAATGATTGAAAGAAGCGTTCATAATGATTAGAGGATGAAATAGAGTAACCTCAAGAATGAACTATTTTCTCCAATCCACAAAGTAGGACATCATCTTAAAATTAAAGTACACCACGTAAAGATAAGCATTCCAGGCTGATAAGTGGCCAGAGCCATAGCCTCAGATTGTTTGCAGACCATGCATGTAATTGATGGTACCAGGCAGGGTCCCCCCTCCCTGACCAGCAGTGCCCACTCCTTATCTGCTCTGCGAGCAGTACTACCCACCCAGCTTTTGACATGGCTACTTTGTGGAATATGTATGCATTGTGTTTTCCACGCAGGCAGCTGGCACATGGTGTCAGATGGGAAATTGACATCTCAGTGTGCCACACAACAAAATGTGCTCCCTTGCAGACAGATTCCAACAGGCAGGTGTGGCAAGCAGCCTATCTGTACAAGCAGCCTGCACAAAGGACCATGTCAATTTGCATTACTGACAGCCTTTGGCTCTGGGTGAAGCACTGGTATATCAATAGGCATGGCCTGGCAGCAAAGTTTGAATGCTGAGAAGGTGCAGGCAGGCACTAAGGCAGTGAGGGCTCAGACAGCAAGCAAGCAGCCCTGAGATACAGCCTGGTCCAATCCATGGGGTGAGCCCACAAAGTCTCCCTGCTGCCAATTGTTGGTGCATCCTGCAGTATAGATTGGTCCTTCGTAAGTGACCTGCAAGTGGATCACAGAGGTTCCATCATGTCAAGAGGGGTCAATAGATGCTGGATACCAGTGAGTGGGAATAAGGGATGTGTGTGTATGTGACTGGTGCCCATGACCATGTACTGAAATGCTGTTTAATATTTAGCAACAGAGAGGTTTTTCACAGTCTGTAATGAGTTCCTGTGTCAAGGAACCTTACTGTAATTTCTATGTCAAGAATTTCTGACGTCTAATGTAATTGGTGCATTTGGTAAGATAGGATTCTGAATATTAATGAGGTGAGTGCGGCTGTTAATAAGGTGTTTAACAAACTATAATCCCCTTAAATTGGCAACTTGCTGCTGACGAGCAAAAGTTACCTTGTTGCTCAGCAAAAGCATAAAGCCTGGTGCGTGTTGCTCCCTACTTCAATAGAAGCCTTGGTAGATTTCTTGTCTGATTCTGCCACAAATCGTGCCATTCCCCATTTCACTCAGATTTCACCTTGGTGTGCAGTTGAACAATAATTACGTAGAAAATGTCAAATTTCATATCAAACCTTGACTTAGGTGGCATGGTGGCTCAATGGTTAACACTGCTACCTCACAGTATCAGGGACCTGGGCTCAATTCCAGCCTCGGGCAACTATATGTGTGGGGTTTGCACATTCTTTCTACGTCTACGTGGGTTTCTGTCAGGTGTTCCAGTTTTCTCCTGGTTAGGTGGATTGCCATGCTAAATTGCCCATAGTGTCCAGGGATATGCATGCTAGGTCATTAGATATGGTAAGTGCATGGTTACAGAGGATAGGATGAGATTCTGGGACTGGGTGGGATGCTCTTCAGACAGTTGGTGCAAACCTGATAGGCTGAATGGCCTATTTCCGCACCATAGGGGTTCTATGATAACCTGTCCATGGGTGAACATTTCACCTGTTGAGAATGCTCCACCAGTCAGAGACTGGCACTTTTTGTGTTCAGCACCACCACACAGAAGGCCATACCCACAGCAAGAAAACACCCATCGGCATCCCAGGGTTATAGCATGACCTGGGACATGACGTAAACAATGTGGGGCACACGGTTCATGGAGAGGGTTGTTTGGAGATGGGGCAGAGTTTCACTGGCAAGGGCACAGCATTAGCTGTCAGCAGGTTCTCCTTTTCTATTCAATAGTGGTGACACACTGACCACATAAGGACAGAACATAAGAACCAGGAGGACGAGTTCAGCTTCAAGCCCATTCAGCTACTCAATAAGATCCTGGCTGATCTTTTCGTGGCCTCAACTCCACTTCTCCACCGTTTCACCATAACCCTTAATTTCTTTACTGTTCAAAGAATTAGCTTGAAAAACATTCACTGAGGAAGACTCAACTACTTCCCTGGGTAGGGAATTCCATCAATTCATAGCCCTCTGGGTGAAGAAGTTCATCTCAATTCAGTCCTAAATCTGTTCCCCCTAATTCTGAGGCTGTGTCCTCTTGTCCTAGTTTCACCTGCCTGTGGAAACATCCTCTATATTCCCTTCATAGTTTTATGTGTTTCTATAAGATCCCCCCTCATTTTCTGAATTTCAATGAATATAATCCCAGTCTAGTCAGTCTCTCCTCATAAGCCAATCTCCTCAACTCCAGAATCAACCTAGTGAACCCCCTCTGCCCCCCTCCAGAGCCAGTACATCCTTTCTCAAGTAAGGAGACCAAAACTGCACACAGTACTCCAGGTGTGGCCTTACCAGCACCTTGTACAGCTGCAGCATAACCTCCCTGCTTTTAAACTTTAGCAATGAAGGACAACATTCCATTTCCCTTCCTAATTACCTGTTGTACCTGCAAACCAACCTTCTGTAATTCATGCACCAGGCCACTCAGCTCCCTCTGCAGCAACATGTTACAATGTTTTACCGTTCGAATAGTAGTCCTTTTTACTGTTATTCCTACCAAAATGGATGACTTCACATTTATTAATATTGTATTCTATCTACCAGAACGTTGCCCACTCACTTAAACTATTGATGTCCCTTTGCAAACTTACACAGTCCTCTGCAGACTTTGCTCTAACATTCAGCTTAGTGTCATCTGCAAACTTCGACACAGTACTCGTGATCCCCAACTCTATAACATCTGTGTAAATTGTGAATAATTGCCATCTCAACACTGATCCCTGAGGCACACCACTTGTCACTGATTGCCAACCAGAATAGCATTCATTCATCCCCACTCTTTGCTTCCTGTTGATTAACCAATTCTCCATCCACACTAAAACATTGCCCGTAACACCATGCATCTTTATCTTATGCAGCAGCTTTTTGTGCAACACCTTGTTGAATGCCTTTTGGAAATTTAGATACACCACGTCTACTATGTCCCCATTGTCCATTGTATTTGCAATGTCTTCACAGAATTCCAAAAGATTAGTTTAGCATGACCTGCCCTTCATGACCTATGTTGCATCTGCCCAACAGGACAATTTCTATTTGGATGGCTTGCTACTTTTTCCTTGATAATAGACTCAAGCATTTTACCCACTACAGAGGTTACGCTAACTAGTCTATAATTCCCCATCTTTTGTCTACCGCCCTTTTAAAACAGTGACATCACATTTGCTGTTTCCAATCTATTGGAACTGCCCCAGAGTTACCACAAGTGCATTTGCTACTTCTCCTGCCATCTCTTTTAGTACCCTGGGATGCACTCCATCAGGACCAGTAAACTTGCCTACCTAAAGCTCCATTAGCTTGCCCAATACTATCTCTTTCATGATAATGATTGTTTCCAGGTCCTCACCTACCTTCATCCCCTTGTCAATTACTGGCATGTAATTCCTGTCGTCCACTGTGAAGACCGATGCAAAATACCTGTTCAATGCCTCAGCCATTTCATCATATCCCAACACTAAATGCCCCTTCATCTTCTAAAGGGCCAATGCTTACTTTAGCCACTCATTTCTGTTTTATATATTTATAGAAATACTTGCTAACTGTCTTTATATTATGAGCTAGTTTTTTTCTCATAATCTTTTCTTTACAGCTCTTTCTGTGCCTTTCTGTTGACCTTTAAAGCTTTCCCAATCTCCTAGATGTCTATAGTTCTTGGCCACTTTGTATGCCTTCTCCTTCAATTTGATAGCCTCCCTTATTTCCTTGGACACCCATGGCAGAAAATAACCTTTTTCCTACAGTCTTTCCTTTTCACTGGTGTATACATTCGCTGAGCACTTTGAAACATTGCTTTGAAAGTTCTCCATGGTCTCAATTGCCCTGTATGCTACTTGATGAAGGGTCCGTCTTCAGCTGGGTTAATCCCAATGGCAGTGAGATGACGTCCTTAAGCAGTCATTCATTGGCTATTTAAGGCTCTCGACTGGGGGACGGACTAGAAGATTGAAACCTGGGTTATGCCGTCCAGCAGAGCTAGAAAGACAGCAGGGTTCAAGAATGGCATCATCCCACCTAATTAAATGCCTTGTCTGCTCACAAGACTGGTACTTGTGAGACCATTTCACCCACTAGTTTTACAGGACAGACATTCAATAACATAAGGTTACAAATTTATAATAATTGGCAAAAAGAACCAGGAAGAGATGAGTAGAATCGTTTTTACTTTGGTGGTAGAAAAAGATTAAATAATAATGTTCCTAAAGGCATGGGATAATCAGTTAAAATGAAATATAGGTCAGTGGTATGAGGACAGAGCAAGGAAGTGAGCTTCATTGGTGGCTCCTCCAGAAATACAATAGACACAGTGGTCCTCTTCTATACTCCACGGTTCTGTAATTCTATAACAGCAGCCAAAACTCAATAATTTAATTTATGTTAAGAATGGTTATGTAGAATTACAAAGGACATGTGGCACAGAAGCTAATTCTGTGGCCCAACTAGTGTATGTCAGCGTTTAGACTCCAGTTAAACTGCCTCCTTCTTTTTTGATCTAAACTAACCAATATAGCCCTCTATTGTCTTTTCCCTCAACTGCTTGACTAGTTTTCCTTTCAATGCATCTGTTGCATATGCTTCAACTATCTGTGTCAGCGAGTCTTACATTTCATCACTGTTTGGGTAAAATAGTTCCTTCTGAATTCCCTGTTGATTATTTGGTGACTGTCTTGCATTAACGACTTCTAGTTATGTTCTTCCCTCAAAGAGGAAGCATTATGTCTGTGCAAATTCCATCAAAGCCTTCTATAATTCATGTCAAATGAGAAAATCTGTCAATCCTTTCCTAATCTATATACCCACACATTGTTGGTATTATCCTGATAAATATACTCTGTATCCTCTTCAGTGCCTCTGTATCGTTTTCATAATGCAGTGATCATAATTGGACATAGTGCTGTCTAAGGATCAGTACAGATTTAACTTGACTTCTGTACTTGCTAGAAAAAGAAACAAATGAGCAGCTGAAAAAATAATCAGATGCATATTGCCTTTATAACTCAGGATATCTGTTAGAAAAGCTATTTAGTTAAATGTGGTTGATGTCTCTGACTGTGCATTATTAGTTTCACTGTTATATATTACTCTCAACTTAATGTGACATCTACATATGTTTAATTTTAATCCTGTTACCTTCACTAAAAGTTTTCAAGCTAATATTAGTTTTCACGAAAATGGACATCATACACTGAAGGGTTAGTATATGCTGTAAGGTATCTTGCAGACATTTATATTGGTCTTTACGTACTCCTAATGTGATGGCTGAAGGATTCCTCTGTACAACAGAAGCAACCCTCAGGATGCTCTTTACCAATGAGTTAAACAGATGAGTCTCTGTGTTCCTCACGGCACACAACGGGACATGATCCACATCGATGAATCAATACATCTGTACAAAGAATAAAACGCAAATACATAAACCAAGAGAAAAACTTACACTGTGAAGTGAAAATAGAAAAAAATATTTTCAGAAATGTAACACAATATACTTGGGAATGTTAACCTGTATACAGATCTGACTACTGAAGTAACAAATTGTGATCATAGAAACTAATGTCAATTAATCAAGATGAAAAATAGGAGGACAATGATATCTGACAGTGTACGGTATATAGAGTACAGAAACAAGTAAATTGGCCTAATTGGTCTCTGAAAGGTTTTGTGCGCTGCATGAACCTTCTTGCACTCTTTTAAACTAACCTGATCAGTATCTACTTTAGTGCTTCCTCGTGTACTTCCTCCTGAATCAGTGCTAATTGCTTCAATTAATTCATGTGTGAACAAAAGTTACCCTCTCATCCATTCTCAGTGATTTTGTCTTTGGGTTGCTTAGTAACTGCCATTGGGCAGCATAGAGTTCAGGTGGTTCGATCAGTTAGCAGGTGAATCTGATTAACACCAACTGTACAAGGTTCAAACCTGATTCCAACTGAGATAGATTTAGGGCCCACCTTCTCACCCTCTCCCTAGTAAAATAACATGACACTTAGCCATGGTTTAGCAAATAACTGCTGAGGAACTACCTTTGAGCAGAGAAATGCAGAGGCAACTGCCTTGATTCATGTTTTTGTATGTCTATACAAGTGGAAAGATTTTCTATGTCTACTTGATCAAGCCCAATCATAATGTTTTAAAAAATCAATGTGAATATCCCTTGTGTCTTCACATTTCTAGGTCAAGCAACTTATGATAATTAATTATGGACAGAGGCTTATCTTTTTTTAGCTGAGTCCAAGTTTTCTTGTCGTATTTTACGAAGTCATCTCATTAACTAACTGTATCATTCCATGGAGTCCATCACATCCAATTCCAGCCCCATCTTACCACATGCTGTTCCCAGAACAACTCATCACTCAGTGGATATCAGCTGAAAACTGGCATCCCTTATGCTCATGCCATCTCTGAAAGGCTACAATGCACCCAATCAAGTGTTGGCAATTTGGCATTGCCCCTCATTGACAACATTAAGGCACAACAACCAGGAAGCCAAGCTGCTTTTGGCACATGGTCCCCTTGCAATTGCAACGTCATTTTCTCATCCAAGTCACTATTTAATCACCTGTCATAAAAACAAGAAGGGCTGGAGAATCTTAACAGGTCTGGCAGCATTTGTATTCAGAAAGACAGTGTTAATGTTTAGAGTGCAGTGACCATCCATCAGAACTGACCATAGCAACATGCTGTCTGAACACCCTCCAAGTCAATGCTACTCTGTCCCCAGTGCCCACTGTAGAACATCAAATACAAGCAAGAAGTCAGAAGTACAAAGATGAGCTTTTATTTACAGACAGCAAAAACAACACATAGACGACCAATACATGTTGGTGTTCACCCAGCCATGCCAACCAGATTTCACTGTGGTGCTCAGCAACTAGTTTACCATCCATGATGGTCTGCTGCACCCTACTCTCTGTTGGAACTGAGTGTCAACAAGGCTCTGTCTGACTTGTAGCACCCAACACAGATGAGCTGTGTCGTGGATATGGACAACATCTCCCTCCCTACTGTCCTTGTCCTCTTTGTTGGAAGACTGTTTCCATTCTCCCAGTTCTTCAGTATCCAGCATCTTGCCAAGTTTCCGACTCCAACTTTCGGAGCACAGCAAGCCAGGATGTCGTGGCACACTCTGTCTGGACGATAGCGGAGGAACCTCTCCCTCCCCCCACAGAATCCCCCTCCCCCACATACCCGCCATGTAGGGGAAACCACATATTCAATAGCTCTACACTCTGATCCCCCACTGTCCTGGTCAAGGCACGAATAGCATCATATCTACATTCTGCATCAATCAGGAGGTTGCAAAAACATGTCCTGAGCCATGGTCACAGTGGGTAACCCTTGTTGCCAGTACCAGCCTTGCCAGGCATCCAGATCCTTAAACACACCAGATATTAAAAAAGTGCTCCAGGACACAGACATATTTACTGCTGCCAGGGTAGTGGGCACTCACCTCCAGGAAATGGTAATGGTGACCTCTGGTCACCTAAATAAGAATAGCATGGAACTTATTCATTTTGATGAATTCTGCAGCAATGTGATATGGTTCTCTCAGTGTGTTGTGTGGACAGTCAATGGCACCCTGCACCTGGGGGAAGCAAGTCATGTTTCTGAATCCTATTACCCAGGCTGCAGCACTGACCTTGTCATGGGAGTAGCAACGTTAATCATTGTGATCATGCACAGATGGCATATGTCACTGCCCTGATGAATTTGTGGGTACATGACTGACATAGCCCCCACAGGTCACCCGTTGTTCTCCAGAATGAACTGGTTACATGGAGGTTCAGAGCAGCTGTAACCTTCACAGCTGCTGATCCTGGGCTTGCCGTCGGGCCCTGGCGCTCTTCCATCTGCCTTTACCACCCTAAATTAGGAAGACATGTGCTACTGTCAGCATGCTCCTGTGGGTGGGTGCAAGACTCTCGTTGGAAATGACCTACACTGCAAACTCAAAGAGCAAAATAAGTTCTTAGATCTCAGAGGAGAATTGGTGTCATACCCTGTAGATTTTGGCTAAGCATGCTCTACACACACACACAACGCACACACACCATCCCAAATAATGAGGAACATGTCTACATGTCTTCATCATTCTTCCATCTTGAATCTTACCCATGTGCAGTTATTTGGTGAAGTTGCCACACTGGATGAGTGACCAATACATTACATCAAAGAGGAATAGCTGTGGTATCCCGAATCCCTCTCTATCCAGACCCTGCATACAGCAGTTACTGTGCAGCGGTGCCACAGCCTGGTGTAGATGGAAGACATTCTGCTCTCAGATGGGATGAATGGTTCCAGGACTAATTCTGTCACTTCTAGCCCGTCTAGAGCAGGATGGAGGGAGAAATCCACATCCATTCCTTCTTCAGCAGTATGTGAAGGAATAGACAAAGGGACAGAAATCCAGGAACCCAAAGCTGGAGAAGAAGATGCTAAACCTGGAATAACCTCTCAGTCAGGGCCACAAAGGGTTACATCCTGCAAAAGGCCTAGGAAGCGAAGAAGGATCGGCTGAGGCCGCAACATTATTGCATCCCAAGGTGAGTATGCGTGGTCGCTTTTTTGGTTCCTGCAGGAACTAAACCTTGAATCCCCAACCAATCACTGGAAAAAAAGTCATGGGGTTGTCAGCACACCTTTGCCCCGTTGGCTAACGTTGGTTACTTGTCTTGGATCAAAGGAGCATCAGGACTCAAACCTCAGCCTATTACATGGCTGAGTTCTCTCTGGATCTATCTACACACGGTGTTCATGGAGGTCAGTGGGCAGACCCTCTGTAGGCTAGTCCAAGGGGCACCAAGCACCTAGATGTTCCCATTCATCTTGAGGAGTTCAGTGGCATCTCAATCATCTCTCCAGCATCAATCCCCAGGGATGGATTGGTTAACTGTGGTATTCTGTGATGTCCTGGGGAACAACTACCTGCTAATTTCTGAAAATGCTTTGGGACCAAGGAATATGGCCATTATATCTCTGCAACCAATGATTTTACCTTCTTGTAAGTTAATGTCCAGTCTCTCTCCTTAGTCTGGGTGAATAAATCTTTGGCTGACCAAATCCTTCCATATCCGCCACAAATTCACCTGCACCTCCACACACATTATCCATTGCATCCGCTGCACCCGATGTGGCCTCCTCTATATTGGGGAGACGGGCCGCCTACTTGCGGAACACTTCAGGGAACTCCTCTGGGACGCCCAGACCAACCAACCCAACCACCCCGTGGCTCAACACTTTAACTCTCCCTCCCACTCCACCGAGGACATGCAGGTCCTTGAACTCCTCCATCAGCAGAACATAACAACACGACGGTTGGAGGAAGAGCGCCTCATCTTCCGCCTGGGAACCCTCCAACCACAAGGGGTGAACTCAGATTTCTCCAGTTTCCTCATTTCCCCTCCCCCCACCTTGTCTCAGTCGGTTCCCTCGAACTCAGCACCGCCTTCCTAACCTGCAATCTTCTTCCTGACCTCTCCGCCCCCACCCCACTCCAGCCTATCACCCTCACCTTGACCTCCTTCCACCTATCACATCTCCATCGCCCCTCCCCCAAGTCCCTCCTCCCTACCTTTTATCTTAGCCTGCTGGACACACTTTCCTCATTCCTGATGAAGGGTTTACGCCCGAAACGTCGAATTCCCTGTTCCTTGGATGCTGCCTGACCTGCTGTGCTTTAACCAGCAACACATTTTCAGCTACTTACTGACCAATGTCTTCCCACTTGACACCAGGTGGAAACACACTGACTAGTCTCATGTAGTCTTAGGCCAGACCATATATTATAACATCTATCTATTCTGGACATGATCCATCTTTTGCAAAGGAATGGTCTGTTAACCACCTTTTTATCTCTTGGTCTAGACGAGGTGTATGACAACATGGATCATAAATATTTATTCAGGATTTGATGAGCACTTGGATTCAGAATGTAGTCATCCTTCCGATCCAACTTTGCACATTGGTGGAGAATGTCTACCCAAGATGAATAGTTCCTTGAGCATGTCTTTTCACTTTGAGAAAGGAGTACACAAGTGTGCCTCTCATTTATAGTTAGTTTGCATTGAGTTATTCCCCTGCTTCTTGGAGAAGAGATTGTGAAAGTTGGCTTGTGTGGGCTGGCATGAGGTCAGTCATTCTAAGCTCATGTCTATGGCATGCTCCTCATATTCACAGACCCAGCTGACCTGCGGAAGATTTGAGAATGCCAAAATATACATTCCGTGGCATCCTCTGTAAGGATTAACGATGGAAATTGTTCCAGCTTCCTGAATGGCCAGTGGCGGATAAAGACCATACCAAAGGAATTCAATTCTTTCACAGGATTTGCAATCCTGTGCAATCAGAGAATCTGTTGGTCCACACATTCGCAAAATACTGCATTCTTTGCAGCATTGAGGATTCGGTGTGTCATGTTTATGTTCATTGTTATTGGCTGCAGCTCCTCTTTAGTCTTCGAAAGACTCTGCTTTTATATTTTTGGTTATGCATCAGTTCAAGCTCCTAATCATTGAAGGTCTGATGCAGAGAAGAGCTGGCAGGTCAGACGACTTCACTACGGATCTACTCCTTGGCCTGGCCAATGTAGTCATGAACATGTTCAGGCAGTGGGCCAGTTGTACCTGACTGCCTGCCTCTGTTCTGTGATTACTCATGAGACCTTTCAGAGTGGTTTACCTGTACACTTCAGACCTTCCATGACTGGTGTGCACCAGAGGGACTGGGGTGAATTATTAATGTATACAATTTATCAGTTTCCTTTCTGATTTGATTTTTACAACAATGGCCCTTGAGGGCCTGTTTACATGAAATTTGATCGACGTGGTTATTTAACAATAGGAGATTGTTATAGACCCCAGCCCCTCTTTGTTTTTTTTTGAAGAGGTTTTTGTTCAATGTTTGGTTGTACTTCAGCTCTCTGCTCCTCATCTTTGGGTTCCCAGTGTGGAGAGGTAACAATAGCTTACAGGATCTCTTCATGCTTTTTTCCTGAGCACCCATTACCAGGTCTATGCAGTGGAATGTGAAAAGAGTCATTGCACCCTATTGCTGGCTCTCTTCTAACAACCCTTCTATGCTGTCTGTACTCAGGTCTCCTTGAAATGAGAGCACGCTTCAGGTCTACCAAGAACAATCAGTGGACATCATCATTCCATAAAATGATATCTTGATTTAAATTTGATATATTTGCACTGAGCTAATGAGGGAGGCGATGGCCTAGTTGTATTATCACTGGATTGTGGATCCATATAATGTTCTGGGGACCCAGGTTCAAATCCTGCCAAGGCAGGTGGTGGAATTTGAATTCAATAAAAATCTGGAATTAAAAGTCTAACAACGACATTGTTGATTGTCAGGAAAACGCATTTGGTTGACCAAAATGCTTTAGGGAAGGGAAACTACCATCCTTACCTGGCCTGGCTGACATGTGACTCCCAATATGGCTGAATCTTAACTTCCCTCCAGATTGGACAGTAAATGCTGGTCTAGCCAGTGACACCATCATCCCACGAATGAATAAAAAAGAACTTCTGATTGGCCATGCCCCTTTGAGGCTACTAAACTCATTTATTCATCTTAAAATAGTTGAAAAGAAGACTGGTGGTAATACTATACCCCAACCAAAGGCCGCTAGTGAATAATAATGCAAATTTTCTACATGTTCAGAGTAATGGACTGAATTATAAAATAGTTCTTGATTGGTACTCATTCCCTCACAGCAGAATAGTTTAGGATCTGCGTGAAAGTTTTCTCATTCAATTGACATATTTTTGTTCAATAAAACTTTACCAAAAGTCTCACCTTGGGCAGTAGCATGCAATGGTCATTTCATAATGGTTAAATGTTATACACCACTTGATACTGAGCTCAATGCAACTGAATATCAGTCAATACCATAACCATCCATCTTGTACAAACACAATGCCAAATTTCTACTCTGCTCTCTCTCTCTTTCTCTCTCCCTCTCTCCATGGGGTTACCCATTAATGATTTAAAATGTATCTTGTGCCAAGTCACAAGGTTTTTTAAATAGTCAACATGAGACATTTTAAAAATCTCACAATGGGTCAAATGTCCCTGAAAAATAATGATTGTATTTTTGCTGATTTCATTATTAACATATAACCTAGCTAGCAAGGTCTGGCAATTAAAAATATATGCCATATGTATTCATCCTCTGGACAGAAACAGAGTAGAAACATGCCATTTATTGGATGGCAGGCCGCAACTAGCGGAGTGCCTCAAGGATCAGTGCTGAGGCTTCAGTTATCTAGAATTTACATTAACGATTTAGATGACAGGTCTGAGTGTAATGTGACCACGTTTGCTGAATGGGTACAGCTAGGTGCGAAAGTAAGCAGCCTGATTTCGGTTTTCATGCTATTCAGCTATTTGCTTTGCAGAAATGGCACCTCACTCTAAATCTCCATGATATTTTTATGCATTTGCTGGTTTATATGTTAAATGCTCATTAAACTCACTGCAAGATTTAGAACTTAATAATTATCAGCCTAACTACTCAACGAATAGCTCGTTAACAGTAAGCAAATCTCTTTGCCCATAAAAGGTAACGGTTTCCACAAATAATTCTCATTGTTGCATGTTTGTAAATTATTGGAGTTTGAAATGCATGTCAACATTTTCGAAATCTATACATAATTTTATTTCAGTCTATTTTGTTTCTTTCTCTCTTAATCCAATATTATACTTTCTCCTTATAGATTATTTTGTGCCAGGTTTAAATTTTAATTTACTGTTCTCGGTTTTCCCTCTGCCTGTTTCTCACTCTCCGAATACATTGGTTAAGGAGAGACCTCTTCCTGCTCCTGTCATTTTATAAGGTCTGAGATGTCTTGTGTCCTCACATCATTATCACTCTGCATTTCTGGCAACTGAGAGAGCAATTTATGAGCTGATGGCTGCAAGAAATGGTCTAAGTAAAAGTACACACCATGAAATGTCCTTTTTCAGCAAGATTTGCCCCAGTAAATTTTAACAAGGTGTGGAACTGAGATTTATTAATGCTTAAACAGTAACCAAGACCAAGGGAGTATCACAGGAGCATGATCGGACATTTAAAAATGTGATATTAGCAACAAATATACTGACATAAATTAATGTCCTCATTAAAGTCATGGACAAAGATTCTCTTCCAAACGTCCTGACAGGTGCATAACTAATGTGAAATTGTTCGAATTCAACTCATTTATTTTTAAATAATTAATTGTCCCTGATCTATTAAATTATTTATTTTGATAAATTTGTGTTATTAGAACTATGCTGCTGCATAGTTTTTTTTTTCAATATTAGAGCAACAGAAAGATTCGAGCCGGCCCAGAGATGATGAGGATGAGCACTTTTCCTTCCTCACGGGATTAGCACTGCAGAAGGAAACATGACAAATGAAAGTCACATTTTTTCACACGCTTTCCCTCCCCACAAATGTAATTTCCCTCCTCTAATTGGCCACAGCGTAACTTTGAGTTGTGTATGGCTGCTCTATGCAGCTCATTCCTGATGAAGGGCTTATGCCCGAAACATCGATTCTCCTGTTCCTTGGACGCTGCCTGACCTGCTGCGCTTTAACCAGCAACACATTTTCTGCTCTATGCAGCACCAACTTGTATTAGGTAGTGCCTTTAAACACTAACCAAGTGCAAATGTGCATCACAGGAGCATTATCAGACCAGGAGCCACATAAAGAAATCTTCCAACAAAAACATGATTAAAGGCATATTTTATGAAAGGAGATATGAAGGAAAAACGATTTTGAGAGAAATGTTCAGAGCTTCGAGCTGAAGGCTTAGCCAGAAGACACTCTGTAGTATTGGTCAGTGGCAGTAGTAGTCCAGAGATGTTTGAAACAGATGCCAGTTCTACCTTGGCTTCCTTCCAGTCATCCGGAACATCATCCAAAAGGTGAGGTAGTCATCATGAAGGTACGAGGATGCTGCTACTCCACAGGATGCCATCATAGTCTTTGATCTACTTGGCACTCTGATTGAGGGATCCATCTAAGCAGCCGGACCCTGTGACGAAGGATTATCTACTGGCACCTCCATGATGAGGATGACCATCAGGTGCATTGCAGCTGAAGGCACAGTAGTAGACAGGCTCCCTCATCCCCATTCAAATCCACAAGACGAAGCAGCTCTTAAACGCAGCCAAAGGCTACTGGGTAGAGAAAGGTTTGGTGTGCTTTGCTTCATTTGTAAAAGAGCATTTTTACTCTTGTTCAGTGAAATGGAAATATTGTGTTGCAACCGAGTGAGGCGGAATGGAATGGTTCTCCTCCTTACTCATGCATTGTTCAATTCTAGCAGAGGTTTGAATTCAAAAAGGATGTCATGTTGCCAACTCAGCATGTACACTCAATTATTTATATCCTGATTGCAAAAGAATGAAGCCACACACATTTTCTTGAGTTATTGTGCTGCAACCAATCAAATGTATACATTAAAAATGTTTTAAAATACAGAAAATAAGCCTCATGTTCTGTTAACACATACAATGCGCGTTCAAACTGGAACATGCAAAAACGCAGATCACACAGTATATGGAGCTAACTCTAGCTAAGGTAAAGTGTAAATAAAGAGAAAGGAAAATTAACAAAAGTTCACTAATTGCATCTGAAGGCTTTGCCTCAAAGTCACAGCCATTGGGTACTTTTCCATTCCGAAAACTCTGCCCGAAATTTCAAGGCTTTCTTCCACAGAGGTTTTCAAATGCCAGCATAATCCCAAACCTCAGCCAAAAGAATGGGATGGGAGGTTAGAGGGAAAAAGAGAAGGAACAACTACTCATTCCAGCAGCTAGTAAATACTGCCTAAATCCCAAATACAGCAACAAAAACAGAAATTGCTGGAAAAGCTCAGCAGATCTGGCTGCATCTGTGGAGAGAAATCGGAGTGGACGTTTCATCAGAACTCTTCCTGAATACAGCATTCACCTACAAGATCATATTACCTGACTTCTCTCCATGCTGAGTATCCATTCAGTTAGATCATGTTTGCGGCTTATATTTGTGTTTTATCCTCTAGGTGACCAGTTTGATTTTATTGTCCTGTTTCCAACAGTTGAATTTCAGATACTTCTTAATCATTTTTATTAATAACTTGGAAAATAACTTCTTTCACATTTCTCACAGGTTTTGTTTCATCCTGCCAGACCTCTGCATCTCCTTGAAATAAAGCGTAACTGCATAGTGATTCGAATTGGGAGGTTTTTTTAAGTGAAATGTTCTTTTATTCAGTTAAAAATGCCTATTTCCTGAAGCCAGCCAATTAGAGGTTAATATGTCAGATAGCAGTTCATCATGGTAGTTGACACAAAATGGCAGACATTCTTCAATGGCTAAGAGACAAGAAGAGAAGTAAAGGTCCTCTGTTCTCTTGACAAACATGGATAATTCATTAGTGGTAAGAATTAATCCATTTTCAAAATTGTGTTTTCAATGGAAGTGCAGCTCAAGTTGAGCTCCAGATAATACTATCCTCTGCTGAAATGTTCCTTAATCAGATGCCCTCTGACATTGATGGCAACATGACCAAATCTTAAACATCTACACTGGCTCTGACCATGGCATAGGTAACTCTTGACAAAAAAGGTAAGAGACATTTGCAGAGAAGCAGGTGCTGGAGAGGAGTTGGAGAGACATTGGAGGGTGGGGTGGCTGAAGTTTGTATGGGCTGGAAGTTGTGGTAGTGCTGGCAAATTGGGAGGAGGGGGAGGCTCTAACGATTCAGAATCTGGAGCTTGAAGGAGTCCATGCCAACAAGATCAAAGCTGCCACATGGAATGAATCAAGCAATCTGATGATCTGTCTAACAGCAAGAAAAAACTAGATTTTATGGTAATGCGCTACAATTGAGACACAAAGATATATGTCAGATGTAGAGCAGGTAGACCAGTAAGTGAAAGATTAAACTAGATTAACATGAACATACAAGAGAATATGATCAGATCAGGGTATGAATTGAAAATGAAATTAGATCATGAATTTCGGTCAGATGGCAGTGGGGAAGGTTTCGAAGTGTCATGAAATTGTTTCCTGATCCAATTCCGACTCCACCTTGCCAGTTTGCTTTAACTGATGTTAGAAGGTGAATGGGCAGCAAACCCAGTTCAAGGGTTGGAAAGTTAAACATGATCATGTGACTGCAAGCTTCATTGTCATTTAGATTTCCAATATTAATGGTTCTGTCTGGTTTTATGAACCTTGGGAAATCCACCAAGGTTTAGGTGCCTTTTTGTCCAGCTTCTGGATTCAGGGGGTTTTCTAAGAAATTTATGCAAACTAACAACCTTCTGCCTAGCCCCATAACCTCTGATCTTCCTCTTCCACTACCAAGCCCTAATCTTCAATGCATACATCTGATCCCTCAATTACAAAGCCTCTATTCATTCTCCTTCAATCTCTGACTTCTTTGACCCCAAAACACCTTTAACTATAACTCCATCAGGCAGCATGTAATATCCTTAAGCCACTGCAGGAAAAGGAGAGTTTTGATCATGTCAGCTGATTCCCTGAGCAGACTATTAATGTCACTTGGCAAAATGCCTCATTGGCAGAATTTTCCAATAAGCACCAAGACATTGCTTGGTTGTGATAAGAAGGGGGCACTATCCATCAGGTCCTTCATGTATTCCCAGACACACTCTGCCAACACATGCTTCCCTCCAAGTGGCTGTGGTGGGGAAGAGACCATCACACGTCTCCTTCTGGATTGTGCCTTTATGAAGAGGTTCTGGAGAACCATGAGGTGGCTTTTGTTGAGTTTAGTCCTGAGCCGCTCCGTGATGCAGGGCTCCGAACTTTATGTGCTGTTCCCCAGGACACACACCAAGGTGAACATCGATTGTGCCAGGAGGACTATCAACTTGGTGTGTGTCAACTACCATGATGAAGTGCTATATGAAACGTTAATCTCTAATTGGCTGGATTCACACATTGGACTTCAGGAAATAGGCATTTTTAACTGAATAAAAGAACATTTCACTTAAAAATTGCTCCCAATTTGAAGCTTGGTGAAAGATGCCCACTAGTCTGCCCGAAACCTGTGGTCTGCCATGCAAAGAATTGACCTCAGCCGAGTCCTGCAGACTGGCATATTCTAAGATCCAAAACTGTATGCTGAGGGATGTACTAAAGTTTGGAGCAGCTTCCTCCAAGGCAGAGTGGAGAAAGGCCCCAGTCTAAGGAATTTTCTGCCAAAACATAATGAGTGTCTGTTACACTTAACATGATATTTGTCTTTTTGCCACTTGCTGCACCTTTCTGCACCCGGGTCTCCTTGCACCTTTCCCTATCCCAACCTATCATCATTCAGACAATAATTCACCTTCCTGTTTTGCCACCAAAGCATGGTCATGCCATGGGCTCACTAGGGTAAAGTGTCTGCCTAGTAAACAGTGAATCCTGGATTGAAATCCCATCAGTGCTATCCCTTACTCTAATTAAAGGGTGGCACAGTGATTAGCATCACTGCCTCAATTGATTCCAGCTGTGTGGAGGTTCTATGTTCTTCTCATGTCTGCATGGACTTCCTCCAACAGTCCAAAGATGTGCAGTTTAGGTGTGTTGGCCATGCTAAACATTGCCCCTTGGTGTCCACGAATATGATTCATAGTGGATAATCTTACATTTATCCACATGACACCTCATCTGCCATATGTTCACCCACCTTCTCAACTCGTCCAAATCTCAGTGAAGCGCCTTTGCATCCTCCTCACAGTTCACCCTCCCAACCAACTTTGACTCATCTGCAAACTTGGAGATATTCCACTTTGTTCCTTCATCCAAGATAGTAATATATATATTGTGAATAATTGGGTCCAAGCACTGATCTCTGCTGTAGCACAACTAGTCACTGCCTGTCACTTAGAAAGTGACCAATTTAGTCTTATTCTGGGTTTCTGGCTGCTATCTAGTTGTCTATCCATGTCAGTATACCATCCCAATTCCCATGCACTTTAAGTTTACATGCTTATCTTTTATGTGGCAATTTATCAAAAGCCTTCTGAAAGTTCAAGTAAACCATATTCACAGCCTCTCCTTTATTATCTCCTCCAGTTACATCCTCAAAAATTCTAGTAGATTTGTCAAGCATGATTTCTCATTTGTAATTCCATGCAATTCTGTCTAATCTTGTCACTGTTTTCTAAGATCTCATATATAGTCATCTATAATGGACTTTAGCATTGTCCCTACTACCAAGTCTATAACTCTGTTTCCTCTCCTTTTTTAAATAATGATGTTACATTAGCTACCCTCTAATTCATTAGAACTCCTCCAGAGTGTATAGAATTTTGAAAGATGAACACAAATGCACCGATTATTTCTAGGGTCACTTTCATAAGTATTCTGGGATATAGATTAGTGGGCTCTGGCAATTTATTGGCCTTTACTCCCATCATTTTCCCAGCATGACTCCCCTACTAATACTGATTGTTTCAGTTCCCCCTGCTCACTTGACCCCGTATTCCCCAACATTTGGGGTGTTACTTGTGTCCTCTTTTGTGAAGATAAAGCCTAAATATGTCTTAATTTGGTTTACCATCTCTTTGTTCCTCATTATAAGTTCCCCTCATTCTAACTGTAAGGAACCTACATTCATTTTCACTCACCTTTTTCTCTTCACACATTTATAGAAGTGTTTACAATCAGTTTCTATGGTTTCTGCAAACTTCCTCATGCACTCTAGTTTGCTTCAGCCTCAATCCTCAGGTGTGTTCCTCTCGTAAGCCAACTTGTATGCCTGTTTCTTAGAACCAATGTTTTCCTCAAATTGCCTTGTCAGCCATAGTTGAGATACCTTGCCAGTTTTATTTTTGTGTTCGACAGGAATGCTAAAACGTTGTAGTTCGTCCATGTACCCTTTAACTAATGCTCTCCAATTTATCATAGCAAGCTCACCATCCCCCCACTCTGTTGCAGATTCCATTGTTTAGATTCAGGGCAACTATGTAACTTTCCACCATAGTGAAGAATTCTATCATATTATGATTACACTTCCACAGTTAGATTGTCAATTATTCCTTTACCAATACACAATACTGAGACCTGATGTCTGGCCATGGCCAAAGCCCAGTGCTGGTATGGGAGGCTGCTTTGACTTATAAAGTCAGACCCCCACTAGAATTGTCAGACGTCCCCTTGGCCTTCACTGTCGACTTATAATATGTATTTGATATGACATGTAATGTTGATGATGTTAGGATCATGTACCACCTGGTTGGACTCTGAGGTGGAAATTCTATTTGAGGACATTGTGCTATTCATTCAGAGCAGAATACAGCAAAAAATTAAATATCAACTGTAAATTTAAACTGATCAGTCATGTTTCTGTAGCCATTAGAAAATGAGAGATCTAAAATAAAGTTTTAATTTAAAGATAATGATTGGAGAAAGTTAGTTTGGAGAGTTTGTAAAGTAAGTGTAAAATGTTGTGTGAAAGGAAAATAAAGTGAGTTCTTATATGTATTTTATTGAAGGTAATTCCTGTCTCTTTGATTTATGTGTATCTGTGCAAGCCAGTGTCTATCATACTAACAAGTTATTTAACCCTCTGCAGTCTAGTTTTGTATGTTGCTTTAAAGTACAGGATAGTTGTTTGCTTAAGGTAGGTATTTAATCATATTTTAAACTTAACATGATTGGGGAGTACAATTAGATGTCATAAACTGAAGGAGAATGTAAAATTCATTCATCTTATGTGACTAACGGATTATGGTATTATAGTGTTCTAAGCCTGCCTGCCATGACTCTAAAGGTTATGCTACTGTTTCTTTAAACTTTTTCTGTGAGAATTCACTTTTTTTTTAGTCTTAGTTTTGGTTGTTTGAAAGGTATCCTGCAGAAAAAAAGACCTGTCAAAAGTGTCACTAGGATCTGTCAAAAGCAGCTGTCAAGTTATTTAGAAGTTGTTTAAATCAATGGGGGAACATTTTGTGACAGCATTAGGAAAGTCATTGCTTTGTATTTGATGCTGTCTGTTGACGTAAGCATGCACGTTTCATTAACTGCTGCATGTCTGATTTCACAAAGATCCATTCCCAGGCAGGTTCTTGCAATATCTCAGTTGGATTGACAACTACAAGTGGGAATAGAATCTGTATTGTGGGGCTTTGAATTCTAAAACCCTTTAAAGGAAGTTAAAAGTCACACAACACCAGGTTATAGTCCAACAGGTTTATCTGGAGGCACTAGCTTTCGGAGGTAGTTCATCAGGTGGTTGAAGAAACAACACTTCGAATGTTAGTGCCTCCAAACAAACCTGTTGGACTATAACCTGGTGTTGGGTGATTTTGAACTTCAAGGATGCGCAGGTCAGGTGGGTTGGCCATGCTCATTTGCCTATAGTGTCCAGGAATGGATTAGCCACAGTGAATGCAGGGTTGCAAGGATACGGTAGGAGAGTAGGATGGTCTTCAGTGGTTTGGTGTGGACTTGATGGCCGAATGGTCTGCTTCCATGGTAGGGATTCTGTGATTCAATGCATGGGGTGGATGGGGTGTCATGGATGGGGAATATGTGTAGATCTTGAGGTGTGAGGGCTGGAGCATGTTTTATAGCTTGCTCTTTCTTATTAAACATCAATGCAGTGCTGATCCACCAAGGTAGACATCATTTTGAAGTCAACCAGACCAACTCCAAGGGAACCCAGAAGGAAAACCCAGCTTTTCCAGTCTCTCCCGAATCAGGTTGGCATAGCGGGGAGCTGTCTTGGGTCTGTGTTTCCACCCTGGGTATGAAATCCAGACTGTGAACTCTGTTTCTCTCCTCCAAGGAGAAAGTGAGGACAGCAGATGCTGGAGATCAGAACTGAAAATCTGTTGCTGGAAAAGCGCCGCAGGTAGGGCAGCATCCAAAGAGCAGGAGAATCGACATTTCTGGCATGAGCCCTTCTCTCCTCCGATGCTGCCTGACCTGTTTAGTTTATCCAGTTTCTTTTCTTTTTTTTTGTTTTTATTCCTCATCCCAAGAATCATTTTCAAAATGCTTCACATTTGAATTGCTTTTAGAGTGCAGTGATTGGTGATGTGCAGCTTTGGTAGAAAGTGATTTAACCAGCAGCATTGGCGGGACTGATATATGGCCACAAGTTGTAAGGTTCCTTTGACTCATCATTAAATTCTGACCTATTGATCTGTCAACCATTGACACAGTTTACCCTTAAAGATCATAAAAAGCAGCAATCCTTTCTAGATCAAATATATATGTTGCCTGTTGTTCACAAGATGCCAAAAAATTCATCATGAACTATACTTCAAATCTTCCATAAAATTTTCATCTTGCTCCAGAATGTAATTATAATCCAGACTGAAAGAAATAAGCCTTGTGTGATACCTAAAACCATTCCAGATACATTCATTTGGAGAAACTCGAATAAGGCATTATAGCCTACTCAAGTACAAGTTATCTTTATTGATGTGCAATTCCTGAGAATGATATACAGTACCTGTAGTCAGCTTTTAATGGTAATCATAGATATTATTATCCTGTAATTTTCTAACTGGGCTAACTAGCACCTCACACAATGTAATACATCAATGTTTCATTTGTGCTAACTTTTAATTGAAAATGACTCCTCAGTTGTGTAGCCAGATTGTCCAAGTGCATGAAAAGAAGAAAATGTGTACATACAGCATGTAGTGGCAAACAATCAATTTCAATTTTCACCTATTGTGCAGCAGCACTGCCAATGTAGTTTATTTTGACAGTAAGCAAGAGGCTTTAGGGGTAACACTTCAGGTGCTATAGAACCTCCAAGGTGATCAGGATGCAGTGCCAAATTAAAACGCTCGTTTGATCCATGTCTGCCACAGAATGCCACCTTGGAAAGGTGTTAAAGCTTGCATTTAAAATGCATGAATATAGGATCGTTGCGATGGTGATTGCCATTTAAATCAATTGCCGGTATTCTTTAATTGACATGTATGGTATTTTAGTTGCTATTGCTTGAACAGCATCTCTTTTAGCACCAACTAACTGAATGGGAGTGAACCAGTCATTGCACAGGAGATCCACTTCTAAACAAAGATAGGAAAGGTGCTGATCTAGTGGTATTATCATTGGGCTATTAATCCATCAACCCAGATAATGTTCTGGAGACCTGGGTTAGAATCCTGCCATGGCAGATGGTGGCATTTGAATCTGATAAAAGAAATTTGGAATTCAGAGTCTAAAGATGACCGTGATTCCATTGTTGATGATCAGAAAAAAACCATCAGATTCACTCATGACTTTTAGGGAAGGAAAAGATCACCCTTATCTGGTCTGGCCAACACATGACTCTGGGCAATTAGCAATGAACAATAAATGCTGGCCTGGCCAGCGATGTCCTCATCCTGTCAACAAATAAAATTTTAAAGAAGTAAAAATATAACTCAATGTTTGTTTTTCTCTTCCTATTGGAGGTTTGAAGAGGAGTTTAATTGACATCAGGAGACTTTCTAGAGTGCTTTGTAAAGACTTCACAAACACCCTATTAGCATTTATTCGCATTTTTTCTAAGGAACACCTAAACTGAGGGAGTGCTACATGACGCTACTTTTCAGGGAAACCTATAGGAGTGGTCATGATCAAAGAAGAGGTTAGCCATCAGTATCTTGCTGGGGGAGCTCTGATCTAGGGGGAGCCTGGGCAAAGAACATGAGACTTGGAAGAATAGCATCAGCTGCTGCAGGAGCAATGAACAAGGAGGACATGGGGGAAACGTAAACCGCAGGCACAGGGCTCTCACCATCCTCTGGAACTTCTCCAGCAGGATCCCCAGTGTTGTATCTGTGAACTGATACGTTCTGGGTCTTGGTTCTGGAACCAATGTGAAAGCCATTACTATATGCCAGCTAACCACACACCTCCAGTGGAATTGCCCACAAATACTGTAGTGTAAAAAATTGAATAAATGCGGCTGTTAGGTATTAAATCTGCTGATTAGTAATTTCGCGCCCCAGGCAAGGTCAAATGTTGGTGATCAGCAAACTAAGCATATGTATGTAGGTTAAGATAAGAGGTTTTAACAAGCATGTCGTATTAACATAATAATTGAAAGGGGTGGCATTGGAAAAGCACAGCAGTTCAGGCAGCATCTGGGGAGCAGGAGAATCTTATATTTCAGGCATAAGCTGTTGATCAGGAATGTGGGGTGGGGAGGGGGGTGGGGGTGGGGAGAGGGGAAAAGGGGCTGAGAGATAAATAGGAGGGGATGGGGCTGGGGGACAGTAGCTAGGAAGGCGATAGGTAGTTGCTGGTAAGGGGTGATGGTGATAGGTCAGAGCGGAGAGTGGAGCAGATAGGTGGGAAGGAAGAGGACAGGTGGGACAGTTCAAGAGGGCAGTGCCGAATTGGAGGGTTGGATCTGGGATCAGGTGAGGGAGGGGAGATGAGGAAACTGGTGAAATTAATGTTGATGTTGGATGTTTGGAGTATCCCAAGGCAGAAGATGAGGCGTTCTTCCTCCAGGCTTTGTATGGCAAGGATTTGGCCGTGGAAGAGGCCCAGGATTTGTATGTCCTTGGCGGAATGGAGGGGGCAATGAAGTGGTCAGCCACAGAGCTGTGGGGCTTTTGGTGCTGTGTGCCGGAGATGTTCTCTGAACAATTCCACAAATTGGCATCCTGTCTCACCAATGTAGAGGAGACCACATCAAGAGCAATGGACCCAGTAGATGAGGTGTTTAAATGTGCTGGATGTGGAAGGATCCTTTGGGACTTTGAATGGAGATGAGGGGGCAGGTGTGGACACAAGTTTTCCACCTCTTACGGCAGCAAGGGAAGGTGCCAGGAGTGGAGGGTGGACTAGTGGGGTGCGTGGATCTAATGAGGGAGTCACGGAGGGAATGGGCTCTGCGGGATGCTGATAGGGGTGGGGAGGGAAATATATCTCTGGTGGTGGGGCCTGACTGGAGGTGGTGAAAATGGTGGAGGATGATGCATTGTATGCAGCGGTTGGTGGGGTGGAAGGTGAGGACCGGACGGTTCTGTCCTTGTTGCGGTTGGAGGTGTGGGGTTCAAGGGCAGAGGTGCGGGTTATGGAGGAGATGAGCTGGAGGGCATTGTTGACAACATGTGAGGGAGGGGAAATTGTGGTCCTTGAAATAGGATGCCATCTGGGATGCTCTGGAGTGGAATTGCTCCTCCTGGGAGCAGATATGGTCGAGACAGAGGAATTGGGAGTAAGGGTTAGCATTTTTACAGGAGATGGGGTTGGAGGAGGTGTAGTCCAGGTATCAGTGGGAATCAGTGGAATTGAAGTAGATGTCCATGTTGAGTCAGTCACCGGAGATGGAGATGGAGAGATCCAAGAAGGGGAAGGAGGTGTCCAAGATGGTCCATATAAACTTGAGGTCAGTTTGGAAAATGTCCTTGAAGTTAATGAACTGTTCAACCTCCTTGTGGGAGCACGAGGTTGCGCCGATACAGTCATCAATGCAGCAGAGGAAAAGGTGGGGAATGGTGCCAGTGTAACTACGGAAGATGGACTGTTTCATATATCCAACAAAGAGGCAGGCCTTGTTGGGACCCATACGGGTGTCCATGGATATCATTTTGATCTGAAGGAAGTAGGAGGATTTGAAGAGCAATTTATTGAGGGTTAGGAATCATTCAGTCAATCGAACAAGTGTGTTGGTGGAAGCGTACTAGTTGGGTCAATATGAGAGGAAGAAATGGATGGCTCCCAGAGTCAACTCCCCTCATACATTTAGGACACCACCAAGCCCTTCATCTCCTCAATGACTTTTGTTCCCCTGGTCCCCAATGCCTTATCTTCACCATGGACATCCAGTCCCTGTACACGTCCATCCACCATGTTGAAGACCTCCAAGCCTCCCATTTCTTCCTCTCCCGTTGATCCAACCAGTACCCTTCCACCAACACACTCATTCAATTGGCTGAACTGGTCCTCATCCTCAACAGCATCTCCTTTGAATCCTCCCACTTCCCTCAGACTAAACGAGTAGCCATGGGCACCCACATGGGCCCCAGCTCTGCCTGCATCTATCTATCACCTTCCCAGCTACCTTCCCCCCAGCCCCACCTCCAGCATTTATCTCTCGGCCCCCATCTCCCCCACCACCAACCACCCCATCCGACCCCCACATTCCTGACGAAGGGCTTATGCCCGAAACGTTGACTCTCCTGCTCCTCAGTTAAAAAATTCAACTTAGAACTCAAAAATGGATGGTAGCCAATTGTTTAAAAATAGAAAATCAATTGTCTAATTTTTACAGCACATGCTATCAGCCTTTGGTGTTCGAGTGAGCTCTGTGCAAGAGTAACTCAGTTAATGCCAATCCTTTGCCTTTTTTCCAAGCATGACATTTTTTTCTGTCTTTCGGGAATTATCCAATTCCCTCTTTGTAATGCCTAAGTGAATCGGCCTCTCACAGTCAGTGTATTCCAGCTCCTCAACGCTCTCTATATAAAATGGAGTTTCCTCAAGTAGCTTTTGTGTTTCTTGTACCTTTCATCTTTAATTGGCATATTCTGCTTCTCAACCATTTTCACAAAGAGAATGGTTCCTTTCCATCTATTCAGCCAAGACTTCTCATCACTTTAAATCCTTCCATCAAATCTTGCTTCCATCTTCTCCACTTCTTCCACAAAACTGAAGTCCCATATCCTTGGAACTATTTTCGTCACACTTTTGACATCTTCTTTGCCTTCGTATCTTTCCTTCAGTATGTGGTACAGAACTGGCTGCAGTACTCCAGCTGATGCTGAACAGATGTTTTATATAGGTTCACCATAACCTCTTTGAATACACTATGAGCAAAATCTTGTAGGGGTCTGAGTGATGTGGGCTATGGTGAGATATGCGGCAGAATTAGAGAAAAGAAATTCAACGAGGTCCATTTTGACCCTGGGAGCATCACCTTCCACATTTTATTCTTCTCACAGCAGTGTGACAAGATTCCTGCTCGGCAGCGGTGATTTGTCAACTGACAGTGATTCAAGCTTGTTAAATGCCTCATTGATGACCCAACGTGCCTTATTAATACTAAGCTTTCTATTTTACCAAACTCACCATACAAGATCGACATCAAGAAACCAGAACGGGAATCTGGTGAATTTAGCCCGCTGCTTGTTCCAACCAACCTATAATTATTACACAGGTACCAAACTCCATGGGCACTGGGCACTCACACCCTATGTCCATAGATATTGGCATCTGATATGTGTCAGCCTTGAAGAATGCCCAGGGAACATCTCTGATCTACACTTTGATGCTGCATCTCAATCTGCCCCTGCAACTAACATTGTCATGTCTGAGTGTCTGGAGTAAATGTCAGGAATCAAGAAGTGCAGCTCCAGACTGACAGTGATTGTCTGCGTGTCAAGCAGGCTTTTAGAGATGATGTGGGTGCGAGGAATGACAGTGAATTCTAGGATATCCACTGGGTAATGGATTGTTCTGGGAATGTCCCTTGGTAAGTGGAGCAGGAACTGGATGTTACGGGTGTCGTAGAGTGGGTTAGGTAGTTAATGCAGCAGGTTTGGTAAGATATAGTGAGAAAACACGTGTCACCTCTTGATAGGGTTCCATGCAAAAAACTCAACACAACTCAGACCCTGCCATAAAGCTTAGTGTCATGTACACCTAATTAATCACTTTCTCAACAGATTCAGCTCAATAATTTTCTCATTGTTTCCTTCATTTTGTATTGTCTCTCACTATCCTTCCTATTAAGATCTACCACTTCATATATCTGTAAATTTCATCTGCCACGTCTTTTCTCTTACCACCAGTCTGTCTGTGTCCTCTTGAACTCTCTCTATCCTCCATATAGTTCATCATGTTTCCAAATTATCTGCCATCAGCAAAATTTTTAAATGTACATCCATATTTGCATCATTATGGAGAACAATATTTCAGTACTGACCTTCAGTACTCAGAGCTAAAAAAACCACTGTCTTCAACTCATTGCTTCCTGTCAACTTTGTGGTCATACTGTCACTGCCCTTTTTAGTCCATGGCAATAACTTTGCTAACAGGTCTGCTTTTGGCACTTTGTCACCTTTCTTTTGGAAGTTAACGTACAGTACATTTTTCGATTACTCTCTTCAACCCTCCCTGTTAAGTCATCACAAATACAAACATTTAATTGAACATGATCTTACTTCAACAATCTGATTAGTCCATATTAGAATAAACGACTGTTAATTATGTCCCAGATACTTGTTTCTCACCACCAAGATTAAACTGATAGGTCATTGCTGGCTTTATCCAACACACCTCTTTGCAGAAGGGTGTGACATTTGTAATTGTAATTCTCTAATTCATGCAGCCTTGTTTCGAAAGTAGTTTGGAAGGTTATAGCCAGTGCTTCTATAACTTGTGCTTTTACTTTCCTCAAGATTCACCTGTGATCTTGGTTATTTATTACTGTAGAAACTGGCAAACCATGGTTAAATAGCTCATCTCCATCAATTTTTAGTCTATTCAGTTGCTCAGATTTCTTTTCCTCCTTTTTCACGATGAGATTTCCTTCCTTGATAAAGGCACATGATAAGTACACAGTTCATAGCTCAGCTATGCCTTATGCCTTGATGTGTATAACTACGTCTGGCCTCTAATCCCTCACCCCTTTCCTTTTACTACCTTTTTAATGTTTATATATCTATAGAAGGACTACTGGATCCATTTTTATGTTAAACTCCAATCTCTTTATGCTGCCCTAATGCTTTAAATACTTTCTCTCCAAACTCTCAATTTTCAATGTTTCTCGCTTCTATAACCAATCTCACATAGAGTCATAGAGATGTACAGCATGGAAATAGACCCTTCGGTCCAACCTGTCCATGCCGACCAGATATCCCAACCCAATCTAGTCCCACCTGCCAGCACCCGGCCCATATCCCTCCAAACCCTTCCTATTCATATACCCATCCAGATGCCTCTTATATGTTGCAATTGTACCAGCCTCCACCACATCCTCTGGCAGCTCATACCATACACATACCACCCTCTGTGTGAAAAGGTTGCCCCTTAGGTCTCTTTTATATCTTTCCCCTCTCATCCTAAACCTATGCCCTCTAGTTCTGGACTTCCCCACCCCAGGGAAAAGACTTTGTCTATTTACCCTATCCATGTCCCTCATAATTTTGTAAACCTCTATAAGGTCACCCCTCAGCCTCTGACGCTCCAGGGAAAACAGCTCCAGCTGTTCAGCCTCTGCCTATAGCTCAGATCCTCCAAACCTGGCAACATCCTTATAAACCTTTTCTGAACCCTTTCAAGTTTCACAACATCTTTCCGATAGGAAGGAGACCAGAATTGCACGCAATATTCCAGCAGTGGCGTAACCAATGTCCTGCACAGCCGCAACATGACCTCCCAGCTCCTGTACTCAATACTCTGACCAATAAAGGAAAGCATACCAAATGCCTTCTTCACTATCCTATCTATCTGGGACTCCACATTCAAGGAGCTATGAACCTGCACTCCAAGGACTCTTTGTTCAGCAACACTCCCTAGGACCCTACCATTAAGTGTATAAGTCCTGCTAAGATTTGCTTTCCCAAAATGCAGTACCTCACATTTATCAGAATTAAACTCCATCTGCCACTTCTCAGCCCATTGGCCCATCTGGTCAAGATCCTGTTGTAATCTGAGGTAACCCTCTTTGCTGTCCACTACACCTCCAATTTTGGTGTCATCTGCAAACTTACTAACTGTACCTCTGATGCTCACATTCAAATCATTTATGTAAATGACAAAAAGTAGAGGGCCCAGCACCGATCCTTGTGCACTCCACTGGTCACAGGCCTCCCGTCTGAACAACAACCCTCCACCACTAGCCTCTGTCTTCTACCTTTGAGCCAATTCTGTATCCAAATGGCTAGGTCTCCCTGTATTCCATGAGAACTAAACTTGCTAATCAGTCTCCCAAGAGGAACCTTGCCGAAAACCTTACTGAAGTCCATATAGATCACATCTACTGCTCAGCCCTCATCAATCCTCTTTGTTACTTCTTCAAAAAACTCAATCATGCATAAAACCATGTTGACTATCCCTTATCAGTCCTTGCCTTTTCAAATACATGTACAACCTATCCCTCAGGATTCCCTCCAACAACTTGCCCACCACCGACGTCAGACTCACTGGTCTATAGTTTCCTGGTTTGTCCTTACAACCCTTCTTAAACAGTGGCACCACGTTAACCAACCTCCAGTCTTCCGGCACCTCATCTATGACTATCGATGATACAAATATCTCAGCAAGAGGCCCGTCAATCGCTTCTCTAGCTTCCCAAGGAGTTCTAGGGTACACCTGATCAGGTCCTGGGATTTATCCACCTTTATGAGTTTCAAGACATCCAGTACTTCCTCCTCTGTAATATGGAGATTTTTTCAAGGTGTCACCATCTATTTCCCTACAGTCTATATCTTCCATGTCCTTTTCCACAGTAAATACTGATGCAAAATCCTTGTTTAGTATCTCCCCCATTTTCTGTGGTTCCACACAAAGGCTGCTTTGCTGATCTTTGAGGGGCCCTATTCTCTCCCTAGTTATTCTTTTGTTCCTTACTGTATTTGTAAAAACTCTTTGGATTGTCCTCAATTCTATTTGCCAAAGCAATCTCATGTCCCCTTTTTGCCCTCCTGATTTCGCTCTTAAGTATACTCCTACTTCCTTTATACTCTTCTAAGGATTCACTCGATCTATCTTGCCTGTACTTGACATTGTTTCCTTTTTTTTCTTAATCAAGCCCTCAATTTCTTTAGTCATCCAGCATTCCCTATACCTACCAGCCTTCCCTTTCACCCTGACAGGGATATACTTTCTCTGGATTCTCGTTATCTCATTTCTGAAGGCTTCCCATTTTCTAGCTGTTCCTTTACCTGTGAACATCTGCCCCCAATTAGCGTTTGAAAGTTCTTGCCTAATACTATCAAAATTGGCCTTTCTCCAATTTAGAACTTCAACTTTTAGATCTGGTCTATCCTTTTCCTTCACTATCTTAAATCTAATAGAATTATGGTCGCTTGCCCCAAAGTGCTCCCCCACTGACACCTCAGTCACCTGCCCTGCCTTATTTCCCAAGAGTAGGTCAAGTTTTGCACCTGCTCTCTTTGGTACATCCACATACTGAATCAGAAACTTTTCTTGTACACACTTAATAAATTCCTCTCCATCTAAACCCTTAACACTATTGCAGTCCCAGTCGATGTTTGGAGAGTTAAAATCCATAACTACCCTATTATTCTTACAGATAGCTGAGATCTCCTTACAAGTTTGTTTCTCAATTTCCCTCCTACTATTAAGGGGTCTATAATGCAATCCCAGTTAGGTGATCATCCCTTTCTTATTTCTCAATTCCACCCAAATAACTTCCCTGGATGTATTTCTGGACTATCCTCTCTGAGTACAGCTGTAATGCTATCCCTTATCAGAAACACCACTCCCCCTCCTCTCTTGCCGCCCTTTCTGTCCTTTCCGTAGCGTTTGTATCCTGGAACATTAAGCTACCAGCCCTGTCCATCCCTGAGCTATGTTTCTGTAATTGCTGTGATATCCCATTCCCATGCTCCTAACCATGCCCTGCGTTCAGCCCCTTGCATTGAAATAAATTAGTTTATTAGTCCTACCTTGTCCCTGCCCTGACTGCTTGATTTGCATCTGTTCTCAACTGTACCAGTCTCAGATTGATCTCTTTCCTCACTATCTCCCTGGCTTTTGTCAAGTTAATGATTCCACAGACAGTATAAATCTTCTGATACTATGATTTTTCCCTGACTGCAACTTAATTCATTTGAATTACCTCATTACCCATAACTCGATGCGGCAAGGTCTCCTTGCTCATTGCGTTGGAAACATACATCCAAAAAATTTTCCAGAGCTCACTTCTGATATTTTTAGCCTTCTTATCCTGACCTGTTACTATCCCAAACTGAATTGTGTTTGCACCTGCTTACCTCTGTTTGCCCTTGTGAGATGAAGTGCATAGCAAGCAACCAAATCACTGCTACCCTATGCCCTGTGTCCCTGCTGAAGTTGGATTACACCCATAGACTAGTAGAAAAATGCCTGAGTCAAGAGTGTGGTGCTGGAAAAGCACAGCTGGTCAGGCAGCATCCGAGGAGCAGCAGAATCAATTTTTCAGGCATAAGCCTTGCATCATGAGTGACCTCTACTCCTGCTCCTTGGATGCTGCCTGACCTGCTGTGCTTTTCCAGCACCACACTCTCGACTCTGATCTCCAGCTTCTGCAGTCCTCCCTTTCTCCTAGGAAAATGCCAGAGTATGTATCACTGTGGGGATTTGGTGTCACATGTAAATTTCATGTCTAGTAGTTCACTCTTAAAATTATTTTCTATGAGCCATAAGAGCAGCAAGCAAGGCTTTTGTTGCGTTAATTCTGTACACTTTTATTTTCACAGAGAATATTAATTCTATTCATTCAACTTCTTTACAGCTCAGTTTTCATAAAACAATCCTGCAAAACATCTATCCAAATATCAGCTTAATATTTTAGAGCACTATTGGTCTTATTTAAAAGACAAATAAAACCCTTTATAGCAGCTATTTAAATAATAGTGATTTATGTCCATGATAACTGTGGACAAAATTGTCAAGTATGAGTTGTCATCATGGTCTGTTACTTTCCACAGCGGCTTCCTGTCCTGCTGATTTTTTTTCCCAGTATTTTGTTTATTCTTTTCACAAATTTTGTATTCAAGGATGAGGTAGAGAGATTTTTAATAATTATGAGAATCAATGCTCATGGGGAAAAGGCAAGAAAGTGCAGTTAAGGATTATTAGATCAGCCATGACCACATTTAATGATTGAATAAACTCAATGAAATGAATGACCTGTTCTGCTCCTATGCCTTATGGCTATCATTTATGCCTCAGAGAGCAGGTCTGAGGCTTGGAATCCTGTGACAAGTAACTCGCCTGCTGACTCCTCAAAGCCTGCCCACCATTTACAAGGCACAAGTCAGGAATGTGATGGAATATTCCCCACTTGCCTGGAAGAGTGCAGCTCCAACAGCACTGAAAAAGTTTGACACCATCCAGGACAAAACAGCCTGCTTGACAGGCAAAAATCCACAAACATCCTCTCCTTCTCACCAATGCTGAGTTGCAGCAGTGTGTACTAACCACAAGATGTGCTGCAGTAACTTACACACACTCTCTCTCTCAGACAAGTACACGCACAATTTGATGTCTGTCACCTACTCACACACCGCCCAATCTCATGACAGACATGGAACAGTAAAAAGTCTGCTGCAGGAGAAAGCCCCATCCTCAGAAGCAGTCGGTATCCTCTGCTGGAATTGGAGGCAGCTGGACACTGAACCAGAGAGGCTGACTGGCCTAAAATATACTCAGGAGCATCCCTCAGTGAGAGAGGGAGCACAAAAGTTTTCAGGTCATTTCAGAAGTAAGCCATTCATTCTGTTGAGTCTATTCCATCATTAAATGTGGTCATGGCTGATCTAATAATCCTTAACTGCACTTTCTTGCCTTTTCCCCAGAAACATTGATTCATTTAATTATTAAAAATCTGTCTACCTCATCCTTGAATATTCGTAATGATCCAGCCTTGCTGACCCTCTGTGGCAAAGAATTCCACAAATCCATTACCCTCTGAGAGAAAATAAACTTCCTCCCCTTCTCCGTCTTAAATGGACCACCTTTTATTCTGAGATTATGTCCTCTGTAACTAAACTCTCCCACAAAGGTAACAACCGGTCAGCATCTACTTTGTCATTCCCGCTAAGACTCTTGAAGGTTTCAATAAGATCACCTCTCATTTTTCTAAATTCCAATGAGGACACAGTCAATTAACTCAATCTCTCCTCCTGAGACAGATCTCACCGTACCTGCTATCCACATACCGAGTCTTCTCTGGACTACTTCCAGTGCCACTATATTTTCCTTAAACAAGGGACCCAAGACCCTCACAGTATTCCAGTTGTGATCTTATTTGTATAGTTTTAGCAAAACCTCCATCAGAATTATCAGCAATGGGAAAATTCAGGTTAAGCTTTCTCTTCTGAACTTGTTGAACTCAGTATGGAATCTGGAGCACAGCAAATTATTGAGTGAGGAATAATTAGATATCATGACAGCAATAGATTACGAAGGGGATATTTGAGCATGGCCAAGTTATTTTGTGAGGGAGGGAAGCAGACATAGATATGGAGAGAGGTCTGTCACTGAGATTCTTTTATTGGTGCTGGGAATGGATCACCTTTATTGGTGCTGGGACTGAGACCAGAATCATAGTTAGCCTGGAGAGATTGGATAATTGGGCTTTGTTGGGTGTGAGAGAATGTTGGACAATTGGAAGCAATGCTGATGGTGATTGTTGGGAACAGGCAGTTTACCAATTGACAGAGAAAGGTCTGAACTGCTGAAGCTTGCCGACTGGCTATGGTGAAAGGTGGAAATGGGAACATATTCATTGGTGCTGAGAATGAACCATGTGAAGAGAATGAATGAAACAGAGATCATAGTTAGTGTGAAGAGATTTGAGTAATTGGAGTTTCCTGAGTTCAACAATTCACTAACAAGGAAAAAGTTGATGAAGAAAATGGTCAATTTGCAAGAGTACTGAAAAGTGAGATTTTGAAAAGTGTTTTGGACAATGATAGTTCAATGAAGCAAATACGGGTGTTTATGGGAGCAAGTTAAGAAATGGAGAAATAATGATAATGGAAGTTCATTGAAGAACGGAACAAACATGCTCTTTGCACGTATGAATAGATTCAAGGACAGCTTCCTCCATGCTGTTATCAGACTTTTCAACAGGCTTCTCAAATGTTAATTCTGCTCTCCCTCCCTGCACCTTCTCTGTGGCTGTAACACTGTATTCCTTTTTCTGCTCAAAAATATATTTTATTCATAAAATGCCGTTACATACACACATAGTCATGAACTCTGCTCAGGTCTGTATAGCATATGAAGAAACAAACTCCATCCAGAAAACAAACCAAAGGCATCTCTTACCTGTACAAGATTATATTTACATCCCTTTGAAACACCTGGAGAATCCAATAACTGAACAGACACCCATTTAACTTTGGCAGAAAGACCTCAGACTGTGGTCTTTCTCCACTGACGCTTGGAAGCAGCTGCCCCAAGTTTTAGTGTGTCCCTCAGCACATAGTCCTGGACCTTGGAATGTACCATCTGCAACACTCGATTGAGGTCAACTCCTTGTTCTGGAAGATAAACAAGTTTCGGTCAGATCAAAGAACATCTTTCACTGAGTTGATGGTACTCCAGGCACAGTCATTGTTTGTCTCAGCGTACATGCCAGCAAACAGGCCAAATAGCACAGAGTCCTGAATGACAGACCTCCTTCAGATGAGCCCAGAGAAAACCACTGCATCTTTCTCCAAACTTCCTTTGCTAAGGCACATTCTGGAAGGAGCAGTGTGACAGTCTCTACCTGCCCCCATGGCTACTTCGAGGGCAGTGTGCGGTTGCTCAGAGAGTCTGGGCACACATGGAGGATCTCACAGTCTTTCTCACTGCCAGCCAAGCAATATATTGGTGCTTGTTGCAAATTTCTAATGATGAGGCATTCTGTCAAATGACTGACAGTTTGCTCAGGGAATGATCTGACAGGATCCACCCTTTCCTTCTTCCGCAGGGTCTCGGGAATGCAATGTGCCCACTGGCATCCATCATCAGAGTCACTTTGACCTGCTGCTTGCTGGTCCAAATTCCAAAAGGTCCACTACATTGGTGCAGCCTCCTTGCAGCTGTACGTACTTTCCCAGGAAGATCAGGACATCTGCTGCTGGGACATGGAGATTGAACATATGGACTGTAACAAACTGATTCCTATGTGCAGGAGAGAACAAACAATGGTGCTGCAGACAGAACAGAATGGGGACCCTCACCTCTTTTCCCCTCAACTACCATCTGGAGACATTGACATTGCTTCACTTTCTCAAAGGTCATGTCATAGTAGTCCCTGCTGGGGTAATCCTGCAGAAAGAAAATACCTGCTGCTTGGAATCCACCGCAATCCAGGAGGGTTCTCTTCATGAGAAAGGTCCGGTTGACGAGCAATCCTTTCTCCACTTCCTTCAAAGTCACACCCCCTGGCATGGGTGTGGGCATTAGCACAGGCCATAGCTCTGCCTGGCTGGTCACTGGTTTGGTATTAGGACGAAGCCAGCATAAAGATCCACCAATTGTGCTCATCTTAGCCAAGATCCTCCAGGTTCTGCTTGCAATCACAATCCAACAATGGTCTCAAGATCGAATGATGATAGATTCTCAGCTCAGATCCATCTTAAGAGAATCACTTTCCTAACCGTGGTGTCTCCACTGACAGGTAATATTTAAAAATGAAATTAAGAACTATGTAAATAAAACAAACACATAAGTCAGATGATGTCTTCTAATTGCATGATGTGGGATCTGGTGGACCCCATTGTGGTTCATCGTGACCATATCTGTTGTGAGTTGTTTGTTTGAGAAACTCTGGCTCAAAGTTGATGAGCTTGATTCGGAGCTTCAAACACTGCGACACATCAGGGATGGGGAGAGTTACCTGGACGCTGTGTTTCAGGAGGGAGTCACATTGCTTAGATTAACTACCTGGCCTGTGAACAATGGCCACAAGGATCACAGTTAGTAAGTTAAGTTTGTAAGTTGTAGTTTGTAAGTAAGTTTAGTTAGTAAGTTTGTAGATGACTCCAAAATTGGAGGTGTAGTGGACAGCAAAGAATGTTACCTCAGAGTTCAACAGGATCTTGGCCAGATAGGCCAATGGGTCAAGGAGTGGCAGATGGAGTTTAATTTAGATAAATGTGAGGTGCTGTATTTTGAAGAGGCAAATCAGGGCAGGACTTATACACTTAATGGTAAGGTCCTGGGAAGCTTTGCTGAACAACGAGATCTTGGAGTGCAGGTCCATAGCTCCTTGAAAGTGGAGTCGCAAGTAGATGGGATATTGAAGAAGGTATTCAGTATGTTTTCCTTTCTTGGTCAGAGCATTGAGATAGGAGTTGGGAGATCGTGTTGCGGCTGTACAGGACATTGGTTAGGCCACTTTAGGAATATTGTGCGCAAATCTGGTCTCCCTGCTATAGGAAGAATGTTGTAAAACTTGAAAGGGTTCAGAAAAAATTTACAAGGACATTGTCAGGGATGGAGGGTTTGAGCAATAGGGAGAGGATGAATAGGGCTGTTTTCCGTGGAGTGTCAGAGACTGAGGGGTGACCTTATATGGGTTTATAAAATCATGAGGGGCATGGATAGGATAAATGGACAAGATGTTTTCACTAGTAGTCCAGAGCTAGAGGGCATAAGTTTAGATTGAGAGGGGAAAGATTTAAAAGGCACCTAAAGGTCAACTTTTTCATGCAAAAGGTGGTGCGTGTATGGAATGAGCTGCCAGAGGATTGGTGGAGGCTGGTCCAATTCCAACATTTAAAAACCGTCTGATGGGTACATGAATAGGAAAGGTTTAGAGGAATATGGGCCAAATGCTGGCAACTGGGACTAGGTTAGTTTAGGATATCTGGTCAGCATGGATGAGCTGGACCGAAGAGTTTGTTTCCCAATGGGACATCTCTATGACTCTGAATGATGACTCTACAAGCTCCAGGTAATGAGATGGCTTCGAGTGGGGATGGAAGACAGGATGAGCATTGCATCCTCATACGAATAAGACCATAAGACCAAAGAAAGGTAAACAGGAGTAGACCATTTGGCCCCTCAAGCCTGCTCCACCATTCAGAAGGATCATGGCTAATCCAACATTTCTCATATCCACTTTCCTGTGTTTGCACCACAATTTTTGATTCACTGACTGATCACAAATCTATCTCAGCCTTAAATATACACATGGACTCTGTTCCCACAGCTCTCTGTGACAAGGAGGTCCAAACACTCACAATCCACTTAGAGAGGAAACTCCTCCTCATCTCAGTATTAAACTGGCACCCCTTTATTCTTTGTCCTGCTATCTGATCCTAGACTCTCTCATGAGGGGAGACATCCTCTTAGCTTTTGCCATGTCAAGCCCTCTAAGAATCCCATATGTTCCAATGAAGTCACCTCACATTCTTCTAAACTCTACTGAGTAGGGTTCCAACCTGTTTAACCTTTTCTCTGAAGGCAATCTCTCCATACCAAGGATCATCCCAGTGAACATTCTCTGAATTGCCTCCAATGAAATGGCTTTCATTAAATAAGGGGACCAAACTTATGCACTGTCAAAGAACAAAGAACAAAGAAAATTTACAGCCCAGGAACAGGCCCTTCGACCCTCCAAGCCTGTGCCGATCCAAGTCCACTGTGTAAACCTATCGGCCAATTCCTAAGGATCTGTATCTCTCTGCTCCCCACCTACTCATGCATCTGTCCAGATGCATTTTAAATGAATCTACCATGCCTGTCTCTACTACCTCTGCTGGCAACGCGTTCCAGGCACCTACCACCTTCTGTGTAAAATACTTTCCATGTGTATCCCCCATAAACCTTTCACCTCTCACCTTGAATGCATGACCTCTCATTATTGAATCCCTCACCCTGGGAAAAAAGCTTATCTCTATCCACCCTGTCTATATCTGTCATGATTTTGTAGACCTCAATCAGGTCACCCCCTCAATCTCCTTTTCTAATGAAACCAATCCTAACCTACTCAACCTTTCTTCATTCGCAGCACTTTCCATACCTGGCAACATCTTTGTAAACCTTCTCTGCACCCTCTCCAAAGTATCCACATCCTTTTGTTAATGTGGCAACCAGAACTGTACACGGTATTCTAAATGCAGCCAAATCAAAGTCTTGTACAATTTTAGCATAACCTACCAGCTCTTATATTCAATACCCCATCCGATGAAGGCAAACATACTGTATGCTTTCTTGACCACTCTATCCACCTGTGCAGCCACTTTCAGGGTACAATGGAGCTGAACTCCCAGATCTCTCTGCTTATCAACTTTTCCCAAGGCTCTTCCATTTACAGTATAGTTCGCTCTAAAATTAGACTTACCAAAATGTATCACCTCACATTTGCCTGGATTGAACTCCATCTGCCACTTCTACACCCAACTCTCCAGTCTATCTATATTCGCCTGTATTCTTTCTTAGTCCCCTATGCTTTCTGCTACTCCACCAATCTTTGTGTCATCTGTAAACGTACTGATCAGACCAACAATGCCCTCTTCCAGATCATTTATGTATAGCACAAACAACACTGGCCCCAGCACTGACCCCTGTCAAACACCACTGGTCACCATTCTCCATTTTGAGAAACTCCCTTCAACTATTAGTCTCTGTCTCCTGTTGCTCAGTCAATTCTTTGTCCATCTAGCTAGAACACCCTGCACACCATGTGACTTCACTTTCTCCATTAGTTTATCACAGGGAACCTTATCAAACACCTCACTAAAGTCCATGTATATAACATCTACAGCCCTCCCTTCATCGATCAACTTGGTCACTTCCTCAAAGAACTCTATTAAGTTGGTAAGGCATGATGCAAAAAACAATGTTGCCTATCACTGATAAACCCATTCTTTTTCAAATATAAATAGATTTTATCCTTCAGTACCTTCCCCAGTAACTTTCCCACCACTGATGTCAGGCTCACTGGTATGTAGTTACCTGGAACATCTACACTACCCTTCTTGTACAGGGAGAAAGTGAGGACTGCAGATGCTGGAGATCAGAGCTAAAAAATGTGCTGCTGGAAAAACGCAACGGGTCAGGCAGCATCCAAGGAGCAGGAGAATCGATATTTTGAGCATAAGCCATTCTTCAAGAATCTAGTAAAAGGGGTACAACATGAGCAACCCTCCAGTCCTCCGGTACTTCACCTGTATTTAAAGACACTCTCAAGATATCTGTCAGGGCCCCAGCTATTTCCACTCTCGCCTCCCTTAGCAACCTGGGATAGATCCAATCCTGTCTAGGGGATTTGTCCACCTTAATATCCTTTAGGTAAAAACAATGATTGCAGATGCTGGAAACCAGATTCTGGATTAGTGGTGCTGGAAGAGCACAGCAGTTCAGGCAGCATCCAAAGTGCAGCGAAATATCCTTTAGCCTACCCAACACATCTTCCCTCCTTATATCAATGTGATTGAGAGTAAACAAATTTCTATCTCTAATCTCAACATTCATCACGTCCCTCTCCTCAGTGAACATTGATGCAAAGTAATCATTGATGATCTCACCCATTTTCTCAGGTTCGACACACAACCGTCCTTCCTTATCCTTTAGTGGACCAACCATTTCTCTAGTTACCCTCTTGCTTCTTATATATGAATAAAAGGCCTGGGGATTCTCCTTAATTGTTCTTGCTAAAGTTATTTCATTACCCCCCACTTGATTCCTCATTTAAGATTGATCATACTCTCCCGATATTCCTCCAAGGCCCGTCCTGTTCTTAGCCGTCTGGACCTTTTGTACCTTTCCTTTTCCTCTTGGCTAGTCACATGATTTCTCCTGTCATCCATGGTTCACAAATCTTGCATTTCCTATCTTTTGCTTTCAAAGGAACATGGCTATCCTGCACTATCTTCGACCTATTTTTAAAAGCCTTCCACATATCAAATATTGACTTCCCTTCAAATAGCTGCTCCCAATCCATATTTCCCAGTTCCTTCCGAATTTTTATATAATTGGCCTTGGCTCAATTTAGTACTCTTCCCTTAGGAGCGCTCTCATCGTTGTCTATGAGTATTCTAAAACTTACAGAATTGTGTTCACTATTCCCAAAGAAATCCCTCACTGCAACTTCTACCACTTGGCCTGGCTCATTCTCCAACACTAGGTCCAATATGGCCCCTTACCTTGGACTACTGACATACTATTCTAGAAAACTTTCCTGAATGCTCCTTACAAATTCTGCCCATCCAGATTTCTGACACAAAGTGTAACCTAGTCAATGGTGGGAAATTTAAAATCTCCATCACCATCCCCCTGTTGCCTCTACATCTTTCCACAACCTGTTTCCCTATTTATTCTTCTACCTCACGCTCACTGTTGGGAGGCCTTGTAGTATCGCCCCAACAATGTAACTGCACCTCCTTATTTCTCAGCTCAACCCATAATGCCTCACTGCTCAAGCCTTCCATAGTGACCTCCTTTAACAGAGTTGTGGTATCATCCCTGTCCAGCAATGCAACTCCTCCCCCCCTTTTACTTCCATCCCTGTCCTGTCTGAAGCACCTATATCCTGGAACATTTAGTTGCCAATCATGCCCTTCCTTCAACCAAGTCTCGATGATCGCAATAATGTCATTCTCCCAGGCACCAATCTAAGCCCTAAGTTCATCCGCCTTATCCACGATACTCCTTGCATTAAGGTATTTGCACCACAGGCTTCCAGTTCTTCTGTGTTCATCTGCTCTCTGCCTACTCTTCCCCTTGGCAATGCTAACTTCATGATCTTTACAGTCTCTAGTTTCCACCTCACTGTCTACCTGTCTTCTCTTCTGGTTCCCAGCCCCCTGCCATATTAGTTTAAAACCTCCCCAACAGCTGTAACAAAAAACTCGCCCAAGGACATTAGTTCCAGTCTGGTTCAGATGTAGACCATCTAATTTGTAATAGTCCCATCTTCCCCAGAATCAGTCCCAATGTCCCACAAACCTGAACCCCTCACTTCTACGCCATCCCTCACACCACGTGTTCATCCTGCCTTATTCTTTCATTTCTATCCTGGCTAGCACATGACACTGGTAGCAGTCCTGAGATCACTATCTTTGGGCCCTCCTCTTTAACTTCTCTCTTAGCTCCCTGAATTCTGCTTTCAGGACCTCGGGTAACTGTCTGTATGGAGTTTGCACATTCCCCCCCATGTCTGCATGGGTTTCCTGCAGGTGTTCTGGTTTCCTCCCACAGTCCAAAGATGGCAGGTCAGGTTAATTGGCTATGCTAAATTGCCCATAGTGTTAGGTGCAATGGTCAGAGGGAAATGGGTCTCGGGAGGTTACTCTTCAGAGGGTCGATATGGATTGGTTGAGCCGAAGGGCCTGTTTCCGCACTGTAGGGAATCTAATCTTTTGTGAGGTACTTTGCCAAACGCCTTCTGGAAGTCCAAATACAACACATCTACTGCTTTTCCTCTATCCGCTCTGGCTGAGACTTCCTCGAAAGACTCCAGTAAATTAGTACAACATGATTTCTCTTTCATGCGACCTGACTATGATACTTTAATTATTTTACCATTGCTTTCTTAATAATTGATTCCAATTTTTTTCGAACAATACCTATTTGGCTAACTGGCATGTAGCTACCCTCATTTTGCCTGCATCCCCTTTTGAATAGCGGTGTCAATTGGTGGTTTTCCAAACTGCTGGTACTTCTCCAGAATACAAGGAATTTTGGAAAGTTGCAACCAATTGTTGCTGGAGCTACCTCCTTTAAAATCCTAGGATGCAAGCCATCAGGGCCAGAGGACTTATCTGCCTTTAGTGTGATTAGTTTGTCTAATATAATTTTTCTGGTGATGATGATAGCACTTAATTCCTGTCCGTATTCTTTAGCATTAATGGATGTTCAAAGGATTTCCCTCCATAAAAACTGGTGCAAAATATCTATACAACTGTTCTGCTATTTGTTTGTTCCCATCATTCTCTCACCAGATTAAATTTCTGAGGTGCCAATGTTCATTTTGATCTCTCTCTCTCTTCCTTTCTGTACATATATAAAGAAGCACTTATTGTCAGTTTTTATATTCCTCGTGACAAGTTGTTCTGCCGTAACACGCATTTCATTAACGCAAATTTGCTATAACTCAATTGGCAAATTGGGGACATTGTTTCTAAAGTGTGAACTTTTAAAATGTGTGTTGGCTATAATGCAATTACATCACAATGCTTTAAGCACTGTTTCAAATGTGCGATTTTTCTATAACACAGGGTTGCACAACATCAAAATCATCGGGTTATAGAAGAACTAGCTGTAGTTTGCTGTTGCAGTTTAGTTTCTCTGTCTTTATTATCTTTTCAGTCCTAAATTATGACAATTGGTTGGTGGCATTGGCCTTTAGTACTTGATAATAGTCATGGAGGAGAACTAAATCATGCCATCAAATTAAACTCCACAGTTCTTTCTGGGCAGAGATACCCACTTCAACTTATATTTTTTGGTTTGGATTAATTATTTAAATTCCTCTTCCCTTAACTTCAAAATTTGCCCTTCAACCTTCCGATGAGCATCGCACCCAGAAACACTCCATCCGCATAGCCCCATACTTACTATGGCTAATCCACCTAGACTGCCTGTACACTAAGGGGCACTTTACCATGGCTATGCCATCTAATGAGCTCATCTTTGGACCATGCAAGGAAACCAGAGCAGCCAGGGGAAGTCCTCATAAACACTGGGCTAACGCGTAAACTTCACACAACCAGTTACTCAGTTCTGGAATTGAACCTGGGTCCTTGCTGCTATGCAGCTGAAGTACTATCCACTGTGCCACCATGCCACCATAATCTAAAGGAGAGAAATTGCTTAAGAGTGTGCATTTTTGATAATGAACATGCCCAAGAAACTTGAACCCTGCTGTTAAATAGGACTCCTGCATCACACTTTTGGAGCTTTGGAACTAAGTCGTGGTACATAAATGTGGACAATGATACAAATGTTTGTGAATATATGACACCTTTCTTTTATTGACTATCAATTTCCTCTGAATTCATGTGTAATTTGCATTGGTTCTGATTCATGTTAAAGTTAAAAACTATAAAAATTGGAATGTTGTTGGTGATTGCTTTCATTTGGATATCATTCAGTAAATTTGGATATATTAGTCCGTGGTTTTGTCACAAGGATCATGGCATTAACTCATTTCTATTATCACAGATGCTGCCTGATCTCTTAATGTTCCAGAGTTTCCTGCTTATGTTATAGGATTCTAGCATCCACAGTATTTTGAGTGTTATCTGATTTTGTTTCCCCTTATCTTGGAGTGATTTTTGTTGCCTCTGGCTACCTGAAGTGAGATGAGTTCCATTTGACAGTAGCAACACTTATTTAAAAACTTAGCTGATTTTCCTAATCAATTAGTTTAACAATGTTATTACACTCCACTGGAGCAGTTGGGACTTGAACCCAGACCTCCCTGTCCAGGAGTAGAGACACTGCTACTGTGCCACAAGGCAGCCCCTACAAACACAATGCAGCTTAATGAACACAAAGGTTTCAGATGTACTGATGAGGAAACATTCAGCTCAAAATAATCTGCTTTCGACCAGTGTGTGCAATTGCCTGTAGAAATATCTTGGTAATCAATTGCGTCCTCTGCAACTTACTGATTTAATTTTTTTAAAAACTCGTACACGGCCACATAAAGCTGAAGAATGAGGAAAATGAAAACTTTTTTTATTGGTTCAGAGCCTGATCTGCATGCCAAGGCTTTGTGTCCTGAGATTTTGTTCTGAACTCACCCATTCCCTTATCTCTGGCTTGCACTTATCACTATAAGTTGTTGAATGTCAAACTGTGATATTTGGTTAAGCTGAGGTTGGCCATATTCCAAAAGGCTACCCTTTCGTGGATTCATCTCTTGTTTGGGTAATCACTTGACAGAAACACATATGATGTTAATTAGAGGTTTCACAAGGAATTGGCCTTTCTAATCCACTAACTCAAATGCAGTGTAGGGGATACCTTGCTCTGCTGATCACAAAGCACTGAGTCCCTGAGGGAAAGGAAAGAAAGCTTTACCTTTCCATATTTATGTTCATAATCTCAGCATGCCTCAAAGCACATTACAGCCAATGCAGCATTTTTGAAATGCAACAATATATATATAATGTAGGGATGATACCATCCAATTTGTGTACAGCCAACTCCCACATACAGAAATGTGAGAATGACCGAATAAAACATTACATCAGCTGTAGGAGCACATTGCCACAGATGCTGGAATCTGAACTGAAAGCAACAAATGCTGGTGATCACAGCACGTCAGGCAGCATCCATGGAGAGAATCGAGCTAGTGTCTAAATGACTCTTCACCAGAGCTGAAGTGAGTGATCGCTAGCATTTTTTGTTTACAGTTCAGAGACCGGCATTTGCAGTAATTTGCTCCAACATTGTGTTTAATTGACTGCCACGTCTCTTTGAGAAATGCCCACCCTGAAGACATCTCGTTCTTCCCTCTGACAGAAATTCCAGGTGTCTCTTTCACCATGTACACTTTTGTTGCTTTCCATTTCACTGCTGGTTTCACATTCCGATCTCTTAATCTGAATTATCAACTTCCTTTATCCCCAGCACTCTAACCACCACCCCACTACTGCATAAATGCTGCCCCTTCCGCACTACACTTCAACTTTGATGAAGAGTCATCTAGACTTAAAACACTAGCTTGCTCTCTCTCTCTCTGGGTGCAGCCTGACTCGCTGTTACCTCCAGCATATTTTGTTTTCTGTTTCAGCAGTGTTGTCTGAGAGAGAAATTTTTGACGTAACTTTGGGAAGAACACCTTTGCCTTCTTTGAAATAGTATAGTGGTATCTTTTATGTTCCTTAAAAAAGGCAAATGGAGCTACAGTTTATCACCTCATCTGCGACAGAGTACCTCGATTCATCTTAGTACTGCATTGCAATGCCAACCTGAATTTAATGTTCATATTCCTAGTGTGGGTTTTGACCTTCTGATTCAGAGACAGCCACATTACCAACTGAGCCTGTACTAACATTCATTTATTGTATATTTCATGTCAAAATGAATATGTACAGCCATCAAAATTGCATTAATAATCATGGGGGGGCTGGTTAGCTCAGTTGGCTGGACAGCTGGTTTGTGATACAGAGTAATGCCAAAATGGATTGAATTCCCACGTCAGCTGAGGACACCATTAAGGACTCTGTTTCTCAACCTCTCCCCTCACCTGAGGCATGACCACCCTAAGGTTAAACCACTACCAGTGATCTCTCTCTGATGACAAAGGGAGATATGGCAATTTCACCTTTACTATTTCAATGCCAAAACACACAAGACACTATTCTTATTTAGCCTCCTTCTCCCTTCCCTTTTGGATTTTTTCAAGTAATGCATTAATCTCTGGCTAAGAAAGATGTTGTCAAATTTCCATTGGATCAAAAGTGCAGTTCTGTAACCTGCTGCTTGAAGTTTCCTGCATTTTGCTGTATAAACAAAACATAGCTCAGTTGTACTATACAGACAGCGATCAATACTGCCTGTATGAGTAATCAGAGCATGTTGTAGTATACATTTCATGATGTTGCCCTTGTTATAAATAGAAATTTGGGAATATACTTGTCTCATCCTCTTAACTGGTAGAGAAGAACAGAACAGCAAAGCTCGGAGTCAAGATGCTAAATTATTAATTTCAGAACCTGTTTCAGAAATGTTCTTTCAGAAATAAACAGAGAAAATATTAAAATTGTGTATTGACAGAGATTCATTACATTGTGATCACCAATACAAGGTGAAATATTAATTCAAAGATTTGTTTAAATATGCCACATAGTTTAACTGCCTTCAAAGCCTTTAGAACGTTTGTCAAGGTATAATGAGCCCTAGGTACCAAAACTGTGGAATGCCAAAATCTTGTGGGTTAAAATGTTAATACATGTTAAACAAGAAATATTCAGCTGAATATCTCAATGCTTTGCTTTAATAATTTTCACCAAAATTTAAACTGTAAATATGTACTTCTTCACTGAAAATACAACTTATATCTTACTATCAGGGATTCTTAAAAAATGTAATCAATTAGCTGAAATTAATGGACTTATTGAAAATTTTATATTTTTTTTTGTTAGCCATCTTGATTTGCCTTGACCCCAGTTTCTGGAATTCTCCTCTCAACTCTTTATCCCTCCAGCTCTTTTCAGACCTAAAATTTCATTAGTCATGTCTTTAATTCTAATGCCTCCTCTGTTTTTTCACCAAATCCATCTTTTGTTGTCACAATATGCCTTGCAGCAATGTGCCGTTTTAAAGGTAGGATATAAATACAGGTTTTTGTTGCTTTTCAAAATGAATGCACAAAATACTTTTTACTGCAATGAGGCACAATACCACACCCACTGAATGCACAAACTCTGGGAAAGGAATCTGCAATTTTTGATGTCAGCAGTGTTATTCAGTTAAACGCATGAAAAACACTCTGTAATGACAAGCAACTTTCAAAATTAATCCACAGAGGCAAATAGAGCACAGCTGTTCCAATGTCTATGAGAAGAAGAATTTCTCAAAAATGAATGCAATTTTGAAAGCTCCTCGTGATTAATCAGAATGATAAATTTTCATGGGTTTATGAATCGCTACATAAAAACTCCCCAGCTTTCATATTCTTTTGGTCTTCCTGTGCATGTATTCTTTAAAGCTGAGGTCATGACTACAGAAAACCCTATGTTAAGTTGCGTGCCCTTAAAAGTACGTTCTTTTTTCCGTGAGAATCTCTGCTAATTTATCTTAGTTACTCAGATTGGTTTATATTGTTGGATTTACACCGATGGCTGCAGTCAGACTGTAGCTTTCATCTAACAGCCAATTGAACTGTTCATAAGCTTGCAAATCCTTCCACTACTTAAGATTATGGTCCCAGGGAAGGACATGAATATTCAGGAAATATAGCAACATACAGCCAGGAGCTGAGGACAGATAATATAAACAAGGAGACTGTGCAGTTTTGCTGAAAAAAATTCTGCACATATCTCTTACTCAACACTGACAAGACTGCAGTCCTTTTTTAAAAAAATTTCAACTGCAAGGGAATTAAATAGCCAGGCAACTTCAGCTAACTGTGTTTATGAAGTTCTGCACTCTGATTTGCCGTTTGCAGTAAGGACCTGGAGGGAAATTGTAATTCTTGCCAGTCAAACTCTGCATAAACCTCATGTTCTCCTTCCTTGGCTTTAGCTTGTTGCTCTTCTTTGGTACAAGTCTCCTTATGACAATCTTGAGCAGCGTACGACATGCTGCAGTGATGTGACAACTCACTTAGCTTATACTACAAGACTGCGCCACAGCAATCCAAACACTCAAAACATTTTAAGTCAAAGTATGTCCTACCTGAGAGGGAAGATGTGGCTCTAGTTTAAAGTTCTATCCAAAAGCAAGTACCTTCATCAGTGACATAGACCCTCAGTATTTTGCTGAATTGTCAGTTTTCTGTGCTGAAGACCCTGGACAGGACTTGAACTGACAACATTTTGATGGAAAAGAAAATGAACGACTGCTGAGCCCAGGCCTTTGGAGTGTATCTCCCAGGAAAAGAAAACTCTTTGCTCGCATGAGTCAAAATCATGTTTTTTTTGTAAATTCCTCACAATAGATGCTAATCCCTGGTTCGATGAACAACACAGAATTAACATCAAGATTGAAATTGAAGCTTAATGGTCTGGCAGTAACCAGGTGACAGAGGGACAACTCAAGTCACCTCAGTGGTGTTAACCTGCAATCTTATGCTTCCCTCCTGCATCCCACAGTTTTAACTGGATATTCAGAGCTGTTGAGAAAGATAGCCACAGTGAAAGTCAAAAGGCTCCTTCCTTTAAATGTGTCAATTGAGATATCATGTCATTGGTGTTTCATTGTTCTCAAATCCAGTAGCCAGGCAATGCCTTATGTTTATAGAGATTAAGAGGCAGGGCTGGAAAAATTAAGCCATGAAATTGGACTCCATAGCTGTAATGGTGCCAGTGTTCTGACAGCTCCAACTAGTCAGATCATGCTGCCAGCCACTTCAATCTCAACCAACCTGGCACCCCCTGTTGGCAAGGTGTTAAGGCAGCTGAGTTGTGCTTGCATGGTACAGTGAAGAAAGCTGCCATAGTGATGTGAATCAGCCAGCAATGGTAAAATACATGCATTATATGTTTCTAATTTACTCATTAGTTGTGCACATTGCGGAGAGGCCAGCATTTATTTCCCATACCTGATTGCCCTTGTGAAGGTACTGGAGAGGTGCCCTCTTGAGCGTTGCAGTCTATGTTAACATAGGCTTTTGCAGTTATATTAACAGGGTTTTTAGGGAGGGAGTTCCAGGATTTTGATGTGGGATGATGAAGGAACAGCAGTCGGGTTCCAAGTCAGGATAGTGTGTAGCTTGGACAAGAGCCTGCATGTGTTGGTATTTCCATGTATCTGAGTCCATTGTTCTTCTAGGCTGGCTCATGTCATAGGTGTGGTGGATGTTGTTGTAGAAGTCTTGGTGAGTTACTACAGTGCATCCTGTAGTGGCAAAACTGTAGAGGAATTTAACACAGAAGGTGTTGGATGGAGTGCCAATTTTACAGGATGCTTTGTCCCAGGTGCTGTTAAGCATACTGTGTTGCTGGAGCCACACCCATTCAGGCAAGTGGAGAGTATTCCACCACACTGCTGAATTGTTCTTGTAGATGGATTGAGGAATGATGTACTTATTACAGAATTTGTGGCCGCTGAGAAATTATAACTCCACGGATTGTGATAACAGAGGATTTGGTGCCCAGTATTGCATTTGATGACAAGGAATGTTGGTTGGGCACTCTCTCCTTGGAGATGGTCATTACCTAGTGCTTATGTGACACTAATGCTACTTGTATTTAACAGCCCAAGCTGGAATATGGTTATGAGCTTCTTCAGTATCTGAGAAGTCATGAATGATGCTGAACATTGCACAGTCATCAATAAAGATCCTCACTTCTGACCTTATGTTGAAGAAAACTTCAATTATGAAGCAGGCAAAGATGGTCAGGCAGAGAGCACTACCTTGAGGCACTCCTACAGTGATGTCCTGTGGATAAGATGACTGACCTCCATCAATTATAAGCATATAATTGTGCTAGGTATGGCTCCAACTAGTTAAAAAGGTAAAAACAAGGACTGCAGATGCTGGACATCAGAGTCAAGATTAGAGTGGTGCTGGAAAAGCACAGCAGGTCAGGCAGCATACAAGGAGCAGGAAAATCAACGTTTCGGCCAAAAGCTCTTCATCAGGAATAGAGGCAGAGTGCCTGCAGGGTGGAGAGATAAATGAGAGGAGAGTGAGGGTGGGGAGAAAATAGCATAAAGTACAATAGATGAATGGGGGTGGGGATGGAGGTGATAGGTCAGAGAGGAGGGTAGGGGGAAATCCTGGGCCTCCTTCACCGCCGCTCCTTCACCACCCAATGCCTGGAGGAAGAGCGCCTCATCTTCTACCTCGGAACACTTCAACCCATCAATGTGGACTTCACCAGTTTCCTCATTTCCTCATTTCCCCTTCCCCCACCTTACTCCAGTTCCAAACTTCCAGCTCATTGTCCCCATGACTTGTCCTACCTGCCTATCTTCCTTTCCGCCTATCCACTCCACCCTCCTCTCTGACCTATTACCTTCATCCCCACCCCATTCACCCATTGTACTCTTTGCTACCTCCCCCCACCCTCCTCTCTGACCTATTACCTCCATCCCACCCCCATTCACCTATTGCACTCTGTGCTATTTTCTCCCCACCCCCACTCTCCTCCCATTTATCTCTCCACCCTGCAGGCACTCTGCCTCTATTCCTGATGAAGAGCTTTTGCTTGAAACATTGATTTTCCTGCTCCTCGGATGCTGCCTGAACTGCTGTGCTTTTCCAGCACCACTCTAATCTAGATCCTGACTCTAACTAGTGGAGAGAATTAGTTTTGCCAGATATCCTTGATTAGAGACAAAAGAACTGCAGTTGCTGGAATTCACAGTAGGCAGGCAAGAGGTGGAAGAACACAGCAAGCCAGGCTGCATCAGATTGAGAAGTTGACGTTTTGGGTGTTACTCTTCTTCAGGATTGGAAGTGGGTGTAGGGGCAGCTACAGATAAAGGGGATGCTGGGGCAGGGTGGTAAAGTGGTTTAAGTGAAGACAGACAGAGGGTATGATCTGGTTGGTCAATGGGAGGAATTAATCCAGTTGGTGACAGGGCGGAGTGCAAGGGAGGGGCTGGGAGGGAATCAGGGGATGGGAAGGGAGGTCGTTTGAAATTGGAGAACACAATGTTGGGTCCTCTGGACTGTAGGCTGCCCAGGCGGAAGATGAGGTATTGTTCCTCCTATTGGCAGTTCCTCCTATTGTAGCAATGAAGGAGGCCAACGATGGTCATGTCGGAAAGGGGGTGGGAAGGGGAATTAAAATGGGCGGTGACCGGGTGGTCTGGTCTGCCCTTATGGGCCAGGCTGCGATGCTCAGCGAACTGCTCCCTAAGTTTATGTTTGGTCTCACCAATGTAGAGACAGCCGCATTGGGAGCACCGGATACAGAGCTGAAAATGTGTTGCGGGAAAAGCGCAACAGGTCAGGCTGCATCCAAGGAGAAGGAAAATCGATGTTTCGGGCATGAGCCCTTCTTCAGGAATGAGGAAATCTGCATCTGCAGTCCTCACTTTCTCCTAGAGCACCATACACAGGAAACTAAGTTGGAAGAGAGGCAGGTGAACCTCTGTCTCACCTGGAAGGATTCTTTGGGGCCCTGGATAGAGCTTACTGGGTGGTGTGCCGGCAGCTTTTGCATCTTTTCAGGTTGCAGGGGAAGGTACCAGGGAGTTTGGGGGGTTGGTGGGAAGAGTGTTGCAAACCAAGGACTGTCAAAGGGAACGGTCCTTGTGGAAGGTAGAGAGGGGTGGGAAGGAGATGTTCTTGGTGGTGGGGTCTAGATGGAGTTGGTGGACGTGTTTAAGGATGATGTGTTGAATGCAGAAACTGGCGGGGATGGAGGTGAGGACAAGGGGGTCTCTATTTTTATTGTATTATGAGTTTAGAGCATTGGAACAGGGAATAGAGGTGGTGTGGTGGAGGGGTGTCTGGATGACAGAGGGAGGAAAAGCACATTTTTCGAAATAGGTGGATACCTGTGATGCTTGGGAGTGGAAAGTCTCCTCATTTGAGCAGATGCGGCGGAGGCAGAGGAATTGGGATTACAGGATGGAGTTCTTGCAGGATACAGGGTGAGAGGAGTTGTAGTCCAGGTAGTTATGGGAGTCTGTGGGTTTGTAGTTAACGTCCATCTGGAGACTGTCACCATACATGGAAATAGAGAGGTCGAAAAAAGGGAAGGAGGTGTGCAAGGGAATGTAAGGGGCGGAGTGGAAGTTGTGGGTAAAGTCAATAAACTGCTCTTGGTCAAATGCTGTATTGACATTAAGGGCAGTCACGCTCATGTTCTTACTTAAGTTTAACTCATTTGTCATTACTTAGATTGAATCCATACTTAGTTTGTGCTGACTGGGCCTGACAGAACCCAAACTGAGACTCTCTGAGCACTGTCGATGACACTTTCCATTACTGTGCTGACGACTGAGAATGGAATAATGGGGCAGTAATTATCTGGGCTGGCTTTCTCTTGCATTATGCCGACAGGGATATACTTGAAGAATTTTCTACATTGCTGGATATATGCCAATGTTGTAACTTTAGTAAAACAGCTTGTTTAACGAGACCCAATATCAGGAACACAAGTCTTCAGTATGTTTCCAGAACATTCTCAGAACCCATAGCTTTTGTAGTTTTGAGTGCTTTTAGCCATTTCTTAATGTTATGTAAAGTGACTGTGAGTTGGCTGAAAAAGGGTGACTGTGATGTTGGGGACCTCAGGAAGATACCAAGAATGACCATCCAGTTGGTATTGCTGCTTGAAGACTGTTATGACTGCTTCAGTCTTATCTTTTGCATTTCTGGGCTGGGCTCTTCCATCATTTAGGATGGGGACACTCATGGAGTTTCCTCCTCCAGTAAATTATTTAATTGTCTGCTATTATTCATGACTAGATGTGGCAAGATTGCAGCGAGTAAATTTGATCTGGTGTTTATAGGATCACTCAACCTATTGATTACATGCTCCTTCCAATGTTTGGCATGCAAGTAGTCCTGTGTTGTAGATTCACCAGATTGACATTTCTAGGTCTGTTTGATATCACACCTGACATGCCTTCCTGTGCTTTTCATTGAACCAAGGATGGTCCCCTAGTTTGGTGATATGGTAGATTGTGGGATTTGGTGTGCAATGAGTTGACTAATATGATCCCAGCTGACGGTAATACTGGACAACTCAGAGTGAAATCTGGCTTGGTAGATCATGAGTTTCATACTTATAGTCTGTTGTCTGTGTACATATTTACAAAAGGCTGCCAAAATACTTTTAACACAAGAACAAAGAAGGATTATTACGTACAAAAGGAAAAATGAATTTACATTGTGGAAAAATAATTTGAAAATGGTCTTGTCACAAATGTCAGAAATTGAGAATTGACCCTTTTAACCTCAAAGAACAACATCTAGAGACATTAACCCCTATGATGGATCACTTTGTCTCCACACAGATGTTCATTGCTCAGTGGCAGGGCAGTATTTGGTTGCTTTCATGAGTCTAGATGGTAGGACGGGAGAAGGCACTCAAGCTTCAGTGTTGTGAAGGGAAAGAGTTTGCAAATCTTTAGTGGGTGAGGAGGTGGAGATGGATCTAAGCTTGGGGGATGGACGGAGGGGTGTGACAGTTTCGAGTCTAGGAGAGGGGACAAAGGGACAGTGGATCCTGACTCTATGGGTATGATACAGAGGTTAGGTAGGGGAGACAGGACTGCAGGAGGAGGGAAGATCCCATATCTGGGTTTGAGTGGGCAGGGAAATAAATGCTTGTAGGCGGAAGGGAGGTATGTCTGGAGATTGGGGAGGAAGAGGAAAGGAAGGAAATTTCTAAAAGTAGGAGGGGACAGGTGGATTTAGTTCCAAAGCTAGATTAGGTGTCAGATCTCACAGTGGGAGAATACTTTGGTGACAGTGATCACAACTGCCTCGCATTTACAATAGCCTTGGAGAGTGAAAGGAACAGTAATCAAGGGAAGATATTTAATTGGGGAAAAGGAAATTTTGACGCTATCAGACAGGAGTTGAGAAGTACAGACTGGGAGCAATTGTTCCACAGAAAGGGCACAGCAGACATGTGGAGACTATTTAAGGAACAGTTGTTGTGAGTGATGCACGAATTTGTTCCTCTGAGACAGGTAAGAAGGGGTAAGATTAAGGAACCTTGGATGACGAGAACAGAGGAATAAGGCAGCTTACGTAAGGTGGAGGAAGCAAGGATCTAGCACAACTTTAGGGGATTACAGGCTTGCTAGAAAGGAGTTCAGAAATGGACTGAGGAGAGCCAGAAGGGGGCACGAAAAAGGCTTGGCAAGAAGGATTAGGGAGAACCCAAAGGCATTTTATTCATCCGTGAGGAATAAGAAAATAATCAGGGAGAAGGTAAGGCCGATCGGGGATAGCATAGGGAACTTGTGTGTGGAGTCTGAGCAGATGGGGGAAGCCCTAAATGAGTTGTTTGCTTCAGTTTTCAGCAAGGAAAGGGACCTTGTTGTGAATGAAGACTTAGAGGAGCTGGGATACAGGCTTGACCAGATCAAGATTGATGAAGTTGATGTGCTGGAAATTTTGGAAAACATTAAGATTGATAAATCCCCAGGGCCAGACCAGATTTATCCTAGGCTGCTCCGGGAAGTGAGAAAGGAGGTTGCTAAGCCGCTGGTGAGGATATTTGCCTCCTCACTCTCCACAGGAATCGTACCGGAGGATTGGAAGGAGGCGAATGTTGTTCCTCTTTTCAAGAAGGATAATAGGGAAATCACTGGAAATTACAGACACAGTCTTACGTCTGTGTTCAGCAAAGTTTTGGAAAGAATTCTGAGGGTTAGGATTTATGACTATTTGGCAAAGCATAGTGTGATTAAAGGCAGTCAGCATGGCTTTGTGAGGGGCAGGTCATGCCTCACAAATCTTATTGAGTTCTTTGAGGAGATGACGAGACAGGTTGATGATGGTAGAGCTTTGGATGTGGTGTATATGGACTTCAGCAAGGCCTTTGATAAGGTTCCCCACGGTAGGCTCATTTATAAAGTCAGCAAGTATGGGAGACAGGGAGATTTGGCTATCTGGATTCAGAATTGGCTGGCTGACAGAAGGCAAAGAGTGGTTGTAGATGGAAAGTATTCTGCCTAGAGGTCAATGTTGAGTGGTGTCCCGCAGGGCTCTGTTCTTGGGCCTCTGCTCTTTGTAGTTTTTATAAGTGACTTGGATGAAGAGGTTGAGGGGTTGGTTAGTAAGTTTGCAGATGACACAAATGTTGGAGGTGTCGTCGATAGTATAGAGGGCTACTGCAGGCTGCAGCATGACATGGACAGGATGGAGAGCTGGGCTGAGAAATGGCAGATGGAGTTCAACCTGGATAAATGCGAAGTGATACATTTTGAAAGGTCGAACTCAAAAGCTGAATATAGGATTAAAGACAGGATTTTTGGCAGTGTGGAGGAACAGATGGATCTGGGTGTGCAAGTATCTGGATCTCTCAAAGTTGCCACCCAAGTGGATAAGGTTAAGATGGCATATGGTGTTTTGGCTTTCATTAACAGGGGTATCGAGTTTAAGAGCTGCGAGAGTATGCTGCAGCTCTACAGGTCCCTAGTGAGACCACACTTGGAATTTTGTGTCCAGTTCTGGTCGCCCTACTATAGGAAAGATACAGAGGCTTTGGAAAGGATGCGAAGAAGGTTTACCAGGATGCTGCCTGGACTGGAGGGCTTACCTTATGAAGAATGATTGAATAAGCTTAGACTTTTCTCTCTAGAGAAAAGGAGGAAGAGAGGAGACCTGACCTGGGTATACAAGATAATGAGTGAAATAGATAGTGTCAATAGCCAGAGACTTTTTCCCAGGGCAGGATTGAGGAGCATGAGGAGTCATAGTTTGAAGATATTAGGAGGAAGGTATAAAAAAGATGTCAGAGGTAGGTTCTTTATGCAGAGAGCTGTGAACGCACAGAATGCGTTACCAGTTGTGGTGGTGGAAGCAGAGTTATTATGGACATTTAAGTAACTGTTGGACATGCACATGGATAGCAGTGAGTTGAGGGGTGTGTAGGTAAAGTTATTATATTTTGCATTAGGATTAAACCTCAGCACAACATCATGGGCCAAAGGGCCTGTTCTGTGCTGTACTGTTCTATCTATGTTCTATTAGGCAGGGGGTGAAGTCTCAAGCAAGTGAGTGCGTCACCAGAGAGGGAGTCCCAGCAATCTCTGAATCTGCTGGAAGCACCCCAACACTCTAACAGTTGTTGCTCAGCAAGATAATTGGGTTGTGGAAGAGGCGATGGGATCTTTAGGTCACTGCTGGACCCTTCCTCTCAGGGAGATAGGGCAGTACCAGTAGTATTCAGCTAATTGAGGAAATACAGGTTCCCCCCCACCCCCCCCTAGAAGTTTCTGTTCAGAGGTGCTAGTCCTTATGTTTCCACCCTCAGCTCTGTGTGAATTCAAGCCCAGACCAATATGGCAGGACCTGCTAGTCACAAACACCACAATGGGTGCCTGACCAAAACTCTAAGGCCAAGGGCTATGTTGTAGGGTAGACTCTCTCAGGGCTAGTTTTGGAACCCGGGATTGTACCGAAGTGTAGTGAGAGGGCAAGAAAGAAGACTGGGATGGACAACATGGCCCTGCAAGTATGTGATCACATTTTGAAATAAATGTTCACTTTTCTTCATCAGTTGTGTGCACCAATGTCTGTCTAGCCATAAGTACAGCATTAAAGATACAGAGCCTAGTCATCCTCAATGCTCCATGACGTTGGTTGGGCTAAAGGGTGAAATGACCAGTTCCTACACTGTGTGCAGGCGATGGGTAAAATGCAGTTGTACACTACTTTGCAAACTGGGATCAATGTTTCTCGGCAGCTAAAAGAATCACAGCCATTAGTAGCATTAATTTGCAATGTCGCTTGCTTTGGTCACGACTGCTTGGGGTCAGGATTTGAAGTCCACACTGTAGGTTAAAGCCTCAGGTTCACATGCAACATATAGTACTCACAGATTTCCTTTAGTGAGTTGAATAGAATCCAGTGGTTTATTGTCACTTGCATTTTACTGAATACTACAGTAAAATACAGTGAAAAGCTTCAATTGTCACCAGTATCCAATATCATTTTGGGTAGTTTAAGAATAAAGATATAGCTGAAGGAGATTTCATCTCCATTCCACCACCTCTGCTGTGAATCCTTAACTTCACTGTATTGGGAATCTAGTGATAGGGAAACTGTAGTGGCGATAGGCAGTTTGACAACACCTACCTCACCCTCCTCCATCCACCTTCCCCCTCCCCCCTCCCCCGCCATCACGACCCCAATGGTTGACTGTTGACAACCATGATAAACTGCCTACGTTTGGGTCTATGTTACAAAGCATCTCACAACAGAAGTACTGTGAACCTGTATGTTCTGACTAAGAGGACAAAATGCCAAAAGGCAAGACACATCATAGCAGAGCAAGGTAGGGCAGGGATTCTGTGAGTATCAAAGTAGGCACAAAGTGAGTGAGTGCTAAGAGAATGAACAAGGAGCCCCAAGACAAGCCCCTGGTTTGACATTCCCAATAAATATTCCTAATGTCCATACACAGCAGCAGCTTCCAAACCCGGACGCTAATGCATCAGCATATGCAGACCCTCTGAACAGCTGCATAGCTGGGTAGCTTGACGAAACATTGACCTCATCTAAACCATCAACTGTATGCCTGTCTCTATACGTTAAGTGGTCTGGCGGCAGTATTGAAACATATTAAATACTAATTAAAGTGCAGAAGCAAACTGTAAGTGAAGTGGAGATGAGCCATTATATTGTAGTGAGGCTGGTACATGTCAGATGCCAATGTCCATGGACATGGACTTCATGTAGACACCAGTCTGGGAGTGTGGTCTGAGATTCTGGGGACTGGTGTCCAAGGTCCAGAGTAGCAAATTAACTGGAGTCACCAGGTAACTGCTCTAGGTTTCATGTCAGGAATTGTCAGTATCTAGTTTCCATTTAACAGATGGAAGAATGGAAAACTCCATATTAATGAGGCGATAATAATGAGGGTGGAAATGAGCACTAATACATGCAAATAGACCTCTCACCACTCACCTGGAAGCAGTCTCGCCTGCTATCCAACATTTGCCTGAAAGTAGGACTTCTTCATCTTGAAGTTGGGAAAATTTCAGCCAGTTTTTCCCAAATTTCTTGTCAAAGCCATGTCATTCAGTGGCTGGGAATAATCTACCTACTGTTTGCAGCATCCATGCAATTAAAGCACGAAATTCCACAAGGTGATGGTCTAGTTTTGTTCACTGGATGTTTCTCGAATTGTAACCAATCTGTGAACCATGGGGTGACATGGTGGCTCAGTGGTTAGCACTGCTGTCTCACAGTGCCAGGGATCCGGGTTCAATTCCCACCTCGGGCAACTGTCTGTGTGGAACTTGCACGTTCTCCCTGTGTCTGCATGGGTTTCCTCCCACAATCCAAAGATGTGCAGGTCAGGTGAATTGGCCATGCTAAATTGCCCATAGTGTTCAGTGCATTAGTCAGAGATATATATAGGATAGGGGAATGGGTCTGGGTGGGTTACTCTCCAGCAGGTTGGTGTGGACTTGTTGGGCTGAAGGACTGTTTCCATACTGTAGGGAATCTAATCATGTGATATAGCCACCATGTTAGTTCACTAAAAGGTGAAACTAAATAAGAAAATATTATTTTCTTTAAACGTTTTATTGTCTATTTCATGTTTTATTTGCATGACACTCAGCATGATAGCATATCCACAATCCTCTGGGTTCAGGACTCCTTTGAATTAAGAAATTGCTCTTCATCTCAGATCCAAATCAACAGCCCATTTCAGACTTTCCAGCCAACTTCTCAGTATCTACCCAGTCAAGCCTATTCATAACTTTTAATGCTTCAATTAGATCATGTCTCTTTCTTCGAAACTCCAAAGAACACAGAGCCAGATTTTTCACCTCTCTTTAAGGGGCAATGTTCTAATCCTAGGCAGTGAACATTTGTTGCACTGCTTCCAATGCTAACATATCCATTTGTAAATGTAAGGATCAAAATTGCACATAAAATTCGAGATACTAACTTTCACTACAGTAAAGACTAACATGCTACTTGCTTTCCTAATTGCTTGCTATACCTGTTAACATTCTGTGTTATTGCCTGAGTGCACCCAAATCTCTCTGAATATCAACATTTACAAGTATCATGGCTTCAAAATAATATTTTTCTTTTTTATTCTTTTGACCATGAATAACCTCACATTATGTTCCATCTGCTCTTTTCTTGTTTTTGCAAAAGGTAACGATTCTGAAAATATTAGTGTTCGATCTGAATTAAGCTCCACTCAATCTGATGATATCAAACAGTCTTGGGTGGGGAAATGAATGGTCTGCCTTGAGATCCCAATGAAGACAGATGTATCATCATTGCTTCTTGATAGCATTCGTTTTTATGTTGAACAAGCCATAGTAACTTTTACTTAATACCTCTATGTGATAAACTACATAGAGTCATAGAATTGCATAGCATAGAAACAAATCCTTCAGTCCAACTTGTCCATGCCAACAAGATATCCTAAATTAATCTAGTCTCATTTGCCAGCATTTGGCCCATATCCCTCTAAACCATTCCAATTCATTTATGCATCCAGATGCCTCTTAAATGTTGCAATTGTACCCACCTCCATCACTTCTTCTGGAAGCTCATTCCATACTTTTAATACCCTTTGGGTGTAAAAATTGTCCCCAGATCCCTTTTATATCTCTCCCTCTCGCCTTAGATGTCTAGTTTTGGACTCTCCTCCCTTGGGAAAAATATGTTGACTATTCATCCTATCCATGCCCCTCATGATTTTATAAATTACTTTACATCTTGTTCAGACAAGTGTCTTTCCTAATTTAAATTCACTAATGGTCTGACTCAAAAAGTGTGGCGTTGGAAAAGCACCGCAGGCCAGACAGCATCCAATGAGCAGGAGAGTTGACATTTTGGGCATAAACTCTTTATCAGGAATGTGGGGAGCCCAACGGGGCTGAGACGAATGGAAGGAGTGTGGGACTGGAGGGAAGGTAGCTGAGAATGCGATAGGCAGATCAAGGTGGGGGTTGATGTTGATAGGTTGAAGTGGAGGATGGAGCGGATAGGTGGGATGGAAGAGAAATGGGTAGGACAGTTCAAGAGGGCATTGCTAAATTAGAGGTTGGATCCAGAATAAGATCAGGGGAGGAGAGATGAGGAAACTGGTGAAATCCACATTGGTCCCTTTTGGTTGGAGTGCCCCATGACAGAAGATGAGGCATTTTGCCTCGAGCCATTGGGCAATGAGGATTTGGTAATGGTGGAGGCCCAGGACTTGCATATCCTTGGTGGTGGGTGTGGGAGTGGGAGTTGGAGTGTTCGGCCACACGGCGTGAGGTTGTTTGGTGTGTGTGTCCTGGAGAGGTTATCTGAAACTTTCAGCAAGTTGGCATCCTGTCTCCCCAGCGTAGAAGAGACCACATTGAGAGCAACGGACACAGTAGAAGAGTTGTTTGGAGGTGCAGGAAAATCTCTGGTAGATGTGGAAGGATCCTTTGGAGCCTTGAATGGAGGTGAGGGGAGAGGTGACAGCACAAATTTTACACCTCTTGCGATGGTAAGGGAAGGTACCGGGAGTGGAGAATGGGTTGGTAAGGGGCGTGGACCTAACGAGGGAGTCACGGAGGGAATGGGCTCTGCGGAATGCTGATGGAGTGGGAAGGGAAATATATCACTGGTATTGGGGTCTGTCTGTAGGTCTACATTGGGGATACAGGACGCAACTCTGGGACACACATACCCAACAACCCCACCTCCCCTGTGGCCAACCACTTCAACTCCCCTTCCCACTCCGCCAAGGACATGCGAGTCCTGGGCCTCCACCATCACCAAATCTTAGCCACCCAATGGCTGGAGGAAGAATGCCCCATCTTCTGCCATGGGATCCTCCAACCACATGGGATCAACGTGATCTCACCAGTTTCCTCATCTCCCCTCCCCCCAACTTATCCCAGATCCAACCCTCCAATTTCACACTACCTTTTTGAACTGTCCTACCTGTCCATCAGGACAGTCAAACAGCAGCTGCATGGACTTGATCAACCAAGCAGCTACAATGGCCAGAGAAAGAATAACAAGGAAGAAATAGCACTCCAGGCTGAAATTTCTCTTTAGACCTGTTCAGGAACACAGGCAAGACAGGGAAAAATGAATAGTTAATAAAGCCGGTCACACTTGAGAGTTACAGATACTATATTACACTTCAGAAGGATCTGGGCAGAGAAGCAACTGCTTTGGAGCTTGTGTATAAAGTTTGAAATCCCTGTTAGGTAGGGGGCAACAGCTTTAAATTAAGGACACAAGGGATCAGGCTCAGAAAGACTGAAGTTAAGGAAGGATTATTTATCATTCACGGTGAGTGTTAATGCTGGAGTGAGCTTACACCATGAAATATAGCTGCTGTATGTCATGTTAATGATAACAGTCTGATCATCAACTGCCTATCCGGGCTTAATTGTCTCTGTTGGATTCTCCTGTTTACTTAAAACAGTAAAACACATCACAATTTATACAGTTAACAATTTTCCGAGGGTGCAGCTTGCAACCAGGAAAACAGCTCGGGCAAAGTCACAATATTTTATACTTACAGTTCACAACATTGAAGCCATTCTCAAATGGAAGCACACATAAAATATTCCCCTCCCCTCCAACAAAAAGTTTAACAATTCACAACAACAGGTGACTCTATAGGTCTCCATAATTGATAGACAATTAGCTGACATTTCAGACCTTGTGATGGTGACATTGTCTGGAGATGTCAAGGTTTTCTCGGAAGACTGCAGTCGCTGTTTGAGAATTTGCTTATCCTGACACTACAGTTAAGTTTGGTTACAGATTAGTCACTGGCTGATTTCATTCCTCAAATTAGTATGCGTGGCTCAAACCTTCTTGGCATTTGCTGTTCGGTTCCTGAAGAATTCCCAGCTCATTTTGAAGCTACTACTTATACACACAGTTTTAGCATATTCTTGGTCCATTGTCTGGCTCTTTCATGAGCTGTTTGGAAACTAGCCAGCTGCTCAATTTTCTCTTTCTGTTTCAATGGAAGCCTCAATCTCTTCCACTTGCTGCGTCAGTGGTTTCTTGGCCCTGTATGAGTCCTGCTTGACTTCTTTCACTGGAGCATCATTGCTGGCACTTAGTTGTAAAGGACAGTCTGATGTGCATCCCATTATTATTTGTGTCGTGTGTCGTCACCTGATTTTGCAGATCCGTCATTTACTCTGCATTGCTTTGAACACAGTCCAGGATTTCTGTAGCTACTCCTGTTGAGCCTGACCTGTTTTACATGCAAGCTTCTCCTGGTTTTCCTTCAAGTGGTGACCTTGAAATTGCAGTGATGTACCAAATTAAAGAGTTCAGCCTTTTTCCAGTCTTTCGCCTTCTACTCTTCAATAAACTGTGTGAACTCAGCTGACCCCGAAAGACTTCATAATCTCAAAAAATGATATTCCTGAGTTTAGAAATATCCTGAGATAGTTGTTCAGCCTTTTCCTCTTGAACTTTCATCTTTCTCTCCACACCAGTGTTCTGAGATTTTAGCTCCACTCATTCAGAGGAAAGTGAAAAATTCTGTCCTTCTTCCATATTCAAATTGTTAAGTGTTTCAGGAATAGTTTGTTACAATTTCTGTTGCGTTTCCAACCTTTGATTAATTCCTTGGATTGTGACCAGTATGAGGCCACAATATGCTAGTATATCTGCAATTGCTAGTCCAATGGTATCTAGGACGCAGATCATCAACAATACCCAAGCAGATGGACTGTATTTGCTCTCGACATGTACTTTGTAAAACATTACATGTTTAAAGTTTTACATTCTTAAGAAGTGTCATAGCTTCCCCTGTCTTAGACAGGTGTTTTTTTTTAAGAATTAATTTGTATTATTATAGTGGCACTTTCACCTGTATCAATCTTAACCATTAACAACTATTCAATATAAAACTATAACAAAGAGCAGCAGATGCTGGAGATCTGAAACAAAAACAGAAATTGCGAAAAACAGAAACTCATTATGTTTGTCAGCATTTGTTCTGGATGTAGGTTTGCTCGCTGAGCTGGAAGGTTCATTTCCAGACATTTTGTCACCCTACTAGGTAACATCTTCAGTGAGCCTCTAGGTGAAGCAATGGTCATGATTCCTGATTTCTATTTATATGTTTGGGTTTCTTTGGGTTGATAATGTCATTTCCTGTGGTGATGCTATTTCCTGTTCTTTTCCCAGGAGGTGGTAGATGGAGTCTAATTTGAAGTGTTTGTTGATAGACAGGACATGACATTACTACAGGAAATTACATCACCAACCTAAAGAAACCCAAACATGTAAATAGAAAGCAGGAATCATCAGCAGTGCTTCGCCAGAGGCCCACTGAAGATGTTACCTAGTAGAGTGACGAAATGTCTGGAAATGAACCTTCCAGCTCAGTGAGCAATATACATCCAGAATCTCAACCTGAGCTACAAATCTTCTCAAAGCTGTCAGCATTTGAATGAAGAAAGTAGAGTTTTGAGTCCAGTGACTCTTCATCAGAGCAGAATTGAAGAGTATAGTGCTGGAAATGCATGGCAGATCAGGCAGCATCCAAGGAGAAGGAGAATCGATGTTTCGGGCATAAGCCCTTCATCAGGAATGAGGCTTGTGGGCCAAGGGAGTTGAAAGATAAATGGGAGATAGGTGGGGCTGGGGGTAAGGTAGCTGGGAATGCAATAGGTAGATGAAGCTGGGGCAGAAGGTGATAGGTCAGAGAGGAGAGTGGAGGAGATAGGTAGGAAGGAAGATTGACAGGTAGGACCATTCAAGAGGGTGGTACCAAGTTGGAAGGTGGGACTGGGATAAAGTGAGGGGAGGGGAAATGAGGAAACTGTGAAATCAACATTGATCCCATGCGGTGGAGCATCTCTAGTTGGAAGATGCGATTCATCAGAACACCAGAACAGGCAACAGTTTTGATTTTGTATACGATTAGGTAAAGTGTGACAATTTCATTTCTGCAAGATTGACAGTTTAAACCATGTTTTTATGATTCTTTGTCTCATTGTGTATGCAGTCAAAGTCATGTTTATCACTCACTTGTTATATACAACCCTGATAGAATGCCACGTGGTCTTTACTGTAGTTCCCTTTTATTCACTCGGGGGACGTGGGTGTTGCTGGCTGGGCAGCATTTATTGCCAATCCCTAGTTGCCCTTGAGAAGGTGGTGTTGGGCTGCCTTCTTGAACAGCTGAGGTCCAACATGCTTTCGATAGGCCCACAATGCCCTCCTGGGATTTGACCCAGTGACAGTGAAGAAATGGCAATATATTTCCAAGCCAGGATGGTGAATGGTTTGAGGAGAACTTGCAGGTGGTGGTGTTCCCATGAATCTGCTGCACTGTACTTGTAAATAGAAGTGGTCATGCGTTAGGAAAGTGGTGTCAAAGGATCTTTGTTTAATTTCTGCAATGCATCTTGTAGATAGCAAATACTCCTCATACTGAGCACTGCTGGGGGATGGAGTAGATGCTTGAGATGAGGTGCCAATCAAATGGGTTGCTTTTTCCTGGATGGTGTCAAGCTTCTTGAGTTTGTTGCAGCTGCACCCATCCAAGCAAGTGGAGAGTGTTCCATTATACTCCTGACCGGTGCCTTGATGATGATGGATGGGCTTGAGGAAGTCACGAGGTGAGTTACTTACAAAGTATCCCTAGTCTCTGACCTGCTGTTGTAGCCAATGTGTTTACGTGTTGGGTCCAGTTGAGCATCTGGTCACTGGCAACCCCCAGGATGTTGATAATGGGGGATTCAGTGCTAGTAACATCACTGAAAGCCAAGGAGCAGTGTTTAGATTGTCATTTATTAGTCATTACCTTACATTTGTGTGATATGAACGTTACTTGCTACTTGTCAGCTAAAGGCTGGATATTATCCAGATCTTGTTGCATTTGAACATGGCCAGCTTCACTATCAGTGGAGTTGTGAATGGTGCTGAATGTTGTGCAATCATCGGTGGGCATCCCCATTCCTGACCTTATGATGAAGCAGCTGAAGATGGTCGGGCCTAGGGCCACTAATGTGAGGGAATCCTGCAAAGGTGGCCTGGAGCTGAGATGACTGACCTCCAACAACAATAACCTTCATCCTGCGTTCCAAGTATAACTCTAACTAGTTGAAAATTTGACATTTGATACACATTGATTCCAGTTTTGCTAGGGCACCTTGATACCACCCTCAGTCAATTGTGGCCTTGATATCAAAGGCTATCAATCTCACCTCACCTCTGGAATTCATCTCTTTTGTCCATGTTTGGGCCAAGGCTATAATGAGGTCAGAAACTGAGTGGCTCTGGTAGAACCCAAACTGAGTATCAGTGAGCAGATGTTCCTTCATAGCACATCTGCTCTCATTTTGCTGAAGATTGAGAGTAGTCTGATGGGGCAGTAATTCAGGGCATTGAATTTGTTCTGTTTTATGTGTAATTTTCCACATTATTAAATAGTGTGTTGTAACTACACTAGAAAAGCTTGTCTAGGGGAGTTGGAAGTTCTGAAGCACCTGTCTTCAGTACAATTACTGGGAAGTTCTGTGCCTTTGCAGTCCAGTGCCTCCAACATTTTCTTGGTATCACATGGGGTAAATTAACTTGGCAGAAGGCTGGCATCTGTGGTACTGGGGACCACTGGAGGAGGCCAAAATGGATCATTCACTTGGCACTTTTGACTGGGGATTGCTGGGAATGCTTCAGCTTTGTCATTTGAATTAGTGTTGGATTCGTCCATCATTGAAGATGGGGATTTTTGTGGAGTTTCCTCCTCCAGTTGCTGAATGATCCACCACCACTTATGACTGGATGTGGGAGGACTGTAGCTCTTAGATCTGAATCGTTGTAGTGGGATCGCTTAGCTCTGTCTATCCCTTGCTGCTTATGCCATTTGGCATGCCTGTTTGGTAGCTTCACCAGGTCAACACCTCATTTTTAGATAGGATTGGTGCTACTCCTGAGCATGCAATCCTGCATTCTATATTGAACCACAGTTGATGCCCTCGCTTGATTGTAATGATTGAGTGGGGGGAATATGCTAGCCCATTAGATTATAAACTGTGCTAAATTCTGCTACTGCTAATGGCCGAAAGTATCTCATAGATTGCCAGTTTTGAGTTCATAGATCTGTTTGAAATCTGTTCTATTTAGCACACTGACAGTGTCACAAAACCTGATGGAGGGTATTCTAAATGTGAATCTCCGCAAAGGCTGTATGGTGATCGCTCTTACTGATACTGTCATGGACAGATGCATCTGCAACCGACAAATTGGTAAGGGTGAGATCGAGTATGTTCTTCCCTCTTGCTGGTTCCCTCATTATCTGCCACAGAACCGGTCTAGTAGCTACATTGTTTAGCACTAAACCAGGTCAATCAGTCGTGCTATTGCAGTACTTCTTCTGGGAGTAGACATTGAAATCACCCGCCCAGATTACATTCTGCACCTTTGCCATCCTTAGTACTCACTCGAAGGATTGTTAAACATGTAGGTATATTGATTCATCAGCTGAGGGAGGATGGTACGTGGTAATCAGCAGGAAGTTTTCCTTGCCCATGTTTAACCTGAAGCCATGAGGCTTCATGGGATCTGCAGACAGGACTCCCAGGGCACCCAACTCTCTCCCAACTGTATACCACTGTGCCACCAGGGTCTGCCCTGCTAGTGGGTCAGAACAAATCCAACGATGGTGATGGTGCTATATGGCTCAGTGTCTATATGGCATGAGTATGATTAGGTCAGGCTGCCGCTTGCCACATTCCTGATGATGGGCTTAAGACTGAAACATGGACTGTCCTGCTCCTCGGATGCTGCCTGACCTGCTGTGTTTTTCCACACTTTTTGACTCTAGTCTCTGACACAGCTCTCCCAGTTTTGACACTTGCCCCAGCTGGAGAACTTTGCAGGATTGACCAGGTTGTTTTTGTCGTTGTCTTTTCTAGATCAGTGCCAGGTGGTCTGTCCCATTTCATTCCTTTGTTGAGAGTTCCTAGTGATTGATACAACTGAGTGGCTTGCGAGGCCATTTCAGAGGCAGGTGAGAGTCAACCATGTTTCTGTAAGTCTGGAATCACATTTTGACCAGACCAGGTGAGGATGAACATTAGCAAGCCAGATGAGTTTCTCTGACAATTGATCGTTTCATGGTCATCAGTAGATTCTTAATTCCAAAAGAAAAGCTGAATTCTCGCCATCTGCTATGGTGGAATCTGAACCTGTATGCTAAGAGCATTAGCTGAGTTTATAGATCAATGGTCCAATGATACCACTAAGCCATAGCCTCCCACACTCATAGGCCTTGTGAGTGGTTCATTCAATCAGCTTTATGTAGTTGCATTAGGTTTTAATCTAGCACACTACCACAGCCAATCTTCTTTTTCTGTCACATGCCTTGTAAAATTGATGAATCAGGTTACACCTTTCACTTGTCTTGCTTTGTTTTCACAATTATGTTCAATGTTGAGTTAGCATTTAGGAGCAATAAGCTTTGTTACCTTGTCAGGATCACTTCGTACTTTCATCAGTCCTTCAGTAGCTCTTCAATGATGCAAGTCTTCAGATTGGGGAGTAAATCTTTCTTGACTGCTCTCATAGAAGTGAATGCAATTTGAATTCAACAATTCTGTCTGCTAGCTCCCCATTTGGAAAAATCACATAACGAACCCTTTTCTCTGAGACCTAAGGGGCAACTTTTTCACTCAGAGGGTGATACGTGTATGGAATGAGCTGCCAGAGGATGTGGTGGAGGCTGGTACAATTGCAACATTTAAAAGGCACCTGAATGGGTAAATGAATAGGAAGGGTTTGGAAGGAAATGGGCTGGGTGCTGGCAGGTGGGACTAGATTGGGTTGGGATATCTGGTCGGCATGGACAGGTTGGACCAAAGGATCTGTTGCCATACTGTACATCTCTATGACCCAATGACTCCGTGTCTCTGTATCATTTCACAACATGGTCAATGAATTCCATAGATTTCTGATTAAATGACATGAACTCATGGAATTAATTAATACAGAAGTTTAATCTGATGTTGAACTGGTCTTCTGATGTGCTCCATACCTTTTGGAGATCTCGTAGTCCTTCAGTTCTTCATTCTGGAGTTCTGAGCTTATGGGGACATTCATTCGCAAATGTAAAATTTAATAACTTGCTATTCTTCATCAGGCACGCCTGAATTTAGAAATCAAAGCCCTGAGTCCCTTTTTAAACTAAGGAACTTTGTAAATAGACTGACTATATGCATTTGGCCTTCCAGTGCTTACTATGAGTCAGGTATACATGTGGGCTAGTGCAGTAGCTGAGTGGTTAGCACTGCTGCCTCACGATGTCTGGAACCCAGGTTCAATTCACAGCCTTAGGTGACTGGCTGTATGGAGTTTGCACATTTTCCCTTGCCTGTGCAGATTTCCTCCCACAGTCTGAAGTGGTGCAGGCTAGGTGGATTAGCAATGAGAAATATATGATAGGGGCTCAGTCACTCTTTGGAGGGGTAGTATGGGCCTAATGGCCTGCTGACACATTATAGGGATTCTACATACACATTGCTTGCACCTTTCAACTGAGTTAAAATGTGTTGTGAAAAAGGATTTACCAGATTTCCAACAAACTTTACTTTTAACAAACTACAACACAGAATCGCAGAAATGGAAGCTATTTGGTTGATCATGCCTGCACCAGCTCATTAAATGAGTATCATTAACAATTTTCTACTTTTCTCAATAACAATTCATTTTATTTTTATTCAAATAATGATCCGGTGCCCTCTAACTGCCTCAATTGAACATGCCACCACCACATTTCCAGAGAAGATGCAAAACCTGCTGGTACACCAGCCTCTCACCTCCATCCAGGGCCCCAAAACCTCCTTCCAGGTGAGGCAGGGGTTCACCTGCTTCTTCTCCAATCTAGTTTACTGTATCCGGTGCTCCTGATGTGGTCTTCTCTATGTTGGTGAGACCAAACGTAAACTTGGGAAACGGTTCACTGAGCATATCATCCAGGCCTGCAGGGGCCGACCGGACCTCCTAGTCACCGTCTATTTTCATTCCGCTTCCCACTCCATTCCAGCATGACCATCCTTGGCATCCTCCATTGCCATAATGAACCACACCGCAAATTGGAGGAACAACACCTCATCTTCCGCCTGGGCAGCCTACAGCCTGGAGGACTCAACATTGTGTTCTACAATTTCAAAAACCTCCCTTCCCTTCTCCCGACTCCCCACTCAGCCCCTCCCCCTCCCTTCCACTCCTCCCAACCACCAACTGGATTCACTCCTCCCATTGACCAACCAGGTTGTACTGTCTACCTGTCATCACCTATCCCTTCTTCACCACTCTGCTCCTATCACCCCCTCTATCTGCAGCTCCCCCTATATCCACCCCCACTCCTGAAGAAGGGTTATACTCAAAACAATGACTTCTCCACCTCCTGGTTTGCTGTGTTCTTCCAGCCTCCTGCCAGTCTATTCCATCACATTTCCAAGCAGTGTAGTCCATTCCTTCACTAATCGCTGAATAAAATCATTTTTCCTCACTTCAACCTTGTTTCTTTTGCGGACACTTCAAATGCCGTTATCCTTGTTTCTTTTCTGAGTGGGAAGTGCCCCGCCCCCCCCCTTCCCCATCTGAATCCAGCCCTATTATGAAATGTAATGAACAAAGATATTAAGGATTGTTTTGTGCAAATGTTTCAGTTGTAGATTAATTTGCTTGCTGACTGTTCAATAAGAATAAACCTCATCAGCGTGACGTTTTCCATTGCCGCCATCATGCCATGTCAAAAAATAATGAGCTAATGATTAGTAATTCATTCAGCATTGATCACCTACATGGGTCAGTTTAGGTAAGTCAATAATATACATTACCAAAAGGTTGGAAAATGTTCATTTGCCTGTGAAAAAGCAGGAAATTTTCATCATGGTTGCGGAAAGTGGGAAAACTTCTGACTAAGTTTCTAGTTTACCCAGGACGGGTGAGAAACCACAATGTTCCCACAAAAAGTGTGAGCATTATAAATCAACAACATTTGCAACAGAGCACAGATACTTTTGAAGAAGTTCTTCAAGCTTTAGACAATTATTTTAATCTGAGAACAAATACGATTCCTAAAACAAAAATATTTATCAGATGAATTCCAGCGTCCAAAGGAATCCATAGAAAATTTCGTAAACAGTCTTGGCAAATTAATGGCAAAGTTTGACAACAGAGTTTTGAAATCAGTTTTCATAAAAGACAGATTTGTTGCTAGAATTATTGATACATTTTTGTAAGATCTGTAACAGCTAAAAGAATATTTGTCTTTGACGAAAGCCAGAAATGTATAACACATGATACACATCCAATCACAACAGTAGACAGTGCACTGTAGAGTGAGGCTACATAGCAGAGTCATGATAATTGTGTGAGGACTGGATACCATTGTACAGCATGCCTGCCAAAGCATTATCTAAACGTGTAAAGCAATCTACTGATGCACTACCCTGTACATATGTATCAGAACAAGTTTCGTATCCTTCCCACGGGGAAAAAGGGGATGTTGTATAATTGTACAGATCTCAGGATGGCATTATATCAATAAGGCAGTTATATGACATTACAGCATGTGACGGTGTAGCATTAAAAGTCTCCATCTTATTCTCTGTACAGACAAACTGTCACTCGACAAACAGTCAGTTAGTCAGCCACTCAATTACATTTATAATATTTTTATAAACCATGCAAGAATGGCATCCAGACAATATATAAGTCTGAGATGCAGTATTACTATACATAGTTAGTTGTTAACAGACTTCCAAAATATAGACTCAATACGAGCCAGAGTCTCTGAAGTACATATTAACGGACTAACTTAGAAAATTAGATCATATTGATCATCAGTAATTACTTTGCATGTGTTAGTATTATGTTCTGAACTTTGACCTACTCATATAATGACGCAATTTGAATCTATTGGGTCTGTTTAGTCAGGCACTTCCTTTACAGCTCTGCTATTATTTTGGTTTCAAGTAGTTTTCCAATTCCCTCTTAAAACTTAATTACCAGAACTATTTCCACTACCATTTCAGGAAGTGTGTTTGAGATCCTAACAACCTATAATATAAAGATTTTATTTTTGCTTTTCTTACTTCTGGTTCTTTTCACAATTCTCTTCCTTATTGACACTGCCTATAATGTTTGACAATTTTGATGACCATTATTAGATCTCTCTTAATCCTCTTTGATTGAAGGAGAATACAATCCCAGTTTCTCTAACCTCTCCAAAATAATTTGCATCCCTCACCATGGTCACAGCTTTATCGATCTCCTCTGCACCTTGTACCTTCAATGTTCTCCTATTCTTGTCACTTCTAACAATAGATCTAAATGTTACACTCATGATATTCCACTTGCCAAAACAATCCCAGTTGATTGGTTCCATTAATAGTCTTCCACTTTCCTCACCTCTTAGAAGATCTGCTGGCCTGCTTTAATGTTTTAATACCAGATGCATTTATGTGCAATTAACACCATTTGTGAATCCTGAATATTTTTGTTGTTTTACTTAATTGCTGCAAAATAGCAAAAATAATGAGCATGTCAGAGCAGTGTGTTCATGTGATCTAGACATATTTACTCATATGAGGACAATGAGGAGCATGAACAGAATTCACACCCACATCAATTATGTAATTTGAGGCATTACCATATCCTAATGCATGACTTATGCATCTGCTAGTTCCCAGTGCTCAAATTAACTCTATTTTGTTGAAAACAAACTAATAAAACCTCGATAAAGATTTAAATATCGGTTCTTAATCTATAGGGCTAAGAAAAAAAACTGCTTTGATTATTATACACAGCTGCAAACCTCAAGTGTACCATCAAAAAACATTTTGAATCTAATGAATGAAAGAAATTACAGAAGTAAAGATGTTTGAAGGTTTGTTATTTCCTGGAAAAGGAGCATCTGTATTGTTAAGGGTATCATGTACAGAGTTAGATAAGTTGGACAGCTCTTTCAAAGTACCATCATGATTATGAATAAACCTTTCTGTGTTGTTTTAAATTACAAATTTAACAATTGCTGTACCTCAAAAAGTACTTCCTTGATTATAAAGTACTTTAGGATGTGCTGAGATTGTAAAAGGTGTGATATAAAGTTACATCCAATGAAAAGGAGAAATTAGCTTTCTTTTTAAGATCCTGTCAGTCAGTCAAAACAATTATATTATTTGGCAGGTAGCCATTGCGCTTCATTTGACTAAGGAGTCAAATTACAAGTTTTTCCTAACGGATAAGAAGATGAATTTTTATTATCTCCCAAAAAATTAGAACAAACATGTCCAAAATGCCTGAGTCCCAACAGTTCAGTTGATGTTTTGTTTAACAGAGTGAATTGGCAGAAATCCTCCAATTCCTGATGAATAGTTGTTTTACCAACTTTATTCTTACTGAGGATTGGTTTTGAAGTTGAGGACAACGAAGAGGGAGGCATTCGGTTTCTTGCTGTTATCAATTTGTATTCCTTTTTCATTCTACTTTTGCAGCTGTTGATATTGATCAGGTTGTGGATTTCTGACTCCTTCTTAAGGAGCTCCACTGTCTTTCCAAATTGACAGTTGCACACACCCAGCATATGAAAGCTATCATATCACTGTGAATTAAACAGAAGACACAAATTAAGACTGATTCAGCTGCCTTGTTTTCGTTTTAGATAACATGGTAATCTCACTGTGGACGAGTTTCATTTATTCCACATGGGTTCCCTGAATTTGCCTCAATTCATGGACAGGTGGTCTTTGGAGCCGTTTTAGATCAGCATTTGTCCTTTTTAGAAAACATTTTTAATGTATGAAAGTCTCAGGTATTAAAATCAGGTGTTGTAAGTTGCATATTGATGGCCCATGTTTACTACTACCATAATTCTTTCCCTCCTTTTGTAACAGAATTGATTAATACATCTTGAAGTGTATTAAGTATGATAGGTTTCAACAGAAGCTTACAAAGCAATGACTTGGAAACATCATTTGTTTCAACAATCCAACTAATTTGTGCACATATGCAGAAATGGAGATCCAGATTTCACTTCATTCTCTGTTCTAAGTCAACATCATACAGCCAATGGGAAGATATTTTTCAACTCCTCTACCCATCATTCGTTAACCTGTCTTCTTAACTGCATTTACCTGCATCAGTTCAACAAGTAATAATTCAAATCCACTGATACAAAATACTAGAAGCAATGGATTCTGCTAAACAGAATAGTAAATAATCCAAAAAACAACTCAGGAGAAGTGTTTTTTTTAACTGGAGAATGATCAGAAAGCAGATCTCACCGAGAGTTACATTAAAATACATAGATTACATATCTCTGAAAAAAGCCATTTGTTAAAATTTGTCTGAGTTGATGCTGAGACACCATATTAGTCTCTTCCCTTTTTAGCTATCTAATCCTATCCACATGGCTTAGCTTTTGACCAACTTTCTCTCATGTCCTTATCTAATTTCCTATTGAAAAAAATATTTTTTTTCCCCATTAACCACTCAATGTGGTTCAACATTCTAACCACACCATGAATAATTGGATTTTCTAATTGGATTTGTTAGTAACTATTTGTATTTCTAGTGCTTAGATTCTCCCACAAATGAAAACATTTTGTACTTTAAAGACCACTGTCAGGTCACCGCTATAACAGTACCATTGAAACTGGTCTGTTAGACAATGTCATCCTGGCTGATCTAATAATCCTCAACTCCATAATATCTGATTCTCTCATGATGAAAATATATCTATTTCAGCCTTGAATACATAATGACCAAGCATCTACAGCACTCTGGAGTAAATAATTGCACAGATTCACCAACCTTAGAAAGGACATTCCTCCTCATTGATATGCTAATTAGCTGCCCCCTTACTTTGGCCATAGATTCACCCACAAGGAAAAGCAATCTTTTCACACCTAATCTGTCAAGCCCCCAAAGAATTTTACTTATTTCAGTTAAGGTCACCTCTTATTCTTTGAACCCCAATGAATGCTTGGTCAACTTATCAATCTCCCCGAAAAAAAACCTCTCCATACCCGGAGTGACCTGGTGAACCTTGTCTGGACTGATCCCAATGCCAGTACTCGTTGGGTATCTTTTATTTGAAACCTCAGGACCAACTGTTTCTGATGAATATCCTGATGGAAGTTATTTTTGGTTTTTGGATGCATTTACCTGAACTTCTAAAACCTTTCACTAATCATCTCACAGCCAAAAGCAAATAATCATTTAATTCTCGAACTTGCTGTACCTGAATGTGCTGGGAAATGGGTTCACTATCTTTATCAAAACTTGATTGTGGGTAAACTTTTTTTCATTACGTCTGCACTTATTATTCTTCCTCTTCATTTGTTACATACATTTACCATTTGGACTCTTCCATAAAAAACATTGCTGAGCCCTAAAGGACCTGAATGGAGCTATTGGTATGCTGCATTCGGACCTTTGGACTAAGAACAGTGCTCTCAGGTCCATTTGGGCCAAGCCAAGCCACATTTTTTTCTAAAGGGCCAAAACTCAGCCTATTTTTGTGTCTATGGAGATTGGCTTTCACAGACATTCAATTTATCAAATGTGTGGATACAAAATACCTGAGTTCTGTATCTTTCTGTGGATAAGGAAGCCAAAATTGTTCACATTAGTCTATATGTTGTCACATTAGTACCTTGTATAGTTTTAGCAAGACTTTCCTATTTTTAATACTCCATCCCTTGTGAAATAATGGCCAAAGTTCTATTTGCCTTTATTATTACTTGCTGAACTTGTACTCTCACCTTTTGTAATTAATGTACAATGATCCCTAAATCCCGCTGTGCTGCAGCTTTCTGCAATATTTCTTCAGTCAAATTGTATTCTTTATTCTTTCTGGCAAAGTGCATAACCTCACATCTTACCGTATTATATTCCATCTGCCAATTTTTTGCCCAGTTATTTAAATTGTATATATCCCTCTGTGGACTCTTTATGTCATCCTCCTGACTTGTCTGAACACATATTATTATATCAAACTTGGACATGGTACATTCACTTCTGTCATCCAAGTCATTGCTATTTATTGTAAATTATTATAGCTCCTGCACTAATCCCGGTGCCCCCACGCCACTTATCCCAGCCCTTTATCTTCTATTAGCTATTCAATCCTCTATCCATGCTAACACACTACTCCCAACACCACCAACTCTTGCTTCATTGTGTAGTCTGATGTGTGGCACCTTATTGAGGGGCTTTGGAAATGAAAATATGTTACATCTACTGGTTGCTCTTCATCTACACTGCTTGTTACGTCCTCAAAGAATTATGATAAAATTGTCAAGCACAATTTCTTCTTCACAAAGCCACGCTGGCTGCTTGATTACATTATAGAACATAGAACATAGAAAAATACAGCACAGTACAGGCCCTTCGGCCCTCGATGTTGTGCCGATCCAAGCCCACCTAACCTACACTAGCCCACCTTCCTCCATATGCCTATCCAATGCCTGTTTAAATGCCCATAAAGAGGGAGAATCCACCACTGTTACTGGCAGGCATTCCCATGAACTCACGACTCGCTGAGTAAAGAATCTACCCCTAACATCTGTCCTATACCTACCACCCCTTAATTTAAAGCTATGCCCCCTCATAATATCTGACTCCATACGTGGAAAAAGGTTCTCATGGTCAACCCTATCTAAAGCCCTAATCATCTTGTACACCTCTATCAAGTCACCCCTAAACCTTCTTTTCTCCATTGAAAACAGCCCCAAGTGGTTCAGCCTTTCCTCGTACGATCTTCAATCTTTATGTAGTTTTTAAAGGCTTTGCTATTACATCCTTTCTAATAAGTTCCCAGTAACAGATTTGAAGCTACCTGACCTATAATCTAAGGTTTCCTGAAAGGTTACTACCAGTTTATCCACAAGTTCTGTGACTAATTCCAGGATTTATGGGCCTTTAGTCTCATTAGTTTCCCAAGTCTTGTGTTTTTTTCTCTTGTAATTGTCATCAAATTGATTCATTCCTTGATTCTTTAGTATTTTTAAGATACTATTAACATTCTCTACCATGAAGACTGTCGCAAATTACTTACTAAAATCATCTGCCATTGTCTGGTTCCCCAGTACTATTTCCATTGGCCTCATTCTCTAATTCACTTTGGTCCCTTTTTTTAATGTATTTCAAGAAGTTCTTACTGTCTACCTTGATATTACTTAGTAGTTTATTCTCAAAGTTTATTTACTTTTTAAAAAAATCATCTTAAAACTCTTCCAATGCTCTGGTGCATCACCAATCTTTTGTCATATTAATATGTTTTTTTTCTTAACTTGTTGGTTAACCATGATTAGCTTATCTCTTTCCTACAATCCTTCCTCCTTACATGAATGTTTTGTTTGGATGGGTATGAGTTAGTTCAGTTGGCTGGGTAGCTGGTTTGTGATGTAGAGGGGGGTGCCAACAGCATGGGTTCAATCCCTGCTAAGGTGGCTGTGATGGACTGTGTTTCTCAACAACTCCTGCTGGCAAAGGTATGATGGTCCGCCTGATGGTTAAACCACCATCAGTCATCTCTCTCTTTATGGGAGATCAGCCCTATGGTCTGGTAAGACTACAGTAGCTTTAAACCTTTATTGTGAATAATAAACTGTTTATTTAAATGTCTGCCATTGGTCCTCACCATCTTCTCTGCTAAACTCTATTTCCAGTTTACATCTCCACTTTTCTGAAAGAAAAACTCCAATCTGTTCAGTCTTTTTCAACTATGGCATTCTCCAAGTTCTGGGATCATCCTTGTACAGAGGAACCTCAATTATCCGAACGAGATGGGTGGGCACTATTTTGTTTGGATAATTGATTATTCAGTTAATTGATTCAATGCCTCTCCTCTGGGGCTCGGAGTTTTCTGAAGTTTCCTTTTTCCAAACTCTGCCTGCCTTGCTCCCTCTCTTTGTCTCAGGGTTTGTTTCTGAGTAGACACACACTTGTGAGTTGGGGACCTGCAGCATTGCTGAAGCCTCCCCCCTCCCCCCATCAGTTGAATGGGATTGACACAGCAGGCACTTGCTAAGTCCGCTCCCCGCAGCAGCACACCACACACATACACCCCAGCCCCCCCATCCACCTGTCCGACCCCTTCCCACTCCCGCGCTCCCCCCCATCCACCCCCACTCCCCCTCAACTGCTTCCATTCAGATTCCACACCTCTGGCCCCTGTCCATCCCCCCCCCTCCCCCCAGTACAGCCTCCCAACCCCATCCCTACCCCCACCCCCTCTCCTGGACAGCCGGACTGCACACCAACAGTAAGACTGCTGGTGCCTTTGGGGGGGAGGGGGGGAGTCTCTAAATAGCGCGCATACACACACACACAACTTTTTACTGCAACTTTTTGACAAGTTCCACCTTTGCCCTGTACAGGACAATGTTGGAGAGATTATCTGGGGAATGTGTGTTCAGGACACACGCCTGTGTAGAACTCCAGGGAAAGCGTGGGAAGAGAGAGAGAAAGGGTGGGCAGTAAGTCATTTGGAGATGGTGCCTGAAGTCCCATCAATGTCCAGTACTGTTCTTGGCTGCATTTCAGTAAGCTGAGTTCGTTTTTAATCATTGTAAACAAAAGACACGGTCAGTGTTGGAAACACTTCCTTGATGTAATATTTCTATTGGGACCTTGAGATCTCTTTCAGGTGATCTGAGATTGGGATAATTGATATTTGGATAATTGAGGTTCCTCTGTAAATCCTTTATGTACTTCCTCCAGCACATTTAGTTCCTTTTAGCAGAATAAAGACCAGAATTGTGCACAGAGGTTGAAGTGCACCCTGACCTGTGTCCTGCACTGGCTTGACTCACTTCACCAATTTTGAATTGTATATCCCACAGAAATAAAGCCCAGTATTTCATTAACCTGCTTTGCTGAGCTGCATTTAATAATTTGTTCACCTGGAAAGTCCTTTGCTCTTTTACTCTGCAGTTTTTTACTTTCTGAGGCAGAGGTGATGTTTCTGCTTCTGCCACCCCAAATTGCAGCAAGTCAGGTTTATTTGACACTTACCTGCAAATTTTCTAATATCTTCTATATTAGCAATATCCTCAGTTAGGTATTATCTGCAAATTTTGATATTGTATTAATCTGTTTGTTAGGTCCAAGTCATGAATGAATATTATAAATAACCATGGTTCTGGTACTGATGTTTGTGGAACACCGTTTTATACTATCCTCCAATCTAATTTTTACTAATCTCAATTTTCTACTTTTAGCCATTTTTCTATTTATTCATCTAATATTCCCCTGTCACCACATGCCCTACATTTGTCATAAGTGGTGACAGTTTGAAGGGACGTTACATAAATGCATTTGAGAACTCAAATAGATATGCACGGTTCAAAGAAATAAAAGGACATGGTAATGAGCTGAAATAAACTGGATTGGATGGAGGTTTTTGTGAAGTATAGGTAATGGAACAAGCCATTTGAGTTGAATGGTCTGCTTCAGTCCTGTAAGTGCTAATTGTTGTCCTGTGCTGTCTCTGATCTTATGCAAATTAAAGCTTCAACTGTGCTAGCAAAGGAAAATTGATCCTTATGTTTATAATAAATATTTAGAAAGTGGTTTAAATTCCACTAGTTAAGTGTCTGAACCATGTGAAACTGGGTGAAAACATTTTCATGTACCATCTCGTCTGCTAATTTGTCTTATCGGTCACCAAATCATCCATTCCCTTTGAACTGATTGTCTATTCTGATTTCAGCTACAGAATCTTATTAGGGAAATGGTTGTAGCACCAACAGTGTGGATGCTGGAAATCAGAAACAAACTTAGAAAATGTTGGAGAAAACTCAGCAGGTCTGGAGTCATCTATGGAGAAAGAAATACAATTACAATTTTGAGTAAAAAATGAGGTCTGCAGATGCTGGAGATCACAGCTGAAAACGTGTTGCTGGTTAAAGCACAGCCGGTTAGGCAGCATCCAAGGAATAGGAAATTCGACGTTTCAGGCATAAGCCCTTCATCAGGAATGAGGAGAGTGTGCCTAGCAGGCTACTCAGATTTCTCCAGTTTCCTCATTTCCCCTCCCCCCACCTTGTCTCAGTCGGTTCCCTCAACTCAGCACCGCCCTCCTAACCTGCAATCTTCTTCCTGACCTCTCCGTCCCCACCCCACTCCGGTCTATCACCCTCACCTTGACCTCCTTCCACCTAACACATCTCCATCGCCCCTCCCCCAAGTCCCTCCTCCCTACCTTTTATCTTAGCCTGCTTGGCACACTCTCCTCATTCCTGATGAAGGGCTTATGCCCGAAACGTCGAATTTCCTGTTCCTTGGATGCTGCCTAACCTGCTGTGCTTTAACCAGCAACACATTTTCAATTACAATTTTGAGTCCAACATGGCTCTTCTTCTGAGCTGAAAGGAGTTAAAGTATTTTTTACACTTTTGAAAATAGGAGGACGAATGAGGATACTGTGGAGGCCCAGTGTAAAATACAAATGGCTGCCAATTGAAGTGAAAGAGAACTAGAGATGTCAGATGGGTGTAAATAAAAGTGTAGAAGAGTGAAAATGGGTCCTTTTCACTGTCAGCAAAATAAATAAGACAAAAACAAAACAAGTCCATGAGGGAAAGGGAAGCAAATAAGAAAACTGGAGGACCAACTCCATGAGTTGAAGTTTTGGAATGAAATATTGAGACCTAGAGACTATAAATTGCCTGAGCTCAAAATGATGTGTTCCTTGAGCATGTGTTGTGCTTTGTTGGAACAAGGCCCTGGACAGAAATAGTAATATGAGGGCAAGGTGATTTTTGGAAATGAAAAGCAAGTGGAAAGTCAGTTTATTCCTATGAACAGAGTGAAGCCTAGTGGACATGCCATTCACCACCTTAAACATTTAGTCACTCCATAACCAGCACAGTGGGTGTAATGCATATTTATAAGATGCATTGGAGCAACTCATCAAGGTTTCTTCAAAACTATTTTCCAAGGCTATGACCTCTGTTCATAGCTGGGAAGAAAGCTGACTGTCTGACCTGACCATTGCAGGATCAGGATTCTGGAACTTCCAAGCAGTATTGTGGGTGTACCACCATCATGTGGATTACAACTCTTCAGGAATGTGGCTCAACTTCATCTTCTCAAGGGCAATTAGGTTTGGGAAATAAATCCTGACCTACCCAGCAACACACATATCTTGTAAATGAACATAACAAAAACTGTACTTCAGCTAAATACTCCATTTTGACCAGTCAAAGATTCTTTCTGCCTAAATCATCTAGAATAAGTTACCCACTTTATATCTTATATTCTAAGCTTAAATACATTGTAACCATTACAATGCAAAGCTTTTCTTACTAAAAGCATAAGAAATGTACTAAAGTTTGATCACAACTCAATGACAAACAAAATAAAGCTCCACTATTCCCATTATCATCATAAAAGTTAAAGATTTTAAAAAGTCATCAAAATTCCCCAATTTACATGTCTTCCCACCCTAGGTTGACAGAAAACACTGACCAGTTTTCTGTACTTATAAAAATTACTATTTATTAAAAGTAATTAGACTCCACATTCATACACATGTACCTATGTGATGGATGGAGGGAAAACTGGGAAAGCAGTTCAGTAACCATTGTTCACATGTTTGCTTGGTTGATTCTTATGATTTCTCTGCTGATCAAAATGCTGCTTCTCAGTCATCCATCTCTGAATGCTTCCAACAGCTTGCAAGAGGCATACAGTGGCTCATTCACTCCTCAAAGGCCTCTGACTTATCAATTAAATGTCATAACTTAGAGCTTCTGCTGAATGGAAGACAAATTGGCTTTCTTCAGGCTTAATGTAATTTCTTTTGGCATAGAATCAAGGAAGCTTCTGATGATGGTCTAAAGGCTTCTCAATAACTCGTTCACAGCTCCAATCTGTTTAACTATCTGAGAAACAATCAAATATTTGCTGGCAGACAGAAGATCTTTGCAATTGATAACTAGTCACGAGTCCACAAACCAATCTGATATGTGTTGCTTCGGCTCTGACTGGGCTCAAACTAAACATCAATTTCTGCTTGGACAGCAGCTCTGTAAAATATTCTTAATGTGACTGTACGGTTATTTGCTTTCAAACCAGACAGCAATACTCTATCAATTATGGTTTTTAAACAGTTCTTTCCTCATTGAGGCACTGCTGATGTATTGACTAATCTTGTGTCAACATTCTCTACTCCACTTTATTGTCTAACCTGTACAATCCTCGACTCCTTTGAGGTGAAAAATCTACCTGACTCAGTCTCAATTATATTCAATGAGCCAGCCTTTGTTGCTTTCTGGGAAAGACCATTCCAAAGGTTAACAGTGCTCTGAGAGGAGAAATTCTTTCTTTTAGTAAACCCTAGAAAACTGTTCCTCCAGTTCTAGATTACTCCCAAGGGAGGGAACAACCATCCTCCCAATATTTACCCTTCCAAGGCCCTTCAGAATCAGGTTCAATAATATCAGTACTCAACCTTCTAAAGCTCTCATGATTATAGGTCCAACTTATTCAATCTTTCCTCATTGAACAATTCTTTAATCTCACGAATCAACCTAGCAAGCCTTTTCTGAAATGTTTCCAAAGCAGGTATGTCCTTCTTTAAAGAAGAGGACCAAAACTAACAACAGCACTCCAGCTGCATTCTCACCATACCCTGTATATTTGCAGCAGGATTTCCCTATTTTCACCCTTCAACCCCTTGTAACAAAAGGCCAACATTTCATTTGCCTTACATGTTGCACTTTGTTTTTAGTGATTATTATAAACAGAGACCCAGATTCCTCTGTAGTGCAGAATTCTGCAGTTTCCCTACTTTTCAACAATAATCAATCTGTTTCTTTCATCCTGTCAAAGTGCACCATCTCACATTTTCCCATGTCATGGGACATCAGTCGTTTTTTAAATTCATTTAGGTATCTATATCTCTCTGCAAAGTCTGCGTATTCGCTCATCTTACGTTCCACTACCTTTGTACAATCAACAAATTTGGTTGTAATACAGTCAGTCTCTTCATCTAAGACAGCAATATAGTTCCCAAATAGTTAAGCTTCGAACATTCTTAAAGCACTCCACTAATTACAGTTTTCTGTCTTGAAAATGAACCATTTTTCCCTATACTCTGCTTCTTCTTAGACAGCCAATCTCTATCCATGCTACGTTATCATCCTTTACATTATCTGCTCTTACCTTCTACAGTTCCTTATATAGCACCTCATAGAATCTCTTTTGGAAATTCAATTATAGCTAGTGATTTCCCTTTACCAGCACTGCTTGTTACATCCTCAAAAAAGTGCAACTAAATTAACAAACATGATTCCTGTTCATTAAACTATGTTGACTCTGCTTGATTGCATTATGATTTTCTAAATGTTCTACTACTTTTCTGAGAAAGGATTCCAGCATTTACCCAATGGCAGATTCCAGAATAACTGGACTACAGCTCCCTAGTTTCTGTCTCGTTCCTTTCTTGAATCAGATGTTTCATTTCCAGTTTCGAACCTGCTGGGACCTTTCCACTAGCTATGGAATTTTGGACTATTACGTTTCCTCTGAAACCATCTCCTTACCTATCGAAAGATGTAAGCCCTTAGGTGCAGGAGACTTGTCAGCCTTCAATCCCAATAGTTTTCCAAGTTCATTGACATTGATGGCTTAGTGATTAGCACTGTTGCTTCACAGTGCCAGGGGCCCAGGTTTGATTCCAGCGTCAGGCAACTGTCTGCGTGGAGTTTGCACATTCTCCCTGTGTCTATGTGGGTTTCCTCCCACAGTACAAAAGATATGCAGGTCAGGTGAATTGGTCATGTTAAATTGCCCATAGTATTAGGTACATTAGTCAGAGGGAAATGGGTCTGGGTGGGTTGCCCTTTGGACAGTCGGTTTGGGCTGAAGGACCTGTTTCCACACTATAGGTAATCTAATCTAATCTTCTCTATCAATCATGATATTTATAAGTTCCTCCTTTTCTTTTGGCCCTTGATTTTTGTTACTTCTGAGAAGCTTTTTGCATCTTCTATCTTGGAAACAGATTTAAAATACTTTGAACCATGTCCCTGCCAATTCCTTGTTCCCAGTATTAATTTTCCAGCCTCAACGTCCAAAGGACCACTGCTTAACTTATCTGGTCTCTTTTTATTTTATGCACATGTAGAAGCTTCCACTGCCTGTGTTGTTTCAAACATATTTCTTGCTGGTATATTGACAAGTTCTGTTTTCAGACTCTTTTGTAAAAATGAACTTTGTTCTGGATGTAGGTTTGCTTACTGAGCTGGCAGGTTCATTTCCAGACGTTTCATCACCCTACTAGGTAACATCTTCAGTGGGCCTCCAAGCGAAACACTGTATATGATTCCTGCTTTCTATTTATATGTTTGGGTTTCTTTGGGTTGGCGATGTCATTTCCTGTGGTGATGTCATTTCCTGGAGGCCAATGAAGATGTTACCTAGTAGGATGAATGAAACGTCTGGAAATGAACCTTCCAGCTCATTGAGTAAACCTACATCCAGAACCTCAACCTGAGCTTCAAATCATCTGAAACCTCGCATTGAACTTTGTTAGTGTTTCAATTTTCCCTGATCCTCTGACCCCATACTATTCACTGCAGCAATGTCAAAGGCATTTCATGGTTTCAGGATGGAACTAAATACGCTAGGTTGTAAGGTTTACAAGGCAAACAGGGAAGGTGGCAAAGGAGGTTCAGTAGCCTTACTGATGAGAAACAAAAATATTTCAATGATGAGGGAGGATATAATGAGGGCAAAGCATTCATTGGATTGCATTGGTGAAACTGAGGGACAATAAAGCATCTAAAACTGTAATAGATATTGTGTCCAGGCACACTGATAGCAGCTCTGAAGTGTTAGATTGGATAAATGTAGAAATTAGGCAAATGTGTAGCAAAACCAGAGTAGAATTAATGGGGGATTTTAACTTTAAGAGAGATTGGGAGAGGCAGACAGGCACTTGTCAGAAATTTCTGGAATGTGTTGGAAAGTTTCTTCCAGCAATATGTCCTGGATGTAACAAGGGGACAAGCAATATTGGATTTAGTAATGAATAATGAGCTGGATTAAATTAGTAACTTAATTCAGCATGAAACAATGATCATAACATGACCAAGTAAAATGTAGCATTTGAAAAAAAAAGGCGTGGATCAGTGACTAGTGTTTCAGATTTAGGTAAGGCCAACTTTAATGAGATGAGTCCGAGACTGTCCACAGTAAACTGGGAAAATCAACTAAAGAACAGTGAAAGATGTCGAAGGAAACATTTAACATAAAACAGGACCAGTTTGTATCCCCTGAGAGGGAAAGTTCCATTTCTCAGAAAGAAACAGCTTTGGACAACTAAAGAGATAATGGACGGTATAAAACTATCAGAAAGGGCTGACAAAAATGCAAAGAAAAGCATAGATGCTGCTGAATGAAAAGGATATATAGACCAGCAAAAACCACAAGCAGCTTAGAAGAGCTACAAAAAGGGATTATGAAAGGAAACTTGCCAGGGATATCATAATCCATAAGACAAGATGTTCTAGTTGCATAAAGGTGGTCAAAACTAATGTTGGCCTATGAAAGACTGAAAGTGGGGATATTTTCAATGACTATGGGGAAACGGCAGACATGTTGATTCAGTGTTTTGCCTCAGTATTTACATAGAAAAGGAGGATAATCCTTTAACCTAGATTGGGAGAGGCAGACAGACACCTGTCAGAAATTTCTGGAGTGTGGTTTCTACATTTATCCAATCTAACACTTCAAAGCTGCTATCAGTGGGCCTGGACACAACATCTATTACAGTTTTAGATGCTTTGTTGTCCCTCAGTTTCACCAATGCAGTCCAATGAATGCTTTGCCCTCATTATATCCTCCCTCATCATTGAATTATTTTTGTTTCTAATCAGTAAAGCTACTAACCTCCTCTGCCATCTTCCCTGTCTGCCCTGTAAACCTTACAAGGAAATTATTAGTGGATCAGGAACAGGGATTCAATTAATTAAACGTAAGTAAAACATTTGTAATGAGGAAATTTATGGAATTAAAGTGTGACAAATCCATCCAAGGGTGTTAAAGGAAGCACGTTATAGATGCCCTGACTATAGTCTTTCAGAGTTCCCCAGATACAGGAGTTGTCTCGCTGCATTGGAAAATTGTACCTCGGGTCAGTTTTTAAGAAGAATGAAAGATGAAAACTAAGGAATTACAGGCCAGTTAGCCGAACATCTCTGATGCGGAAAGTTTAGAGTCTACAATTAAGGTTATGGTAACTGAACACTTTGAAATCTTCAATCAGGGAGAGCAAGCATGGACTCATTACAAACTCCACTGAAGTTTTAGAAGAGGTAACTAAAGTAGTGGACAGAGGAATGTCTACGGATGTTGTTTATATTGATTTCCAGAAGGCATTTGAAGAAGTCCCACATAAGAGACTGTTGTTTAAGGTGGGAACCCATAGAACTGAGGGCAAATTGCTGACATGGCTGGAAACTTGGGGTTGAGTAGCAGAAACTGAAAGTAGGGATAAAGGATGTTCTCAAATTGGTAGAGTGAGACCATTGGTGTCCCACAAGGATCTATGTTAAAGCCTCAATTATTCACATTATTTATTCATGACTTAGATAATGGCATGCACATCATACATACAAATTTGCCACGACACAAAGCAAGGTGGCATTGTGGGCAGTGTAGATGAGAACATGAAGTTACAAAGTGATATTAATAGACTAAGTGAATGAACAAAACTGTGGCAGATGGAGTTCAATGTTAATGAGTGTGAGGTTATCCAGTTTGGACCAAAACCAGTTAGATTAGACTACCTACAATGTGGAAACAGGCCCTTCAGCCCAACAAGTCCACACCAACCCTCCAAAGCGTAATCCACACTGACCTGTTTCCCTCTGACTAATGCACCTAACATTATGGGCAATTTAGCATGGCCAATTCACCTAACCTACACACCTTTGGATTGCAAGAAGAAGCCAGAGAGCCTATAGGAAACCCACGCAGACACAGGGAGAATGTGCAAACTCTGCACAGACAGTTGCCTGAGGTTAGAATTAAATCTGGGTCCCTGGCTCTGTGAGGCAGCAGTGCTAACCACTGAGCCACTGTGCCACAGATAATGGCACTTTCTGGATAGTATGAAGTTAAATACAGTGAATGTCCACAGAAACTTCAGGGTTGAGGTGCATTGATCTTTAAAATGTCACATACAGGCGCAAAACATATTCATGAAAGCTAATGGAATTCTGGCTTCTATATCCAAAGAACTGGAATAAAAGGGTGCAGAGGTTAAACTGCATTTATACAAAGCCCTGGTTAGACCCACTTGGAATATTGTGAGTACATCATGGCTTCAGAAGAATATATTAGCCTTGGAGGGAGTACAAGATCGATTTATAAAAATGATGTAACAGGTCTGGCAGCATCTGTGGAGAGAAAGCACAATTAATGCTTAAGGTCCAGTGACCCCTCTTCAGAACAGATCCTTCTTCAGATGACCCTTTATAAGGATTAAATCACATTAAAATAAAAACGTACTTAGGAGCATAAGATCAGGAGTAGGCCATTCAGCCCCTTGAGCCTGTTCCATCATTCAATGAGATCATGGCTGATCTGTGGCCTGACTCCATGCATCTTTTTTTACCAATACCTCCTAATACTTGCGCTGAACAAAAAATTATCTATTCAGATTTACAATAAACAACTGATCCGACATCTACTACCACTTGTGCAAGAGAATTCCAAACAACTACCATTTGTGCAGAAGCTTTAACATCTCCCTTTAACGGTCAGGCCCTAATTCTGAGACTATGCCCCCCAGTTATAGAATCCCCAATCAGTGGAAATAATTTCTCTTTATCTACCCTGTTAATATCTTGAAGACTTTGATCAGATCTTCCTTGAATATTCTACATTTTAGAGCTAAGAGCTTAATTTGTCTAATTTGTATGTCCGAAGCGTCGAATCTCTTGTTCCTCAGATACTGCCTGACCTGCTGTGCTTTTTCCAGCGCCACACTTTATCAACTCTAACCTCTCATCATAACTTACACCCTAAAGTTCAGGTATCATTCTTGTAAAAAATAAAGAGCCGCAGGTCCTGGAAATCAGAACCAAACAGAGAAATTACTGGACAACCTGAGCAGGTCTGACAGCATCTCTGGAGAGAAAACAGAATTAATGTTTCGGGCCCAGTGACCTTTCTACAGGACATTCTTCAGAACAGCCCCTTCTCAAGAAGAATCACTGGGCCCGAAACATTAATTCTGTTTTCTCTCCAGTGATGCTGCCAGACCTACTCAGGTTTTCCAGCAATTTCTGTTTTTGATTCTGATTTCTAGTACCTGCGGCTCTTTTTTTTTTACAAGACTGATATCTGAACTTTGGAGGTTAAATTATGAGAGAGTATACAAACTGAGGCATTTTTCTCTAGAATTTAGATAGTTAATGGATGATCTGATTGAAGCCTTTAAGATATTAACAAGATAGATAAAGATAAATGACTTCCTCTGATTGAAGATTCTGAACAAGGGGGCATAGTGTCAGAATTAGGGCCTAACCAATCAAGAGAGAGGTTATGAAGAAGCAATTCTACACACAAAGGGTGATAAATGTTTGGAATTCTCTTTCACAAATGGCCATGGATGTAAGATCAGTTGTTAACTGCGAATATGAAATAAATATTCTTTTGTTCAGCACCGTTATTAAGCGATATACGTCAGGTCAGGTCACAGATCAGCCATAATCTCACTGAATGGTGAAACAGGCTCAAGGAGCTGAATGGTGTATTCCTGTTCTGATATTCCTAAGTACAGGGCGACCCTGTACCTGTGGAATCATTTTCTGCAGTTTCCCGTGGCCCAAACATATAAAAGGGAACGTTCCAGAACCAGGGGCCAGGAAGTTGCCAGGAAGGTATGTTTCCCATTTAAATGAATGGGTTCCCTCCTATCCACGGTTTCAGCCTTCCGCCGTAAATTCTGGAACATATCCCCTGCCAGTATTGGGGGGGGGGCTATTGTATTGTTATTTCAATTTGATTTCATCCTTAATTTCCTGAGTTGGCCACAGATGGTACTTCAGTCTTGAGGAGTCTTAATAATATATATATTTTTGAGAGTTATCAAATATATCTTTGATGTCTACCATTGTACATACGGTTCTGATCAAGTATCCCAAATACACTATGAACTGATCTCTAAGGCTATTGTACTAATTTGATTTGGCCTTCTAAATGAAGTTTAATATTGCTCATGACTGTTGTACATTACTTACAAGCCACATTGCTCTTGGATTTATACTCTGTCTCACAATGCTGAACAAAGAGACCTTGGAGTGCAGGTTCATAGGTCCTTGAAAGTACAGTCAAGGTAGATAGGATAGTGAAGAAGACGTTTGGTATGCTTTCCTTTATTGGTCAGAGTATTGAGTACAGGAGTTGGGAGGTCATGTCACGGCTGTACAGGACATTGGTTAGGCCACTTGTGAAATACTGCATGCAATTCTGGTTTTCTTCCTATTGGAAAGATGTTGTGAAACTTGAAATGGTTCAGAAAAGATTTACAAAGATGTTGCCAGGGTTGGAGGATTTGAGCTATAGGGAGAGGTTGAATAGGCTGGGGCTGTTTTTCCTGGAGCATTGGAGACTGAGGGGTGACCTTATAGAGGCTTATAAAATCATGAGGGGCATGGGTAGGGTAAATAGACATGGTCTTTTCCCCAGCATGGGGGAGTCCAGAACCAGAGAGCATTGCTTTAGGATGAGAGGAGAAAGATATAATATAGAATTAAGAGGTAACTTTTTCACGCAAAGGGTAGTGTGTGTGTGTGTGTAATGGGCTGCCAGAGGAAGTGGTGGAGGCTGGTACAATTGCAACATTTAAAAGACATCTGGATGGGTACATGAATAGGAAGGTTTGCAGGAATATGGGCCAGGTGCGACACCTGTTTAGCTTGAACAAGTTGGACTGAAGGATCTGCTTCTGTGCTGTACATCTTACAGTGTGGAAACAGGCCCTTCAGCCCAACAACTCCACACCAACCTGCAACCCACCCAGACCCATTCCCTCCCTTCACTTAACACTATTGGCAATTTAGCATGGCCAATTCACCTAACCTGCACATTTTTAGACTGTGGGAGGAAACCGGAGCAAACCCATGCAGCCACAGGGAGAATGTGCAAACTCCACACAGTCAGTCACCTGAGGCAGGAATTGAACCCGGGTCTCTGGCGCTGTGCGGCAGCAGTGCGAACTACTGTGTCACCATATAAAATACTTCCACCAGAGACTTATTTCCCTTGCTCTTTCTTATACATAACCAAACCACATCTCTAATCTTGGTTTCCTGAGCAATGGTCATCCCTCTCTATTACATTGATCTAATCTTTTGTTAGCAACAATATGCCACCTGTTTGTACCTTTCTTTTTAATGCTATGAAGTGTCAACTATGTTGAATATTCAGCTTCGCGCCTTAGTCACTTTATAATCATGTCTGTAATGGCTTCCATAATATACACATTTATTTCTAATTGTGCTATCAAATTACCAATGTTATTATGGATAATGCATGAATTCAAGGTTTTCAGATGAATTCAGCCTTTAATGTTGTCTTTTTAGCATTTTCCCTACTCTGTACTTATTGTAGCACTTAACTTGTTTGTCCATTCTGCCCCTTCTTGTGATTATTATTACCTGTATCAATCCCCTGCACTTCCTCAATAAATTCCTAAATCACCCCTCACTAATTACAAGTTTTCAAGTTCAGCTTAGTCAGTTGCTTTGCCAGAACACTGGTCCCAGCATTGTTCAGGAGAAACACATCACAGTGGTACAGCTCACTCTTTCTTCAGTGCTTACCTTAATCCCCTACAAATTGACATCAAATTTCTCACTACCAATCCTTGAGCTAAATATTCATGTCTGTGACATTATTTACCCTATGTCAATTTCCTCAGGTAGGAAGCCAGAGCATTTTTGGTCCTGTTAATTTAGCCATTTAATGTTTATTCTCATTTAACACAACTTTTTTCTTAATCCTACTAAGTAGTGTCCACATGGACTATGATGTGAAGGTGCCAGTGTTGGACTGAGGTGAAGCCGGGTCTCTGGCACTGTGAGGCAGTGAAATCACATGACACCAGGTTATTGTCCAACAGGTTTATTTGAAATCACAAGCATTCAGAGGGTAGCCCCTTCATCAGGTAAAGTGAGAGAGAAGCACACAGAACACAGAATCTATATAGAGAGACCAAAAGATCATACAAATGGTGTGAGTGGGGTGTCAAATAACGGGTCTCTGCAGGTGATCAAGAGTGCTAGACAGTGCGAGTTAAGTATCAATAGCTGAATAACAACTGAAAGGATGACTCATAACCTGATTAAATGAAGTAAAAAAATCACACGACACCAGGTTACTGTCCAACAGGTTTATTTGGAAGTGCTAGCGTTTGGATCACTGCTCCTTTGTCAGGTAGCTAGTGGGGCAGGATCATTAGACATAGAACTTGTAGTAAAAGGTCATTGTGACAGAGGGATAATTTTTTAAAAATTAAAAATAAGGTGGTGCTGGAGAGATACCAAATGACTGGAATAACATGGAACACAAATGGAAACCACAGGTCTGGCACCATCTGTGTTTTCATCACATTTTAGGCCATCCCTTGATCTCTCTACCCATACATTCTGTGTTCTGTGCGCTTCTCTGCCAGTTCACCTGAATTCACTAGTAGGATGTGGGCCCACTGGCTGGCCAGTATTTATTGATTGCTTCCTGGTCAATTCGGCCTCTTTCTGCAAATCAGCATCAGTGGCATTCATTCCAATCTGGTAGTGAATCTTCCAAAGTGTAGAAGACAACCTCAAAGTTTGGAAAATTAATTCTCAGCAAATGTCTCACGTTAATCTGTTCCCAATAGCAGATAAAATAGCATCTATGAGAACTGCGTTTCCGAGATTGATTTTCCATCTCAATATTCATTGTGTTCATCTCTGTTTTTCTTTCAGTACTGAAAACCCAATAATTATATGTTAAAATTAAAAATTTGCATCAAAATCACCCCCAAGTGAGTGACTGCCACTGTTAATCAACAATTTTCATTGCAAGAGGGGATTTCCAGTCTGAAACAATGGAGTGGTATGAAATGCCTGAAGCTGGAGAGTTGAACTTTATTTTAACATCAAGGGCCGAAAGGCCTGTCTTTTCAAAAATTTTGCTGCTTTTATCCTAACTTGTATAAGTCACATTGAGTCATGAGTGCTTGTTCAAATGCTTATAATTGGCTCCTTGGTCCCCCAACGCTTCAATTTGAAAGTGTTCATCTGCATGCTTAAATTGCTGGCCTCACCTCTCCCTGCCTCTAATGACCTTCAACCTTTCAAGAAATCTGTTGTCTTCCAACTTTGCCCTTTCATCGACCTCCATTCCTTCCTTCACCTCCGTCAATGGTAGCATTGCCTTGAGCCATATGGATCCTAAACTCTGGAATTCCCTCTTTAAACCTCTCTGCTTCATCACTCTACTTACTTCCTCTAAAGCCTCGTTTTTAAAATGTATATCTTTGCTTTCAGTCAGCGCTTCAGATATTTTCAAGTTTGCCTCACTGTTGATATTTGTCTAACTATGCTCCCATGGAGCAGTTTGGGCCATTTTCCGCTATTAAAATACTATATCTTGTTATTGTTATCAGCCACTGCAGAGGGAACCAAATTGTCAAATAATCAAAATGTTTACGGTGACAAGATCTTCCCTAAAGCACAGTCATAGGTCCTATAATTATCCTGTAGTTCCACATTATAATTGCAATTACATTGCTAAAGCCTTTCCGTGTAAAGCAGTTTGGGATGCCCTGAGGGTGTGAAAGTTGCTAACTTGTTGTTATTTGCTAGACTCACCCTTACATCACCAGATTAATTAAATTCAAGTTAACACCTTGCCATGATATAATTTGAATTCACAACATGTGAGCTTTTTATCCAGTACCTTGACAACAATTGTACTGTACCCTGCATTTCCTAACATGGAGAAACATTTTTTTTCTGTGCAGAAGATGTACAAAACTCTAAATCTGTTTATAAAGAAAAGATTTGTACTCTCTAGGGCACTTCTCGCATGACAGCCATTGAATTTCTCGCCAGCAGCACATTCACATATTGCAATACAATGCGTGATTATAATGTAGAATTCCTGGTGTATTGTCCAATATTTACCTATAAAATCTATAAAACAACTTTAACATTTATAGCTATCACAAGGATTTTGGGAAGAGCACATATAAAGGAAGCTGTACTAAAGCTAATTTAGATATGTGATTTTATATTTGTGATCAGATAATTACACTATCTTATTGCATTTGTATAGAGGAATTCAATGCTTTTGGAAAATAAGGTGGTAAATAATTACATTGTCTGAACTATTAATATATTAATAATTGCAATGATAACTCATATAATCCCTACAGTGTGGAAGCAGGCCATTCAGCCCATACAGACTCTCCAAAAAGCATCCCACCTAGACCCAACCCACTCCCTTACAATCCTGCACTTTCCGTGGTTAACCCACTTACCTATACACCCTGGGCAAATGAGCATGGCCAATCCACCTAACTTGCACATCTTTGGAATGTGCGAGGAAACTAAAACACCCAGAAGAGATGCATGCAGACACGGAGAGAATTGTGCAAACTCCATGTTGTCAGACACCCAAGGGTGGGATCAAACCCAAGTCCTTGACACTATGAGGCAGCAGTGCTAACCGCTGAGCTATTATGCCACCTATTTTCCTTGAAATTACTAGATATTATTTTCAGTGTTTTATGTGCATGGTCTACAAAATGACAACGAAATGAAAATTACTATTTTTGCATATAAAACAAAGAAACAAAGTTCTATTTAGGGTTAATCACCTCTTACATTTTTTAATCAACATTGAGAGTTCATGCTTGCGTATCTACATTAGTTTCTTCTTTACCAGACTGACTTGTGCCCATTTATCATCATTTGCTGTTTCCTTTACTGTGACAATTTTCAATTCAGCCAGCTAATATACCATTAGTTCTAAATGCTTTAATGTTCTTAAATTCCTCTGATGTGGAACTTTGTCAGATGTATTCTGAAAATTTAGCAGTACTATGCTGATAATGTTCATCTGTAGGGTTTTCCTATCTACTTAAAATATTACAGTCAATTCAGCAGGCAACGTCTAATCTTCCTTTATAGCCTCCGCTCTTTAGGAAAAGCATTTATAGCACCCGAGAAAATGTTTCCAAATAGTTTTGCTACAGCTGATGTTACCTGTTCCTTGATTCTTATCTTGATTCGTTTCTATAAAATGGCTACATGAGCTACTCTCTGGTCTGTAGGTATTTACAGATAATATTGGTCAGAGCTGCAATTACTTTCTCTGCTGGATTACTACTCCTTCAGAATTTTTAAAGAACCTGAGGTTCAATAACTAAAGTTCAAGGAAAATGGCTGAATCCTCAATCCTCTCGCTTCAATTCTTTAGTAGGAACTATCAGCAAGTTCACTTTGCAGCTTAGTTCAAGAATCGAATCAAGTCTTTCTGGAGAACTACACAGGTCTGATACAGATTGTGGGGGCTGGAAGTGGTAAATCAGTCTATTCTAACCTGCCAATACCTATACGTAGTGGCTACTTGTGCAACAGCCCCTCAGGATAAGCTAAAAAATAAAAATTATAAGCTCATGGTGTAGGGGGTACTATGATAGCATGGATAGAGGATTGGCTGACTAACAGGAAGGTGAAAATGAGTACTGCAGATGCTGGAGATCAGCATCAAGATTAGAGTGGTGCTGGAAAAGCACAGCAGGTCAGGTAGCATCCGGGGAGCGGGAAAATCGACATTTCAGGCAAAAGCCCTTCATCAGGAATCAAAGCAGAGTCAGAACAAATATGTCTTTTTCAGGTTGGAAATGTCAAATAAATGCTGGGCCACAAGAATCAAGGATCAGGCCCAGCAGTCTACAATTTATATAACTGACTTTGATAGAGTCATAGAGATGTACAGCACGGAAACAGACCCTTCGGTTCTAGTCCCACAGAAAATGTGGTTTGCTGATAGATATAGATAGGAAGGAAAATAATTTGGCAAAGAGGGTATAAGGAAGCTACAAGAAGGTATAGATAGGTTAATTGAATGGCAAATTGAGCAAAATGTCAGAAAATGTGATATTGTCTACTTTCACAGAATAACAGAAGTGTTACGCAGCACTTGGAAGCCATTTGGCACATTGTGCTTGCACCAGCTCTCTGAGGATTTTGAGTTAGTATCAAACTCCTGCTTTTTCTCTATAATCCTGCATGCTATTTCCAACTAAATGAACACCAAAGGCCCTCTTGATGCTTCAGTTGAAACTGCCTCCACCATACTTTCAAGTGATGTATTCCAAGCCCAGATCACTCACTGTGTGAAATGATTTTTCTCATCTCCTAGGTCTTGGTTCTATTATGAGTAGGAAACACATCCCTATCTACTTTGTCCAGTTTCCTCATGATTGTGGAAAATTCTATCTGGTCTCATCTCAGTTTTCTCCTCTTCACTGTAAACAGTTCCCACTTCCCCAGTCCACAAAACTGAAGATTTTCATCCCTGGAAAATTCTTGTCTGTCACTTCTGCTCTCTGTTTAAGTGTGAACATTCTTCTTCAGATGTGGTGCCCAGAACTGAACTAGCTTTCCTCATAGGTTCAGGATAAACTCCCTGCTATTGTAACCTGTGTTCTATTAACAAAGCCTAGAATACTGTATACTTTATTAACACCTTTGGCTATACTTTCAACCTTTAATGACTGACCATAAAAATAACCATCTTCCCTACTCTTGTCTATTCCTTAGAATAGTACCTTTGTTTTATGCTCTCTCCCCGTGTTCTTTGCACCAAAGTGTAGCACTCAGTGCTTCTCTACATTGATGTTCTTCTTCTACCTATCTACCCACCAACTTGTCAATATCTGTTTGAGATTCTACACTGCCCTTCTCAGTTTAGAATTCTTCCAAAGTTTGCACAATTCTTAAATTGTTCAGTTTGAACTAAGATCTATTTCACGTCATGAAAAACAAGGATCCCAACCCAAGCTCCTGGAGAACTCCATTCCAAATGGTCTACGAGTTGAAAAACACCCATTATCCAAATGCCAAGAGACTGCTCTGAGATGCAAGTGGACCTGATTATCTTCACACATGAATCGCAACTTGTTAATACACAGATACAATGTTATCTTTTATCATAAGGGAATTAAATAAAAAATAGGGTGATTATATCTCAGTTATACATGGCACTGCTAAGACTGCATCTGGAGGATTGCATACCGTATTGGCTAGTTATTTTAAAAGGAGTAAAAATGGCAGTTCAGAGAGGGTTTACCAAAATATACCTGGAATGAAAGAGTTCTCTTATGAAAATAGGTTTATATCTGCTGGTTTATATATGAGTAAGAGACAAATTGATGATACTGACAAGATTGAAGATATCTTTATAGGGTAGATATGGAGAAGCTCTTTTCCCTTATGGGAGGACCTAGAACTAGGGACCACAGTTTAAATATTAGGGTCACCAATTTAAAACAGAGATTAAAGAACATTTTGTCTCTCAAAGAGTCGTGAGGTTTGGAACTCTGCTCCTGAAAGGATGTGGAAGCAAAGTCTTGAATGGTCTACTCCTTATCCTACCATTTGTGATGCCCTGTGAAGCAAATTGAATAGGCAAGGTGGGAAAATGGTACAAAGGAGGAAAATTTAGATTCTGCAATGAAACAACAAACACTTTAATTATGTTTTATCTCACATTAAAAACACAACTAAAGTTTTTCTTTAACCTGCCACTTTTATGTGGTGTTACACATTTGGCATGAGCAGGGGATGGGGAAGGTTGCACAAATCCCTGCTCTAACCACTGAGATTGTCTGACAACCTCTATGTTTTGCAAATTGCGAAGACTGGCATTTGCTCCCTGAACAAGGACGGTCAATGCCATTAGGATACGAGTGAGCATTTCGGTTTCTGGTTGATTGGAGATAAAAAAAAACTGTAGATGCTGGAATCCCAATTAGACCTACAGGAGGCTGGAAGAGCACAGAGAGCCAGGCAGCATCAGAAGGTGGAGAAGTCGACATATCGTCTCCACCTCCTGATGCTGCCTGGCTCTATGTGTTCTTCCAGCCTCCTGCATCTCAATTCTGGTTGATTGGGCAGACCAGAGAGTGGAGAATGTGGTTGATGGGTGGGAATTAGAGCATTTTGAGTAGAATTCACCACATTTCCACTATCTGCTTTGCCATCATCCCTCTCATGACCCAACTGCACTTCATGGATAGAGAGCAGTTTGGTGCAGATTAATGGAGCTCTAAGAGTTAAGTATATGTCAGGCCATTAAAGATGCTGACATCAAGAATCTGCATGGGTGAACACATTCGTTGGAACATTTGATATTTGAGAGAGATGGCCACTTGATTCATGCACAAATATGTTACCACAATGCGCGGTCAATCCAGTTTGGGTAGATTCTACCATTCTCTCTGCAATTGTGACATGAATTTGGAATGCTTGTCATTCATTCTGTGTTTTCTGTTACTGTTAAATGATTTCACTTTTCACTGATAGCATCCAGGTATGGCATCTGTATCAAAGGTCTGAGACCAAATTTTCATTGTTGACCTCCCATCACTGTCTGCTCATGCTCACTTGTGTATTTTGCAGGTAATGATCAATGTATGGTAGAATTTCAAACTCAAGTTTGAGGGAGAGAAACCCAGCTCTCAAAGAGTATTCTCAACTTAAATAACAACCTTTAGACTTATGAAGAAAGTCTTGTCTAAATGGGGTTAGAAAAGAGACTAACATGAGGGTTATGAGGAGCTGACACGAAAGAAGCATTGAGGTCTGAAGCAGATCAGCTCTGATCTAATGGAATGGCAGGGGAGGTTTCATGGACTGAATGGCTGACTCCTGCTTCCATTTCTTGTGACTTTATATTTGTGAAAATCTAATAAGTACTGAAGAAGGGTGAATACCCAAAATGTTGACTTCTCCACCTCCTGATGCTGCCTGGCTTGCTCAGTTCTTCCAGCCTCCTGTTTGTCTACTTTAGATTCCAGCATCTGCCGTTCTTTTTATCTTTAATTATTTGCTTTATTGGTCCACGACACCTGTAAAGAAGGTAAATGGTGCATTAGCCTTTCTTGCAAAATGACTGAATATGGCAGTAAGGAAATGTGGTTACAATTATATAGGGTTTGGATGAGGCCTGAAGTACTGTGTAATGTTTTAGTCTCTTACCTAAAGAAGGATGTACTTGCTAAGATTCACTGAATTGATTTATGGAATACAGGGTGTTGTTCAAAGGGACAGATTGAGCAGAATTGGCCTACATTTTTAGGATTTCAGAAGAATGCCAGATGACTTCATTGAACCATATAAATTTCTTGGAGGACTTAAAAAGGTGGATGTTGAAAGCTTGTTTCTCCTGGCTGGGGATTATCAGACTAGGCATTAATCTCATGATAGGGAATCAGTCAGTTGGAACTGAGATGAGGAGATATTTCTTCATTCGATAATTTGTGAATCTTTGACCTGGATTGTGAACATTCAGTCAACAAGTATATTCAAGATGGAGATCGATAGATTTCTGATCTTTATTGCAAACTAAGACATATGGGTGAGTAAAGATAAAAACAATGCAGATCATGTAAATGTCCAGTCATGGTCTTATTGAATAATACATACCACATTTCTTCTGTGATTTATTATGCTTTTAGAATCCTATTTGCATTTAGTAGTCATTTATATCTGAAAGAATTATTGGTTTCAGTGTAAATTATTTTTAACATTAACACAGGTCCCTGGACGATGTTTAAATTGATGATCCGTGTCCACCAGCAAGACCGGGTTCACTGTCAGTCCCCTAACTTCTCAACCTTCCTTTTCATACAGTTGCTCCTCAGGTCACTTTTATATCTTTCCCCTCTCACCGTAAACCTATGCTCTGTAGTTCTGGACTCCCCCAACCAGGGAAAGGACTTTGTCTATTTACCATATCCATGCCCCTCATGATTGTATAATTCTATATAAGGTCATCCCTCAGCCTCCAATGCTCCAGGGAAAACAACCCCAGCCAATTCAGCCCCTCCCGATAGCTCAAATCACCAATCCTTTCAACATCCTTGTAAATCTTTTCTGAACTTTTCTGAGTTTCACAACATCCATCCTATAGGAAGGAGACCAGAATTGCATGTAATATTCCAAAAGTGGCCTAACCAACATCTTGTACAGCTGCAACATGACCTCTCAACTCCTATACTCAATATTCTGACCAATAAAGGAAAACATACCAATGAATCTGCACTCCAAGGTCTTCTTGTTCAGCAACATTCCCTAGGACCTTACCATTAAGTGTATGAGTCCTGCTAAGATTTGCATTCCCAAAATACAGCACCTCACATTTATCTAAATTAAACTCCATCTACCACTCCTCAGCCCATTGGCCCATCTGAACAAGATCCCATTGTAATCTGAGGTAACCTTCTTTGCTGTCTACTGCACCTCCAATTTTGGTGTCATCTGGAAATTTACTAACTATACCTCTTATGCTCACATCCAAATCATTGATATAAATGATGAAAAGTAGTGCACCCAGCACCGATTCTTGTGGTAATCCACTGGTCACAGGCCTCAAGTCTGAAAATCAACCCTTCACCACCACTGTCTGTCTTCCACCTTTGAGCCAGTTCTGTATCCAAATAGCTAGTTCTTCCCGTATTCCATGATATCTAACCATGCTAACCAGTCTCCCATGGGGAACCTTGTGTAACATCTTAATGAAGTCCATATAGATCATGTCCACTGCTCTGCCCTCATCAATCCTTTTTGTTACGTTTCAAAAAACTTAATCAAGTTTGCAAGACGTGATTTCCCACTCACAAAGCCATGTTGACTATCTCTGATCAGTCCTTGCCTTTCCAAATATGTGTAAAACCTGTCCCTCAGGATTCCCTCCAACGATTTGCCCACCACTGACGTCAGGCTCACCGGTCTGTACTTCCCTGGCTTGTCCTTAATTCTTTTCTTAAATAGTGGCACCACGTTAGCTAATCTCCAGTGTTTTGGCACCTCACATGTGACTATTGATGATACAAATATCTCAGGCAAGGGGCCCAGCAATCACTTCCCTAGCTTCCCACAGAGTTCTAGGGTACATCTGATCAGGTCCTGGGGACTTATCCATCTTTATGCATTTCAAGGCATCCAGCACTTCTTTCTCTATAGTATGGACATTTTTCAAGATGTCACCACCTATTCCCCCACATTCTATATCTTCCATGTCTTTTTCTATGGTAAACACAGATGCAATATGTTTGTTTGGTACCTCCCACCCCCACACAAAGGCTGCCTTGCTGATCTTTGAGGGGCCCTATTCTCTCCCTCGTTACCCTTTTGTCCTTAGTGTATTTGTAAAAACCTTTGGATTCTCCTTAACTCTATTTGTCAAAGTTATCTCGTACCCTTTTTGCCCTCCTGATTTCCCTCTTAAGTGTACTCTTACTGTTTTTATACTCTTTTAAGGATTCACTCAATCTATCCTGTCGATACCTGACACATGCTTCCTTCTTTTTCTTAACCAAACCTTCAATTTCTCTAGTCATCCAGCATTCCCTATAGCTACCAGCCTTCCCTTTCACCCTAACAGGAATATAGTCTCTGGACTCTCATTATCTCATTTCTGGAGGCTTTCCATTTCCCAGCCGTCCCTTTACCTGGGAACATCTGAACCCAATTAGCTTTTGAAAGTTCTTGCCTAATACTGTCAAAATTAGCCTTCCCACAATTTAGAACTTCAGCTGTTAGGTTTGTTCAATTCTTTTCCATCGCTATTTTAAAATTAATATATTTATTCTTTCTTTCTGCATCATTTCTCTCTCTCTTAATTTAATTTTTCCTCTCATTTTCTTTCTGTGCATGATTTGCTTCCAATGTATTTGATTTCTTCCTCAGTTACTTCCATTTCTTTACTAGTTAAAGAGAAAATTGGTAGTTCTGTCGTTCACTGAGGTGCCAGATGTCCTATTATCCTTGCTCTTTTAGCAAGCTATCCTGCTAATCATTCTCAAGCAAGAAAGTGTTGGAGAAAGGAAAGCTAACAGCAGGCATCAGGGGATGTGCTGTGAAATGTGAGACTCTACAGCACTTGTCCAAATATGAAGAATATTGCACTTGATAAAAAGATATATCTACCAACATACAAAGAGGTTTGCATGCAATGCAGATGCTCCAGGTCACATTTCCTACTTGTAATACATCCAACTTTACATTTCCTTCTCACAGTATTCCAACTTATTATGAACCAGGTACATTTAATTTATCTAAACACCATTTACCTTTTGAAACTTCAACTATCATTAAAAATGTAGAAACTGAAGTGAAAATACTAGGGTTATTCAAATTGCATAATATATGACAAAATAAGAGAAAGTGTACTAAAAAGCAGTAATTTCCAATACCCTGAATCATCATTTCAAAGCCTAAACTTGCATATAGAAAAGCCTGAAAGAGATGTTGCATCCAAGATTTCAAGGATTTGGTGCCATCGAAGACAGCAATAGTGAATTTAGTTAGCATTTGAAGAGCATTAAGTCTGAGGAAAGTTAACAATTAGACAGACAATTGTTATATTGAATGTCAGTATTAAATCCAACAGGGAATGCAGGAGACACTTATTTATTCAGACAATGCGGAAAAATTGCTGTTATAAGGAGTCATTGCGGAAAATAGGATAGAAGCAGAGGATGCTTAAAATGCACAAAGACTGGAGATGAATTTGTCCCTTAAATTCCAAGGAAAATGTAATTATGGTGGTGACCAATCAGAGAAAAGTTGCCCCAGTGAGTAGAATGGAACAAATCAGTGAGGAAATGCTTCTCAAATCAGAAGATAGTTCTTTTGCACATTTGGTGCTGACAGGCTTATTATTATAAAATCAGCAGCAAACACGGTAGAACAACAACCTAGATTGGAACAACAGTAAGAATCTGAGTGATGGCTGTGGGTAAGAATGCCGAGGGTAAGGAAATGGACCGAGGAAACAGAGACCGAGAGAATACAGGGTGGAATAGTGAGACTGGCTGATCCAGACAGATGAAAGTAGTCAAAGGCTGGAAGGGGTTTAAAAAGGGGGGAGAGGATCCACAGAGGGGAGAATGCAGGTTTAATCTTTTAACAATGACATCTTCAGCTAGCTAAGAACCAGAAATGTTTGAATTCACTGAAATCATGGATTCCTTCCAAATAAATATGGTGCTTTTTGCTTAACACTGCAGGGGTTCAGGTGCAATTATATAAGGGGGAATGAATCTGCAAGCCCAGGACTAACATAAACCTTCAGTGGATTTAGAGCTGACTCTTTTGTGGAGTTTGTAGCTTTAGTTGCTCTCATAATGCAGCAAAGATACAGTATAGCCACAATCGCTCACCTTCCATGGAATCCCATGCAGATATGACAGGGCTAGTGGCACTATACCCTGGCTGAAGGTGGAGATGAGAACTTCATGTCATGCTGTCTAGTGTCATTGCAATACAATACATTTGGATACTGGGACTATTAAGAGGTACAGATGTCCTCTTGACATCAGGTTTCCATGCAGGCCATTCTGCAACTTTGTATCCCAGTAATGTCCAGACACAGTATGCCATTTGATCCTCAGAATCTCTGCTCCAAATAAATGCAGAATTCATCAAAGCTATGGGATGGTTAAGGGGATCTGAAAGGTCTGCAGCGTTGAGATGGTGAGGACGTTCAGCATCCTATAACATCAGCCAAACAATGTAAGAAGGCCATTTTGGTGAATGCTATTCGATGGAACTGGGTTCCGTGAAGTCATTGTTCACTGGCTGCAAACATTTTGATGCTGCTGTTGCCAGCATCCCTTGTATAATCCCCAGGGCACATGCAAAGCTCCACAGGATAGAATGATAGAGTTACAGGTCTGTGTGTATGGCCAGCAGACACTGAGGGTGCTGGACCTGGCTCTCCATGGTAGCTGTCAACCTGCCCTCAGAGGCAGCCAGTTGCTCGCAGGCCAAAGGCACTATTTTGGAAACAGTATGGATGGAGTCCTCCAAATTTGGAGTCAGTTTACACACTGTCTCTAACAAGCCTAGGTGCTGCTCCAGTCTCTGCTTGCAAACTTGAATGAATTTCTAAATTGTTGACACCTGAGGTCCTCTCCTACCTAGAGCTGAACATCACCTGGCCTCTTTGGCAGTCCTCCAAATGCCAGTGAACTGGTCCTTGACCAGTTAGGGAGACATGACAGTGAGGTGCTCACCAGCATGTGTTCCCGACTGTATTCTAGCTAAAAGTACCCTTTGAGGTGCCAGTATCTGAGCTGGTGGAGAGTGCATGCGAAAGCATTACCAGTGTATCCCCTAAGAGATCTGTAGCTTCTTCCTCAAAGGTGGTGGAGGAGATGTCTTGATGGCAGTGATTGTGTAGATACCAATAGTGCTTACAGTAGACAAAAGAGAGAATTAACTCCAAAACAGGGGCAGAGGTTTGGATAATTTAAGGCTACATTCATAATGGTAATAATGGGAGACCATTACAGAAAAGGACAATTAATCTTACTTGTTGGAGGTTTTCGCATCACTGCATGGTATCATCACCAGCTGGTACTCTTCAGATAAGACACTGGTCCTCTCCTCAAAAGGGGATGAGGAGACAAATATTGGGCACCTCACCACCAACCTTGGCTTTGTCAACCCAATTGTGAGCCATTTTCTCCCAGATTAAGACAAAGGGAAGGATTGAGTGAGATCAAAATGGTGGTGCAGTTGATAGTGTTAGTGATAGTGTATATGGGGAAAATATATTGAGGTGTCTTGAGTGAGTGAGTAGAAGGCACAATTGCCATGCAAGGTTAATAGTGTAGGGGTTTTGGGGGTGGATGAGCAAGTGGGAGAGATATTTCAGGCAACAGTGAGAGTGGTAGACCTTGAACTTAGTGGGAAGTAGCAGAATTAGGATGAGTGTGATCTCACAGATAGAAAATGGTGGCACTGACCCTGGAGGAGTGGAGAAGATCATTAATCTTCTTGCAGGACTAATGGGTATTTCCCTGGACTGTTGACATCACATGATCTGGATGGCAATATTGCACCGCATTAGAAGGAGCCGGCGAGCAGTCTCTTCTGAAAGAGCTGAGGAAAGAAGACAAACCTCCTCTGCACCACCTCCAGGTTTCTATTGACAATGTGTGGAACTAAGTTGCCTCTGTTCGCCATCATTGAATCAATTAATGGGAACCAGGTGGGGCAGCTGCAGCCAACTGAAAGCCAATCCCTGGCATTGATTCCAGGAATCCTAGGAAGTTCTGGCAATGGAGAGTACTTCCATCACTCGTGAGTGGAAGATAAAGCAACACGGTGCCATAGAGATGCATAGCTAATGAGGTGAATGAAACTCGCCAATTTCAGCCTGATGTCTATTTATTAAGTCCATGATCCCGAATGCCTATTACATTCTGTACTTGAGCCTTCTGCAACTTCCTCCCTCTCCAACATTGTAATATTCCCCTTACTCAATGCTGGCATTGGACACCTCAACTATCCTTTTCCTCTCTCTATCTTTCCTGAACACTCTGCATACAGGAATATTTGTTATTCATTCCTGCTGTTTTTGAGTTGGTCTCCTATATAGCCACAACCATGTCCCCACATGGCTATTTGCCTGCAATTTTCCAAAATTATTCACCATGCCATGTGCATTTACATAAGTGAATTGCAACCTTAATTTAGATCTCAGTGCAATTCCTCTTGTTCTATCCTTACTTAATAACTATTTTTTACACTAATGTCATTTATTTCCTAATGGTTTGTTCAGTTTATTTCTCCTTCATAATGCTGCATTCTGGTTCCCAACACCCTGCCTTTAGTTTAAATCTACCTGAATATACAAACAAACCACCCTGGGAGGACTATCATCCTGATTTTATTGAAGTACAATCTGTCAGGTTTCAATGGGTGAGAATCACATTGAGAAAAACATACTTAAGCTCATCCTCACTAATCAGTCAGTTGTGAATGTGCTATCCATGACAGTATCAGTAAGGATGACCACCACTAAGTCATTTCAGGAATGATATATCAATTTCACCCCTCTACCATGCATGGAACAATTTTCATTCCAAATAGAAAAGACTCATAACGCATCTAGCGGTTCATAGCTGAGCATTCATATGGCACTGTGGGTTATCAGCAGCACAACTGTATTCCCCCACAGTCTGTAACTTAATGGCCTGGCATGTGCTTATCACTTAAAATCTAGTTAGAGGATCAATCCTGGTTCAATGAAGAGAGCATTAGCAGAAGGCAGAAGTAGTAGTAGTTGTAGTTAAACATGAGGTTGCAAATTTGTGAATTTCCAACACAAGATTACAAACAAGTCAAACAGAGTTAGTGGCATTTCATAGACCTGTGCTTCCCAAATCTTGACCCAGTGTATCTGTACCTTTCTACCTCAGACTTAGTGTGACCCAGTCTGAAATTTGAGATGTTCAAGTGTCCCTGAGAGGGGTGGAAGGTTTCAGCTATTGATTCAGGTTGAGGAGGATTATTATTAATACATTTGGACGCTGTTAATACATCCTGATTGATAATCTTAGAGGATCATAGTTGTTGACATAGATGCCTTTAATGTAATAGAGTCTGATGCAACAGGCCTCTGATTGAAATAATTCTGTTTAAAATTAGATCTTAATGTGATATGACACTAATTATTTATGCAATAAGGTCCTGATGCAACAGACAGCATAAAATACAATTAATGTATTAATATCCTGATTACTAGTGTGTAATATCCTGAATTTTCAGGTAATAGGACTTTGATTATGAATATAAAAGGAAGCTGATTACTAATGTAATAGAACATTGAGCATTGATGAAATAGGAATTGGGAAACAAAATAGGATCTGCATTAATGATGCAATAGAATTCCGATTATTAATGCAAATGTGATCCTAATTATTGATACAAATCAGTCCCAATTATTGAAGAAATAGGCTTTCTACAAAGAAAAATCTTTGTACAGGATTTTTTGCAGAAGCAATCAGGCTTCAGAGAGTTGTCCATTACCATTGCAGTCTGAACTTTGCAGTCCTATCACATCGATTTATATAGGGTGACAGACAATTAAGCCATTAACAGGAGAAGAAAATTTCCATAAATATCCTCATCCTAAATGATAGCAGAGACTAGTGTGTGAGTGCAAAAGACATGGCAGATGCATTTGTAAACATCTTCAGTCAGAATCAGAGGCCAGACTTCAGGCAATATTATTCCCTCCACATGTAATGAAAAAATAGCTGAGCTCACTGGACACTGAAAGGCAATGGACTACAACAAAACCTCAGCTGTAGTGCTGAAGACCTGTACACCTATAATCATGCTGTTCCAATGCAGCTACAACATTGTTATGTACTCAACAAAGTGGAAAATTGCCCAGCTATGTCCTGTTTAAAGAGAAAAGGATACATCCAATCTGGTCAATTATCACTCCATTGATCTCCACTCAGGTATCTTTGACAATGCTATCACATGGCGCTTAGACAACATTAACTGATGACAAGTTTCACCAGGAGAGCTTAACTCCTGACCTCATCTCAGAATTTGTCTAAACCTGGACAAAAAAAACTGAATTACAGAGGTGAGGTGCAAGTGACTGCTGCTGACATCAAAACAGTATTTTGCAGAGAATGGCATTAAAGATTCCAAATCAAATGGGTTTTGGGATCGAGTGCAAAGGAAGAGAATTGTGGCTGTCGGCAACCAAACAGCTCTATTGCCTTAATATTCATTCCATCTTAAGGTCCAAAGTGGGACTATTTGCCATGGTTGTGCTGTTCAGTATATCTTCAGATAATGAAATAATCTGTAAACATACTCAGCAAGTTTTCAAAAATATTCAGGCTCGGCCTGCTACATGGCACGGAACTGTCAGTCCACACAAACACGAGCCAATGACTTCCTTCAACAGGCAGCATCGCATCCATCCATCTCCTTGACATTTGAAGTGACTGAATTGCCATCAATTTCCTGATGGTCACCACTGGTTTAACCACATAGTAACGACAAGAGCTGATCAGGGACTCAACATTCTGTGACAATCAACTTCCCTCGTGATTTGCCAAAGTCGTTCCAGTACCCAGGAAATACAAGGTGGCAATGGTATAGAATATTCTCTATTTGCTGAGATGAATGGAGCTCCAACAACAAGATGTTTGATACCATCCACAAGAACCAGCAGCCCACTTCGCTGGTACCCGATTCATCATATTAAGCATTAATTCCCTCCAACACTGTTTAATGCATGTACTATCTATTAGGTATCAACAATGCCCACATCTTATGAACGTATTTTTTGCCATTAATGTCTTCTGATCCTTACTGATTTTAACCATTTTTTGTTAACATGAAAGACATTTTACCTTCAGCACTGTCAGTGTTATAGTGAAATACTTCAAGGCATGTTATAGCAATTAACCCATCTCCCAAAAACTATCCTTTAACTGCATCCTTGTAATGATTTCCATTTCCTGCACCAGACATCCTTACAATCTTTGCACATGACTATCAATTCAAGTTCCACCACTTAAATGCTACCTGCTATAAAAGAACATAGAAAGTTACAGTGCAGTAAGACCCTTTAGCTCTCGATGTTGCGCCGACCTGTCGCACCAATCTGAAGCCCACTATTCCATGTACGTCCATATGCTTGTCCAATGACAACTTAAATGTACTTAAAGTTGGCGAATCTACTACCGTTGCAGGCAAAGCATTCCATACCTTTACTACTCTCTGAGTAAAGAAACTACCTCTGACATCTGTCTTATATCTTTCACCCCTCAATTTAAAGCTAGGCCTCCTCATGCTCATCGACCCCATACTTGGAAAAAGGCTCTACCTGTCCACCCTATCTAACCCTCTGACCACGTCTGCTCAACCAATTTCACTTTTGGCCTTTACAGAAGTGTTTGACATTGTCAGATTAATAAGAAGAATTATTGAAAGCTAGAAACAATAATTTACTCTCTCTCCACCCAGCCCCTTCCCTCTCCACCACCAATCAATACATAGAGTTCTGCAACGTAGAAAAAGACCCTTCAGCTCATCACATTTGCACTGGTCAGAAATACTCATCTAACTATTCTAACCTCATTTTCCAGTACTTTGCCCAAGGCCTTGTATGCCTTGGCATTGCAATTACATATCCAAATACATCTTCAATGTTATGAGGGTGTCTGCCTCTTCCACCCTTTCAAGTGGTGAGTTCAATATTCCTACCACCCCTCTGAGTGAAATGGTCTTTCTTCAACTCTCCTCTAAATCCTCTCCACCTTAACTTGAATCCATAATGCTGGTCATTGATCCCTCTATCAAGCAGAAACATTTCTCCCTGTCTAGCCTATCTGTGCTGCTCATAATTCCATACATCTCAATCATGTCCCATATCAACCTCCTGTGCCCGAAGGAAAACAACCTTAGTCTGTCCTATCTCTCTCCATACCTGACACTCTCACACCCAGTTGACATCCTGATAAATCTCCTCTGTAGTGCTCTCACATCCTTCCTATAATGTGAATGGCAGGACTGCACACAACATTCTGACTAATGTTTTACATGGTTCCAGCACAACCTTCCTACTCTTAAACCTTATGCTTCAGCTAATAAAGACAAAGATTCCGTACGCCTGCTTAACCAATCTAAATACTTGTCCTGCTACTTTAAGGAACCTGTGTGCATTCACACCAAGATCCTTCTCACTCTGGTGTTTCCCAGGGATCCTACTATTCATCATGTATTCTCTTGCTTTGTTTATTCTGTCCAAGTGCATCACCTTACAATGATCTGGATTGCATTCCATTTACCACTGATTGGTCCATCTGAGCAGCCTGTTTAGATCCTTCTGTAATCTAATGCTTTCCTCCTCACTACTTAGCAGTCCAGCAGTTTTTGTGCCATTTGCAAACTTATTGCTCAACCCCTCTACATTCACATCTAGATCACAAACAGCAATGGTCTCATCACTGATCCCTTTGGGATCCCACTGAATACCGACTTCCAGTCAGAAAAACACCCTCTGCTTCCTAGGAGAAACTGAGGACTGCAGATGTTGGAGATCAGAGTCAAATTGTGTGGCGCCCCACGCCTTCATCCACCTATCGCGTTCCTAGCTACCTTCCCCCCCAGCCCCACTCCCCTTTTTATCTCTCAGCCCCCTTTCCCGGCCCCACCCCCCACATTCCTGATGAAGAGCTTATGCTCGAAACATCAACTCTCCTGCTCCCCGGATGCTGCCTGACCAGCTCTGCTTTTTCAGTGCTGCACTCCTAGACCCTCTGCTTCCTGTCACTCAGCCAATTGGTGATAGTGTGAAGTCAGATAATATTTTTTCTAATTTCAATTAAGCATTCAAATTATGGATTGAAAGTGAGGGATCAAAAGGGTGTTTTGATTTAAATTTCAAAATAGTTCATTTTCATAACTAAGAGATCCAAGGAAAACTCTTGCATATATTTGAAATATCCACAGAGAAATTTACAGAATGTGCAGATTACATTGCATGGATTTTGTAAAGTTTTCAATTGTATTTCATTGCAATAACTTTTCAAATGTTTTTTTTCCAATCTCTCTTAATATTCAGGGAGCCCATACACTACTATCCACAAGCATTCCTTATGCTTTTTAATGACATGAATCATATGTTTTGTCTGAGAAACACAGCAACTGTAAATTGATAACACAGTAGCAATGTCCAAAAAAATGAAAATGACGATGTTTTCAAGTCAGCAGTTCTCGATTAAATTATGGTGCTCTGGATTAAATTATCTTAGGAGTACTTCATAATGAGTCTTCAACTATACACATGACGGTCCGATCACAAATGATACTGAAATGAAAGAGGAGCCAAACAGATCTGACAATAACATATACCTACAATATGGTTACAATACTTGCATTTATCTGACAGTCTGGAAAATTTCCCATGTATGTTATGTGCACAAAGGCAGGCCAAATCCAACCCAGCCAATTATAGGCCCATTAGTTTCTCTCGATCAAGAGCAAAGTGATGGAAGATGTCTTCAACTGTTCTATCAAGCTACACCTGCTCAGCAACAACCTGCTTAATGATGTTCAGTCTTGGTTCCACCAGTGGCACTCAGCTTCTGACCTCACTACAGCCTTAGTTCAAACATGGACAGAAGAGCTAATTTCCAAAGATGAGATGAGAATGACAGCCTTTGACATCAAGGCTGTTTTTGACTAAGTGTGGTATTAATGAGTCCTAGCAAAACTGAAATCAATGTGTACCTGGGGCAAACTCTCCATTGGTTGGAGTCATATCTGGTTCAAAGAAGATGGTTGTAGTTGTTGGAGGTCAGGCAGCTCAGCTCCAAGACACCTCTGCAGGAGTTCCTCAGGGTTGTATCCTAGGCCCAACCATCCTCAGCTGATTCATCAATGATCTTCCCTCCATAATAAGGTCAGAAGTGGTGGTTCTCACCCATGATTGCACAATGTTCAGCTCCATTCACAACTCCTCCAATAATGAAGTAGTCCATATTCAAATGCAACAAGATCTGGACAATATCCAGACTTGGGCTGACAAGTGGCAAGGAACATTCATACAACACAAAGGCCATGCTATGAGCACCTCAAATAAGAACCAATCTGACCACTAACTGTTGATATTCAATGCTGTTACCATCACCGAATCCTCCACTACTAACATGCTGGGGGTTATCATTGACCAGAAACTCAACTAGACTCACCACAGAAACACAGTGGCTAGAAAAGCTGATCAGAGGTTAGGAATACTACAATGAGTAACTCACCTCCTGACTTCCCAAAAGCGTGTCCACAATGTGCCATCAACAACACACAAATCAGGAATGTGATGGAATACTCTCCATTTGCCTAGAAAGGTGCAAGTCCAACAATACTGAAGATGCTTGACACCATTACAAAGCAGCCCACTTGATTCGTATCACATCCAATTCTTCCAACACCGACACACAATAGCAGCAGTACAAGGTGCACTGCGGAGATTTCACCAAAACCTTATGAACCCATGACCACTTCCATCTAGAAGAACAAGGGCAGCAAATTCATAGGAACACCACCACCTTAAATTTCTTCTTCAAACCACTCACTATCCTGACATGGAATATATCACCATTTCTTTACTGTCTCTGGATCAAATTCTGGAATTATCGCCCTGTGGGGCTACCTACAGGGCATGGATTGCAGCATTTCAAGAATGCAGCCACCATTGCCTTCTCAGGGGCAGCAAGGGACAGGCAATAAATCCTGGCCAACCAGCAATGCACACATTCCACAAGTGAATTTAAAAAATACAAAGTGAAATGCAAAGGTTTGAACTTTTAGGTCTCAATAGACAGGCAAGCAGTGAAAGCAAACTCTGCTAAAAATAAAATTATGGCTAATTTTGAATGGAAGTTTTCAATTGGTGTCTTGGCACTCTCTGGACGTTAGGGAAGACTATAGCTTCTTGGACAAGGCCTCTAGATGGCAAATGAAGAGTGAGGGATGGGGCAGCATTCCAGGCGGAGTTGGAGATCCTCCTCGCCTGCCTGCCTTTAGTCCCCTTGAGGGAATCCCTTCCACATGTGGGACTCTTTGTCTTGGCCAATTTTTAATTTAAAGTTCACAAAAAGCCCCCATCTTGAAGCACCCTCTCTCTCACTTATTTGCAAAGGCAGTATTGAATTGAGTTGAATTTATTGTCACATGTACTGAGACACAGTGAAACGCTTTGTCGAGTGAGCATTGCAGGCAGATCACATAGTTAAGTAGTATAGATAAGTAAATAATAGGTAAACAGCGGTAAAAACAAAAACACAGGTACAGGCTACTGTTAAGAGTTTGTGAGCCCATTCAGTATTCTAACAACAGTAGGGTAGAAACTGTTTTCAAACGGGCTGGTGCGTGTGTTCAGGCTTCTGTACCTTCTCCCCAATGGTAGAAGTTGTAAAAAAAAAATTGCCAGGGTAGGACAGATCTTTGAGTAGCTGCTTTTTCAGATTTGAAACCCTGTCCTCCTGACCCTCAGTAAGGGAGAATCACAGCTGAGTGACTACCTCCTTTACATTATGGGCATCTATTCCAAAATGAAGCTGAAAATGTGTTGCTGGAAAAGCGCAGCAGGTCAGGCAGCATCCAAGGAGCAGGAGAGTCGACGTTTCGGGCATGAGCCCTTCTTCAGGAAATGAACCACAGTGACAACACTCTAATGCTGCAGAGTAAGTCCTGCTCTAAGGGCTACTCATTAAATAAATAATCTCACCACCAAATTATCGGTTAGCAGGTCACAAACACGATCCACCAGGTGACAAGAACAGAAAATACCCATAAGAGGTGAAAACAAGGTGGGGGGAGGGGGGAATGGGGTGGGGGGTTGGCCTCAATAAAAATGATGTTAGTGGGGTACATAATGCACTCCAGTTTCTACAACACCCACCTAAGTATTAAAGCTTTATTGGTGTTGGTGAACACTGTGTGCTCCCTCCCTCAGGACAGTCAGGCAGAGATATAACTGCGAATGAGGGACAGGCAAATGGGAATGATGAACCTCTCCAATGCACACAAGACAATGTGGTAAGAGGAAGTTAAAAATATTTTCCTGCTTTTACGAGAACGTAAAGCCTTATTTTCTGAACTTCTCAGAAAATTGGGTCGTTGTGATATGTTAGTGCTTACACAAAATGGAATGGCCAAATGAAGTACAATTGTCCTTGAGCAAAAGCTAGTTAATTTCTGAGAAAAAGAGAACAAAATGTATTTTGGAGCAATTCAACTATTGAGAAGGCAATTTTGGTGGGAAAAGGCAGCAAGTATAAAAGCTGTGCAGAAGAATTTACCGGTGAAAATCTACAGACCATAATTGGTGGTGTTACAGCGTATTAAAGTAACTCTTTATCACAAAATGTAAATTGTTTAAAAAAGTCATACCATTAAATCTCCAAGTGCATTGTCCATGGGCCAGGCATGATTCAAAGCCCAGTGTTGACCAGTAAATGCATCAGAAACTGCTCTCCCCTAACTAAAATACTAACTTTGAATGAATGATAGAGTCATAGAGATATACGACACAGAATCAGACCCTTCAGGCCAACTCGTCCATGCCGACAGGTATCCTAACCCAATCTAGTCCCATTTGCCAGCACTTGGCCCATATCCCTCTAAACCCTTCCTATTCATGTACCCATCCAGATGTCTTTTAAATGCTGTAATTATACTAGCCTTCACTACTTCCTCTGGCAGCTCATACACTAACTTTTGCATGAAAAGTTATCCCGAAGGTCCCTTTTATATATTTCCCCTCTCAACCTAAATCTATGGCCTCTAGTTCTGGACGTCCCCCACCCCAGGGAAATGACCTTGACTATTTACTTATCCATGCCCCTCATGATATTATAAAGCTCTATAAGGTCACCCCTCAACCTTTGACACTCCAGGGAAAACAGTCCCAGACATTTCAGTCTCTCCCTATAGCTCAAACCTTCCTGCCTTGACAACATCCTTGTAAATCTTTTCTGAACCCTTTCAAGTTTCACAACATCCTTCCTATAGGAGGGAGACCAGAACTGCACACAATATTCCAACAGTGGCATAACCAATGTCCTGTACAGCCGCAACATGACCTCCCAACTCCTATGCTCAATGCTCTGACCAATAAAGGAAAACATACCAAACACCTTTTTCACAATTCTATCTACCTGAGACTCCACTTTCAAGGAGCTATGAACCTGCACTCCAAGGTCTCTTTTTTCATCAACACTCCCTAGGACCTTACCATTAAGTGTATAAGTCCTGCTCTGATTTGCCCTTCCAAAATGCAGCACCTCGCATTTATCTAAATTAAACACCATCTGCCACATCTTGGCCCATTGCAAATCTGATCTGCTTTGCTGTCCACTATACCTCCAATTTTGGTGTCATCTACAAACTTACTAACCATACCTCCTATGTTCACATCCAAATCATTTATATAAATGACAAAAAGTAGTGGACCCATCACTGATCCTTGTGGCACTCTATTGGTCACAGGCCTCCAGTCTGAAATGCCACCTTCCACGCTCTGTCTTCTACCTTTGAGTCCATTCTGTATCCAAATGGCTAGTTCTCCCTGTATTCCATTAGATCTAACCTTGCTAATCAGTCTACCATGAGGAACCTTGTTGAACACCTTACTGAAGTCCATACAGATCATGTCCACTACTCTGTCCTGATCAATCCTCTTCATTACATCAAAAAACTCAATCAAGTTAGTGAGACATGATTTCCTATGCACAAAGCCATGTTGACCATCTATAATCTGTCCTTGCCTTTCCAAATACATGTACATCGTGTCTCTCAGGATTCCCTCCAACAACTTGCCTATCACTGATGTCATGCTCGCTGGTCTATACTTCTCTGGCTTTTCTTTATCTTCCTTAAACAGTGGCACCACGTTAGTCAACTTCCAGTCTTTGGCACCTCACCTGTAACTATCAATGATACAAATATCTCAGCAAAGGGCCCAGCAATCACTTCCCTAGCTTCCCACAGAGTTTGAGGGTACACCTGATCAGGTCCTAGGGATTAATCCACCGTTATCCATTTCAAGACATCCAGCACTTCCTCCTCTGTAATATGGACATTTTTCAAGATGTCACCATCTATTTCCCCATTTTCTATATCTTCCATGTCTTTCTCCAGAGTAAGCACTGATGCAAAATATTTGTTTAGAATCTCCCCCATCTCCTGCAGTTCCACAGATAGGCTAACTTGTTGATCTTTGAGGGGCTCTATTTTCTCCAACCTACCTTTTTGTCCTTAATGCATTTATAAAATCAATTTGGATTCTCCTTAACTCTATTTGCCAAAGCTACCTCATGTCCCCTTTTTACCCTCCTGATTTCCCTCTGAAATATACTCCTTCTGCCTTTATACTTTTCTAAGATTCACTTGATCGCTGCTGTCTATACCGGAAATATGCTTCCTTCTTTTTCTTGATCAAAACCTCAATTTCTTCAGTCACCCAGCACTGCCTACACCTACCAGCCTTACCTTTCACCCCAACAGGAACATACTGTCTCTGGACTCTTGTTATCTCACTTTTGAAGGCTTCCCATTTTCCAGCCGTCCCTTTACTTGCATTACATCTGTACCCAATCAACTTTTGATGAATGATTTATTTATGTATTGTCATATATATATATATCTCGAAGATACAGTGAAAAGCTTTTCGTCATCATAATCCAGCACCATTTGAAGTACAATAAGGATAAAAAGAAATTTCTTAGGTAAGAATTCAAGAAGGAAAAGGAAGCTTACTTAAGGTTAAGGAGGCAAGGATCAATAGGGCTCTGGAGGATTACAAGATAGCCAGGAAGGAACTGAAAAATGGATTTAGGAGAGCTAGAAAGGGGTATGAAAAAGAGTTGGTGGATAGGATTAAGGAAACCCCAGGTCATTCTACACTTATCTGAGGAACAAGAGGATGGCCAGAGTGAGGGTAGGGCCAATCAGGGGTAGTGGAGGAAACTTGTGCCTGCAGTTAGAGGAAGTAGGGGAGACTCAGTATTCAATACTGAGAGGAACATTGACGTTTGTGAGGACAACACGTAACTTGCTGTTATGTTTGAACAGGTTAATGTTAAGAAGGAGGATATGTTGGAAATTTTGAAAAACTTGAGGATAGATAAGTCTCCTGGGCCAGACAGGATTTACCCAAGGTTACTATGGGAAGTGAGGAAAGAGATTGCTGCACCTTTGGCAATGATCTTTGCATCCTCACTGTCCACTGGAGTAGTACCAAATGATTGGAGGATGGCAAATGTTATTCCCTTGTTCAAGAAAGGGAATAGGGATCACCCAGGGGAGCCTGATGAAGGGCTCTTGCCTACAAGGTTGACTCTCCTGCTCCTCGGATGCTGCCTGAGCGGTTGTACTTTTCCAGCACCCCACTCTAGACTCTGATCTCCAGCATCTGCAGTCCTCACTTTCTCCTAACCCTGGGAATTACAGACCAATTAGTCTTACATCAGTCGTGGGCAAATTATTGGAAAGGATTCTGAGACAGGATTTATGATTATTTGGAAAAACATTGCTTGATTAGAGATAGTCAGCATGGCTTTGAGAGGGGCAGGTCATGCCTCACAAGCCTTATTGAACTCTTTGAGGATGTGACAAAAGACATTGATGAAGGTAGGGCAGTGGATATGGTGCACCTGGATCTTAGCAAGGCTAAAGGTTTGATAAGGTTCCCCATGGCAGGCTCATTCAGAAAGTAAGGAGGCATGAGATACAGGGAAATTTGGCTGTCTGGATACCCAGAATTGGCTGGCCCATAGAAGACAGAGGGTGGCAATAGATGGAAAATATTCAGCCTAGAGCTCGGTGACTAGTGGTGTTCTGCAGGGATGGGTTCTGGGACCTCTAATCTTTACGATTTTTATAAATGACTTGGAATTGGAAGTGGAAGGGTGTGTTTCTCAGTTTGCTGATGATACGGAGGTTGGTGGAGTTGTGGATAGTGAGGAGAGCTATTGTAGGTTGCAACGGGATATTGACAGGATGCAGAGCTGGGCTGAGAAGTGGCAGATGGAGTTCAACCTGGAAAAGTGTGATGCAATTTATTTTGGAAGGGCGAATTTGAATGCAGATTATAGAATGAAAGACAGGATTTTTGTCGATGTGGAGGAACAGAGGGATCTTGCAGTCCATGTTAGAGATCCCTCAAAGTTGCCACAACCAAATTGATAGGGTTGTTAAGAAGCCATATGGTATGTTGGTTTTCATTAACAGGGGGATTAAGTTTAAGAGTCGCAAGGTTATGCTGCAGCTCTATAAAGCCCTGATTGGAATATTGTGTTCAGTTCTGGTCTCCTTATTATCAGAAGGATGTGGAAGCTTTAGAGAGAGTGCACAGGAGATTTACCAGTTACTGCCTGGACTGGATACGTGTCTTATGAAGAAAGGTTGAGGGAGCTAGGGCTTTTCTCATTGGAACAAAGAAGAATGAGAGCTGACTCGATAGAGGTGCACAAGATGATGAGAAGCATAGATAGAGTTGATAGCCAGAGACATTTTCCCAGAGCAGAAATGGCTATCATGAGGGGGCATAATTTTAAGGAGATTGGAAGAAGATTTAGGGAGATGTCAGAGGTAGATTCTTTACTCAGAAAGTGGTGGGTGTCTGGAATGCACTGCCAGCAGTGTTAGTAGAGTCAGTGACATTAGGGACATTTAAGCAACTCTTGGATAGGCCCATGCATTATAGTACAATGATCTTAGAGCAAGGTAAAAAGTCAGCACAACATCAAAGACTGAAGGGCCTATACTGTGCTGTACTGTTCTATGTTCTAATTAATCTTCTATGGAAATTGGGGTCTCTGGCCTGGTTTCAGGGCTTCTGCAATGTCTCTACAAGGTATTCTGATCGTCAAGAAGTCTTGTTCTGGGAACAGCAATAATGATGCCAATGCCTTAGGCAACCCTGGCTTTGATGCCACTGCCACCTTGCTAACACTGCCAAGAGTCCAGGTTCTGGGCTTACCACTGTCAGGACTGAAAAATGTGTTGCCGGAAAAGCGCAGCAGGTCAGGCAGCATCCAAGGAGCAGGCGAATGGACGTTTCGGGCATGAGCCCTTCTTCAGGAATCCTGAAGAAGGGCTCATGCCCGAAATGTCAATTCTCCTGCTCCTTGGATGCTGCCCGACCTGCTGCGCTTTTCCAGCAACACATTTTTAGCTCTTACCACTGTCAGGAGTCCAGGTTCCAGGCCTAACACTGCCAGGAGTCCAGGCTCTGGTCTTACCACTGCCAGGAGTCCAGTCTCTGGGCCTACTGTTGACGAGATCCAGGTTCCAGGCATGGCCACCACCGCCAGGAGTCCTAGACCATGCCTCCGACGCTGCAGCCACTACCTCACCCACACCACTCTGGCCTCAAGGATGAAGAAGAAAAGAAAAAAAAGGCAAAAGGTGCATACAGAAAATGACGCTGCCAGTATGGAACAGACAGGTTCTGACAAGCCCTAACACTGCCTACTGTGCCAGTGACATCTGAGCAGGTGTATAAGAAAAGAAGTTGAGTCAAGAATATTGTGGAAAGTAAGAGAGGAAATGCCATAGTCTCTGGTCCAGGTTTTTCAATATTCTTGAACCTGGAAGTTGGGCCAGAAAAATAAGGAATTGTCAATACCTACCAAAAAAATTATTAATAACACAAGTAACTCTCCTAATGTAGAAGTAAGCTTTGAATATGAAATGAAATAGGATAACATTGGCTGATGAAAATCAGTGCAGATTTAAAACAAAAATGTCATATTCGAGAAGTTTCATGAAATCCTTGGAGCAAATCACAGAATGTTCTAGTAAAGGAAATCAATCAATGTCATAAGTGTGGATTTTCAAAAGGTGCTATTAGACTAAAATTTTGGCATAGACTATGAAAGTAAATGTGTCAGAAATAAAATAGATTTGATAAAAAAGATACAAAATAATGTAGCAGGAATGGATAGCATTTGGACTAATTGGATGTAAACTATTTACTAGAGGTTGCAGAGTTCTGAGCTGCAGAGAGATCAAGGTGTCCTAGTGCCTCAATCACAAAAGGTTTATATACTGGTACAGCAAGTAATCAGGAAAGCTAATAGAACTTTATGGCTTATTGCAAAGGGATTTTAATGCAAGAGTAGGGAGGTTAAACAGTTATACACGGCATTTGATCTGAAGTACACATCTGAAGCACAGTATGGTACTAGTCTTATGTGGAAAGGTTAGACAGTCTAGGCTGAAGTCCTCTGAAGTTTAGAAAAGTCAGGGTTGACCAAACTGAAACACATAAAATCCTGAGGGGACTTGAAAGTGGTTGATGTAGGAAGGATGCTTCCCCTTGTAGGAAAATCTCGAACTAAAGGTAATAGGTTAAAAATCAGAAGACGCCCATTTAAAACAGAGATGGGGAAACATCTTTTCGATTAAAGGATTGACAGTCTCTGAAATTCCCTTGCTCAAAAGACATTTGCTGCAGAATCTTGGAATATTTTTAAGGCAGGGATAGATAGGTTCTTGATTACCGAAGGGATATGCAGGAATATACAATTGAGGTTAAAATCAGACCAGCTATGATCTTATTGAATGGCACAGCAGATTCGAAGAGCTGAGTGACCTATATTTGTTCCATATTCACATGTTTGTATGATGTTCTCAAAGATCAGTGATGGGTTTTTAACTGTCCTTGACACCATTCATGATACAGATTTTGGTATAAAGATCCACCATTCAACTTACAAATGATGTTAAACTGGCGAACATAGTTACCTGTAAAAATGCCTTTATTTTTGTTTCAGAGATGGTGTTTCATACATTTGCTGTTCCCAATCTTTTAGGTAATCAGAAGTTGGGATTTGCTGTGGATGTCACACCCTACAGCATTGACACATGGTGGTGGAGGGAGCGGATTTGAAGATTGTAAATGGGCTGTCACTTAACATGATTGCTTTGTCGGGATAGTATTGAGCTTCTTGAGTGTCTTTACTGCACTCATTTGCAAGTGGCGCAGAGTTTATCATATTAATTGATTTGTGATTTTTACAGAGAAGATTTGTGATTAGATTAGATTAGATTACCTACAGGTGGAAACAGGCCCTTCGGCCCAACAAGTCCACACTGACCCAGAGAAGAACAACCCGCCCAGACCCATTCCCCCACATTTACCCCTTCACCTAACACTACGGGCAATTTAGCATGGCCAATTCACCTAACCTGGACTGTGGGAGGAAACCGGAGCACCCGGAAGAAACCAACGCAGACACAGGGAGAATGTGCAAACCCCACACAGACGGTTGCCCGGGGCGGGAATTGAACCCGGGTCTCTGGTGCCCTGAGGCAGCAGTGCTAACCACGATGTTGGTAGTTAAACTATTTGTCTTTGCATAAACAGTTTTGGCCTTCTCTTGCATCTATTGCTGATCAATTGAGTTTCTGGTCATCGGTAATCCAAGCTCTAGGCTGGTGATGGTAGGAGATTCAAAGATGGTAATGCCATGGGATTTCAATCTGACTCACAATGGCAAAACTGATTTGCGCATTTAGAATGAAACATTTGTTTTAGGAATCATTTTCATCATCATTGATCAATAATCAATTGCTGTAGTCAGCTACAAAATACACCATTAACCATCACTGATATAAATACTATCCAAAAGTGATTGTAAATAATCATTTTTTTAACCTGGCAGCAAAATTTCCATTGCATAGAGTCTGTTCCAGGACTAATGTCCTGACCAAAGTAATCTCATGACAGTCAGCAGCAAGGCAGTCAGTCATACCAATGTTCCTTCAAACAGTCCAAAACAATAGTGGCTAGCCAAGATTGCTCACATGGAGATTCAGCCACATGAATGTAGAGAATGCACACGTTATTTTAAGTGATTGAGTTTTATTGCAGCATTCACATTGTGTTTGCCTTTAATCTTCCAGTTCTAAATGAAAAGATGTTCACACGGATTAATGCAGTTCGATGGAATTTGACACCCCAAAATTTTATCAGGCCTCTTAGTGGATCCAGAGATCATGATTTGCAATTATCCCATTCCCTGATGTAAGCAGGCAGCATGATACACTGCACCGCCTACTCAGCCTCATGAATATGGTGTGCTAAACTGTCAAAATGTGATGCTGAATAGTTGCAAGCTCAGCACAGGAACCAGGCTCATGCAAGATTAGCACTAATTATAGTTTCTTAAAGCAGGTCTGTAAGTTTTGCTCTAATTCCCAGGGAGACTGTTAACTTTTAAAAAGAAGTCTGAAGTCCGGTGACTGATATGTGACAAGAGTTTAATTCTTAAAATTTTACTTTATCAAACTTATAATATAAACTACAGCTAATAACCTCTTCAATTGAACAGTTGAAATCACATGTTGCAGTTGAATTTTACATTGCCTGTTAAGTGGACACTTCATTGTCCAGGAAGAGTCCAGACTGAATTTTGTTCTGACATGTTTGTTTCTTTCCTTTCCTTTGCCAGTGGAAAACTTCTAACCCAGAACTAACTTAGACAGTGAAGGGCAAATTGAAGGTTCCCCCTCTCGACAAGCTAGGTGGACCTTCCAGTCTAATTTCAATCTGCTGTCAATAGTTTACTTGTATGTGGTATTGACTTACTCCTATTATGGAGGAATATGGACCAAACGCAGGCAAATGGGACTGGTTTAAATTGTGAAAACTGGGTAGCATGGATAATTTGGGCTGAAGGGCCATTTCCACGCTGTCGATCTCTATGACTCAATGACTAGAGAATGATTGGGAGGAGTGAAACTTGTTACTTCTCCAGTACTCACAGAAAGATTAAATGAGTTCAGACAGACAGAGCAGTTACAGAAAAAGGTTTCAGGAATTTTCCTTCATGTGGAGTGACATAGGCAATCCCTAAGTAAAATCCATCATCACAGGTTGAATTGGAATCATAGACAGATATTTGGTTACCTGAAACTCTCTTTGGGAATTTGGATAATCTGAAGGAATTGTGCAGTCAGTTGCCTCAGATTAGATTCAGCAAGTGGGTCCAGAGTTAATTAAAGCAGCCAAATTGGCTCAAATTGAAGTTGAAGCAGTGGGAATTTCTGAAGGCTAATATATGAAAAAATGGGATTTTGATTAGTTCATGGAGACCTCTGTACAGGTACAAAGACAAAGAGAGGGCAGTGGTTCAACAGATAGTGCTGACAGCCGAGTATCATGAAATATTATGAACTGTCCATGAGATTCCTATGATTGGTCACATTGGTATGTGAAAGACTGAAGCACATATATATTGGCATTTTATTGGCTAGGTCTTTACAAGGACATGGTATGGATTTGTAAAACATGCCATAAATGCCACTTGGTCATAAAACCACAAAATGCATGACACGGTGGCACAGCCATTAGGACTGGTGCATCACAGTGCCAGTTCAATTTCAGCCTTATGTGACTGTCTGTGTGGAGTTTGCATATTCTCCATGTATCTGTATGGGTCCAGTTTCTTCCCACAGTCCAAAGATGTGCAGGTTAGATGGATTGGCTATGCTGAATTGCCCCGTAGAATCCAAGGATATGCAGGCTTGTGAATTAGCCATATTAAGTGTGGGGTTACAGGAATATGGTGGGTATGGGTGGAATGCTGTTCGGAGAGTCAGTATAGATTCAGTGGGTTGAATATTGTAGAGATTCTATGCAATCAAGCTTGCACTTTTAATGCCCATGCCAGTTATGAGTATAGTGTATAGGCTATTGATGTATTGTTTGAGGCCTTCATTGAGAATAAAAGTGGGACAAGGGTACATCATACTCTTATGGCTATGATTACTTGATTCCAAAAGTCCATTCTCGTAAGGACAATCATTGCTACATTTGTGTTTAAAAAGTTAAATCAGTTCTTCACTTGACATGGATTGCCATTGGAGGCCCAGTTGAACCAAAATCCCAATTTCAAATCTGAAGATTTTTGGGAACTTATGGATAATTGAAATATACAGAGTTACAGTCTTCAGAATACTACCACAGACACAAGGAGCTTGAGAAAGATATAATCAAACTCTCAAAAGAATGATCAGGGTGTACAGTCATAAATACCCTCATGATTGGAACAAAGGATTGGAATTTTTTTTTGCATGTCACACAGAGTTCACTTAAAAAGTCTCAAACCAGGAGATATATTAAGTTTGTTTATGGATATGAGGTAAGGAGACCTCTGAAACTAGTCAAAGAAACGTTTTTAGGACTGACAGCCTTGACATTTACGTTAGACTATGTATCTGTGTCTGACAGCAACTCACAGGAGTACGCAATGTAGCTCAAGGACACGTAAAGGCATCACAAACAACTGTGAAACATATGGACCAACAAGAATACCAAATTCCAAACATGTCAAACTGGGGATGATGTTTTATTATGACTATCTTTACATGGTGAAGCAGCAAAGGTACAGTTCAGTCGTCAACATAAGAGAGTCAAAATAATTAGTCATGTTAACTATCTAAATTATCTAACTTATACCTCAGGTCATGAGAAGATGAATCAACTATTACATCAAGATAGGCGAAAGTGGTACTGCAGATGCTGGAGGTAGAAGCAAGATTAGAGTGGTGCTGGAAAAGCACAACAGGTCAGGCAGCATCCGAGGAGCAGGAAAATTAACGTTTTGAGCAAAAGCCCTTCATCAGGAACCTGTTATACCAATATGTTGAACCATGAACACCATCAGGAGGATGTTAAGTAAGTGCAGGTTTGCTGCATGGTAAGGACAGTGGAAGATGAAAAAAAAATAATAAGGATAAGGCAGAAGCAGACTTAGATGATTCCCAACTTGGATGCTGAATTTTTACAAGATGATGAGTCTGGAAGAGAAGTTAGTGGGGTGCTTCTCTAAGAAGCAGCATCCAAAGAAGTATTCTGCAGTGAAAACATAGACTTTGGGGTTGTTGTTAGCTCTTCAGCACTTTGAAGTTTATGGAAACAAGAAAATGTTAATTTTTACTGATCATAATCCATTAGTCTTCATTGAAAACTTTGCAAGATTATTCAGACAGAGCCTTTTTGTTCAAAGATTTGAGGTAAAAATGAATGCTCATATTAATGGAAAAGATAATGTTGTGGATACATTAGCCCAAGTGTAAAATGGTAGAATGGGTGAAAAATTTAGAAATTCTCAGACCGTTTAAGTTTGCATTAAAGAGGGAGAGAAAGAATGAAGGGTGCAAATAATGTTTTGTAGTTGTGCATTAAACATTTATAATAAAACACATTTTTGAAATGGTGTTTCATTTCCCTTCAGAATGGAGACATGTGGATTTTTATTTTTGTGTCTTTAAAACTGTGGTATACATGGAAAAATAAAAAACTAAAGTTTTACCATAGTGGTTACATTATTACAAAGTGAGGAATTTGATGCCCATTGAAACTTCTAACATTGTTATGGCTATCAGTTCTTTCAATGAGCAGGAAATCAGGACCCAAGGAGTTGTTTACAAATGAACCTAATTGGTTTTCAGCAAATTCAAGTAAGGAGCAAGTTATCGAGACACAGACTCAAAGAGACGGAAAGACAATGTGGCGTATGCTGTTGTTCCCGCCAACAAAAGTTACCTGCTCTATGCAGTAAAAATAGTTTCAACTTGAAGGAAACCAAATTACCTCTCCTGCTGCAGTTGCTTTAAACTGTACCTTTTGAACTGATACATCAGAGACATTTTCAAAGTGGATCAGTTGCTCTGTCCTTCTTACGAACAAATGGTAGCTTCCATTGATGAACAACTGAATATCAAGGGCCAGTTAGGCAAGGTAGGATCATCTCAACATCAGAATTGGGAAGTAAAAACCACTGAATTGATTTTGCAGTTCTTTTCAACCTTTGTCAATACCTTGTTTTCTCTATTTGTTTATAGGGGCTTAGAGTTTCAGTTAGTAGCATTGTGTGCCAATGATTTATATCTGCTTGCTTGAGCTCTAGTCCAATTACTTACAAGAACTAATAATGCTTGTTTTGTACAGAAACTTGGTCCAGGCTTTCTGTCAACCTTACTTTGAAATTCAAGTGAATTAGGATTGTGTGTGTACCTTTACAAACATGCAACTTTAACACTTGGTACAACTCCAGGAATAATGCAACTCGTTTGCTACCTCAGTGGGTTGTAACACTAAGTACAGTAGAGGGTGAGGCAAAAGGAAGCATATACAATTCCTACATTGAACCATTGAATCTGTTTAGTTGATATTGAACTGATCAGGAGGTTGAAAACATGCTTTCATATTTGGAGGTAGAAAAATTAAAATACCGACAGAGTTACTCACTGCAGCAGTTGAATCTGTTTTAGCTAGTTCAGTGTTAAATTGTCAGTTAGAAGTGTTTTCTCAAAATGTCAGAACTGAAGGAACACAGGTGCACAGTAAACACAGTTCCAGAACCAGTATGCAACACTATCAGTGAATGGAGGCAGTGGATGCAGACTGTGAAATATAAGAAAAAATAAAATACATTGGATGGGTGAAACTTCACAGAGTTGGCCTCATAACTAATAAGGTTGACTCTCTTTACCGACTGTTATGACGTGGAGGTTCCAAGCTAAACCAAATCAGCCTCACTATCCCTGGATTCACAACACAGTAAGATTAAAACATTCAATGACCCTCAAAATCAGTCAATTGCTCCTAACCAGGACATTAAGAATAACAAATATCAGAGCAAGTTCATAAATTTAAACAGAAGTCAATGAGGTATTGTTAAAACTGTAACTTTAGCAGAATATGGATAAATAACAAAGCAATCTATATAATTTCTACAATCTAAGTTCAGTTTTATTTACCCAGAATCCCTATTGACATACTGACAGATATTCGGATAGTTAAGAGATAAATTGAAAGGAGAAAAGAAAAGAATTGTAATTTGTCAGTTCAGCAATTTCACGATGGGTACAGGCCTTCAGAAATCCTTGGTTAATGCAATTGTTCACAGGCAAATAAACTGTAGGTCTTGCCTGAATTTCGAAGTCACTGACTATTGCAAACAGGTTCCAGAAGCCTTCCAGAATTATTCACCCACTTCTTACAGACTGTTATTTTCTTATTAGTCGACAAATATAGTAAAAACTAATGATAGAGGAAGAGCAAAACGCAGCAGTGCCATCCAGAAGCTTTTTCAAAAGCGCTCCAAAACCCCTGTCAGAACTGGTCTGCTATTCTCTTTCCTGATGTTTACCAACATTCTCAGTGATTGGCTAGCCAGCACTGATCTGCTCAATTGACCAATTCAACATCTAACCAGCTTCCAGTCCTGAGCCTTGAGCATCTTGGTGCAGAAATGTCTGTCATGTTTTCAGGATAATATTCTTTCAGTCCAGTTTCCATAAACAAACAGCAATTTGTTTGCTTTCTCATTCTTTCCTAAACAAGCTGCTGCCCAAAGTTTGATTCTTAACTTCAGTTCAGTGTCAGACCAAAGATGACAAAAATAAAGAAGGTCTCAGTATTGCAAGTTTCACAACTAGCTGCTACCTTGAATCTGACTCTAGTGTAACTCTGTGAAGTTGTACAAAGGTGTATTCAAAATTGGCTCAAAAGTAGGAGACTGAGGATATAGGTGGGGAGTTGCTTTTTGAAATGGATGACTGTGACCAGTGGTGTGCACAAGGATCAGTCCACTTTTTTAATAATTTATGTAAATGATTTAGATGCAAATATAGGAGGTATGGTGAGTAAGTTTGCAGATGACACCAAAATTGTTGGTGTTATAGACAGCGAAGAAGGTTACCTCAGAGGAGAATAGGACCTTGATCATCTGGGCAAATGGACAAGGAGTGGCAGATGAGGTATTGATTTGGCAAGGCAAATCAGGGCAGGACTTATACCCTTAATGGTAAGATCCTGGCGAATGTTGCCAAACAAAGAGACCAGTTTCATAGTTCTTTGAAAGTAGAAGGTGCTTGGTATGCTTGCCTTTATTGGTCAGTGCATTGAGTATAGGAGTCGGGAAGTCATGTTGCAACTGTACAGGACATTGGTTAAGTTACTTTTTGGATACAGCGTTCTTTTCTGGTCTCCCTGCTTTAGGAAAGATATTGTGAAACTTGAAAGGACTCAGAAAACATTTACATGAATGTCGCCAGGGTTGTAGGCTTTGAGCTATAGGGAGAGGCTAAATAGGCTGGAGTTGTTTTCCCTGCAGCATCAAAGGCTGAAGTGTGACCTTTTAGAGGTTTATAGAATCATGAATGATGTGGATAGGATCAATAGTCAAGGTGGGTGGTGTGGTGCTAGAAAAGCACAGCAAGTCAGGCAGCATCTGAGGAGCAGGACAATCGACGTTTCAGGCATAAATCCTCCATCAGCCCTATCCCCTGATGAAGGGCTTATGTCTGAAATGTCAATTCTCCTGCTCCTCAGATGCTACCTGACCTTTTGTGCTTTTCCAGCACCACACTCTACTCTGATCTCCAGCATCTGCAGTCCTCACTTTCTCAATGGCCAATGTGTTTTCCCCAGGGCAGGGGAGTCCAAAACTAGATGGCATAAGCTTAAGGTGAGAGAAGAAAGATTTAAAAGGATCATAATGGGCGACTTTTTCACGCAGAGAGTGCTATGTTTGTGGAATGAGCTGCTAGACAAGGTGATGGAAATTGGTACAACTACAAAATTTAAAAGGCATCTGGATGGTATATGAATAGGAAGGGTTTGGAGGGATATGGGCCAAGTGCTGACAAATGGGACTAGATTATGTTAGGATATTAGGTCGGCATGGAAGAGTTGACCCGAAGGATCTGGTTTCCATGTTGTACATCTGTATGACTATGACTGTGAATCTGTGAGGACAAATCAAGATGCACAACTTTAAACATACATTGGGTGAATATTGGATAATTTTCTATCAAACAGTATTCTTGTTGCTTGTGTGAAAGCAGAAATCCAATGCAAGTTTGAAAACTGCATACATTATCCCAGTGAATGTACCTTTCACTAGAACACACAGCATTCTTCAATTATGTTGGTCCCTGAAGATGATGGTTCAACCAAGTTCTGCATCAACTAAAGAAATATCAAGGCAGCAACAAAGACAGACACCTATCTGATTTGTCCCTTGGAAGATTGTAGCGATAAGATTGGTACAGTCATATTTATTTACAAAACAGAAGAGATATCAGCCTCTGTCATACTAGATACCATTTTTCCAATGCAGAGTGATGCCATTCAGATTAACACACTTGTCAAGAAGTTTTCAGGTGAACCAAGCAGTAGCTAGTGTTCCTTTTTTTGTTGTTTGCCTTGATGATGTATTGTTATACTGTGACACTTGGAAGAATCACTGAGAACAATTGGAAATTTGGTTTACAAAATTCTTAATTGGCCAACTTGGTGATAATTCTTGCCAAAGTGAATTTGCAAAAATGCAAGAAACCTACCTAGGACATGTGGTAGGGCGAGGACAACTGGTGTCAAGAAGGGCAGAAGGTAAAAAATAACATCAGTGAAGTTCCCTGCCGCTAAATCTAAATTAGAAATAATTAGATTTTTGGGGAAGTGAGGCTTTTTCAATCATAAGTTTGTACCAAATTTTGGCAATATAATCACTCCATCAATAGATTTGCTTTAAAAGAAAGCTAAGGGAGCATGGTTAAGGGAGTGCAAGGCAGAATTTGAAAGATGAAAGCTCTTTTGACCAAGGAACCAGCATTGGTTATGTCAAATTTCAATGAATCATTTAAGGGAGGAATTCATTCTGGTGATTTAAGAGTGTGTGCAGTTCTGTTATAAGGTGATGGTCAGGCATAGAGAAGTTAGTAGAATATTTCTCTTAAAAAAAAAGGTACATTGACACCAAAAGGGATACTTTATAATAGAAAAATAAATTCTTGGAATGTTATTGACACTTAAATGTTATAACATGTATGTCAATCACAGGTACAGAAAAACATTAGTATATATTGATCTTAATCCTGGAGCAAAAATGAAATTGCTGGAAAAACACAAGTCTAGCAGCATCTGAGGAGAGAAAGTAGAATTAACATTTAAATCCAGTGACTCTGAATTAACATTTTAAATCAGACTCTGCAATTTTTGTGTGTGAAAATTTTAAAAGCAAAAATGCTACACCATGTCAGTGGGTATTGCTATTACAGCCATACCTTTTAAACTTTGTTTTCCCACAAGGTGAACAACGTTGTAATAGAGTCAATAGCCAGAGACTTTTCCTAAGGGCAGGACTAACTGGTACGAGAAGTCATAGTATGAAGATATTAGGAGGAGGGGATAAAGGAGAAGTCAGGGATAGGTTCTTTACGCAGAGAGTTGTGAATGCACAGAATGTGTTGCCAGCTGTGGTGGTGGAAGCAAAATCATTGGGGACATTTAAGCAATTGCTGGACATGCACATGGGTAGCAGAGAGTTGAGGGGTGCATAGGTTAAATTACTATATTTTACATTAGGATTAAATCTCGGCACAACATTGTGGGCCAAAGGGCCTGTTCTGTGCTGTAATTTTCTATGTTCTATTGATGTTTTGTCAAGAACGTAACTTTGTTTGAATTGTCTAAGTTCTATGAAGTTATCAGACATAATTTCATAGGTTACCTGTACTGAGAGGACAAGAATGAGTGCAAATGTGTATTATTAAAAGTATTTTTTCTTTGTAAATATTTTATAATGAGACAAATTTAAAAATGGTCTTTGATTTCTCCACAGGTAAAGGAGTTACAAAGATTAATATCGCAAGGAGGGCTTAAGGGTTAAAATATTGGGGCAAATTGATTTATTTCAAGTTTTGCAGAGTTCCCTGTGGTACTTTCTTTGACAAGACTTCCTATAAATCACATGACTAATGATAATAGCTTGCTTTGTATTAGCCTGTTGCTGGGCCAGGTTTGGAAAGTGATTAGCTTGGAGTGGTGTTTTTTGTTTAGCTAACCTGGAGAAAACATACGTTAGAATAAGAAGATTTAGAGAAGAGTGGGCTAAAAACAAGCTGGCCAGTTGACGACTCATTTCTGAAAATAAAATCATTTTGTTGAGTTCAGAGTGAAGCTTGTTTATTCTCTTGAAAAAGTGATTGAAGAAACATCAATATTGTATTTCCATGGCAAGTTGTGGCTGCAAAACTTCAGAGACAACTGTGCATGACTAGTGATTAGATCACACCAAACGGATCATCAGAGTAAAAGATTCTGGAACATTTTATGCTCATCTTTTTATCTTCAAGAATGACCCATTTGTCAATTTTCTTCAGAATGCCAATTGCTGCAGAGAAATCCTTTTTTTTTCTTTTCCTGTGTGTTTTAAAGATTTTAAGAGGACTAGACATTTGTGTTTCTACATCGCTGACTCTGCTGGTTAACTAATTATTATATCTTTACGGAATATGTTTTGCGATGAAAAAAAACAAAAATGTGTTTATTAAAACAACCTGGTTTATGGATCTTGTTGTTTAATTTAGATACAGAATTTAGTTGATCATCTTCATATCCGGAAAAGATATTATTAAACTATGTTTTGACCCATGGAGTACTGGGACTCGAGTGAAGGTACAGTCACAGTGGTAACAGTTGTTGTTGTTCAATGGAAACATCAGGCTCTACATCAACAGATGAGATGTTGGAAAAGCACAGCAGGTCAGACAGCATCTGAGGAGCAGCAAAGTCAATGTTTCAGGTCAAAACCCTTCATCAAGACTGCATAGTGGGGGGGGGAGCACAGAAGTAAATGGGGTAGTGGGACTGGTGGAAGGTAGGTGGGATGGTGATAGGTGGATGCAGGTAGGGGGTTATTGTGATTGGTTAGTGGAAAGGTGGAGCATATAGGCGAGTAGGAAGATGGACAGCTTAGGTTAGGTGAGGAAGGCGAGGAAGAGGGAGAGGACTGGCCATGTGATAAGGCTGGGGGTTAACAGGATTTTGAAGCTGGTGAAGTCAATGTTGAGGCCACTAGGCTGTAAGTTCCACAGGTCAAAAATCAGGTATTGTTCCTCCAGTTTATGTTTGGTCTCGCTCTGAACCTAGTATCCTCTCCATGTGTGACATCATTCACTGCCATTTCACTAGTGTTCCTTCTGTTGCTAACCAGCCCAGACTGCTGTTAACCAAGCATAGTTCAAAGATTTTTCCTCTGGGCTCAGAGCAGTTCAAGATCATCCTGCAAGGCCAAAGATTGTCTCCCCTATACACAAAAAAAGCAGCTCTGCTGGATCCACTAGTCCAGCACGGCATAGGAGCATCAAGATGGACAAAGGCACTCTAAGAAGGCACTAAGAGAAAAGGACAAGGCTAAATAATTGAGTATTGCTTGTATTATTAGAAATGTTGTGGGACAAACTTGGTATGGAATGGTTATTTTGTACTTCTTTGAAGTTTTATATCAGCGTTTTGGGACAGGCAATGCTGAAATGATCTGTAACGGAATGTTGGGGAAATGTGAAGCAATAATGGCAATCCTTTTTTGACAGGAACATAAGTCTCATTAGATGTTTATGGACAATCCACCTCAGTTGCTGTTGTTCTGAATGCCTTCTGTTCTTTTTCTTTCCTAGAGATGGTCACTGATGCCCTGGTGCCAACCTCATGATGGCAATATTCTGGAGAACAAAATGGAGTACAGCAAGTCAGGTAATATGCTATAAAGGGCTCCATCATGGTCCTTAGCAGGTTCCACAATGTTTCAAGTTGCGCCTTGGCTGTCTTGTAGATACACTGTCTATATGTAACGGGTTTACTGAGTTAGCAGGCATGTGTGGGACATGATTTGGAGATGCCAGTATTGGACTAGGGTGTACAAAGTTAAAAATCACACAACACCAGGTTATAGTCCAACAGGTTTGATTGGAAGCACTAGCTTTCGGAGCACTGCTCCTTCATCAGGTGATAGTGGAGGATACAATTGTAAGGCACAGAATTTATAACAAGAATTTACAGTGTGATGTAACTGAAATTATACATTGAAAAATACCTTGATTGTCTGTTGAGTCTTTCATCTGTTTGAATACCATGATAGTTTCACTTCTTTCATGTGTAAATCACAAAACCTTTTTTTTTAAAAGTTGCATTCTCAGGTTAGCTGTAACAATGGGTGATAGCTAGACAATATGTTGAAGGTGTTGGTCCCCTGTGTTCTCTGTCTATGCCATGATGTTTGGATTGATTCTAATCTAAAAAGTGAGATAACAGAGTTTTACATGAATTCATGCAGTTTTTGAGCAAAGTACAATGTAACATTGTACTTTGCTCAAAATCAATCTAAACATCATGGCATAGACAGAGAACACAGGGGGCTAACACCTTCAACATATTGTTACAGCTAACCTGAGAATGCAACTTTTAAAAAAAAAATTGTGATTTGCACATGAAAGAAGTGAAACTATCATGGTATTCAAACAGATGAAAGACTCAACAGACAATCAAGGTATTTTTCAATGTATGATTTCAGTTGCATCACACTGTAAATTCTTGCTATAAATTCTGTGCTCACAATTGTATCCTCCATTATCACCTGATGAAGGATTAGATCACTTACAGTGTGGAAACAGGCCCTTCGGCCCAACAAGTCCACACCGACCCGCCAAAGCGCAACCCACCCATACCCCTACATTTACCCTCAATTCACCTGACCCGCACATCTTTGGACTGTGGGAGGAAACCGGAGCACACGGAGGAAACCCACCCCAACACGGAGAGGATGTGCAAACTCTACAGTCAGTCGCCTGAGGCGGGAATTGAACCCAGGTCTCTGGCGCTGTGAGGCAGCAGTGCTAACCACTGTGCCACCCCAGCGGTGCTCCGAAAGCTAGTGTGCTTCCAATTAAACCTGTTGGACTATAACCTGGTGTTGTGTGATTTTTAAATGTGTGGAACAGGTAGACATTAGTGTTGATATCAATACTCAAAGATGAAAATATTGTGATGACTATTATAACGGCATGGTCATACATCAACCTGACTATCAGGGAGTGGAAGCCCCTCTGGTCCTGGTTTGTCTCCTCATTTAGATGCATCACCCCCAGAATCATGTGTACCGAAAGTTGGTTCCCAACTCCATGGGGAAGCCTCCCACCTACCAAAGAACCTTTTTCTCCCCCTTGTCTGCACAGAGAGAAGACAGCAATGTCCCCTTTTCTAGCACACAAGGTCTCAGTGATTTCCCAGATGCAGTAATGGTTGGTGAACTGGAATGCATTGATAATGTTGCTGGCACCAACTTGGGACAATGATGATTGTTGAAACCGAAAGCCGTGATGACCTAGCAGTTTCATCTAGGTCTTGCTTGGAGAAGGTATGTGTTGCTCAAGTGTTTGAACTATGATCACTTTTTTGGTGAAAGGCAGCCACCACAGGCATTGTTCCTGACTGAGATTTAGATGGTGAAGTCTTCTTTGAGATTGCTGAGTGGGTATGGTCTCCTTTTGAGAGAAGTCCTCCTTTTGCATCCTTGAACAGTTTCACCTCTCCGCTACAGTTTTTACTCTTCAGTCTAAAAGTAACTATAACTGTAGGCCCCTTGATTGTATGCGTTTTGCTATTTAGAAGCCTTTCCAAGACACATCATTCCTTTCAAAGTTCCAGCACCACTCCCTTTTGATTGAAAGGACAATTTGTCAAGACCCTTAACACAGTACTTCCACCAACCACAACAGTGAGAACAAGAAATCAAAAGCTCCACACCTTAAAATTGTGCTCAGTTCTGGTCTTCATTATATAGGAAAGATGTCTTGAAAGAGTTCGGAAAAGATTTACAAGGCTGTTGCCAAGGTTGGAGGATTTGAGCTATAGGGAGAGGCTGAAGAGACTGGGGTTATTTTCCCTGGAGCATTGGAAGCTGAGGGGTGACCCATTAGAAGTTTATAAAATCATGAGGAGCATGTATAAAGTAAATAGTCAAGGTCTTTTCCCCAAGATAGGCAAGTCCAAAACTAGAGGGCATAAGTTTAATGTGAGAGGGGAAAAACATAAAAGGGATCTAACGGACAACTTTTTCACAGAAAGGGTGGTGCATGTATGGAATGAGCTGCCAAAGGAAGTGGTGGAGTCTGGTATAATTACATTTTAAAAGGCATCTGGATGGCTATATGAATAGGAAAGGTTTAGAGGGATGTGGGCTAAATTCTGGCAAATGGGTCGAGATTAATTTAGGATATCTGGTTGGCATGGATGATTTGTACCAAAGTGTCTGTTTCCCTGCTGTACATCTCTATGACTCAATGACTCTGTAAGTAACTTTGGTCAGTTTAAGAAATACTGAGAGCCTTCAAGGAATAGCTGTGATCGAATTGATGAAATCTGCAAGTGATCCACTAACATTATGAGCTGGCCACTGTGCTTGTTTCTGGCATGTGCAAGGCACACCCACAATATTGTTCTGTAAGACATAATTCTCAGCCTTGGTCACACCGGAAGTCATCAGGGACAGATGCCCAACAATTTTTCAGCACCATCCTGAAACTTATCTCACCACAAAGCCAAATCCTGTAACTGTAAACATTGACAGCATTATCTCTCCACCCTTCAAGCTCTCTGCCTGTATTCCTAATGAAGGGCTTTTGCCCTAAACGTCGATTTTACTGCTCCTCCGATGCTGCCTGAACTGCTGTGCTTTACCAGCACCACTCTAATCTAGACTCTGGTTTCCAGCATCTTCAGTCATTGTTTTTACCTAATTAATAACATGTTTCTATTCTTTCCCTGCATACCTGCATTTTTTTTTCATTTTTCAATTATACATTAAAATGTGATGAATTTGATCATCCTTTTCTTGAAATTACTGACAAATCTGATTCCACATGCAGTGCACTTCAGGTCACAATAACTCATTGTTTAAAGAAAAACATTTTGTCATTTTCCTCTGGTTCTTAAGCCAATAATGTTAAATCTGTGTCTTTATAGTTTTTGAGCATCCTACCACTGAAAATAATTTCAACTTCAGCATTCAATGAAAACCCACCATCACTTTGAAGACTTCTGGTAAACCTCTTTTTTAACTTCTCTGTTCTAATGAGAACAAACTCACCATCTCTTGACTCTCTATCCAACTGAAACCCATCATCCTTGGTATCATTCCAATAAATTTGAACAGCACCCTGTGACTATGATCTCTTCTTGTTCCTGCCAATTTGTCCTTTAACAAAAGGAGCTGTTATTACAGTTACAACGCTGTGCTTGCCAAGAGAATCCTCTCTGAATGGTTTCACAAATCATCTTCTACTCTGTTCATTCCTTAGAGGCTTCGCTGGCCTGATCTAATGCTTTAATCTCAAACGCAATTATGTACAATTAACATCATTTGCAAATCAACTAAATCCTGAATACTCTTGTTCAGTTTTCCTTAATTGCTGCAAAGAAGTAAAAATAATGTGAATGTCAGGGCAGTGCATGCAAGCAATTTACACATATTTACTAGTAGAAGGAAAATAAAGAGCAGAAACAGAGTTCACACCCAAATTCATTTTACAATTCAGGGTATTACTGTATCTGAAGGAATGCTTTGCGCATTGATTAGCTGCAGTGCTCACTTACTCTCCTTTAATCAGAAACTAACCGGTCCCTCTTCCGTCGTATCATTTTAATAAAATGTCTGTACATCCTCTTCCAGGATGGTTCCTCGATCCTTCCTAACATATGCTAAAAATTGATCTTAGCTGGTGATTTCTAAAGATTCAGCATAAGGTCTGTCCTTTTGTACTTTTTATTTCTGTCTACAGAAGCTAAAAGATCTCAAAAATTTCTATTGTAACTTTTCTTTCTCATATGCGCAGAACATTTATACTCCACTTCCCTATCACACCTGCAAGAGTTCAAGGGAAGCTTACATCATAAAATCTATCGGTAACATTGCCACAATGAATTTGTCTTGTTATTTTCAATGTTTCCAACTTATAACTGGAAATTGCCCCTTGATATCTTTCACACAATTTCTTTGTTGAGCAATTTAGCTGATCTCAGCACACCTACCCAGAAAGAATCTACAGCTTTTTGTGGGTTTTTTGTTTGAATAAGTTGCACTTTTTTGCCTCCATCATCAATCCCAGAAGTCCTGATGTTGAACTCTCATGGATAACTGCTCAGTTCCTCAAATCAGTAAGTTTGCCTTTCTAGAGTTTGAATTTCTACCTGCATCTCCTGTTCTTTCAGCTAAAGGAATGTTAATTTATGTTTTTGACTTATCTTTTATATTCTGTGACAGCCTTGGCTCAGAGGGGCTTTCCCCATCATTGTGATCACCATTTACCCTTTCATCAGCATCACAAAATCAGATTACCTGGTGATTTGCTTCATTAATACTTGTCTCAGTATGTCAACATGTGTAAACTGGCCACCACAATTCCTGTATTATAGCAGTGGCTACAATTCAAAGGTACTTCATTGGCTGTGAAGCACTTTGAAATGTCTTGAGATTGTGAAATATGCTAGATAAATACAAATTCATTTTACTTTTTAAGTTACTCTGAGAGATAACCAGGATTCTGCAGTGTTTCCTCAATTTAGCTTCCTAACACTTGCCTGCTGTGAAGAAAAGCAGTCAAAGCTGCCTTGGAGGGCTGTTGTGGTGCTTTGGTGATGTCCCTATCTCTGAACCAGGAGGCCCAGATTAACATAGGTGAATGTGTGTATTTGAAAAATAATCTCCATGGTGTGCACAATGGACTCTATCTCTGTTAATTAAGTGCACTGCAAGTGGCTTAAGGATCTGGTGCAAGACTTGATTTAGGAACTGTCCTGGACAAATATGTTTGGCAAGTTACATTGAGTGAGAAGAAACAGTAAGTAATTGGCATAAGGTATGCAGACATTTTTAATTCAATGTGAAAGGGTCACACTCTTTTCCTCATGGTGAACTCATACAGCTCCTTTAGACATTGTATGCACGTGTGACCTGAGCACATTGCTGTTGTTTGTGATGGCTTCAACCATCCTGCCCGACGCTTCCTCCACAAGATGTTACTCCTCTGACTTACTTTTTAATACAGCTGTTTAGTTGACCTGTTACCAAAGCACCATGCCCATATACAACCGACTCTTTAAACCCACATGCCACCATAAAGTCTTTCAACTCCTGCATTATTTATACTTCACAGTCATCACAGTCATAAGATATGTGACCAGTCCTAAATCACTTAAGATATGTTTATTTACTACTAGTGTGTGTTACAGGGAAGATGCTCTGAGTAGAAAAACCCTTCCCAGTCAGCAGTCTAAAACACCAGATAGCTGTCAGTCATTCCTTCCACACTTGTTGATCTGAATGATGGATATTGCTCCGAGTGGTGAATGGACAATGGCAGTGCTTTGTTGGATTTGGATTTGCTTACAAGTCCCGTATGGACCCCTGCACTACAATTCAACTTTAGACATCCATCCAAAAAGGGCAGGGGCCTGAATGAATGGGGAATTATACATCGCCTTAACCAATCAAATTGAGTCATCATGAGTAATTAGTAGTATAGAGTTTGATCCAACTTTAACTAAAAGTCAAATTTAAAACTAAAAGCAAATAAAGAAAATGAAAGAAAGGTCTGATTAAGAAGTAAAGAAAATATGAAAAAAAGTATAAGTTTCAACTATTAGAAGTTGAAAGAATGTGACTCCACATTTGTAAAATTAATTTTCAGTGCCAGAAAGGTCATTTGGTAATGACTGAAATTTAGCATATTAAAATTATCTCAGAATGATGGTCACACATTTAAGAAAGATGAGCAGAAATTTCCTCTCTCAGAGAGCAGTGTATCTGTGGAATTCTTTACAATAATGGGCTATACAGGCAGGACCATTAAGTAACTTCAAGGCCGAAACAGATTTTTAATCAGCAAGGGAATCAAGGTTATGGGGGAAAAGGCATGAAAATAGAGTTGAGGGTTATCAGATCAACCTTGATCTCATTGAATGATGGAGAAGACTCAATGGGCTGAATGGCCAACTTCTGCTCCTATGTCTTGTGGCCTTTTAGTCTAAAAGGACATTTAGATTTGAATGGATAAACTCTAACTTTTTTTGATGAGTTTACTTCCTATTTGTGAGGTTAGCATAGGAACTGCATAGTGTTCAATATATTTGGCTGGTAAGTGAGTTGAAACTATTGCACAGCATTTGGGAAAGCAGAACATCACAGAAAGCAAAATCCATGTCTAAAGGCATATGCAATCTCTGGCTCTTACAATCCAGTGTGCACAGAAATAACAGCGTCCACTGCTAGCATCAAGATCTGCATTTCGTACTCTTGCCTAAAATGGATAGTAGTAAAACGGATGAACACAAATGTCAACATCAATTTCGCAGGGATCTAGGAAGGAAGAAATAACCATAAAGTTTGACTTTACATAATTATATTTGTATGAACAATCTAAGACAGACCACATGGTGGTGCTAATATTTGCAGGACTTATACTTTCAAATCTATATTTGAAATTTTAAAAATTAAAGGTTAGACCATTTTATAATAAGCACCCTATTCCTCTTTGATTGATCGCAACTGTATCTTTTCATTTTTCAACATTCCTTTCCTTATCCTGAAAAAATACCTATGAGTCTCTTTATCCTATATAGATCAGAGGCCTTCTCTAGCTCTTAAATATAAAAGACATATTCCTTATGGCCACTGATCTCTGAGTGAAAATAGTTTTGCATCAATTTATTGTCAGTTTTAATTTTCAAAATACATTTCCAAACAGCTTTTAACTTTTCTGTTAATATGAAGATTTTTTGGGAATCTGCAAATCTCCTCCCCTTCCTAACTTTGAGAATTTCTACTGACTTATCTTGAAGCCCTTTTTTCTCAAACCTACTTCATCATATCTCAGATACCCAAGACAGGAATAATGTTTGGAATTCATGTTCATGATGCAAAATCCTGGCCTCTATAAATACATCACTGAGCCAAAACTTCTTGCCCAAGTACAATCGCAAATTCAGGTTAACTTTTACTGTCTGTTTGCTATCTACATTTAATTGTCTTGAAGGTGATGGTGAGCTTTCTTTTTGAAAATTTGCAACCCATATGGTGACAGTGTTCCCACAATGCCATTTCATAAGGTGCTTCAGAATTTTGACATGGTGATGAAGAGGTAAGAGGAACATATATCTAATTTGTAACGGCATGTTATTTGTAAAAGAATTTGGAAGTAATTATATTCCCATACCCTCTTCTTTCTAGATGGTAGTAATAATTAGTTTGGGAGGTGTCTTTAAAACAATGTGCCTTCTCAAGCCCTACTTTTAATTTAATTTGGATCTTTTCTGTCATTAAGAGAAACTTCAATACTAAATGGAAAACATAAAATAATTTCACTCAGTCTGGACAATAAATCTCACTCCTGTTCTACCCACCCAAAGAAAAACAGTCGTACTCCATCAAATAATATCCCATTTTCATGACAATAGCCAACTATCAGGGCCATGGATGGAATTTGCCTTCCTGATGTGGAGTTAGCTTTGGTGATTTTGTTTTTAAGAATTGGAATCTCAGCATTAGGGGCGGCATGGTGGCACAGTGGTTAGCACTACTGCCTCACAGCACCAGAGACTCAGGTTCAATTCCTGCCTCAGGCAACTGTCTGTGTGGAGCTTGCACATTCTCCTCGTGTCTGTGTGGGTTTCCTCAGAGTGCTCCAGTTTCCTCCCACAGTCCAAAAAAAATGTGCAGGTGAGATGAATTGGTCACATTAAATTGCTCGTAGTGTTAAAAGAAGGGGTAAATGTAGGGGAATGGGTCTGGGTGGGTTGCTCTTCAGAGGGTCGGTGTGGACTTGTTGGGCTGAAGGGCCTGTTGCTACACTGTAAGTAATCTGATTTTTCTCTCAAACATTTAAATGGCAACTTCAGAATCTCACCATTGAGCAGCAACAAGCTTATTCTCAAGCATTGCCAAATCATCTTATTTATATGTTACATTCAATTCTCTTTTGCTTCCCCAAGAACCTAGACAGTGCAAATTTCCAACATGTAATTTACAGCAGATCACCAAATACTTCTATCCCAACCAACATTCAAATATTTCTTCACAACCTGGAGGTTCTATGGCCACCATCCTCCTCAACCCTCCAACACATCAGCAAACCTCCAGCCTTAGCCAATCAGCATTTCTGTTTTTGGAACAACCCTCATACTGTTTCATCCCTTCCAACATTTTACTTTGGAACTCAGGGACACCTATGTCTGCATGCTTCTGCCTAGATACTTTGTATGCGGTGACACACAGAATCTCATACATCTAGACCTGATTCATCATAAGATCGCAGCTTGTTTTCTTAGCTCTCTCATACTTAGCTTTCACCTGGATGCTATTAGCCTCTCTCTCTATTACACATTGTTTTCCAGTACACACTCACTGATTTCAACACTGATTTATAGACTGCCAGCCTTTGTGTTGGCCACTCCGCTTTCTTAGTCTACAAGTTCTTTAGTGCTCAGTTGGAGGTTCCCAGTCTCTGTAGTTTGTGTTGGGAGAGGCGAGCAGCTTGTCACAGTGGGGAGTACTGAACATTGAAGAAGTAGACATGTTGCTATATTGTACCATGCTACATCATGTCACACCTATAGCATTTGACAACAGTTTTCATAGCAAACACATTGTATGTGCTTCTAGTAATGGTAGTGTGTGAAAGTCAAAGGGGAATAATCCTTAACGGCTAAAGAGTGACTACAGTCAGTCAGGAAGTATCCCACGGTCAGTCGAGGTGCGAGTCCTATTCCAGTTTGGGACATCAAGTGCAGCAGGTCAAGTGCAGTCATTCAGAGATTGTAGGTGAGTCAGTTGTGGTATTGGAAACATTAGACTATTGGGTTGGCCAATTTTTCGGCAGTAAACAATGGGAAGGATTGCATATGATAGAGGTGTATGGAAAGGCAGATAGTGGCAATGCATTAGCTGGAGAAATATTGAAGTGAGTGCATAAGAAGTGCAGAGGACAGAAAGGGTTAGTAGGTTAGGAGGAACAAAGTGGCTTGGCTGCTAATGTAGTCTGCAGTGAAAGGATTGTTCTCTCTCCACCACTCCATTGACCAACAACAAGGTCCCTGTTTGTAAATGGACAGGAAGCTTTTCTTTTCTCTGGTCATGTGCTAGGTAATAACAGTTGAGTACAACAATGTGACGGCCAGATTCTAGCTTGCACATTTTAAGTGATGTGCACTTTAAATATGGAACCATTGGCATGAAAGCCATTAGGTCCTAGTGATGGCAGGTGCTTGCACTTCTCCAGATACACAGTTCCCTAAGAAAGCCACCCAAGAGCCTAGCTGTACAATTAATGAGGTTCAGAACAGGAGATTACATTAAAAAAAATTGCCCCAAGCCATGGCAGACTGGATGCTATGAATCTCACTTGATAATTCTGCCCCACCTTATATCCATGAGCTCTTCTTTTAGATATATAACAACTTACATTTATACAGCTTTTTTAATGAACTTGACACCAAGCAACTGAGAGGGAAGACAATCAAAAATTGAGTCAAAGACTTAGTTTTACAGAATGTCGTAGAGAAGAAAAGGCTGAGAGGTTTAGACATAGAAATTCAAAGATTAGGGCAACTGAAGAAACAAATACCAATAACGTAGTAATTACAATCTATAATACTCAAGAGAAAAACATTGGTGAAGCAAAGGTATTTTGGAGGGTTGTAGGATCTGAGTAATGGTAAAGGTAATTAGAACATAGAAAAGTACAGCATAGAACAGGCCCTTTGGCCAACGATGTTGTGCCAAGATTTAAGCCTGATGTAAAATATACCTAGCACCCCTCAACTCACTGCTATCCATGTGCATGTCCAGCAGTCACTTAAACGTCCCCAATGACTCTGCTTCCACCACCACAACTGACAACGCATTCCATGCATTCACAACTCTCTCCATAAAGAACCTACCTCTGACGTCTCCTTTATACTTTCCTCCTAATATCTTCAAACTATGACTTCTCGTACCAGTCAATCCTGCCCTGGGGAAAAGTCTCTACTATTGATTCTATCTATTCTTCTCATTATTTTGTACACCCCTGTGGCTAAGAAGGAATTTGAAAACAAAGTTAAGAATATTAAAATCAAGGCATTGCTTAACTGGAAGCTAAGCTAGTCAGCAGGCAAAGGAATAATGGGACATGTTGAGAGTTCGGACATGAGCAGCAGCATTTTGGATGACGTCATTTATAAAAGGTAGAATATGGGAGACTAGACATGCTTGCATTGGAGTTGTGAAATCATGAAGTCATGAATGAGGGTTTCTGTAGTAAATAGGTTAAGACAGCGGCAGTGTTGGTGAAATAGATGGTTTTTAAAGCTTGAATACAGGATCTCAAAGACATCTTGAGGTCAATGTAACACTAAAGTTGCAAGCTGCTTAGCTTAGAGCTACCAATGAAGTCAACTGCATGGAATGGAATTTGCAGTTGGGACTGAAGAAATGACTTTGGACTTCTCAGTAATTTGTGAGAAGAAATGTCTCATCAAACAAACAGACCGATAACAGAAACAGAAATTGCTGGCAAACTCAGCAGGTTTGGCAGCATATTTGGCAAGAAAGCAGAGTTCACGTTTCAAGTCTGATGACTCTTCTTCAGATCTCAGACTCATAATTTCGAGACCACAAATGGATCAGGAAAGGCAAAAGTGGATAGAATTAGTGTACACATGGAACCTGACACTGTGTTTTTGGATGACATAACCAAGGGGCAGCATGCAGGAACAAAAGGGCATCAAAATCCCCAATTATCTAATTTAGTATTTACACATACTATTGGTGATGAAAATTTGGATGTGATTTTGTGGACATCATACACAGATTGCTAAACTATAATCATCATGTACAAAAAAAATCAGAAAAGCCAATGAAATATTGCATTTTATAACCAGCAGCTAGAATGTAAAGTTTTGCTATAGCAACATAAAACTTTGGTAAGATTTCATCCAAAATGCAGTGTAGTTCTGAGCACTGCATTTAACAATGGATATATCGCCCTTATTAACAAAATCAGGACAGACTAAAAACATAAGAAATATGAGAAAGCATTTACAGTCTTCCTGCATACAGAATTTCAAAAGGATGAAGAAATGTCTTCACAGTTCAATCCTAAGAGAGTTATTCTCTGATTTTGAGTACTAACTTCAGGCCTCCTTACCAGAGGAGACAATCTCTCAGTTTTTACTATGTTAAATCCTCTTTAGAATTTTATGCATTTCAAAGACATCATCACCTTTTCTTCTGAACACAGAACACTGCAGATCTACCTATTCAATTTCCTATCATGGGCCCACCCTCGCATTCCAGGAAATAATCCAGTGAACTTTTGTCACACTTCTTCCAAGGCAATATATTCTTCTTTGGGGAGGAGACAAAACTACACAATATTCCCATTCTCTCCAAAGATATATTATTTCAGTGGTTCTTCGTTACTTTGATAGTTAAACTCCCTTACATTCAAGGCTAACAAACCATTTCAATCACAGAATCCCTACGGTGGAGAGGCAGGTCATTCTGCCTGTCAAGTCCATGCCAACCTCTGAAAAGCATATCACCCAAACCCACCCGCCTACCCTTTGACCCTGCATTTCCAATGGCTAATCCGCCCAACATACACATCCCTGGACACTATGGGCAAATCAGCATAGCCAATCCACCTAGCCTGCACATTTTTCGATTGTAGGAGGAAACTGGAGCAGCCAGCTGAAACCCACACCGAAATGGGAGAATAGACAATAAACAATAGGTGCAGGAGTAGGCCATTCAGCCCTTCGAGCCTGCACCGCCATTCAATATGATCATGGCTGATCATTCCTAATCAGTATCCGCTTCCTGCCTTATCTCCATAACCCTTGATTCCACTATCCTTGAGAGCTCTATCCAACTCTTTCTTAAATGAATCCAGAGACCGGGCCTCCACTGCCTTCTGGAGCAGAGCATTCCACACAGCCACCACTCTCTGGGTGAAGAAGTTTCTCCTCATCTCTGTCCTAAATGGTCTACCCCATATTTTTAAGCTGTGTCCTCTGGTTCGGCACTCACCTATCAGCGGAAACATGTTTCCTGCTGCCAGAGTGTCCAATCCTTTAATAATCTTATATGTCTCAATCAGATCCTCTCTCAGTCTTCTAAACTCAAATGTGCAAACTCCCCACAGACAGTCACCCAAGGGTGAAATTGCTGTGCTAACCACTAAGCCATCCACATTTACCTTCTAATTATCTGCTATATCTGATTGGTAACTTTCTATGAGCTTGGCAACAGGATCCTCAGAACACCAACATTTTCTCAGCTGATAAGAATAATCTGCTTTTAAATTAATCCATCAAAGTGGATCATGAAACATTTCCATAGATGATACTCTATCTGTCAGCTTCTTGGCTGTTTGATCCTATTTATACCCTCATGATGTTCCCATCTAGCTTTGCATTACCAGTAAGTTTAAACATATTACACATCTCCTTTCTCCAAGTCACTGATGTGAAGTAAATAAAAACCCAAGTACGGATCCTTACCACAATTCACAAGTTAGTCCTTATCATTCTGCAATTCACATACTTATTTCTACACTATGTTTTCTGTTTGTTGGTCATTCCTTAATTCTGGATAATAAATGATCCCCTTCCCATGAATCCAAACTGCGTGTACCAAAACCTTGTGTAGCACTTCATCAAAACTACTCTGAAAATCCAAAGAGGCTACATTATCAGATCCTGCCTATGACCCTGAATGCTACACCTTCAACCATTATTTCCCTTACAGAAAACCGTTGACTCCACCCAATTATATTGAGCTTGTCTAAGTGCCTGTTCATCATGTTCTTAATAGTAGATTCTATCCCAGAATGTTATCGGTACTCCAAAGGAGAAATGATGAGAAGAGTGCTTGTATTCCTTTGACTATGAAGGCTCAAGGTTGACTTGATTGAGTTTTTTAGACTTATGCAAGAAATTGACAAGGTAGATAGAGAAACTTAATTTCCAATAGTTACAGAGTCTAGGTCAAATGGCCATAACCGTAAAAGTAGAGCCAGGTGATTTTAAAAAGGTAGGAAACAGTTCTTCATGCAAATGTTGATGGGCTTTGGAAGTCTCTTTCACAGAAATACAAACTTGGTTAATAATAATTTGAACTCTGCAATTGATAGATTACTGATAGCCAAGGGTCTTTATGGCACATGGAACCACAATAGGTGGACAGTGTAAGGATACAATTGAACTTAGTGAATGATGGAATAGATATAAGGGGCTGAAGCTGTTCCCATTTTCCTAATTTGGTAACAAAACTAAATTTAAAAATTTATGAAGTAATTTAAATGTGATTTGGAGACGCTGGTGTTGGACTGGGTGAACAAAGTTAAAAACTGCACAACATCAGGTTATAGTCCAACAGGTTTAATTGGAAGCACTTGCTTTCGAGGCACTGCCTCTTCATCAGGTGGGGAAGAGGAAGCACCTTGAAAGCTAGTGCTTCCAAATAAACCTGTTGGACTGTAACCTGGTGTTGCGTGATTTCTAGCTTAAATATGTCAAATATTAGTTTCATCACCTAGTGTGAAAACACGTTTGTGTAAACTTTGATTTTGAACTTCCGAACGGCAATATTGGATAGCTAGGTTTAGAGCTGAATTGCAGAAGCTACTCTACCTGACTTCTGGCTACATTTTTTTTTCTATTTATTATGGTGATTATCGGAATAGCATTAATTCTTGGTGGGGGGGGGGGGGGGGGGGTCTGAGGGGTGCAAGCGTGATAAAGGATGAGAGGTTGTTAATGGAGGCTGTTACACACCTCCAGCAGATTTTGTTCGATTTACAACATACTTTGTTTTTGAATATGCTAGTACCTTTTTAGTTTTATTTCCTCTAATCTACCTGTTCAGGTACACCTCTGGAGCAGGTGGGTCTTGCACCCAGGTCAACAGTAGGGACACTGGCCCTGCAATTTCAAATGCCTAACCAATCTTTCTGCCAAGGCCCCCATCTTCATAGCATTTTCTCCTCCAAACTCCTTAAAATCCACGTCACGCCTCAGCTTTCAGTCACTGACCCAGACTCCCTCCCTTAATTCAACCCCTTCCCACCACCCCCCAATGCCTCTTCCACTCCAACCCAATAACATTTTGGGGCATTTTTTTTCCCACAACCATGACACAAGATTGTTACAAGATGCAGTCAGATTCATCCACACACACAAGAAAATTCAATTTTCACTGGGTGGGGAATTAGTTTTCTGAGAGAACTCATGGTGAGCTCCTCTTCATGACCAAGAAGGTCAGTAGAAACAAGGATTGAAGGGGAGGGGGTAAAAAAATTAGAAATTACTGGAAAAGATCAGCAAATGACTGTGTGGAGTTTGCACATTCTCCCCGGGTCTGCGTGGATTTCCTTCGGGTGCTCCGGTTTCCTCCCACAGTCCAAAGATGTACAGGTCAGGTGAATTGGCCATGCTAACTTGCCCGTAGTGTTAGGTAAAGGGGTAAATGGGTGGGTTGCACTGCGGCGGGTCGGTGTGGACTTGTTGGGCCGAAGGGCCTGTTTCCACACTGTAAATAATCTAATCTAATCTAAAATAAAATTTGGCAGCATCTGTGGAGAGAAAGCAGAGTTAACGTTTTGGGTCCAGTGACTTTGGGGGGAGGAGGGGAGGCTAACTGCTGAAAGAAGCACTTGAACTCTAGCTGTCCAGTGACCAGTCAGTCTTTGAGCAGGCTGATGGACTCAAGCTTGGTGGCAATGAGCCGCGGTCAACGTGCCTGCGACTGGAACTGCACGATCATCTACATGGGGAAAGGGCGGGCGAGAGGGAGGTATCGCGTTTGCGCAGAGAGACGCACGGAGAGAAATTCTCCCGCTTCTGTTGCTGGAGTCTGGAGGTAGTGCGAGAGACGGAGGAAGGAGGTGGGGGAGCTTTTATCAGCGTCTGGGCTGGCTCCGCTACATTGTAACCAGTGGCAGCTCCTCAACACTGGCTTGCCGGATGCTGCTGATGTTGCTACAGCTCCTGCCTCCCTCTCAGCTCTCCCCTGATAGGATGATTCCTGTGCACCCTCTCTAGGATTTTTTTTTGTTTCTTTTTTTTCCCCAGAAAAAAATACACACCTTTTTTCCCTTTCAACTCCCCCACCTCTGTGCGTCCACCCGGCGTTACCTGGAGGCAAGCGGACTCGGTAAGTCCAAATGAAAACGACATCTTTTCTTCCCTCTTCCCCTCCTCTTCCTCGTCAAGCATGTAGTTCAGGGTGGTTTTTTTTGTTTAAATGGTGAGAGTTAAACGAGACGGCTACAAAAAAAAACCCCTCTCTCTCCCGGTTTCATGTCATTGGAATTTTTTTTGCAGAATGTATGTAGACGTTGAAACAGAAGTGATCCTCTCTTGTGTTTGGGAGGAGAGAGGGATGAGAGAGAGAGACCCACACAGTGTGATGTTTCATTTTAAAATGTAAACGGGTTGTCTGACAGCACAATTCACGCTTTCTTTTGCGCACACAAACAGCCAGAAATTAAAATTAGCTTTGCCGTTGAAAGGCAACGCTAATGGAAATGTGATATTTTGAATATTTAATGGCTCTGTTCTGACTGTCGTCCAGCACTCTCTCTCCATTGTCGAATGAGGCTGCTGTAATCTCCTCAGATCCGGACAGTTCTTCGGGTATGGTTAAGTGTCAAAATCGTTGTTTTTTTAATCAAAGGAAGAGAGTACATCATACTTTTTTTTTAATCATGCGGCTTCTTAAATGCTGCTGACGTCTTGCATCAATGTGTGTGTGTGTGTGTGTGCGACCGGCGGAGGACGGGAACTAGAGCCTTGTCTGAGGTGGGATGGAGACACTACATTGTATTGCACATATATTGTACGGGGGAAAAAAAAACTACTGTATAACATCGGAGAGGAAGGAAACAAAGTATTGGGCAGATATCGTTTAACCATGTTGGTTTCAATGTCATACTTGCAACACAAAATATTAACTTCACCTCATTTATTTTGTTAAGCCTTCAGTCAACTTCCTGTTTCTTTTTAAATCAAGAAATCAGAATTCTAGTATTAAGATGCAGATGGGTTTTTTTTTTAAGTTCGCCATCATTTGGGCGCGACGTTATCAAGGGCGCTCCAGCATTAATATAGTTATTTGAATATGAATGAATGCGATCTCGCTGCTTAGGGCATTAGTGTGCGTCGAGAGTTTAGAAAACCTGAGGTTTTTTCTCTCTCTGTGCGTTCCCCACCCCCTCACTAGGAGGTTGTTATCGATCTCGTCTAACAGCGTGTGGATCTAGCAGAAATAATAAAGGGAAAAGTCAGGTCTGATTAATCCGACGAGAAATCTTCTAACGCTGGTTCTCGGGTTCCCTCAACCGCGTCCAAAACATGCCAGCCACTTGTAACGTAATTAAGCTAATATTTGCACCCAATAAGGATGAGGAATCTCCTCAGGCTGACCCCAATAAAGCAACAGGGGATTAGAATGCATTTTTGTCAGCATCAAGTGGTGGGTGATTAACAGGGAAGTGTTTTGCGTACTTCGCCGTGGCTGCAGCTTTGATTCCATCTGGGGACCAAATAGCGAGAGACATCTTCCAGAGAATGAAGGGGGGCTCTGGCGGCACTCGAACGTGCGTCTGAAGTGCCGTCCACCACTTTTGGAAACCCGTGGGAGTATTTCTTCCAGCCGCGTCGTTTATCCGCTTGCCTGTGTAATTTCAGCTTCGCAAAGCTCTCTCAGCCACCATGTGAGAAGGTTACATTCTGAAAAGTTGTGATTCATTTCATTCACAGGTGATTGATTCCTGCTTTCATCATGCTGGACGAGAAACGAAACAGCTGGTAGATTAAACAAAAAAAACAGAAATTGCTGGAAAAAAGCTCAGCAGGTCTGGCAGCATCTGTTGGGAGAAGTCAGAGTTAATGTTAGGGGTCCAGTGACAAGTTCTTGGAAACTCGACCTTCTGAAGGAATGTCACTAGACCTGAAACGGTAACTGATTTTTGCCCACACATGCTGCCAGACCTGCTGATCTTTTTTCTTGCCCAGTAATTTCTGTTTTTGTTCCTGATTTCCAGCATCTGCTGTCCTTTTGACTTTTTTGAAAATTCAGGTTGTATCTTAATATTGATTAACCTTAAATTCTCATATCTAATTTTCTAAGACACCATATTTCAAACTGTACAAATCTGACTAATGATTTTGTTCACCTTTCTCATTCCTGGAGTGATTGACCTAGTTAACCTCAAGCATCTTGGTCAAATGTCCGTTAATTGCAAGTGAATCTAGACAAATAACTGTCAGCACGCAATTGACCTAGAGGTGGGCATGAAAGCCCTGGGAAACTCACTGACTTTAATAAAATATAACCCTAAAGACAGTGGTGCTATCTGTTTTATACTGCCTTTTTCAGGTGTGGCCTGACTCTGATTAACTAATTAACAGCATTGTGGGCTGGAGCTAAACTTTACTTTGTATGTGGTTCACAACTCCAACTAGCTTAGCCATCAGCAAAGCCGGGTTGCCAAATGGAAGATGGAGAATTAATACTTGTTTTAATCCTCTCCTGGAAATAGGTGTCAAAACGGTTACATCTCATTCAATGCTCTTGGATGCAAAAAGTGGTGCGTGTTTGCTTCCTTATACCTCTTCACCCTATTTGATGGTACTATCTGTATTTTGAGCTGTGGCAGAAGTGCTGAAGATTAGAGTGTGCTGATCAGATTGTTATTTGCAAGTTAAATGTTTCATCCATGAATCATAATGCCAGTTAAAATGTATTTTAAAATGAAAACTCTTTTGTTACATGTTTCATCTGTGCAATAAAATTTCAATAGAAATCTTGAACTCTCTTCATAGAAGCTAACCATAAAGCATCCTTGCTGCAGGTCTTGATCAATCCAACTTAATCTATCTCTGTCTACTGGATGTTAGCAGTTTCTGATGTAATGTAAAATAATGTAAAGATTTAGCAGTTTGTGGGATGCCAAGGATTTACCTTTATGACAGTCAGTATTTGGGATGATCTGTTATTAAAATTTCATCTGTGATTCCTTTTGTTAAAAAAAATTTACATTCTCATGGGATTGATTTCCATGTGAAAGTTGATGAACTCTTCAACTGTTTGCACATTGTCAAAGTTTCCTCCAGCTGCAAATTGGGTAGAATTGTGTCCAACTTTGACCTGGAGCTGAGTTTCAGATCCAATTCCCTGGACCAGTTGCTGTTCTGGTCCAGTAGTGATATTCCTATCTCTAAGCCAGGAGACACAGGTTCAAGATCTACCTGCTTCAGCAGTGTGTAGTAATATCTGAGCAATTTGATTAGAAAGTAGCTAATACTTTGACCTTATTAGGGACAATTTCTGCCCTTCTTTTGACCTTATTAGGGACAATTTTCTGCTCTTCAGGCTTCCTTTATACTTCTAGACGCAGTTTCTTAATGGCTGTCATGCTTTGCTCCCCCTTCACCTGCCCCCACACCTCCATCTGAGGCCCAAGAATCATTCCAAGTTTGGCAGAGATTCATTCACATGCACTTCCTCCAACCTGACTTATTGCATCCATTGCTTCCAATGACATCTCCTTTACATCTGAAAGACCGAGGGCAAACTCGGTTCAGGGAACATTTATGGCCCGTGCGCTCCAATCAGCCCCACCCTCCAGTTACCAACCATTTCAACTCCCCCACCTCCTCCCCTCTGCACCCTCTCCACTTCTCCAATGACTTGTCCATCCTGAGCCACCTCCACTGTCAACACAAGGCCACACGCAAACTGGAGGAAGAACCTTTCACCTTTCATCTCGGAGACTTACTACCATATGGTCTCAATATAGAATTCACCAGGTTCCAAATCTCCCCACACCATCATCTGATCCAGTCCCAGCCCTTCCTCACCACTCCTGCTCCTTACCCTGACCCTACACCATCCATCTTCCTTCCGACCTACTGCTCGACCCTTCCCACAGACTAATCACAGCCAACTCCTCTCTGCATCCACCTATTGCCATTACACCAACTTTTGCCCAAGCCCCACCCTTCTCCATTTATTTTACAGTGCCCTTCTCCTCCCCCAGTCCTGATGAAAAGTTCTGACCTGAAGCATGGTGGCATGATAGCTCAGTGGGTAGCACTGCAGCCTCACAGCACCAAGGTCCCAGGTTTGATTCCAACCTTGGGTGACTGACTGTGTGGAGTTTGTACATTCTCCCTGTGTCTGTGTGGATTTCCTACGGGTGCTCCGGTTTGCTCCCACAGTCCAAAGATGTTCAGGTCAGGGGAATTGGCCATGCTAAATTGCCTATAGTGTTAGGTGCATTAGTTAGAGGGAAATGGGTCTGGGTGGATTACTCTTCAGAGGGTTGGTGTGGACATTAGATTAGATTAGATTACTTACAGTGTGGAAACAGGCTCAACAAGTCCACACTGACCCGCTGAAGCGCAACCCACCCATACCCCTACATTTGTCCCTTACCTAACACTATGGGCAATTTAGCATGGCCAATTCACCTGACCCGCATATTTTGGATTGTGGGAGGAAACCGGAGCACCCAGAGGAAACCCACGCAAACATGGGGAGAATGTGCAAACTCCACACAGTCAGTCGCCTGAGGCGGGAATTGAACCCGGGTCTCTGGCGCTGTGAGGCAGCAGTGCTAACCACTGTGCCACCGTGCCGCCCACATGTTGGGCTGAAGGGCCTGTTTCCACACTGTAGAGAATCTAATCTGATTGACTCCCCTTTTCTGATGCTGCTTGACCTTCTGTGCTTTTTCCGGATCCACTCTGACTCTCCAGCATCTGCAGGTCTCACTGTCTGCCCCCTCCAACATCCAACTGAACCGTAATACCACCATTTATGCCCTGTCTCTGATTGTGTCCACAGCCATAAAGTTAACTCTTTCAGTTCTAAATTGTTCTCCTTTTCTTCAATATATTGACTTCAAAATCATTGTCTCTAAATTTCTCTGTAAATATTACTCTGTCCATAACACCTTCCACTTTTTTTCCTCTTCTTTTCTTTTTCCATTTTTTTTTCTTTTCTTTTTCATGTGTGTGCAGGTGTCAGACACAGTGAAAAGCAACAAGTGTGTCAATCTTTATTTATATTTCACCACCAGGAAGAGAGGAAACACCTGAATGGCCAGTGACGAGCAATGCCCTTCTCAGAGGGCCATGCTGCATGATCAAACAGAGAAAGGGGTGGGGTGGGGGTGGGAGAGGCAGAGATGAAATCAAAATACAGTTGGAGGGGGAAATAATACACTGCATTCCCTGCAGACCTTCGACTTTTTTTTATCTGATATAGATTCATCAATTTTAAGCTGCTCTGAATGTAATTTATTTTAATTCTCTACCATCAATGGCAGACAATCTGCCTTGAAATTGCACTCTTTAAAATTCTGTCCCAAAAGGTGTTCTCATTTCTCGTTCTCGATCTTTTAGAGCAATCTCTAAAGACTCGACCCACTCTCGCTAGTTTCCATACATATAGGCAAAGAAGGACACCACTTTGACTGGGACAGCACACACATTCTAGGACAGGCGAAACAAAGACACGCGCGATAATTCTTAGAAGACATGGCATTCTAACAAGAACTCCATCAATAATCACATCGACTTAGATCCTTTCTACCTCCCTTTGAAAAAAACCTGGAAATGATATCACCCACTTTAAGAAGCCAAGAGCTGTGAATAGAGAGGCGGGACATACCACCAGCGCTTCACCGCAGACTCTCACTGATGATGTTACCCAGTATAGTGACGAAACATCTGAAAACAAACCTTTGAGCTCAGTGAACTAACTTGCAGACTTATCATCAACCTGAGCTAAAATCTTCTCAAAAATCACTAGCTATCTATTCCATTGGGAATAGATCACCTCTCTCTCTCACTCCCTGTTCACACTTTTATTTTTTGGCAGCATCATGGGTATATTTATTCATTGAGGAGAAAGTGAGGTCTGCAGATGCTGGAGATCAGAGCTGAAAATGTGTTGCTGGAAAAGCGCAGCAGGTCAGGCAGCATCCAAGGAACAGGAGATTCGACGTTTCGGGCATAAGCCCTTCTTCAGGAATATTCCTGAAGAAGAGCTTATGCCCGAAACATCGATTCTCCTATTCCTTGGATGCTGCCTGACCTGCTGCGCTTTTCCAGCAACACATTTTCAGCTATATTTATTCATTGCATGCATTAAATGCAAATTTCCAGTAATATATTCCTAATGTGATTTTAAACATATGATATTGGAGTCAACGTTCACTTCCAGCATGCTTGTGTTGTTATGGTGGAGAGGCCTGCGGAAATGTACCATGGAGAGTTTTGTGTAAGCCAGGGCCTTTTTGAATAATCCATCACACTGTCCTGGCTGAAGCCAGTGTATGTGATATTAGTGTGGGCAGGCCTGAGCAGGAAACACGGCCCTGCCCAACAGCTGGATAATTCTCAGGATGAAGTTAATATGGCGGGGGAAATGAAAGGTGTTCCTTGAAGATGTCACTGGGGGGAGAGAAGGACAGTGCCAGGTCAGGACTCCTGATAAATTGAGGGTGAAGGTTATTGCTCATCATGGCACACAATAAATCCTTAGAAAGTGAAATTTGGGAACTTACTTGGGCCTCTTCATCACCCGCCCAGCTCAGCGTCTTATGGTACTGACCATGCTATACTACAGATTTTGACATTTTCTAATTGTAATTCATATTGTATGTGGAGTGATTGCAAACTGTGGATGTTTCTGCCTGTCTAATGGGGTTGCTCTGTGACATCTTTGATGTATTTCACAATGGTGAGATGGCAATGTTGGGAAAATAGGGCCCCTGTCCCCTTGCTACCTTCTGCTCCTTGTCAGCATTAATCTGGCTGGATAAAGGAGATTGGAAGGTAGATTAAAATCAACTCCGCACTGGGTGGGAATGTTATAAAAGATCCTGATTAGTTTGGAGAAACTGCATGGTGGTGGTGAGGGCAAACTCTTTAGACTGGTTCTTCCTCTTCCTGTTACAGTTTGATCGGAGAGAGTGTGTATATCTATAATGGTTATCTTGAGCACTAATTTCACAGCCACAGATGAGTGGAATAAATCAGAAGAGTGAATTGTGAAAGGTTCCGAATCCTAAAATCATCCATTGGATTCAGTTTTGCAGTTAACTGTGCTGTTAACATTCTGATTGGACATCATAGAATCAAAGAGATTCAATTTAAGTAAAAATGAATTAATGTTATAGATACTGCAGCCATACTGTAAAAAAAAACCAAAATGTTTAAGTAAGTTCTATATGTAGGATTATGTCTAATTTATATCACAGCTATTTATCTTAACTGGCCTCTCAATCTAGTGTTTATACTGCACAATAGCTTTCTTCTATCTTACTTCATCTAACACAAACAGCATTTCCATTTTGTTTTTTTTTAAGATTTATACACTTTGTCAATGTTGTAGCTCATTCCAGTTATAATTAATGATGGGCTGAAGGGCCTATTTCTGTACTGAACTGTTCTTTGCTCTTTGTATAGAAAGAAAATTCTGCTAAGTACCTTGTTTGACTTTCCTATATCTCTAGCTTCTAGTTTTGGACTGCACCACAAATAGTAACATCTTTGCTTACCTTATCAAACGCCTTAATAACTTTAAAGACTTTTATTGCATCATCCCGGTCTTCTCATTTTTTTAGTAAAACAAGTTTAGTGTATTCCATCTTGACTGGTAGTTATAACCTTTCCTTGTGCCATCCTTGTAAATTCTTTTTGCCCCTTCACTAGTTTCTCCATATTCTTTATATAACCTGCATAATCACCATAAGGTAATGACATTTTTTTTTCGTTAATTCTGTTTTGTATCTAAGGTTTGTACCTAGGTACATGAGGGGCACATTGTAAACTTTTCACTGTGCTCCTGTACTTGAGTACATGTAACAATAAACCTAATTCTAATTCTTTACTTAAAATCAGACCAAGATTCCATATTTCCCTTTTCAATTCTATCTTGTTAAAACTGAATATTGGTGACTTGTTTGCATTTTAACAAAAGACTTATTTTGTGTTGCTACTTTTAATGGTAAGTGAATGTGCATCCCAGACCTCTTTGCTCTTCTGTCCCATTTAAACTTGTTTTCCATAGAATATATGGTCTCTTTATTCCTCCTCCCATAACGTTGTGTCTTTCATCTGTCTAAATTGAAATTTAGTTTCCATTTGCATGTGTATTCTGCAAGCTTATTAATTTATTTTATTGCAGTCTTCCTCAGAGTCAGCTATATCCTGACCCAAATTACCATTTGCACATTTTGAAATTACACTTCAGACTCCCCAGTTTGAATCATTTATGTAAGCGATAAACAGTAGTGTTCACAATATTAAGTAGGAACAAATTACTGTAGATACTAGAACCTGTACTAAAAACATCAAATGCTGGAGATCACAGCAGGTCAGGCAGCATCCATGGAGAGACAGCAAGCTAAGTGGTGGGGGTGGGTAGTGGGTGTAGGGTATTGGTAGAGAAGAGATGTTATTACTTTACATTTTGTGTCGTTTACACTTAATGTAAACTACTAACATATTTTCTCCACCAGCACCTTACACCTACTACCCCCATCATCACCCCACCTCCTCCCCAAATTATAGCATAAATGCTGTCCCTCCATACTTCACTTCTGCTCTGCTGACTCATCTAGACCTGAGACATTAGCTTGCTGTCTCTCCATGGATGCTGCCAGAAGTGCTGTGATCTCCAGCATTTGTTGTTTTCAGTTCACAACATTGATATGCGCTGAGTACCATTTTTCACCTTGTGTTAGCCTGAGTGACTAAATATAATGCTCTGTTTTGACACCAGCTGTTTATTTATGCTCCTTGTTTTCTAATTCCACATGGTCAGACTTGTAATAATTAGTGTTAAGTGAGGTACCTTTTATCTTGAAGTTTGAATATTCAAGTCTATTAGTTTGGCTGCATTTTCTTGTTTACAGTTACAACTTTGAAGATTTCAATAAGGTTAGTGAAACAGACACTTCTGTGTTGAAATATTTATATTTCATTTTCATGTGCTTCCCCATTTATTTTTTTCACCATAACTTGTTCTTTTTTTGAAGAAGTGACAAAGAAGATTGGAGGCAGAGCGGTTGACATTGTCTATATGAACTTCAGCAAGGCCTTTGACAAGGTTCTGCATGGTAGACTGGTTAGATCACATGAAATCCAGAGAGAGCTAGCCATTTGAATACTAAATTGGCTTGAAGGTAGGAGACAGAGTGATGGTGGAGGGCTGGCTTTCAGACTAGAGGCCGGTGACCAGCAGTATGCCAAAGGGTCCACTGCTTTGTGTCATTTACATAAATTATTTGGATGTAAATGTAGGAGGAATGGTTAGTAAGTTTGCATATCGTGCCAAAATTGGTGGTGTAGTGGACAGTGAAGAAGTTATCTCCGAGTACAGCAGGATCTTGATCAGGCAGGTCGTAGGTCCGAGGTGTAGTAGAAGGAGCTTAGAGACTTTAGGGTGCGGGTTCATAATTCATAAAGATGGAGTCACAAATAGACAGGGTAGTGAATAAGGCGTTTGGCACATTTGCCTTTAGATTAGATTACTTACAGTGTGGAAACATGCCCTTCGGTCAACAAGTCCACACCGACCCGCCGAAGCACAACCCACCCAGACCCATTCCCCCACATTTACCTCTGCCCCTAACATTACGGGCAATTTAGCATGGCCAATTCACCTAACCTGCATGTTTTTGGACTGTGGGAGGAAACCAGAGCACCCGGAGGTCACCCACACAGACACGGGGAGAATGTGCAAACTCCACACAGTCAGTCGCCTGAGGCGGGAATTGAACCTGGGTCTCTGGTGCTGTGAGGCAGCAGTGCTAACCACTGTACCACCGTGCCGCCCACTTTATTGGTCAATGCATTGAGTTTGGAGTTGGAATGTCATGTTGTGGCTGTACAGGACATTGATTAGGCTGCTTTTGGAAAACTGTGCTCAGTTCTGGTCTCCCTGTTATGAGAAAGATGTTGTAAAAGTTTAAAGGATGCAGAAATGATTTACAAAGATGTTGCTGGGGTTGGAGGGTTTGAGTTCTTGGGAGAAGCTGAATAGACAGGGGCTATTTCTCCTGGAGTGTCAGAGGCTGAAGGGTGACCTTACATAGGTTTATAAAATCAGTGGGGAAATGAATAAGGTGTATAGCCAAGGTTGTTTTCCCAGGGTTGGGGAGTCCAACACGAGAAGGCATAGGTTTAAGGTGAGAGGGAAAGATATAAATGGACCTTAGGGGCAACATTTTTGTGCAAATTATGGTGCAGTTATGGAACGAATTGCCAGAGGAAGTGTAGGAGACTGGCACAATTATGACATTTAAAAGGCATCTGGATGGATACCTGAATAGCAAGGATTTAGAGGGATGTAGGCCAAATGCTGGCAAATGGGACTGGATAAATTCAGGATATCTGTTTGGCACGAGTGTATTGGACCGAGGGTTTGTGTCAGTGCTGTACAACTCTAGGACTATAATATTAGCAAAAATAATTAACTAATTTGTAGTATGAGACATTCACATTTTTAAATAGCAATAAGATTATATGTCTTCACGTCTGAAATGATCCTAATTTTTAGTCAAGCTCTTTTGAATGTATACAATGGCAGGACTATGTCTTCTCGATGGTCCTTTTAGTACGTATCATGTAATCCAATAGCTTGATCCTCCATATGCGATTGCTTCTCCTTCATCCCCAATCTATAATGCTGAACTTTCACACTTGGGAAGGAGTTAACTATCTGATTAGCCAATGTTAGTGGCGTAACCTTTTCAGATTGAAATATAAAACTTTTATGCTGATGGGTCAATATCAAACTTAAAAAGACTAAACAAACTTTGGTCACCCGAGCTATGTGCTGTGATGGGAATCTTTTGAGTATGAGAATGATCCCAGAAATTTGTGTACTTTTAACTGATAACAGACAAGTAATGTTGATTGAGGTTAGAAATGCTTTAAAAATGTCAGATGTTATAGTCAAGTCGTTGAAAGAAACTGGTTGTTACTGATGCACAAATGACTGAGTGTTTCGTTAAATTTCAGGAGCATGTTGATTTCAAAGAATTCATGTCTTACTTCAGCACTGTTATCTTTATTTTATCCTGTAATTTTGAAAGGCTAGGGCTGATTACACAGCAGCGCAAACTCATGAAAATGAGAGTTTCAGCGATTCAGGCATGGCTGTATCACAGATGAACACACTCCAACTTTTGCTTGAAATGTAAGCAATTTAGGTATAAGTAACCTCTTGACTTTTCCCAGTATTTTGATAAAATTTTGTTATTGGGATCAAGTTTTGTTCTCTCAAAATGATAGTCTTAAGAGAAGGCTGCTGAGAGAAGACTTGAATCCCAGTTCAGAATATGAGTTCAGAATGCTGGCATTTATTTCCCTCTGGTCAATGTTGCCAGAGATAATGAGACGTTGTGTATTCTGCTTTTTAAGGTAATTAATTATTACCTAAGTTTTGGAAACTTTTTCTGTTGAAATGACTGCTCTTGTTTACTTTGTATTTCTGTGTTGACTGCGATGCTTGGAAGAATAATGGACAACACTGCATTCGATTTGCTTTCTATCACAATTGCAACTGCAATGTTGTCTACAATAAATTGGAAGATACTCCAATGTATTGGAAAAAGTGGTGTGTTATGTGTTTTCTAATAGCCTACCTGCTTAATTGGAATTAAATAAACTAATCTGAGACGTTGAATTTAATTTCTGTTAGGTCACATCAATTCTTTTGAGCCTTCAGTGCAATAGATAACGTCTGTTCCCAAAAAACCTTGACTCTGCAGTGTTAAATCTTAAAGTTGACTGAGAATTTGACTGAGAAGATACTTTGTAAATGTTAAACTTCCAATGGCTTTACTTAGAATCAGAGCAGGTGCATAATCGATAAGGCATCGTACTCTTTTGCCAAATCATTTCAGGTGAGTAAACTCTGAACGAATGCACATAGCTTTGTGCTAAATTGAATAATCTGATCAGAAGGATGTTTTGGGTTAAATCTTCCATGTGTGGTTCATTTGCTAGCATTCTTATCTGAGTCACAAATAGGTGGGTTCAAGAATTGAAATACAAATTTCAGTGTGTACTCCAAGCTGACACTCCAGAGTTGTCTGATAAGATGCTACAAGAAGCCAAAACCCTGTCTGTGAAGTAGATCTCTGTCACTATTTCAAAGCCGAATAAGTGGGCCAGACTTCAACGAGCACTAAAGCCTGATTGTCCAGCCATGAACAGAATGGCCCAGATACTCCAATGACCAGAGAGTTAGTTTTTGGAGCGGCATCGTTTAAGGGTGGGCATGTATCTCTGCACAATTCCTAAAATGTCTAACTCCATGAGAATTGCCTGGGGAACTTGAAATTTCTGATGAACAATTCCCGTGTATCTAGAATTTTCCAAAAGAGTCAATAAATCTCAGAACATTGGAAGGTATCGTAGTGTTGGGTCTGGTACAAAGTTAATTTGCCCTTGAGTTTTTTTTTCAAAGGGGGTTAGTGGGCCAGGCTTCATCATGTCTGAAGTTTGAATGGTTCATTAGGACCTTGATGTTTACCCTAACAGTGCTTCATTTGAAAAACTGGTATAGTCAGGGGGGGCGTGACCAGCTCTCTAGCTGTGCAGTTCAACTCAGTTTGGGAGTGAGTTGAGTCGGAGTTGCAGGAAACTGGAAGCTTTAGCTGTCTTTCTGCCCTTATGATTTTGAACTGTAAGTTGCATGTGCCATTGTTTATTGGTTGTGCAAAGGGATGTGTTTATTGGGACTGTTGCAAGTATTTTTGGAACCGCATCACTAAGTCGGGTTTGGGTAGGATAACTTATCTCACATTCTGTTTTGTATTACTTGTGTTTTATTCTGGAATTTTGCAAATAAATTTTGTTTGTTTAAAACTTGGTGGTCAGCACAGCTAATTTACTCTGGGCATATCCACTATATACCTAGCTAAACAAATAGCAAAGTTACGGTCAGGGCTACCCACTTAAAAAAAAGGTTTCAACTAAGTTAAGCTTAAGAGTTACCGAGGAAAAGTTAGAAGATTTAAAGCCTACTCTAATTCCTGGGTAACTATTTAAACTGACATTTCACAACATCGAATATATATCCCTCCCCCCAATTCCTGGCAATGAAACTCTGGCCAGATCTCGTCAATACCTGATACCACACCATCTGCTCAAACCTATACCTATCTTCGACACAGTACCTCTGCCACCTGCAGACTCTGTGAGCCTTCTGCTTACTAGCCTATCCATATTCCCCAGACTTTTGACGGTCAATCCCTGACCCAGTGCTGTTGGTCTCAACACAAACACCCAACTGGACAATACCCATAACCTACCCACTAAACTGATGGCATCCACAACTGACAAGCTCTCCCATTCTTCAGGCCCAGAAATCCTCAACCTGTGACCTACCCCATTCACTTTTTCAATTACCTAGCAACCTACCCACCAGAACCCCAGCTACCTGGAGATGACCTCATTCAGCTGGGACAATATCCTCCCTCACCCACCCAAAGCCCACATATTTAATTTGATAACTTCTGTTATAGGGTCAGTCAGTTCTGCTAGACATTTAAATCATTGAATATGGCACATTGATGACTAAACAAGAGGCAGAGATTGTGGGTGCAGAGTGTTTTTGCTGATGGATTCATAGATTCCTGATTATATTTGGAACAGGAGGACAGTCCGGGACTCTGCAGCACAGAAGGCATCTCTAATTAAGTGAGTATATATTAATCTGATCAAATTCAACAATAGGGTTCTCAAACCTGTTCAGAATAAGTGCACCATCGTTATATTTTAAATCTGTGTTACTCTCTCTGACCCTTGCGTGAAGTCACTACAATCAGATAAATGAACATATGTCTATAAGCCCAATTTTCATTTCTTAATTAATAAACAAAAATAAGTCTTAATTTCTTTTTTTGAATCTGTATGTTTTGGAATTGTGAACTCCCAGTACATACGCTTCATGCAATAGAATGGCTTATGGGAATTTGGGGACCTCCGTTAAAATAAATTGGGAACTTGCTAGAACCCCACATCTGGCACATAGACTTTGAATTCCTAATTGGGGCCTACTGGTGGTTGATCTGTGCTAATTGTAAAGTTTACTTCTCTATCATTTTGCTTTTTAATTTGCCATTGTTGTTTCTTTTGGGATTATGTTAGTTGGATGATATGATCTCTAAAGAATAAGTCCTGAGGAGCCTAGGCTGAGGTTGAGAGGAAACTTTGTAACACAGTTTGTGTAGTTGAGTAGTAAATTTGGCATTTCAGAGAAGCAGTGAGCCCCAAAGTGGCTTATGAATAAAAGAAAATAAGAGGTAGGAAAATCTGGAAGTTCTTCAAATGAAAATATCAGTAATGCTGAGGGGCACTTGTTATCTGATGCATGACAACAGAGGCACAACAAAATCTAGGTCTTGCACGATTGGGACATCTCATTGCATAACTGTTAGACTTTCCTCCTCAGTGTTCAGCTTTTAAATCTGTTGTCTTGTAATTGTGGTGCTGTGAACTAAAGATGGAGTGCAAAGGACAATGGCATGTCTGGGAACCTGGTCAAAAATAGGCTCTGCCTACTTACGGCCAATTTATGCCCAGTTCAGGTCGTTAACTGGCTGATAGGCTGCAAATTTGGCAGCGGGATGGGAAGTTGGGTTTTAGGATGGGGAGTTGCGCCCTTTGGGCAGGGGGTGAGTTCCCCTATTCAGTGCCGTTGGCGCTTTATATGTTGGTTTGTTTTTTGGTTTATGTTGTATATAGTCTTTGATTGCTTTGTGGGTTTGTTAACTGTAGTGATTTTAGTTTATGTAGTTTTGCGACACTAAGGCTCAGTAATTTGTGGTTCGAGTTCCTCCTGTCTGGAATCTAAATGTTACTGCAGAAGGTTATGGCTAATGACATGATTAAATGGTGTACCTGGAACGTCAAGGGGAGTCACTCACCAATTAAGAGGAAGAAGGTACTTTCGAGTCTTAGGAAGGAAAAGGTGGATATAGTTTTGTTGTAGGAGACACACTTGGATGATAGGGAGCATTTGAAACTAGAGCAGAATGGTTTTGATGGGGTTTACTTTTCATCTGTTAATCCTAGAAGTAGGGGAATAGCTATATTGGTTCGGGAGGAATCTTCCATTTAAGTTACGAGAGTATGTTAAAGACACACTCAGGAGGTTTGTAATTCTCAAAGCCCTGATAAATGGGGAAGAATATGATATTTTAAACATATATTGCCCTCCAGCCTATCACCTCAAATTTCTGGTAGGTACGTTCTCTAAACTGATCAGTCTCAAGTCCCGGCATATAATTATAGGTGAAGATTTTAATTGTCTTATGGATCCCACGGTAGACAGGTTGCCCAAAGGCCCCTTGATACCCTCTGTACAAATTAAACAATTAGTGGATTTGTGTGTGGAGTTGGATTTGATAGCTGTCTGGAGGCGTCACCACCCGACAGGCAGGGATTTTGTTTCTTTCCAGTCCACACAGATGTCACACCAGGATTGATTTTTTTTCCTGATATCTGTGGCAACCCTGGACTTGGTGGCATCTTGTACAATTGGTAATATTACCATCCGTGATCATGCTCCAGTGTAGCTGTTGGTTAAGGTTAAGGACATTAGAGTGGGCCCAAGGCACTGGCAAATGGATCCCTTTATCCTTAAGGATAATTTTGTGGAGTACTTCTCTAGGGAATTTCGGGCGTTCCTAGACATTGACTCAAGCCCTGTTAGTAGCCCATCCGTCCTTTGGGAAATTGCCAAATCCGAAGCCAGCGGGTTAATTATCTCCTACCCTACCAGTAGGAAGCAGCAGAAGGGCGAACAGCCACATATCCTAGAAGCTTACTTTAACAGGCCCTCATTGGTCAGGCTACAGAGGATTATAGCGCTGAGGTCTGCATTGCATCCGTGCTCATGCAGACAGCAAAGGAGAGCTTACTTTCGCAAAGCAAAGGTCATATAAGCATGGTGACAAGCCAGACAAGTATCGAGCATATTTCGCCAGGAAAAGGAGTGCCCCTCAAGCCATAACGTCAATTAGGGAAGGGTATGGGAACCTAATCTTTTTGGAATCACATGTTAATGTGGCATTCCAGAGACTTTACTCTAAGTTATACCAATCTGAAAGTTGTGAGGAGGTGTGGGCCAAGATGGAGTCCTTTTTCAAGGATCTGGAACTCCCGGGCATGGCTTCCAAACATGAGTCTTTACTCAATGCCCTTATCAGAGCAAGAGGTGCAGGAGGCTGTGAAGCAGCTTCAGAGTAGAAAGGTATCCAGTCCTGATGGACCTCCCAGCAAATTCTATGTGGAATATATAAACACATTCAGGCCCGATGCTCAACATGATTTGACTGTATGAGTCATTGAATGTCTCCCGCCAACTCTAAGAGAGGTCAATATTTCGCTTACTCTTAAAAAAGGGAAGGTCCCAGAGGACTGTGCTTCGTACAGGCCCATTTCACTCTTAAATGTAGACTTCAAAATCTTCTCCAAGACTTTTGTGTTAAGGCTGGAGACTGTTACCTTCTATTGTTAAGGAGGCTTGATAAAGGGCTGCAGATCCTCCAATAATGCTAGGAGGCTGCTTAATGTGATTCAAGCTTGTCAACAACAGACAATACAGAAGCTGAAAAGGCATTGAGTTGCCGTACCTTTTTGTAATCTCTGGAATGGTTTGGCTTGGGCAAAGCCTTTATAAGATGGTAAAGGTTCTCCACGGTGACCCTCTCACTGTGGTCATGACCAATGGAGTACGATCAAGCAGTGTTAATATTTTTAGGAGATGCTGGCAGGGTTGTCCCCTTTCGCCATTGTTTTTTACGTTGATGATTGAACCATTGGCAGAGGCCATTCATAGGGATCCCAATATATCAGCTCCAGAAGTAGGGACAAAATTACATAAGATTTTGTTGTACATGGACAAAATTTCTTTTGTCCAATCCAGCAGTTTCCGTGCCACACCTGATACATCATCAGCACGTTTGGCACCTTTTCAGGGTACAAGATTAATTTTGCAAAATCAGAGACTATGCCTATGGATGGTCTTATGAAGATGCTAAGACTTGAAAATGAATCTTGATTCCCTTTTAAGTGGTCACAGAGGGGTTTTAGGTATTTGGGCATATTCATCACTCCAGTTCTTGATCGGTTGTTTAAAGCTAATTTTGTTCAATTATTCGACAAAATCAAACAAGACCTTCAAAGGTGGGAGGCTCTTCCAGTCTCATGGTTGGGTCAGAAAGCGCTTATAAGATGAATATTCCCCCCTGTTTGTTGTACTCTACACAGATGGTCCTCCTGATTTTCGATAAGCAAACATTCAGGAGACTGAACAGCTGGTTAGCTCCTTTATTTGGCATGTCCCTCATTAAATTAGCTAAACTGCAACTGCCTCACAGACTGGGGGGAATGGATCTCCCGGACATTAAAGCTATCAACTAAGCTCGCTTTTATCTCATATGAGTGATTGGGCTTGTGGGGACTCTTTTTCAATATGGTTAGAAATCAAAACCTCTCAGGCAGGATGCCCCCTTACTAGCTTGTTGTTGGACAAAATGAGGACTGTTAGGGAATATTGCCACAACCCAATAGTTATCAATACTGTTAAAGCATGGAGGGAAATTTGGCAGAGGGGAGGCAATATTGGCAAAACATCTTCTCTTACACCTGTAGTGGGTGTGCCGGGTTTTCAACCGGAGATAATAGATTCAGGATTCAAACATTGGTCAGCTAGGGGTGTGTCTTGCATGGGTGAGGGAAACACAAGGATGTCCTTCGATCAGTTAGCACGGAAATACGTGCTATCTAATAGGGACCTTTTTTTTCTCAAGTTAGGGATTTTATTCAAAAAAAGACTACACTTTTGACTGATCCCTACAAATCTGACATAGAGAGGAGGGTGATCGGTGCTAAGAGTACGCTTTCTGTCAGCACTTTATATCATCAATTGGGGGGCGCCCCCTTGGATGAGTTTTGTTGACTCTGCAGGGTGTGGGAGAGAGAGCTGGAGGTTGCTGTCTCTTCAGAGGCATGGGAAGATTTTCAGGAAAACACAAGAAAGATGCTTTACAGTTGAAGATTCTCCATAGGGTCCACTTGGCTCTGGATTGTTTGTCAAAATTTAAACCGGGGTATCTTCAACATGATCCAAGTGCAAGGTCTATACGGGTGCTGTTACCCATTGTCTCTGGTCTTGTGGTAGGCATCAAACATACTGGAGCACTGTGGCGGTAGCAATGGAGGGGATTTTGGGTGTAAGAGTGAAGAAGGACCTGATCTCTCCTCCTCTTGGCCTGCCAATATATTCCCTGCAGATGCGCATAAGAAAAACACTTTTCATCATCCTCATTGTCTGCCCAAGAAAGAATATCTTGTTAGGTTGGATATCCAAAAATCCCCCGGGCCTGTCAAGTTGGTAGAAGATTGTTAAGGAGCTTATCGCCTTGGATTTTCTCACAAGTATGGTACACCACAGGACTGAGAATTTCTATAAGACGTGGCGGCCCTTTTTGAAATACCTGGACACCGATTTGCCTGCCACACTAACAAGGGCCTTTATATAGGCGTAACAAGTCCAATATCCAGAGAGGGGGAACTCTGAACGTATGAATAGGTGAAAACTAATGCTCTCGATATTAGAGAGTGAGTGTTTTGTTTGGCTGAGCTGAGTTATTATTATTTATTAGTTTGTTTTTGGTTATTGTTATTTAGTTAAGTGGTTAGTTGGAGACGTTTAATATATTTTTCTATACATGTTTATAGATTTGTACATGAGGGCGGTTTGGGTTTTTACATTTTTTTGTGTTCTTTCTTTGTGTTGTTTTTAATTGTATTGTTTTGTATTTGTTGTAATATTAAACAATCTGTTTCAATAAAAATATTTTTTTAAAAAACAGGCTCAATAGTCTATCTGCTTAACTAACAAGATTTTTAGAATTGAAGAATAGGCACATGTATAATGAGATGGTGAAATAAGGATATTTCAAACAGAGAAAGAAAAAAATTAGAATAGAAAGGGAAATTGAACAAGAAAAGCAAACTGATAAAAGTAGTCAAGTTCAAAAAAAACTTTCAACAAATTTGCTGCTGTTGGAATAAAACCTATTCATTTAAATTATTGTGTTTTTTTTTAGCTGGTGAGGTTAAATTGCCATGGGGAAGCATAAAAGCCATTTAGTTTGGCTGCACTGAATTAGAGATTTGCCGAAAAATGTCATTTTAAGAAGTGTTTCATCTTGCCCTCATCAGGACAATTCACAAGAAATACTAAAGTAAAGGAGAAACCATTCACACTGATTATCAAAGGCATTCTCTAACGAATGGATAGTTAATGTCTAGAGCTCCAATTTGTCAGTTGAGCTTATAATGCACTTGCATAATGGCTGTTAGCATAATCCATAACACAAACAGGATTACTTAGCAAGTGTTGTAAAATCACAAATCACATCTTATTTTGGATTCCATTTTGTGTTTTGCAAGCACACGTTTGTTGGGTATGGTCAGTACCTTATCTATAGCAAACAGTCAAAGGAATATGCTGTCTGGTATGATCTACCAGTCTTTGGGATATACAGACTACACCACACTGGTTTTGTGTTCAATATTATTCATTTGTCAGGTCGGCAGAACCTCCCTCATTGGCTTCACAGCAGTATCCTATTAGCAGTGATTACAACTAATATTTATACTCTTTAGTAGAAGGGTAAAACAGCCAACTCTCTTGTTGCTGAGACGTTTGAGAGAGCTAGCCCATGAATGGTTATCTCTGGTGCACTGGGAACTTCTCAGTGATATGCAGTGAGAAATGTTCTGATCAGAAATCAAAAGCGCAAAATTCTGAGAAACTCAACAGATCTAGCAGCAGCTGTGAAGAGAGAAACATAACATTTCAACTTTACCATAACTGTTATTTAGATCAGAAGTCATCGGGAAATGCTGTTATAGAGTCATAGCGATGTACAGCATGGAAACAGACCCTTTGGTCCAACTCATCCATGCCGACCAGATATCCCAACCCAATCTAGTCCCATTTGCCAGCACTTGGCCCATCTCCCTCCAAACCCTTCCTATTCATGTACACATCCAGATGCTTTTTAAATGTTGCAATTGTTCCAGCCTCCACCACTTTCTATGGCATCTCTTTTATATCTATCCCCTCTCACCCCAAACCTATGCCCTCTAATTCTGGACTCACCACAGGGAAAAACTTTATCTATTTATTCGATCTATACTCCTCATGATTTTATAAATCTCTATAAGGTTACACCGGAGCCTTCGACACCGCAGGAAAAACAGCCCAACCTACTCAGTGTCTCTTTAAAGCTCAAATCCTCCAACCCAGGGAACGTCCTTGTAAATCTTTTCTGACCTTTTTCAAGTTTCACAGCATCCTTCTGATAGGAAGGAGACCAGAATTGCATGCAATATTCCAAATGTTGCATAACCGACGTCCTGTACAGCAACAACGTGACCTCTCAACTCCTGTACTCAATACTATGACCAATGAAGGAAAGCACACCAAACACCACCTTTACCATCCTATTTACCTGCGACTCTACCTTCAAGGAACTATGAACCTGCACTCCAAGGTATATTTGTTCAGCAACACTCCCTCGGACATTACCACTAAATGTATAAGTCCTGCTAAAATTTACTTTCCCAAAATGCAGCACCTCACATTTATCCAAATTAAACTCCATCAACCACTCCTCAGTCCATTGGCCCATCTGTACAAGACCCTGTTGTAATCTGAGGTAACCTACTTTGCTGTCCTGTACACCTCCAATTTTCATGTCATCTGCAAACTTACTAACTGTACCTCTTATGCTCACATCCAAATCATTTATATAAATGACAAAAAGTCGTGGACCCAGCACCAATCCTTATGGCACTCCATTGGTCACAGCCCTCCTGTTTGAAAAACAACCCTCCACCACCACCCTCTGTCTTCTACCTTTGAGCCAGTTCTGGCTAGTTCTACCTGTAATCCATGAGATCTAACCTTGCTAAACAGTCTCCCATGGGGAACTTTGTCGAACTCCTTCCTGAAGTCCATATAGATCACATCTACCACTCTGCCCTCATCAATCCTCTTTGATACTTCTTCAAGACCTCAATCAAGTTTGTGAGACATGATTTTCCCCCTCAAAGCCATGTTGACTATCCCTAATCAGTCCTTGCCTTTCCAAATGCACATCCTGTCCCTCAGGATTCCCTCCAACAACATGCCCACCACTGACGTCAGGCTCACTGGTCTATCATTCCTGGCTTGTTCTTAGTATCCTTCTTAAATAGTGGCACCACTTTAGCCAACCTCCAGTCTTCTGGCACCTCACCTGTGACTATCGATGATACAAATATCTCAGTAAGATGCCCCGCAATCACTTGGCTATCTTCCCACAGAGTTCCTAGGTACATCTGATCTGGTGGTGGGGATTTATGCGTTTCAAGACATCCTGCACTTCCTTCTCTGTAGTATGGACATTTTTCACAATGTCACCATCTATTTCCTCACATTCTATATCTTCCATGTCCTTTTCCATAGTAAGCGCAGATGCAATGCGGCTCCACACAAAGGCCGCCTTGCTAATCTTTGAGGGGCCCTATTCTCTTCTTAGTTTCCCTTTTATCCTTAGTGTATTTGTTAACACGTTGGATTCTCCTTAACTCTGTTTGCCAAAGCTATCTCATGTCCCCATTTTGCCCTCCTGATTTCCCTCTTAAGTATACTCCTACCTTCTTTATATTGTTCTAAGGATTCACTCGATCTATCCTGTCTGTACCTGATATATGCTTCCTTCTTTTTCTTAACCAAACCCTCAATTTCTCTAGTCATCCTGCATTCCCTATAATTAGCAGCCTTTCCTTTCATCCTAACAGAAATATACTGTCTCTGGACTCATTATCTCATTTCTGAAGGCTTCCCATTTTCCAGCGGTCCCTTTACCTGCAAACTTCTGCACCCAAACAGCTTTTGAAAGTTCTTGCCTAATACCATGAAAATTAGTCTTTCTCCAGTTTAGAACTTCAACTTTTAGATCTGTTCCATCCTTTACCTTCACTACTTTAAAGCTAATAGAATTATAGTCGCTGGCCTCAAAGTGCTCCCCCACTGACGCCTCAGTCTCCTGCCCTGCCTTATTTCCCAAGAGTAGGTCCTGTTCATGGAGGGAGAGAGACACTGAATAAACTATCTGTTGTGGTGCCCAGAGCAAAAGGCTGCTAGTAGTGGAAAAGAAGAGAGAGGTGTGGAAACTAGGTGTGGAAATATATCTTCCCCTCCCTTCCACTGTCAGCATTTCACAGAGATTGTTCTCTCCTGGTCTACTCCTCCAACATTCTTAACACTTCCTCAGCTCCCTCTTCTTTTCACCAACACCCCCACCCTTACTCATGGTACCCTCCCTATTTATGATAGGTTTTATTATGTACTTTTGTTTGGATCTAGTTGACTGTTTTTGCTGCTCGGCGATGTCATGTTTATATCGGCAAGACCAAATGCTGGCTCTGTGACACTTTTCTGGCTCATCTGTGCTCTGCCCGAAAGGACGCCATTTCAACAAACAATCTTGTTCCCAAGCAATATTTGCATCCTATATCCGTATAAAATATAGAACAACACACCATTTTCCTTTTAAGTACCATGCATCCTCTGGGATTCAACGGCAAGATTAAAAATGTAACAGATTAATAATTTAACAACTCCTGTCCTCTATTTTGCAACCATTGCCGCCACCACCTCTCACCTGAGTCCATGGCATCTTTGTCCCTTGCTGGCTTTGCTTTCCGCTGAACAAACCCATGCTTTTCCCCACATTTAACATTTGTACCTATTCTACATATTTATTGCTCCTTCACTCCCCTGTGCTCTGGGCACTCTCTCCATCTATTTCACCCATTTCTCCTCCCCTTGTGTCAACAGCCGAAAAGCATAGTTTTCCAGTTGCTTTCAGTTCTGAAAAATATTCTTAACTGATCCAATGTTAACTTTGTTTCTCTCTCCACAGATGCTGCCAGATCTCCCGAGTTTCTCCAGCACTTCTCCTCCCTGATTTCCAGCATCCACAGGAATTTGCTTCTAAATTCTGATCAGGATGGCCATAATTTTGCATGATTGCTTCATATCCTATTTCAACATCAAGTCTATGTGGTGAAAAAGTGACTCAGGCTCTAGTTAGCTGGTTGCCGTAGAGGCCAATCTTTTCGTACTTTAAGCTGTAGAAATTGCAATACATTGCCCAGCACAGGTAAGCTTGTAGTAGACACTGGTAAAGAACCCACTGGCAACCCTCTTGGGGCAGCACGGTGGCTCAGTGGTTAGCACTGCTGCCTCACAATACCAGGGCCCCAGGTTCGATCCCAGCCTTGGGTGACTGCGCGGAGTTTGCACATTCTCTCCGTATCTGCGTGGGTTTCCTCCGGGTGATCTGGTTTCCTCCCACAGTCCAAAGATGTGCAGATCAGGTGAAGTGGTCATGCTAAATTGTCCATGGTGTTAGGTGCATTAGTCAGATGGAAATGGGTCTGGATGGGTTACTCTGCAGAGGGTTGGGGTGGACTGGTTGGGCCGAAGGGCCTGTTTCCACACTGTAGAGAATCTAATCTAATAATTAAAAAAAATTCTCAAGTAACACATGAGGGAAAGGAAACTCTTTTCTTTGACCATTTTATTTTAAACCTGAATTTAATGCAAAATGCGTGAAGGAAACTCTACATGCAGCTGTGGATTCAGATTTAACAAACATAATCTACATATTGGAAGTATTCAAGGTTTAGGGGATTAGGTGTTATTCCTTCAAAACTGTGCATCTCCTAGGACCTGACAACTGTGTTTGCATGAGCTGGGCCTAGAGAGAATCCCATGGCAACATTATGTATTTGGGCGTACATTTTGTTGACAAAATGTCTTTTCAGCAATCAATCTCTTCATTTAAAGATTTTCAGGCTTAACCAGCTTTGAGTTTATCTTGCAGTTCATGAGCAAATGCAGGAATTTCATTAGTTTGTGGTATTTCAGGGCAGGCTCATATTTGCTTGATTTCACAGGCTGCCCCTGGGTTGTGGACTCTCTGTTCTCAAGTCTGTTTGCAAGTTGAGTTTTGCACGTCAGAACACAGTACAGGTGAATACAAAGTAGGTGTCTGTCAGCACAAGAAATGTTTATTTGCCATATCTTTAGAATGACACCACTGTACGTGATTGCATTGGTAAATGTGAGCATTCAAATGTTGGACATGTATAAATTGGGCACTCATGCAGAGGAAATGCAGCACAATTTATTCGGCAATTTGTGAAGATTCGAACTCAGGAGGTATTTCTTTTTTGTCATTGTTTTCCTATTGTGGGCATATGCACATAACTAACGAAGAATACTATTAAATTGTGTTATTTTGGTCAGGAAATCAGGATCATTGTCTTTTTAAAATTCATTTGTGGGATATGGGTATCCCTGGCTGGCCAGTGTTTATTGCTTTGAGAAGGTGGTGGTGAGCTGCTGTCTTGAACTTCTGCAGTCTACCTGCTGTGGATTGACCCACAGTGCCATTAGGGAGGGAATTAGTGAGTGTCTTGGAGGGGAACTTGAATATCGTGGTGTTTGCATATATCTGCTGCCTTTGTCCTTCTAGATTGAAGTGGTCTTAGGTTTGGAAGGTGCTGTCTGAGATTATTGGTAAATTTCTGCAGTGCATCTTGGAGATGGTACATACTGCTGCTCCTGGGTGTCAGTGATGTATATTTGTCGATATAGTGTCAATCAAGCCGGCTGCTTTGTCCTGGATGGTGTCAAGCTTCTTGAGTGTCAAGCGTCTTGAGTGTTAGGGCTGCACTCGTTCAGACAAGTGGAGAAATTCCATCACACTCCTGACTCATGCCTTGTAGAAGGTAGACAGGCTTTGGGAAGTCTGGAGGTGAGTTACTTACCCCAGTATTCCTAGCCTCTGACTTGTTCTTCTAGCTGTTGTGTTTATGTGGTGAGTCCAGTTGAGTTTCTGGTCAATGATAACCCCCAGGATGTTGATAGTAGGGGATTCAGTGATGGTGACACCATTGAATGTCAAGGGGCTGTGGTTGGATTGTCTCTTACTGATGATGGTTATAGTCTGGCATTTGTGTGGTATGAATGTAACTTGCCACTTGTCAGCCCACGTCTGGATATTGTCCAGATCTTGTTGCATTTGAACTTGGACGTATTCAGTATCTCAGGAGTCGCAGATGTTGATGAACATTATTCAATCAGCAAACATCTCCACCTCTGACCTTTTGTTGGATGGAAGGGCATTGATGATGCAGCTGAAGATGGTTGGTCCTTGGACACTACACTGAGGAACTCTGCAGAGATGTCCTTTTAGCTGAGATGACTGACCTTCAACAACAACAACTATCTTCCATTGTGTCAGGTATCACTCCAACTACTGGACAGTTTGCCCCTGATGCTTATCCAATTTTGCCAGGGCTCCTTAATGTCACACTCGGTCAAGTGCAGCATTGATGTCAAGGGCTGTCACTCTCACCTCACCTCTGGAATTCGCTTCTTTCGTCCATGATTGTTGGACCAAGGTTGTAATGAGGTCAGGAATTGTATGGCCTTGTTGGAATCCAAACTGGGTGTTGCTGAGCAGGTGGTACTTGATAACACTATTGATGACACCTTCCATCATTATCCTGATTATTTAAATTAAACTAATGGGGTGGTAATTGGCCAGGTTGGACTTGACTTGTTTTTTATGTGCAGGACGTACCTAGGCAACATTCCACATTGTTGGGTAGATGCCAATGTTGTAACTGCACTGAAACAGCTTGGCTAGGGGAGAGGCAAGTTCTGGAATACAAGTCTTCAGCGCTATTGCCAGATTGCTGTCAGAGCCCATAGTCTTTGCAGAGTCTATTTCAAGTTTAAGTAGCTTTTAGTTTAAAAGCTTCCAGAGTCCATTAGAGCAGAAGACTAATGAGTAAAGTAAGGTATTGGATTTGAAATGTGTTCATGGGAAAAGGACAATTTGTCATTAGTTTTCTATGTAAATGTTTGAAAGCTTCCTTTCTGTCATAGCAACAGATCATGACCCTCATTACTTACATATTGAATTTTCACTTGCAACATGTGCATTTTAAAAGAGGAGAAAGAGCACATCTCGCCCTTTAGAGGGCAGCTGTTTGAAGTTCTCTTCATACCTTTATGTGTGACATTACGTAGTTCCTCTCAGGGCTTCATGCAACAGTCATTGAATTTGCATCATAAATTGGTGACCAACACCTGGAGACTGTGCCACAGTTGAATGGATTTCATTTATTTACCAAAACAGTGCAAATCATGTTGTTCTTGTCAGTATAAGGTAAGTCTTCCAAGTAAATATCATGACAGTTGTTTTCCAATGCAATTTTGTTGTAATTTACATGCAACAAAACATTGAAAGTTGTGTGAATGAATGCATCTGTTCATTGTTCATAAGAAGAGATAGATATTTGTGAGGAAGAGGACACAAGTGTTAGTTTGAGAGATTTTTTTTGTGGCAGGACAAAGGGAGGGCAGGACAAAAAGACACAATGTGAGAAGGTAAAAAAACGGATTCAGAATAAGCTGTATAATGAGAGCTAGAAAAGGAGCAAAAAGATGAGCCTCTGGGAAACACATTCTGTTTTGTTAAGCCTTGTAAGACAAAAGGGAGGGTTTGAAACATCTGCCTTAATGATTCCTAGTCAGTGCTTGCTGAACAACAAATAGGTTGTTCACCACATGAACTACCACTCAAATAGCCATTTGGCAACCTCTATCACTGTTGGGTATGTTGGGGGTAAACCACTAATACTTGAATCTGCATTGTTTAAATTTCATAGTGTCACATCCTTATAGTATACATCTGTAGTCACTCTTACCATAGCAAAATGAAAGGAAGTCTTGTAATTTTGCAAAAGAAAAAGAGTTGTTAGCCTCTTAAAATTACAACTCCAGTTTCATCAATTGGAATCAAGTTGTCTGGGCAAGTAAACTCCAAATTCTTGTCAAGTTTTCGGAAATGGGGTTTGTTCTCAAATGTGGATAATCCCTCTTCCCTAGGCTCTATCTCAATTTCTGAAATGTTGCTTAACCATCCTGTTTATTTTTTAAAAGGTACCATCTTGGAAATGGATATTAGGATGAAACAATTGTTAGTAAGTTATAAAATACACAAAATATATGAAAATCTGACCACTGAAAATATAGAGTCCAAAGATTCACTTTTGTAGTTTATTGGGACTACGCTGAACACAGATTGATCTATATTGAAGAGGATGTGAGGATTATACTTCCCTCTTGAGCAGGAGGCAAAGTATGTGTTGGCTAAGGAGCTTCTCCATGCCAAAACCTTCAATCATACATCGCCAGCATTATTGCACCTGTTGCACAAAGAGATTTTATTGTTGTGCAGTCAGTGTTCCTTTTAATATTCAGTCACCTTGTATCTGGAGGGCAAAGGCTTCAGCATGTCTTCAGAAACACAAGACAGAATCATGCAAACTAACTCCTACAACAAAGAAAAACTTCATTATTGTTTACTGAGTTTTAGCTTTAAATAACAGTGTGGATGAACTTTTAGCCTTTAAAGACATAATGTATAATTCTGTAACTTTTGGAACTGACTTTAGCCCATGGTTCAATGGTAGTACTCGTGCCATGGAGCTTTATGTTGTGGTTTCAAGTTGCACTCTAGGTTTTAAGGACAAAATCCAGTGGATAAAATAAGCAACTACCAGACTGGAGATGTTGCCTTTTGAATGTAGGCATTAAATGTGTCAGCCTTCTAGAGTAGTTATAAAACACGCCACAGCACTATATTGAAGAAAAGCAGGGGAGCTATTCTAGCTAATACTTATCCTTCCAGCGACATTACCAAAACAAAACCTGGTCATTATCACATTGTTTATGGAAGGTAGTGTGTGTAAACTGGCTGCTGTGTTTCCGGCAATTCAGCGGTGACTACTTTTGAAAATGACTTTGTTGGTTGTTGAGTGCTTTACAATATCCTGTGGTCGTTAAAGACTGTCTTAACATAAGTGTCTTGATCTTGAATGTTTGTTTGTCTTTGGTACAAATCATTTGAAGGTGATATATTAGAAAATATAGTTTCTACCATTTCCTTGGTTACTTTTACGAAAAAGAAATCAAGACTTCTGAAGAGTTAGATTAGTTTGTGCTACTTTCTTTCATTTAAAAACAATCATTTGATAAACTCTTGCTCTCTTTGTACAAGATCATATTTCTTGCATTGAATGAGAGTACTCATAGCATGCAGTGTGGAATAGGCGAAAGTCAGGACTGCAGATGCTGGAGATTCAAGTCAAGGTTAGAGCGGTGCTGCAAAATCACAGCAGATCAGGCAGCATCTGAGGAGCAGGAAAATTGATGTTTTGGGCAAAAGCCCTTCATCGGGAATGAGGCTGGGAGCCTCGGGGGTTGGGGAGATAAATGGGAGGGGGGGGGGTGTGGAGTTGGGGTAAGGTAGCTGAGAGTGCAATAGGTAGATGGAGGTGGGGGTGAAGGTGATAGGTTAGAGAGGAGGGTGGAGTGGATAGGTGGGAAGGAAGATCGACATAGTATGAAAAATATGTTCTCAGTACAATTTAATTAATTGCCTATAAAGTAGGTGTCCAAACAGCTTCTGTTCCTTGTTCATCTTATCTAGAAATGGAGGGATTTCCTTCAGCCCACATCCAAATGAAGAATTTGGCTGTGAAAAGGATTTGTAACAAAATATGAACTGCTGCATCAAAGGATGGCTTCACATGGCAGCAATCCCCTCTTGCATATTGGCCTGGGTTATGTTTCTTGGATGTAGATTTGGTAGAAGAAATCATTGTATATTGCTGCAAATACCAGAACACCAAGTTAATAATTATTAAGCTTGGCTTTCCTTACATGTGAGAATGGTATTGTAATTGGAATGCTGCGTGGCTTCTCAATGTCATGACTGCCATCATTCTTCACACTGTTTACTCTTAGACTCTGATGCTTTTTCCATTCGATCTGTGCTCCAGCGAGGATGTGCTGGACCCCATCATTTTCTCTTCTTCCTAGCAGCCATTCCCAAAATTGTCAAGCATTCCCTCCCACCCTGAATCCAAATTGAGTACATTTTGGATACTAAGCTTTCCAGTTCTCAAAGACTGAAACTGCAGACAAGGGTCTTCTACAACTGTAACAGACATCAATTTTTGAATTACTGTTATTCTGGCTGGCACAGCAGAAGACTACAAGACACCTTTGACCTGTTCAAAGAAACCTGACAAGCTTTAGGGCTGTATCTGAATGCTGACGGTAAAGAGACAGTATTCCTCCATTCAAACTTTGGGCCATACCAAGTCCTTGACATCATGGCTACCATTCTGAAGAATAGTCACTGGACACAAAACATTAACTCTCATTTCTTTTCATAGATGCTACCAGATCTGCTGAGCTCTCCAGCAACTTGTGATTTTGTTTCTCATTTGTAGCATCCACAGTTCTTTCAGTTTTTATCATGGCTACAGATTGCCTCCTGGAGATAGTTGATTACTTCTACTTTCTCAGTAGCCACTATTTCCTAGTTGGTAACCATAGATTTAGAGATCCTACACAGGATCCAGTTTGTGGGCTCCTCATTTGGGATGGTGTTCGGAAACAAATCTTCACTGCATTTGTGCGTGGACGCAAAGTCTACAAGGAAGTCATTCTCCTGATGCTCCCCTATGACTGTTAAACCTGGGTAATGGGTCATAACCAATTTGGAAAATTCAAAATAGTATCACTATATGGTATGTGCAGGCTGCTTGTGGAAGATCCAATGCATCACCCGGACAAGCTGCTGATGAACAAGAGCATCCTACACAAATCGGGTGTCATGCACATATAGATAGTCATTTTGCTTGGTGACAACACTGGACAGCAATTGCATCAGGTTGTTGAATGTTAACCTTCTGAAGTGCATGGTTTACTCTTAAGCTTACAAATAGTGAAAGATCACAGGACAACCAGCAGCAATTTTTGAAAGATATATCAAAAGCCCATTGAATGAAGACTTGGCTTTGGCTTTGATTTTGACTGTGGAAAAGCGATTGGAACACCCATGATTGCAAACTCGACTTCACCAAGGTACAGCTGTTTTTTAAGTAAGACAGATGAAGGCTGAAGATGTGAGAATCCCTCTTTGACCATGCACTGGCCAACTGATGGTAATCTGTCATTCCTACAATGTGGAAGGTGGATTTGGATTTTTCTTTTAATGCTGCTTTTCCCTTAGCTTTTTTTTATTGCTGTTTTCCACCTGATCCACCTTTATTCTCTTACAGTCACACTCTTCCCCTTCCCCTTTTTACATCCCCCTCGCTTGAGTGGGTCTCCATGTCTGCTATTCTCACTGCAAGGAACCACTAAGAAAGTTATCATGTTTTGTTCAATTCAACCACATTCAAATTCTCTCAACTCCTATGGCAACTGATTAATAATTCTAGAATCATTTCCAAGAGCTTGTCTTGAAAATACTGGATTGTTGTGTAAACCCAACTGGTTCAGTGATGCCATTTTTTAGGGAAGGCTGTTAACCATCTTTATCCAATCTGACCTACATGTGACTTCAGATTAAAGCAATATGCTTGACATTTACCTGCCCTCTGAAATAGTCCAAACAAATCACTCCATTATACCCAACAACTACTGAAAATGTTTTTAAAAAAAACCATCCAGCACTACAGCCCAATAAATTACCAAGACATCTTGAGAGTCCTGGTTTGTATTTGGATATTACCTGTGCAAGGTAAACTGGCCAGATTCACTCTAGGTTGTGGACTTCTCTCGGTTTCAACTCAGAGTTTTATCTTTTGAAATGGTTGTTCCTGAATTATCGCTACTGATGTCTCTGCTGTTCCTACTTTTGTATGTTTCCTTCCAATCTTTCCATACTGCTGTCCCAGACCTTCATGAATCTGAATTAATCTATCTAAGGATCATGTAAACAGGGCATATTTGCTCCCTTGCTCTCCCATCCATCCTTAATTTAACATCTTTGAAACCACAGAGATTGAGTAACTCAACAACAGGTACCAGCTGAATCAACAGTTCTGGTTCTACTTCTCCTTTCTACAGTAGATTGGTGTTGAGTGAGGTGGGCTTCCTTTCCCATTATTCTTTGTCGGGCTATTGCTGTTAACCTTACAGTCATACTTCCAAACCTATGATCTCTACTACCGAGAAAGGTAGGGGTGTCGGATGCATGCATAAGTTCCCCCCCTTAACCTCTGACTTGGAGCTATATTGCTGTTCCTTCCCTGTTTCTGAGACAAAATCCTGAAACTCCTGATGTAACCGTGCTGGGGAAGTACTGATAGCCGAGGCACTGCAGCAGTTCACAAAGGCATCTCATCACCTTCTTTAAGGTAATTAGACATATGCAATAAACGCTGGCATATCCTATTCCATGAAAGAATAATGAGCCATAAACAGATAAAAACACGGTAATCTTCACATGCCAAAATATATTCTGGTGCCAAAACTCTCTTGATAAACAACCTTACTTGACGTGCAAGCCTTTTCAGGATTTGGTGTCTATCTTTCTTGGTTTGTTCAGAAGCAATTAGTTTTTGGAGCTTAACTTTGCAATGGTGGAATTGCTGTTCATATGGATATGGTGTGCTTTGGTCACAGGAAGCTGGCAATGGATCTAATGCATTTTGTTTTTTGAATAATGCCTCTCGCCATGTGATATTTGTTGCAATCAAGTGAGGATCAAACCTGCATTTTCAGTCCAATGGCTATTAGCTATCTTCCTTTAGAAAAGGAGTAAGTAGAATTTCTTCAGTATCAAAGTTGGCTCCAAGGTGCTAATAAATTATGAATAAGTTGATCATCCGTGCCAGATGTGGTAAATGAAGAACCCTGTTACTGATGAATTGTTGATGTAGCCAGCCTGATTATTTGAGGATTATGAGGGGTAGATTGTGGGCGGCACGGTGGCACAGTGGTTAGCACTGCTGCCTCACAGCGTCTGAGACCCGGGTTCAATTCCCGACTCAGGCGACTGACTGTGTGAAGTTTGCACGTTCTCCCCGTGTCTGCGTGGGTTTCCTCCGGGTGCTCCGGTTTCCTCCCACAGTCCAAAGATTTGCGGGTCAGGTGAATTGGCCATGCTAAATTGCCCGTAGTGTTAGGTAAGGGGTAATGTAGGGGTATGGGTGGGTTGCGCTTCGGCAGGTCGGTGTGGACTTGTTGGGTCGAAGGGCCTGTTTCCACACTGTAAGTAATCTAATCTACCATTCTCAAAGTATAATTCCTCGTGGTTCCAGAAAACACTCTAAACCACCGAGTAACATGTGCTACCTGTAAAAGCAATAGGATTCTGACTAAGATTCTTCTCTCACTATCACTATGTCAACTGAAGGTTTTGATTTCAATTTTTATTCAGATTAGCAAAGATCACTTGCAGGAGAAAAGTCTGCATTTCATTCAATGTTTTGGAGATGCCGGTGTTGGACTGGGGTGCACAAAGTTAAAAATCACACTAGCTTTCGAAACGCCGCTCCTTCCCTGACAACCACCTGATGAAGGAGCGGCGCTCCGAAAGCTAGTGTGCTTCCAATTAAACCTGTTGGACGATAACCTGGTGTGGTGTGATTTTTAACTTCATTCAAAGAAGTCTGATGATTTCGCTGCTCACACTGTGGTATCCTGTACATTGGGAAGACAAAGCACAGACTGGGTGACCACTTTGCAGAACACTGTAAAAATATTCTGAAAGCAAAAAACGACCCTGAGCCTTCTGTTTCAACACCACTGTGTTCCTTGGCCAACATCTTTGTTTGGAACTTGCTGCACTGCTGTAGCAAGGTTCAGTACCAGCTGGAAGAACAGCACCTCATTTTCCACTTGGGAAACCTGCAGCCTTCCGGACTCAGTATTAAGTACAACAATTTTTTGGGCTTGAGCACCTTTTCCCACGTCCTTACCCCAACCCCCACACCCCAGGCCTTGACATCGCATGTGTAGCTACCACCATCAATCCATTGTCTGTTACTAATCACCCCCATTAGGAGCGATTCATTCTCCCAGGCTTTCGTTTACACATTATTTTGTTTGCTTGACTTTTTTCACTCTTGCTGTCTCTCTAGGCTCCATCTCCACCTATCATGTACTTCTTGCCGTCCTTCATGCCACCTTCAGCATATGTACCCACCTTTCCTTCATTACAATCATTTCTGAAGAAGGATCATTGGGCCTGAATCACTAACTCTGCCTTCTCTCCAATGAACCGCTGAGATTTCCCAGCAATTTGTGTTTTTGTTAAAGACCATTTGCATCTGGATAAATGAGGTATCCCTCTATTTAGGACAGGTGAGTGGTGTGCAGAGTATCTACTCCATCATTAAAATAGAAAACTCGACCATTTCTAGATTTCCCTGGCTTTCATTATATTGGAAATGTAATATAAACCTGATCCCTCATATAATGCATGGTGGTAACTGTGTGTCACACCTACCTGGTGAACAACATGGCTATTAAATGTGTTGCCCCAAAATTCTCATTTCATTTTGTTGATCTCAAGTTAGCAATATTAGCAAAAACAAAAGTGTTGAGCCATGTTACAAAATATGGAGGACCTAGTAATTGAAATGATACTTAACATGTAATAGTCTGGGTTGCCATTATGTTCTGGTTGCTCAATAAACTTATTTGCAAATTTAATTACTTGTTTGGCTGTCTAGTCTGCCTTAGGCAATTCAGATTGCGTTCAAGTGGAAAAAATAGGCTGATTTGTTCATGCTGGATGAAGCTTGACAATTTAAGAGCTGAATACAAGCATTGAGCTTCTATGGTTTGAATTTCAGATTAATTTCATTGAAGTTTGTACCGTGCAGTCAAAAACATTTAGGTTTGTAGTCTGTTAGTAAAGGTCATGCGTGCATTTTATAGTTCACTCAGTAAAATGAAAATAGCCTTGTAGATTACACAAAATCAGCAAATTGGTACATGTGGCAGACGCAAAATTACCTTTGACTGTGCAGGTGGAAATGCAAATTCCTATTGCAGGTGCAATATTCCAGCAGTTGCAATGTGGACGTTGCATGTGTAAACATAAAATAAACCTAATTCTTGTAACTGCTACTCCAAAAGTTAAATGGGGATGGGACTCCCCATATCTCTGATTAGGCCTGGCAGGGTATGGAATGGAAAGGATCATTTTGGAGCCTCTCGCTGGCATCAAAGTTCTGCAATTCACTAACTCTGCTTCGATCTTTGGACTGGTTGCAAGAATATTCCTTATATTTAGAATTCTGACTCTGTGAATTGATGAGCTGCATTTTCAGCTCCTCACACAAGGGAAATATTTTGCCATTAACTTCCGTTAATTGTTGTTAGGAAGTTGTGCTCTCCTGTATGATTTTGTACCATGTGCATGGCAGTTTATTTTAACATGAAGTGATGTCATCAAAGATGAACTGACTATATTTTTGAGCATACTGTACTTATTAATTCTGACAATGCCATAGTTTATAACTTCTAAAATCAACACATACTTGTACTTCAAACTGTAGGCGCCATAACATACTGAGGTTCTCCTTCAGTTTTAACAGTTCCTTTGCTTGTCTCTCCCTATTTAATCCTTCCTAAACAACTTTCTTCTCTCCTTAATTTTGCCCCCATTTGACTCTGATGTTTGTCATAAATTTTTCAACCTTGTGACGTTAGGGACCTTTACAGACTAGCAACAACATAGTACTTGTCTTGTCTGCTCTTGCTTAATGTCTGCCACCTTCAAGTGAGTCTTTTGCAGTACTTATAACTCCCTCGCTCTGATTCTTTCCCTGTACTCTTCCTTTGTTGCTGTATAGCAATGTAATTGATTGAAACGATGAGAACAAGTCAAAAGCAAAATGAGACTTTTTAAAAGAGAACATGTAGGAAATTGGATTGAAGCACTAGAACACAAACATGGGAGATAGAACGTGAAGCTACACAGACAACCAGGCGCAACTACAACAGCTAGGCAATGTACTTGGACTAAGCTAAAATGAAAATAAGCACCATTAGTTCTTGTCCTTCCTTTTTTAAAGCAAATGAAGAACTGGAATGATTCAGAAAAACAATTGGCCCATCTTCTGCCTTGAAAATGAGACGGAAACTCTTAGCTTTTGTTGTCATTACCCCAAGAAAACTGACATCAATTTCAGAGATGCAAATGTCCAAAACAATGGAAAATAAAGTTGTCAGTGATTCAGTGCCTCTCAGGTGTGTTATTGAGGTATCTCTGCTCATTTTAGCTATTCCTGTTGGGATTTGCTTGTCTGGCTGGGGTCTTCCTCACACACCCACTCTAGTTCGTCTGCCACCACTCTGATTCTCATCCCATCAATCCTAGTTTGGGCCCTCTTTGTACTGCCAGCAATTTGCCTTCAAGATGAGGTCTGAGTAGTTTTGAGGACCATAAAACCATAAGAAATAGAAGCAGGAACAGGCCATTCAGCTCCTCAAGCATGTTCTGCCATTCAGTAGAATGATGGCTGATCCTACACTTCTCACTTGAAAATGTGTTGCTGGTTAAAGCACAGCAGATCAGGCCGCATCCAAGGAATAGGAAATTCGACGTTTCGGGCATAAGCCCTTATGCCCGAAACGTCGAATTTCCTATTCCTTGGATGCTGCCTGACCTGTTGTGCTTTAACCAGCAACACATTTTCAACTGTGATCTCCAGCATCTGCAGACCTCATTTTTTACCCTACACTTCTCACGTCCACTTTTCTGTATTTTCCTTGTAACCATTGGTTCTCCTATTGATGAAGGATCTATCTACCTCAGTCTTAAATAAATGCAAGGACTGTTTGCCACAGAGAGCTGTGGGGGCAGAGTTCCAAAGACACTCTGCCCTCTGAGAGAAGAAATTCCTTCTCATCTCAGTGTCAAATTGCTGCCCTTTTATCTGAGGTTATGCCTTGACTGTCCAATGAAGGGAAACATCCTCTCAGCATCTACTCTGTCAAGCCCATTAAGAAGCCTATAGTTTGCATCAAATGGGCACAATATTGACATACTCACATCTCAAACTTTCATCTTGCAATTTTAAGTACTTCTTAATTTGTCTTGTAGTCTATGAAGAGGTCTCTAGACTTCAATTAGTGGTAAATCCATAAGTTGGTGAAAACGTTTACTGTTAGGATAGTGAAGAAAGCGTTTAGTATGCTTTTGTTCATTGGTCAGCACAGGACTTATACATTTTAATGGGAAGCTCCTGGGGAGTGTTGCTGAACAAAGGGACCTTGGAGTGCAGGTTTACAGTCCCTTGAAAGTAGAGTTGCAGGTAGATAGGATAGTGAAAAAGGTGTCTGGTATGCTTTCTTTTATTGGTCAGAGTGTAGGAGTTGGGAGCTCATGTTGTGGCTGTACAGGACATTGTTTAAGCCACTTTTGGAATATTGTATGTAATTCTGGTCACCCTCTTGGCATAGTGGGTGGCAAGGTGGCACAGTGGTTAGCACTGCTGCCTCACAGTGCCAGAGACCAGGGTTCAATTCCCACCTCAGGCGACTGACTGTGTGGAGTTTGCACATTCTCCCCATGTCTGCGTGGGTTTCCTCCCACAGTGCAAAGATGTGTGGGTCAGGTAAATTGGCCATGCTAAATTGTCTAGTGTTAGGTAAGAGGTAAAATGTAGGGGTATGGGTGGGTTGAGCTTCGGTGAGTTGATGTGGACTTGTTGGGCCGAAGGGCCTGTTTCCACACTGTAAGTAATCTAATCTAAAGAACTAGAGGGCATAGGTTTAGTGTGAGGGGGGGAAAGATTTTAAAAGGGACAGAAGGGTTTGTTTCCTTGCTGTACATCTCTATGACTCTACTGATTTTACTTTTGTTCCATTGCTTGGGAATGATAGAGAGGCATAGGGAAGTCAGAGAAAGGGGAAGTGTTGGATCCAGTAGTAGTGACCCTGTCATCAAATAAAATTCCAACCAAATTATTCTCCTGTCAGTCTATTGTCAATAATCAGTAAAGTGATGGAAGGTGTCGTTGCTCTCACTGCTCTGTTTAAATTCCACTTCCCAAACCAGTTTGCAGTCTTAATCCAAACATAGACAAAAAGAACTGAAATTAAAAGATAAAACGAAAGTGGTTGTTTTTATCAAGGAGATTTAACAAATTGGAAGCCCACGTGAATCATTAATGTTTTGGGCAAAGTGGTTGGAGTCATATAAAGCATAAGAAAGTTATTGGAGGCCAATCATCTCAGTGCTAGAATATAGCAGCAAATTTTCATCCAGTACTTTTAAACAGTATTCTAGACCTTGACATCTTTAGTTTCAATTATCTTCCTTCTAACAAAGATCAGCAATGAAACTTTGTTTTTTGATGGTTTTACACTGTTTTGTGCTATTTGCGACTTCTTAGATATTGAAACAGTTCAGGCGTCTCGGTGGCTTAGTTGTTGGCGGTACTGCCTCACAGTGCCAGGGACGCAGGTTCGATTCCAACCTCAGGCTTAGTTTGCACATTCTCCCTGTGTCTGTGTGGGTATGCTCCGGTTTCTCTCACAATCCAAAGATGTGCGGGTTAGGTGATTTGGCCATATTAAATTGCCCATAGTGGTCAGAAATGTGTCGGATAGGTGCATTAGTCAGGGGTAAATGTAGAGTAATAAGGGAATGGGTCAGTGTGGGATACTCCTCGGAGGGTCGGTGTGGGCTTGTTGGGACAAATGGTCTGTTTCCACACTGGAGGAATTCTATGATTCATGATGATTCAGTTTGTGCCTGTGTGTGGGCAAACCTGTAAAATGTTTAAACATGAACTGATAAGTGCTTAGCAATAACCACTTCCATCAAGGGAGAATTTAACTATTTCCCTTTGTTCAATGGCAACAACATTGACCAGAAAATGGACCAGCCAGAAAAATATTGTGGCTATAAAAACAGTAAAGAAAACTGGCTTTCTATGATAAGTAACTCCCCTTCCCACTTGGCAAACCTGGTCCATAAAACCAGAAGCGATCAGGCAGAAATAAGTTTCGGGTTAGATTTGAAATCATTTGCCCCATCAAATCTGCTTCATCATTCATGGTTGATCTAATAATTCTCAACTCCACTTTCTTGCTTTATCCCCATAAGTCTTGATTTCCTTACTGATTTAAGAATCTGACTGTCTCCTTCTTGAATATACTTAGCAAAGAAGTCTTGATAGCCTTCTGCACAAAGAAAATCTATAGATTCACTGCTCTTAGAGATGAAATTTCTCCTAAATTCTGTCTTAAATGGGTATCCATTTCCTCTGAAATTATGCCCTCTCATCCTAATCCCTCCCACAAGAGGTGACAATTGTCTGCATCTTCCTTGTCAATTCCCTCGAGAAATCTTGCATGTTTGGATAAGGTCTCCTCTCATTGAAACTCCAAGCCCAACCTACTCAACCTGTCCTCAAAATTGATACAAAATCAATCTAGTGAACCTTCTCTGGACTACCTCCAATGCTAGTATATCTGTTTGTAGATAATAAGACCAAAACTGTTCCGAGTATTCCGGGTACAATCTAATTAGTGGCTTGTCTCGTTAAAGTAAGAGCTCTCAATTTTTGTACTTCATTCCCTGTCAATGTTAAGACCTATTGACACATTAGTTATCTGTTCCACAATTTTATATTCCAAACTACACCAGATGGTCTGCAAATTAATGCCTACTTGGAGAAGCTACCTGTTTTATCAGATGCTGTCGCCTGTTTTCCCCATTGATTTAAATCCCCAGCCTTTTAACATTCAGTTTATGACATTTTGACCTTATCTGCCTTTAATGTGTATTTACAACTCCTTCATAAAATCATGGTTCCCACACAGTGTCTTGGAACGGTGAAGGTGTGGTCTGTTTCAACTCCGCACTTATTTTAAAATGGCCGCAAGTTCAGGTTTCCCACCTGTGAGCCAAAGCCCACTTGCTGCTGACGAAAAGGAGATATGCCAAACTGGAGATAGGACTTCTTCATCAAGGTCCCAAGCACCATTTCTGAAAGGCCTCTGGAGTTCGTTCAACTCTAAAACTTCAGCCCACCATCTGACAGCGATTTTATACATTGAAAACAAGATGTGATGAGAATTAAAATGAGTGAAATTTAATTAAATGGGAAAATCTATGATTAATGAGATGAAAGAAGCTCATTAAGCTCAAATGACAATGTCAGGAGTTCTGAGCCATATCCTGCTCTGCTCAATAAAAATCCCATGTGAAGCAATATTGTTCAAAACCAATGGATGTGGCTAATGTTCATTCTTCTCACCTTTCATTCCAAGAGTAGTGTTGTCTTTATAATTTGGGCATGCATTGCAATATTCGGAAAGATATTATGACTTCATAACTACGAGATTCATCACATTAGCATTGAATTTACAATGGAGGAGGTGGTGGCCTTGCATTATTATCACTAGACTATTAACAGCTAATGTTCTGGGGACCTGGGTTCAAATCCCGCCACAGCAGATAGTAGAATTTGAATTTAATAAAAGACTACTGGAATTAGGAATCTAGTGATGACCTTGACACCATTGACATTGGAAAAACCCATCTGGTTTATTAATATCCTTAAGGAAACTGCCATCTTTACTTGGTCTGGCTGATGTATGACTCCAAATCCAAGCAATATGACTGATTCTTAATTGCCTTCTGCCTGTGTTTTGAGTGTTAGTAACGAAGGGAATAAATATTAATGGGAATAGGTGGCTTGATCGAGTGAGCTTTCTTTTACCTGTTTTGTATTGTTTGAGTTTCACTTATCCAGGCAAGTGAAAAGCATCTCAACACACTCCTGACTTGGGCGCTGTTGATGGTAAAAGATAACCAACAAAGACAGAAAATAAACTGAGGGCAAGCCAACAAGTAATAGAAAGATAGTAAGAGATTCTTTAAGCATATACAAAGAATGTGACAGGTTGCAGTGAATACAGGCCCCTTCAAGAATATGGGGAAAATTCACCCCACGTCCACCAGACTAATGCCATTTACAAGTTTGCTGATGACACCACCATACCTGGTCGAATCTCAGATGGCGACGAAACAGACTACAGACGGGAGGTGGAAGACCTGAGAAAATGGTGCACTGAGAACAACCTAGCAGGAACTCATTATTGACTTTTAGCAGGATGTTACTCATGGCCCCTACATATTAACAGCACAGAGGTGGAATGAGTGGAGACTGTCATGCATCTGGGAGTGGTCATCCACAACAAGCTTTCTTGGACTCTTCATGTGGATGCACTGGTTACAAAGGCCCAACAACGTCTCTTCTTCCTCAGGCGAATACCCTTGCCAATTTTTATAGGTGTACCACCAAGAGCATTCTGTTTGGATGGATGATTACCTGGTTTGGACTATTCAAAATTGGAGATGGTTCCATAAAGTGGTGAACTCAGCCGTGACAATCACAAAGGCCAACCTCCCAGCTATAGAATCCATCTATCAGGCCCACTGTCAAGGAAAGGCCGCCAGCATTCTCAAAGATCCATCCCACCCTGGCAATGCTTTTCTACAACCCCTACCTTCGTAGAGAAGGTACAGACACCTGAACATACACACCAACTGGTTTCGTAACTGTTTCTACCCTACTGTTGCTGGAATACTGAATGGACTCACAAACTCTGAACATTCGCCTGTACCTGTGTTTTTGTTTTTTGCCGCTGTTTACCTATTATTTACTTATCTGTGCTACTTAACTATGTGTATTGCTTACAAGACAAAGCTTTTCACTGTGCCTTGGTACATGTGACAATAAATTCAATTCAATTCATCTGTAAGGTTCTGATTAGGAATATGATGGAATACTCTCTACTTACCTCGATGAGCGCAGCTCCAACAACACTTGAAGCTTAACACCATCCAGTGCAAAGGTTCTCAGTTGTTTTGCATTCCATCCAACTCCATTGACAATCGCGCTCTCCACTACTGACACACTGTAGCAGTCTACAAGATGCCTTGCAATAATTCACTAAGCCTCCTTAGCTGGTACTTTGCAAATTCATGACCTCTATCACTCAAGAGGAACAAGAACCTCACTTGCAAGTTTCCCTCCAAACCACTCAGCATCCTCACCCTGAACTATATCATTCCTTCAGTGGGTCAAAATCCTTGAATTCCCTCTTAACAGCATTGTGTATCTACACCAAAATGATTGCAGTGGCTCAGTATCTCGAAGGCAATTAACAATGAGCAATAACTGGCCTGCAATGCTCCAAACCCATTAAGTTTTGAAAGTATGTTGTGAGAACTCCCTTTGATCATTTTTTTTCCATTTCTACATGATGACTGACATCTGCCTAAAGTCAGTTATTGCTGAGTGGCTGTGGGGGATAGCAGGAGCAATGGAATGTGACATGGGCTGGGTGCAGTTTAATGATGGTGGAAAGGTTGGGGATGATCTTAAAAGTCTTTGTACAACTAGGCTGAAGTTAGAGAACAATCTCTATATTTGTCTGACTCCATGGCTATCTCTGAACAACCTCCTGAGTAGGCATGCCTGACTCTATCTTTCCCTTGCCTCCTCCAGATCACGACAATGACAGGAGCCCTTTTTTACGGTAACAAACCTCTCAAGCTTCTTGCTTTAGTAATTGGCCTTTTAGAAACAATTCATTGTTGCTGGAACTTGACTTCTCAATGGTGGAATTGCTTCAAGATTGGATGTGGTACGCTACGATCACAAGGATTATAGCAATAAATTTGTACATTTTATGATTGGTGAATTTTTTTTCATGTCTGGTATCTGCTGCCATCTAGTGAGGAATCAAAGTTGCCCTTTCCTGTTGTTTAAGGCCAACTATTAGCTGTCTTCCTTGAGAGGAGTGAGTAAATGGAGTCTTCCCGAATCAAAGTAAATCTGTTAATAAATTGAAACTAAATTGATCGCCTGTGCCATATCCCGTAAACAGATATTTACTCATTACATCATTTTTGCTATTTACATGATGGAACAATAATGAATTGTATTTGTACTGCGATTCCATGTCCTCTTTCTCAGTGTTCTCCAGTTAATCACTCACTTAAGTGTAGATACAGTTCTGGTTTAATGAAGGTGGCAGCCCACATCTTTAGAGCATAGTCCCGTAAACTGCAAGTTCTAACCAAATAACCTCTTGTTCCGGTGGTGGCAAGGATGAAGTGTTGACCCGGCTTCTTCTGTTCTTCAAATCACTTAAATTGGCAGATGGGAAAAGTACCTTGGTTTAATGTCTCTAGAAGATAAAAAAATACAAAAGAAGAACAATTTTTTGTATATAACTGAATGGCAATGCAAGTGGAGCAGCGATAGCACAGTTTATAGACAAATGTAGTTTGACATGATATCATTTATTCAACGCCAAGGAACATTATAATGGTGTAGGTCCACCATCTGTATTATTGCTTTCAGCTCTGGATGATTGACACCTGCAGCTGCCATTTGGTATTTTGTTAAAAATACCGCAACATCAGGTTATAGTCCAACAGGTTTATTTGGAAGCACTAGCTTTTGGAGCACTGCTCCATCATCAGGTGACTGAAGGAATAGCGCTCCAAAAGCTCGTGCTTCCAAATAAACCTGTTGGACTATAACCTGATGTTGTGTGATTTTTAACTTTGTACACCCCAGTCCAACACCAGCGTCTCCAAATCATTTGGTATTTTGACAACATTGGAAGTTGGACCCCTGTGAGCAGAACTCAGACTGTCAGTTCATTTGTTTAACCATCCATCCTTGACTAATCTTTTATATAAATAATATAATGAAGTAATATCATTGAAAATGGACCATGAATTTTATTTAGTGCCTGAACGTGTGTCTATCTGGTTAGATTTTTAATGTTGCCTGTCTACCCAATACAAAATATTCCATATAAATAAGGCCTTTTAATCTTGCGATGTTTGAGAATGCTTTACAGTGTGTCGTCACAAATGCAACACTAACAGTTGAACACTAAATGTTCAGTACAATGGTTTGGGTTTTGTAATGTTTAACAAATTTGAAGGAGGTGGCAAAAATGTTAATGTAAGGGCATTGTTTGTAATCAATACAATTGTATACCTTGCCTAAAGGTGACTTGAGTAATGCAAGCTGTTAATGGGTACATGATTTTGAGTTTGCGGAAATAACCCAGCTTTAACCTTCTATTCTGTCGTTGAAATTAATTTGATAAATCTGAGTCTGCTTCTTTTTCATTATGGATGCTTGTTCTGTGAAAGTTATTGTGAATTTAAATCTGAATCTTCAGCTGCATTTATGTTGTATTGTGCTCGGGTGCTTAAGTGGCTGAGTCATACGAATGACTCGTAACAACTGGAATGTTTTTGACTTTGATTTCCTTGCTCAGGTGCTGACTTTGCCTTGCTTTCTTGTGGGACAGAGCAGCTTGGGTCGATGCAGTCAGTTACGTAGCCACATCTGTAGCAGTAATTAATATTTTTAACACGTTTAATACAACAAATTTACTCCTTTTTGACGTGCCTTAGATGGATGAGATATAAAACTTAGAAGTGGTATAGCAAAGGTTCGTGAGGCTGACACTGGAGATGGAAATATGGAATGAAGAGACAGCTTCACCTGGGCCTATATTCACTCGACTTTAGATGAATGAAAGAGGATCTGATTGAAGCATAAAAAATTTTGTATGGAAACTGGAAAAAGAATTTGTAGGTTTCCCTGTGAACAGGCAAAATTGAGTTTTTAGGGTGGGCATTGGATGTTCAAGGTGGGGAAACAATCTAAAGAGGGAAAATGGTGTGGGGGTAGGGAGACAAACCTTGCTTCCACAATACCTAATAGTAATTCGCTGAGATTATGCAGATACCATTTGTAATTCATGACTCAGGTTCACCTCAAGCACATCTTGGCTGTAGCCATAACACCCTGATTATCTTGTCTATACCTAGTAGTAATCATACAACTAGCAATATTCATTCAGAATTCTCCTACATGGTATCAGCTCTTTGTCATTTGTATAAATGATTTGGATATGAACCTAGGAAGTATGAACCTAATAAGTTTGCTGATGACACCAAAATTGGAGGTGTAGTGGTTAGCGGAGCAGGTTACATCAGAGTGCAACAGGATTAGTGAGTTCTGAGAAGATTTGTAGCTCAGGTTGAGGTTCTGGATGTAGGTTTGCTCGCTGAGCTGGAAGGTTCATTTCCAAATGTTTCGCAATCATACTAGGTAACATGTTTAGTGGGCCTCCAGGCTTCTAGTGCCTAGTAGAGTGATAAAACGTCTGGAAATGAACCTTCCAGCGAAACTGGAGTTGCGGGTAGACAGGATAGTAAAGAAGGTATTTGGTCTGTTTTCCTTTATTGGTCAGAGTATTGAGTATACGAGTTGGGAGGTCATGGTGCAACTGTACAGGACATTGGTTAATCATGTGTGTAGTTCTAGTCTCCCTCCTATGGGAAGGATGTTGTGAAAATTGAAAGGGTTCAGAAAAGATTTACAAGGATTGGAGTTTGAACTACAGGGAGAGGTTGAATAGGCTGTGGCTGTTTTCCCTGGAGCATCAGAGGCTGAGGGGTGACCTTATAGAGGTTTATAAAATCATGAGGGGCATGGATAGGGTAAAGAAACAAGGTATTTTCCCTGGGGTGGTGGAGTTCAGAACTAGAGGGCATAGTTTTAGGGTAAGAAGGGAAAAAGTTAAAAGGGATTTAAGGTGCAACTTTTTCATGCAGAGAGTGATGCATGTATGGAATGAGCTGCCAGAGGAAGTGGTGGAGTCTGGTACAATTACAGCATTTAAAAAACATCTGGGTGGGTGTATGAATAGGAAGGGTTTAGAGGAATATGGGCCAAGTGCTGGCAAAACAGGACTAGATTAGGTTGAGATATCTGGTCGGCATGGATGAGTTCGACTGAAGGGTCTGTTTCTGTGCTGTACATCTCTATGACTGTAAGTGATGGATGTGGTCACAATCTTAATGTTTAAAAGATGTTTGGATAAGTACATAAATAGGAAATGTTTGAGAGATTTGTGATTAAAGCTTGCCATTTAACTGTACTCAACAACAAAAAAAAACAACAGATGCTAGAAATCAAACAAATACAGAAGTTGTTGGAAAATCTCAGCAGGTCTGGCAGTATCTGTGGAGAGAAAGCAACCCTCCTTCAGAACTGATGGTAGCGACGAAAAGATTGGTAGGTATGCTGAAGATGGGAAGGAGGGAACGTAAACAGGTGGAGATAGAGCCCAAAGAGAGAGGGAAACAGTTGGACAGACAACAGGGTGTTAAAAGATCATTCTCGGGGAATGAAAAGTTGCTAATGGGGAGCATTAAAGTCCCCTGGCCATGATGGGTTGCTTTCTACAATATTAAAGGAAGTAATTGCAAAAATAGTGGAAGCAGAAATTAGAAGAGCTCAGAGATTTGATTTGATTAGATTCTCTACAGTGTGGAAAAAGGCCTTTCGGCCCAACAAGTCCATACCGACCTTCCGACGAGTAACTTACCCAGACCCTATATTACCTCTGACTAATGCCCCTAACACAGTGGGCAATTTAGCATGGCCAATTCACCTTTGGATTGTGGGAGGAAACCGGAGCACCCGAAGGAAACCCAAGCACACACGGGGGGAATTTACCAACTCCACGCAGACAGTCGTCCGAGGCTGGAGTCAAAACCGGGTCCCTGGCGCTGTGAGGCAGCAGTGCTAACCACTGAATCACTGTGCCACCCCTAAGATCCTGAGAGAAAAAGAATAATCCTTCTCAGGAAAGGTTTGCATGGACTTCAGTGTTGCCTTTTGACAAGGTCCCACATGGAAGGCAGGTCTAATAAGTAACAGTCCGTGAAATTTGAGGCAAGTTAGCAAACTGGATCCAAAATTGGGTTATTAATAGGAGTCAAAGGATGATGGTGAAGGATTGTAATTAGAAACCTGTATCACTCCAGAGGTGTACCACAGGGTTGAGTGCTAGGATCCTTGCTGTTTGTCATTTAGATATTAATGTCTTGGATGTGAATGTAGAAAGTATAATTAGCAAGTTTGCAGATGACACAAAGCTTGGGGTGTTGAGTGGAATGGGCTCAGGTTACAGTCTAATATTGATCAGCTAGTAAGTTGAGCAGAGCAATGGTAGTTTGAATTTACTTCTGATAATTGCAAGGTGATGCATTTTGGGAGGTCTAATATGGCAAAGAGGACAGACACAATGCATGGTTGGTTCCTAGGGAAGACTGTGGAACAAAGGGATCTTGATGTACAAGTCCATAGATCGCTGAAGGTGTCAGCGCAGGTAGACAAGCTGCTGAAGAAGGCCTATGAGTACTTCTTTTCATGAGCTGGGAAATGATATATAGGAGCAAGGAAGTCTAGTTACAACTTTATAAAACATTGTTAGGCCTCAGACTCTGTATGCAGATTTGGTTGCATACTATCGGAAGAATATATTGCACTGGGGAGGGGACAGGGGTGATTCAACAGGAAGCTGTTATGAGGAGAGGCTGGATTTGTTTTCCTTGGAGCAGAGGAGGCTGAGGGTGATCTTACTGATGTAAATAAAATTGAGGTATAGACAGATTGTGGCAATCTCTTCCTATGGCAGATATGCCAAAGACCAGAGGGTATAAATGTAAGGTGAGGTGCAAGTGATACAGAAAAGATATGAGAGTGAATTCCTTTTACCCAGCAGGTAGTGGAAATATGGAGCACACTACCTGAGGGTGGAGGAGGCAAATACTCTGGCAACATTTAAGAAGCATCTGGATGAGTACTTAAATGCCAGGGCACAGTTGTCTATGGACTAAGTGCAAGTAAATGGGATTAGTGTAGTCTGGTGTTTGTTGGCCAGGATAGATCCTGGTTGGTGAAGTGAACGGCATGATGGCTCAGTGGTTGGCGCTGCTGCTTTCACAGACCAGACCCTTGGTTTAATTCAGCCATGGGTGGCCTTGTCGATTTCCACCAGGTGTTCCGGTTTCCTCCCACAATCCAAAGATAAGCAGTTTAGGTGGATTGGTCATGCAAATGCGGGGTTACGGAGATAGGGAGCTGGTTCTGGGTGGGATGCTGTTTGGAACAGCGGTGTAGACTCAATGGGCTGAATGACCTCTTTCTCCACTGCAGGTATTCTATGATGGGTATAGTGGGCCAAAGGTCTGTTTCGATGTCTATCTACAACTGTCTGAAAGCAAAAGTGCCTATTCACTTTAAAGGGTACGATCTCTCAGAAGATGCACACATTATTAGGCGGGCCCTTTGACTCAGCAGTGAAATTAGGGTTAGTGACAGTGAGTTCCTCCAACCACAAGCAAGTACAACACTCACCTTTTGACACTCCAGTGCCTGTCCACCATCTGCAAGGTTCTTGTTTGTTTTGTGGAATACTCTGTCTACTTGCCTGGGTAGATGCAGCTCCGACAACACACTCAAAGCTTGACAACTTCTGAAACAAAATAGCTTGATGTCTCACTCTTTGCAATCACCACCTTCTTCAACCACTCCATTCACTACTGAAACACAACAGCAGCAACATGACCATCTCATGCACTGCAGTAGCTCACCAAAGGTTCCTTCAACAGCACCTCCCAAGCCTATAATCTTCAACTGAAAGATGAAGGACAGTGGATGCCATGTGAACACTGTCACCTGTAGAAGCTCCCCTCCTAGCCACACACCTCCTGACTTGAAAGAATAAAGCCATTCCTCTCGAATTCCTGGAATTCTCACCTTAACAATGTTGTGATTAAACTGGGCTCAGGAAGGCAGGTCACCACCACTTTCAAGGGCAATTAGGGTTGGTTAACAAACATAGGCCTGGCCAGTAACATTCACATCACATGAATGGAAAAAACATAATGAATGTTTTATTCTGCAAGTCATTTCCTTTATCCTAATGTAATATTTGCTACTGTGCAGTTTCCTAATGTCACCATACCAAAAGCATAATTAGTGTTTTCTGCAACTAGTATTAACATCAGCAAAGTGGTTCAGATAATTTTATCATTACAAGTATTTGACATTTTGATCAGAAATTGCTCTGTGTATTGCCAAGGATTGCAGCAATACAGAAAAGCCCATCAGACTATAATAACACACTTTCTTTGAATATAATATGTAATCAATAACTTCTCATTGTGAAATAATACAGATTGAATCTGTTCACGGGTAGGAGCCAAAGTAGGTGTGAAGATGAAAGCAAAATGTTTTGATGTGACATATGTAGGATTGCATTGCCAGATTTGAGGAGATTGTTTACATTTGACACATAAACAATTATCACAATTGGGGATACAGGTCTAGAGACAGAAGTGATTAATAGTTGATTAATATGAAAATCAATTTCTCTTTGGAAATACTTGACAGTCCACAAAGCTGTGACAATGTTGTACCTTTCTCAGTCAGTGCACTAAATTTAATGGAAAACATCTACGTAATTGAAGTAAATGCTTTTTCTGTGTGTATCCTTCACTAAACAGGGCAAAATTGTCACCTTAAGTATATTGAGACTTGCAGTGATAAGTTCTGAAACACAACATTTTTTTTAGACATGCTACCCAGAAGTTGTAATCTTCAAGGCATTTGTATGAAACTGCAGATGCTGGAGATCAGAGCTGAAAATGTGTTGCTGGAAAAGCACAGCAGGTCAGGCAGCATCCAAGGAACAGGAGATTCGACGTTTCGGGCATAAGCCCTTCTTCAGGAATCTTCAGGAATTTGTATGAAACTACCTACTCACAGGTGCTCCAATCGTATGCTATTCCTGTTCTCTGTCCAGAATAAATGCTCTTTGCCTTTCACCCTGTTGCTGCTGGCCATTTTAGATTGTGGTTCTTTTTAAAATTAATTTCACATTTTTATGTATTTCTTCCTGAAACATGGGCATCATCAGCAATCTGTTGCACATTACAAATTATCCATGAACTGAGTGGCTTGCTAGAACATTTCAGAATACAGTTAAGAGTCTTATCATATTGCTGGTGTCTGGAGTCACATGTAGGCAAAACCACACAGTGATGGTGGAATACCTTCTCTGATGGCCATTAGTGTACCAGGTATGTTTTTATGGCAAATCAAGGTCACCATTACTGAAACTAGTTTTCAGCCAGATTTTATTAATTAGATTTGAGCTACAAGAGTGAGATTTGAATGCCTGTCACACAGTATTAGTTTGATCTTTGAGTTACAAGTCCAGTGACATTGATACTACACCACTGTGTTTTTCCACTGACAGATTGGCTTCATATACAGATATGTTAGCTGTGCTCAGTTGGTCGTACTGACATTTGAGTTAGAAGGCTTTGCATTCAAGACTTATTCCAGCACACCCATCAAAGCTGATATTCCAATGCAATTGGATCTGCTGCAGGATTAAGATCTTTTAGAAGATGTTAAACTGTTCTCTCAAGTTGATTCTAAATGTTTTCACAGCAGTATTTAAAAGGGCAGGGAGCTAGCCCAAGCTTTCTGGCCAGGATATATGCCTCAATTTACATCATTAAAAAAAACAATTATCTTGTCATCCTTTGATTTGTTGTTTGTATGCATTGCCTATTACAGTACGGTATATTTCAACTGACTATAAAAAGGAAAGGTAAGTTATATAGTGCTTTTCAGGACATTAAATATCCCAAAGCCTCCACAATCCTTTAGATGCTTGCGCACAGGTAGGCTATGCTAACCCAGATCACTCTCATTGACAGGCACAGGATTCTGACATGAAGGAACTTCCAGCAACTGACTTGAAGGAAATTGTTTGTGATTAATGCCTACACTTGCTTTCAGAGTATGCATTTACCTCCAAATGATGCTGCAAATGAACTTCTCACAAATGACTAAGACTATATTGGCGAAGCAACATGTGAGAAACATGATGTCCTCTCCTTTAAAAGTGAAGGGATTTTGGCCAATTAAACTTGTGCAATTTCCCACCATTTATCAAGGGATCTGGAGGAACTTACTGCTATTGTTTGGAGTTTTTTATTTTTGAGTAACATTTCTTTGCAGGGAGACCATTTGTGCTCCAATGGGCAACAAATCTGAGTTGGAGAGTCAAACCCATCTTTAAAGGCTTCTACTAAGTGACCTACACAGTGGAGTGAATAACTTAAACTTAAAACCTTGGCTGGCTGTCTTGAGATACTGTCTTTCCAATGAGAGGCTAAATTGTTTGTTCACTTGAATGTATATGTGGCACCGTTTTGAAGAGGAACAAGGAAGTTCTCCTGATGATATAACCAACCCTTAACTGACGGTACTTAAGAACAGGTTGTTTGGTCTTTACCATATTGCTGTTTGTGGAAGCTTTTTGTATGCAAAATGACTTGAGTTTCTTATATTGTAATGGTGTCCATAACTTTAATAGTTCTTCATTTACTATGAAGTGATTTTGAACATTCTGAGGTAATTGAATGTCAAATAGCATTTTTAAAAATATCCTTCACAAATAATATGAGCTGAACGTGACATTTTTGTTTCATTTTATTGCTCACAGGATATTGTTTCTGGCCTTGTGTGTCACAGAGTAATCTGAAGAATCTGTCTTCTGGGTGTTTCAGATATATTTGCAACATTTGATTTAATTACAAAGAACATTCAAAACAATACATGTATCTTTTGCTAAAGAAATTGATCACGTCTGTTTTGCGGTGGTCATTGTGGTTGAGCAGAATGCAATGTATGCAATTAAGGTTGTTTGGGCTAGTGAAAACTAAAGGTTGCAGTAATGTAAGCCCTTTAGTGATTTTGGGATTCCACAAAGCACTTTACAGACAATGAGAAGTAAGATGATGGAACAGCAGTTAATCCATCAAGATGGGATAGTTCATAAGATGCATTTTTAATGATGTTCAATGAGACTAGTCCATGAGAAGTAGATTCTGACACAGTGCGGTGCACTGGGTCATTAATGTCGTCATGTCTATGATACTGATGCCTGTTAATGAAGTTGCTGTAATGTGGCCCACAGGTGAGGCTGCTATTTCCTGAAATCATTGGCTAGTGGACGTAATGATCATGAGATGTAGTAATTGCAATGTACAAAATAGAACTAAGTTACTCAGTGTCAGGTTCTCCCGCAGCAATTTGATAATATTTAGACTTTTTGTTCATTAGCATTGGTCCCAGAAAATTTTCCAGGCAGCAAGGACAGGTTCCTGTTCTGTGTAAAAGAGCTATATGCAATTTTACATCCAGCTAAAATTAGATTTAAGACTCAAATCCTGCATTTGAAGTTGAACTTACAACAGTGACTGAAGCAACGGAGCTACCAAGTAAACCACAGCTCATTCTGAGGTAGACTCATGAGCTGAAATATGCACATCTACAGTAATATGATATTGGGAATTTGACAATATTTAGTACATTGCTTTTGAAGGAAAACAAAATATTGAAAGTGGAATCCATTGTGATTTGATTTTTAAACTTTTTGTCTTTTCCCCTATTTTACAAATTACTGCTTGGTAGCAGTTGTAATTTGCATTCTTCGTAGAAATAGTTTGCAATATTATTCCTGTGGGCATAAAGGACTGTATATTGGGACAGACCAGGTTAAAGGAAGGTCATAAATAAATTGAGGAATACTGGAATATCTAAAGAGCCAAAGATATGGTCACAAATCATGTGGTAAAATTGTGTGCATGGCTGGAGGGATACATCGACTGCAGTGTGGAGATTCAGATGGGGAAAGTGAATGGATGGTGTGTTTGGCAGGAGGAGGCTGGAAGAAATTCAAAAGATTTGAGAGGCTAGGACATTAGAGTGATTTCAAATGAATATTCATCGCTCAGAAGAGGAATGTGAGAAATATCTGACCAGCAGAGCTTTGGATGAGTTGGAGTTTTTAAGGATGGGTGATGGCTAGGAGGCCAATTCATTTGACAGAAGTAGGACCACAGATGGAAAGACCTAACTAATGGGTAAGACGTTTCTAAATGGCTGAAAGGCAACTGTTAATGTCCAGTTTCACGGTACATTGTACAAGAGTTCATAATTTTCTTGGATTTGTTTTAAATATTTGAGAAAAATAGGATTAAATTTATGTTGAGTTAAGATTTGTGAATGCTGAAAAAGCCATTGCCGAAAGCTGACTATTAAATTGCATCTGAGCTCTCTGACATGCCACTGTATCATCTATTGTTTAGGAGGGCCATGCTGTGTCTACCTTACAATGACCATGGTGAACAGTGGTTAGCACTGCTGCCTCACAGCGCTAGAGACCGGGGTTCAATTCCCGCCTCAGGCGACTGACTGTGTGGAGTTTGCACGTTCTCCCCGTGTCTGCGTGGGTTTCCTCCGAGTGCTCCGGTTTCCTCCCACACTCCAAAAATGTGCAGGTCAGGTGAATTGGCCATGCTAAATTGCCCGTAGTGTTAGGTAAAAGGGGTAAATGTAGGGGTATGGGTGGGTTGCACTTCTGCGGGTCGGTGTGGACTTGTTGGGCTGAAGGGCCTGTTTCCAGACTGTAAGTAATCTAAACTAACACTAGAGCTCTGGATGTAGAAGAGTAGACTGGTAATGTCATATTTAAGAATGCCTGCAGCCTATTACGCTGTCAGGATGGCATTTCTTCTGTCAAATTCTTTCTCCTTCTTGATATTATCTGCTCTATCAAACACTATACTATCTGTGCAAGTGTTAAACTGGTGACTGATGACTGCAATCACTATTGTTTCCTTTCCTCCTGGAAAACAATAGTAGCATGAAATGGCTAACATGTCACTGAACTGCTGAATTCACTGAAGTATGAGTAAAACTCAAAGCAATTGGAGATGCTTCAGTCATCCAAACAAATTAGTTAACACTATTAAAATAGCAGAAGCACCACTAATACTGGTAACAGTAATTTTTGATGTTTTTGTCTAAAAACTTCAAATAGGTCATTAGAAATAAAAATCATGCTGCAATCATTGGATAGGTGTGGTTAGAAGAAAACGTGAGCACTAAATGGAGTTTACAAAGTTAAAAATCACACAACACCAGGTTGTGGTCCAACAGGTTTATTTGGAGGCATTAGCTTTCGGAGCACTGTTCCTTCAGGTAGTTGTGAAAAAGCCATGCTCCGAAAGCTAGTGCTTCCAAATAAACCTGTTGGACTGTAACCTGGTGTTGTGTGATTTTTAAACTTTGTACACCCCAGTCCAATACTGGCACCTCCAAACCACAAAAGGAGTTTTGTGTACTTTCCTTAGCATAACCAATTTATATTTAATGATATAACAAAAGATCAAATTCTGAGCACAGAATTTGCTTTGCTTTGGGTCCTGCACATTTTCCTTAAAGTTTCTGTTGCATGTTATTAAACCTTGATTTCTGCTATGCTTGGAATTCTGTATAATTTTCTTGCCTGATAATCTTGAAGTGAATTCATTACAACAATTGCCTGATTGACAGAGGCAAGTTGAAGTAAAAGAGATGGGAATGGAAAAGTAAAGAAAATGTGTGTTATAAGTGCAGGTTTTCATGAACCAATTGTGTCAATAATCACTTTATAGCTGATAAGTACTTTTGCTTTTACACTGTTAGTATGAAATTGATTAGTAAGACAACCCAATTCATTCACAAAGAATTTCCACAAACAGTAATGCAATGACGTTCAAATCTGTTTTCACTGATGTTAGTTAAAGCATAGGTATTAGCCACTACAATGGAACAAACTCCTCTTCAAGTAGGTGATGGAGAGAGATGCAAGGGAGAGTAGTGAGAGAATAAGAGGTAGATGATAATGGTGAGAGAACCGGGAGTCAAAAGAGGCATAGATTGCTGAAGATAGTTTGGAGTGGATCTAACTAGGAATGGAGAAAATAAAAACTGTAAGGGCAAGGAGATTTGCAAAAGGGAGAATCACAGTTCAGATGAAAGGGCAGACCTTTCATGTTGGATAAAAGTACAGATTTGATTAATGAGTACTTACTTTGAAGATTGGAGAATTTTCAACAGAAATGTTCTTTAAATATGAACTCGTTTGACAGTGCACAGAATAACTTCCCTTCAGGCCAGCCTAAAGAAGAATCACCTAGAACCATTAATACTGCTACTGATTACATTGAGTAGTTCTTATATATATGACTGCATCACTATTCATTCCAGTAATAATGCTTTTAGCTGCAGGAGGTGCTATGTATAAAGCAGGCTTTTGCAGAAGAATGAATTCAGAGCAGGCATTTTTTAAGCTCCATGCTTTGAGCTATTATATTGTCTTCCAGTGATAAATTATAGCAATCAAACATTTCTTTTGGATACAATGATATCTGTTGGGATGAATGAGTCTCACCAGTAAATGTGTAGGAATTTATGAAAGTAGGAAGTGTAGTTTGGTCTGTGTGAATCGTCTGTTGCATTGCAAGTTTGTTCAAATGTGTTTATTTTTAAGGGGAGGAAGGCAGGTTGGGAGAGGAGAGTTGTTGTTGAATAATGGAATAAAAGAGCAATGAACAGAAAGGTACATTTTTGATTCTTTCAAAGTTTTGTATCTGTTCATTGACCATTAACTGTTCATCTTCCAACGGCATATTTAGCTAGCCATGGTTGGTCACCTATATTCTTGCTCAGAGTATGTAAGTGTGGCAAGTTTGCATCACTTGAATACCATATAAGGTACTATAGTTGTTCTGAAGATCTTCATGGAACAACAGTCATTTTTTTGAGTTGGATAAATTGCAGCATGTACATGATATCTCGTTAACTGGTTATACGTTGCTGAAGGCTTCTTTTTGGGAATTCAGATTGTGAAATTTGATGAAGTCAATATCAATGAAACCCAAGCAAAGACAATTGATTTCAAATTTTCTTATACACAATCTTTTAATTCTCTTGATCCCAAGCTATAACGTTTCGCCAGTTCCATCTCATTGGAACCTTCAGTATCATCAAGTATTCTTTCATGAAAAGCAGTCTGCTGCAGCCTCCTTCTGCTAGTGGTGTTCTGTAACTGGTGCCCAAATTTAGTCAATGTCCACCTCTTCCCATTGTTTAGTTACAGCTAAGGTTAATGACTGGAAGAAGAATTGCTGTGGTCTGTCCTCTGTTTCCTACACTTCAAAATTCAAGACATTGATTATTAGTGAGATTATTTTATTGGTGAGACAACTTTAACCTCCAAACCTTTCAGGAAAACAAGTGGAATTTAATGTGCACAAAATTCCTTTCTTGTCCTGTCCATGAAGAGTTCATAATTTTGTTAGATCTAGCAATGGAAAAGTGAAGTAAAAGTAGGGAAGTATCGAGGCCATAATGATCATGATATGAGCAAATTTATAATAACAATCAGGAAGGACATAAAGCAAAGAGCAAAGTAGTAGATTAATAAAAGCTAAATATAATAAAATGAGAATGGAACCCAGGGTTCCTACAATGAAATGCTCCATGTTGTTCTGTTTTACCTCTTACATCACTGTCAACGTAGGTACGACTGACAGAAAGAACTGTTTATCTGTGTGACTATCATGGTATGCTTCATAGACTAGTGGCTTTCTTCTGCTTATCAAAGTTGTATGTAGCATAAATTGGAAAAATAAAGTACTGACAAACAGAGCAGGTTATATTTAATTGCAGATCAGAAGAAGTATATCTTCCAGTATTAACATAAACAAAACTGGCAATTATTAAGATACCATGAATGAGTAAGAGTTGAAAGTAAATTTGGAACGATAGAAAAAGTAGTTGGGCAAAAGAGAAGATGACAAAACGGCATATGAAAAGTTAGGAAAGAAGACTTATTGGAAAAGCAATGAGGAACTATTAAATTGTCAGAAATCTTTTTTTAAGTCATAAAGTATCCTACAAAACAAGAAAAAATTGGAATATACCAACTAAGGAATGTTAGATTAGAGATTATTTCAGGCAATGACAGAAATATTTAGGGCGGCACGGTGGCACAGTGGTTAGCACTGCTGCCTCACAGCGCCAGAGACCTGGGTTCAATTCCCGCCTCAGGCGACTGACTGTGTGGAGTTTGCACATTCTCCCCGTGTCTGCGTGGGTTTCCTCCGGGTGCTCCGGTTTCCTCCCACAGTCCAAAGATGTGCGGGTCAGGTGAATTGGCCATGCTAAATTGCCCGTAGTGTTAGGTAAGGGGTATATGTAGGGGTATGGGTTGGTTGCGCTTCGGCGGGTCGGTGTGGACTTGTTGGGCCGAAGGGCCTGTTTCCACACTGTAAGTAATCTAATAATATTGAAGGATTATTTTGGCTCAACATATATGAAGAAAACTAATAGTTTGGTGACAACGTTAAAGAAAGAAAGAGGAGGTGCAAGAGAAGTTGCAAAACCAATTTCGTATTAGGCAGGATAAACCCTGGCAGAGATTGTATTTATACATTCTAAGACTTGGGCAAGACATAGCAGAAGCACTAGATAGTTATGAATATTCATTAGAAAATGGTTAAATGCCAAAGGTCTAGAGAGCAGTTATTATTCCAATGTTTAAAGCAGTGGTTTGAACAAGCCCAGTAAACAATTGACTAGTTACTTAATGCCAGTGGTGGAAAAGATAATAGAAAAACATACAGAAACTGAAAATAACAATTGAAGTAAGTCAACATGGATTTCAAAAGGGGAGATCATTACTTGTCAATCCTTTATAGTTTCCTTATTCTGTCTACACTATTATTTTAAAACAAATCATAGTAAATATCACAGAATTGTTGCAGCACAGAAGGAGACATTGCCAATCCCCGTCTTTATCCCTATATCCCAGCACACAATTTCTATCCAGATAATCACCGAATGCCCTTTTGAATGCCTCAATTGATATAATGTTTTGACTTTTCAAAAAGTCTTTGATATGCATTACCGATTGTTCCAATTGAGGTCAGAATTGTGGAATAAGGGAACAAACTGCAGAACAGATATTTGGCAAGCTATAAAACAAAACCCAGTAGTGGTTAAAGGTAGTTACAGATAGAAGTGTTGGTCCATGTTATTATGGCTGGGGTAACTGCTGTTTCGAATTTAGATCAAAGATTCAGACTCTGGACTCAAATGTATAATTTTGGATGTTTCAGATAGCACTAAGTTTGGAAGTATAGGTAATACTGAATTTGACAGAAAAAAAATTGTAAATTTGCAGAGTAGGTCTGTAAGTGGTAACAGAATTTAAGAATAAGTTCTTAAGTACCCGATGATATTTTCATTGAGTAAGGTTTATGAGCAAACAGAGTAAGCAATTATGCATTGTGTTACACAGAGAAGGATCAGGAAGTTGTTTTTTTTCACTTAGGGAAGCATCCATAGCTTGAAGAACCCTATTTTAATTTCAGATTTTCAGAAGACTTGAACGAAGCTGAATGTGTAGCCATAATTGTTTTGAAGAAGGGACATACATTAGAACTCTTAAGATTACCTCAGTAGAATGCATTTAATTTTAAAGTTCCAGACCAGAGGTGTTTAGTTAAAACACTGAGGGCATATTTGAAGCTGAAAAAGTCTAATCTTGGTTATCAGCAATAAATCTATTGAATAATTCAAGAGAAACAATTTAGCAGGAGAGTAACTGGACTTGACAATTTACTATCATAAAATAGTTGATGTGAATTTAAAGGAAATTTTTTAAGTGAAAGCTATGTAATGACGTTCGGGTGAAAGGAATAGTAGATTGATAGGGTTAGATAGACTAAAGTGGGAAGAGGCCTATGCAAAGCTTAGATACCAACTTAGACCTGTGGGCTTAATGACGTGTAATTGTACTGCAAGTCTGTTATTCTGCACAACTTAGAAGCAAAATTAAATAGTGTTTGACACAATGGAACTTGCTAAACATGGGGAAATGTGTTCTGAGGCAAACTTGTGATGATGTCCTTGAGCTGCTCCACTTGGAATAAATAGCACAATGTAGATGGAGTCAAAAACAAGTAGGAAACCAATGTAGCTCTGAAGTTTACCCATATGAATGTGACACATGTGCATTTGGACACTAGGCAATAATGTTTGTTGAATACAGTTTCAGTAATGTATGACTAGAGCCTGCAGGTAGATAGGATAGTGAAGAAGGTGTTTGGTATGCTTTCGTTTATTGGACAGAGTATTAATTACAGGCATTGGGAGGTCATGTGGTGGCTGTACAGGACATTGGTTAGGCCACTGTTGGAATATTGCATGCAATTCTGGTCTCCTTCCTATCAGAAAGATTAGATTAGATTAGATTACTTACAGTGTGGAAACAGGCCCTTCGGTCCAACAAGTCCACACCAACCCACCGAAGCGCAACCCACCCATACCCCTACATTTACCCTTTTACCTAACACTACGGGCAATTTATCCTGGCCAATTCACCTGACCTGCACATCTTTGGACTGTGGGAAGAAACCGGAGCACCCGGAGGAAACCCACGCAGACACGGGGAGAATGTGCAAACTCCACACAGTCAGTCGCCTGAGTCGGGAATTGAACCCGGGTCTCTGGCGCTGTGAGGCAGCAGTGCTAACCACTAAAGATGTTGTGATACTTGAAAGGGTTCAGAAAAAATTTACAAGGATGTTGCCAGGGTTGGAGGATTTGAGCCATTGGGAGAGGCTGAACAGGCTGGGGCTGTTTTCCTGCAGTGTCAGAGGCTGAGGGGTGACCTTTTAGAGGTTTACAAAATTGAGGGGCATGGATACGGTAAACAGGCAAATTCTTTTCCCTGTGGTCAGGGAGTCCAGAACTAGAGGGCATAGGTTTAGGGTGAGAGAGGAAAGATATAAAAGAGACCTAATGGGCAATGTTTTCACACAGAGGCTGGTATGGGTATGGAATGAGCTGCCAGAGGAAGTGGTGGAGGCTGGTACAATTGCAACATTTAAGAGGCATTTGGATGGGTATATGAATAGGAAGGGTTAGGAGGGATATAGGCTGGGTGCTGGCAGGTGGAACTAGATTGTATTGGGATATCTGGTCGGCATGGACGGGTTGGACCCAACGGTCTGTTTCCATGCTGTACATCTCTATGACTCTGTATCTCTGAATACCGACTATTGTAATATTTAGTCTTGATAAAGTAATAAGCAGAGTTGTAATGAAGCACAAGCCTGGAGACAATTCTTGACATTGCCTTCTCCTTGACGCCCGGACCAACCAACCCAACCACCCCGTGGCTCAACACTTTAACTCTCCCTCCCGCTCCACCGAGGACATGCAGGTCCTTGGACTCCTCCACCGGCAGAACATAACAACACGACGGCTGGAGGAGGAGCGCCTCATCTTCCGCCTGGGAACCCTCCAACCACAAGGGATGAACTCAGATTTCTTCAGTTTCCTCATTTCCCCTCCCCCCACCTTGTCTCAGTCGATTCCCTCAACTCAGCACCGCCCTCCTAACCTGCAATCTTCTTCCTGACCTCTCCGCCCCCACCCCACTCCGGCCTATCACCCTCACCTTGACCTCCTTCCACCTATCACATCTCCATCGTCCCTCCCCCAAGTCCCTCCTCCCTACCTTTTATCTTAGCCTGCTTGGCACACTCTCCTCATTCCTGAAGAAGGGCTTATGCCCGAAACGTCGAATTTCCCATTCCTTGGATGCTGCCTAACTGCTGTGCTTTAACCAGCAACACATTTTCAACTTTCTTCTCCTTGACCAATCTACCTTAGATATAAACTCATGGATGTACATTCAAAACTCCTCCAAAGCTGATGGCAGCATTGGTATCCATTACTTAGAAAATTATGACAGCAGTTAAGATGAAAGAAAAATTAAAAGACCTTCATATCTCCAAAAAAATTCAGTTCAGCTTCAAGACCAACTAGTAGCCAGAAAAGCCACTGAGGTAAATAACTGCTGTGAAGAAAACTATCTCTAAATGGAAAACAATTATGGAAACTCGATTAGAAAGAACAGTAAGTCTGAATTAAACATTTTACAACTGTAATAGAGGAAATTAGCTTTAAGAGCAGTAAAAGCTGACAGCAGCCAAAAGGATAGATTTGATTATGCAGCTTTAAAAGGGCTTATTACTGGACATCCAAGAGAGATTCCTTTCCTTTGGGGAAAAAACCCCAAAATTTTGCTTCAATTGAAAAGCTAGGCAGAGAAACAAAGTTTAAAGTTTCAAAAGAGATTTAACAATTTCTGAACATTTTACTTGTTGACAAATTAACATCAAACAACTTCTTAGAAAAGTGCGTATGGATGGATTGAATTGGAAAAGTGAAGATTTTCACAATTCTTGAGTTGTAAAGGGCTTACCATGTGACTTAATGGAACTCCAAGGCAGAAGGTCAGAGAAAAGTGGAGATTGTCTACTATTCAGGAAATCCAATTGACTTTGTGGAAAAAACAAGCCAAAGTTTTTATGAGAGATTAAAGATGCATTTTATTATTTTAACTATTGCACAGACTTGAAAAAGCTGTAAAGAACTGTGCCATCTGTTGCCTAGCACCAATTTTTCATGATGATTGGAGATGTTTGCAAGAAAAGGATTGCTCTCGTTCTGTATCAAATCTGGTCTGAACTCTTTTTTTTCTGTCACTCTGTGCCTGATATTCCATCATTCTGCAACAGTCAGCAGGAAGTCAAAGCAACTATATGTGTTCATATTTGACCTACAGAGACACAATTTTTTTGGCTTTAATTTTCTCAACCCATTATATTTCTCTTACTGTCTTGTCTTGTCATGTGTGTTTGGGATAAAGTGAATATAGGTTAACCTGCATAATAACTTCGATGGTAACCAATTTTGCCACTTAATGTAAGAATGCATTTCGCCTTTAATAAGTTCCTTATTTTTGAGTTTATTTGTGAAATAAATTACTGATGATCGATATCAGTAATAACGATTTTTAAAAATGACCATTTTGGTGATTTACATTTACACTTTTGTACGACTCATGGAGGAACTTGATTTCCAGTGGACTCCATTCAACAGAGTTGTAACAAAGTTTTACAAAATAATTCTTTTGAGAAATTGAAGGCAATAATGAGTGAAAATCATTCACTGGAATTTGTAATTTTGTAATGGTGAAATGAGTCAAGTCTTCATTATGTTGACAGTTTGAGAAACTTGAGTTTTATTTGGTAATGTAGTTTTATTGGTTTTTCAATCACTAGGTAACAGGTTAGTGCTAAAGAAAAATGAGTGCAAATCTAATCACATGATCAACTTGATGTGAAAATACCTCCGATATGGCAAACAAAACAAATTGGAATGAGATATGTCATGGCAAGCATCTTTGCTAAAGTCAAAGAAATCAAAGTCTGAATCAGCCAATTTGAGAGATTCTAACCTGTGAGGATCCTGTGGATTTAACAAGTTATTTTGTCCTGATTTTTTTTGAAGAGAGGCTTGAAGACAGAAGGCTGAGCTGTCTATTTACAAAGCCAGTAAACAGCTTCTGATGCCTTAGGTTTTTGTTCAAAGTTGATACAATAGAAGTAGCCTGATTCAGTGTGGTTGAGCTTTCTCAGAACCAAGATTTTCAGTTTCTTTTCAACAGTAGTTGTTGCTGGGGTCTCAGCAGGATTGGAAGGCAGTGAATCTCTCCTGGCTCCTACAGAGTTTTAGATTAGGTTAGATTCCCCACAGTGTGGAAACAGACCATTTGGCCCAACAAGTCCACACCGACCCTCCAAAGAGTAACCCACCCAGACCCATTTCCCTCTGACTAATGCACCTAACACTATGGACAATTTAGCATGGCCAATTCATCTGGCGTGCACATTTTTGGACTGTGGGAGGAAACCGGAGCACCTGGAGGAAACCCACACTGACACAGGGAGAATGTAAAAACTCCACATAGACAGTCGCCCAAGGCTGGAATCAAATCTGGGTCCCTGGCTCTGTGAGGCAGCAGTGCAAACCACTGAGCCATTGTGCTGCCTGAGTTTTCTCTGGATGCTTTTCTTGGTGTGATACTGGAGTCACATGTGAGGCAGTCTATTTTCTGTATTTGCCTTGTGTCAAGGGTGTGTTTATGGGATGTTACTATATTGGAACAGTTACTGTTTAGTATTGAAATAATCTATTATTCTGTTAAGTTTTCCAATAGAGTTAAGTTATTCCAGTTTATTTTGTTGTATTTTAACTATAACGTTTGAATAAATTGTGTTTTCCTTAACGTTGAACAGTTTGATCAATCAAGTTGCATCTGTAACACAGCACCTCACAATTACCTTTAAATTGCCTCCTTCTGTACTTCACTATTCTATGGGACACAAAGTGCATTGCAAAAATAGTAACTTGTTAGGCTACCTTCTGAATATATTTTGAGGGGGCCTGCTCCATAACTAATCTAATCGTTTAGAAATTCTTAAGCCCTTTTGGAAAAGGAATATTTTAATTTGTCTCTATGAAGAAATCATTTAGTATCAGAAAACTGAACTTTACACTGAAAGCTGCATTTTGAACAGCAGAAACTTTAATGGCTTTCAGTTTTGGAATTTTAATGATCTTTAGAACAAACAATATTTAACAACATTTTTAATCAATTAAGAATAGCCCAAGGCTTCAAAATGAATGTTGTGCAGGAGATCAAATCCTAACTATCAGCCAATATAATAAAATTTCCATGTACTCATCTTTCCATCAGAAAATAAAGTCAAGCTTTTAGATAAGTTTGATAGATCAGCAAACTGGCAAATATGGTAGCCGCAATTCCTATGTTTTTGAATAGCATTTGGCTTAGACATCAAGTTAAACGCAGAAGGACATCAGATCATGTGTTACATAGAAATTAGATTGGGAGACAAATTACATTTGATAACCTTAATAACTTTTGATCAATATTTCACCTGAAGAACAAATAGCATACTAGCAAGATTATTCTTCAATAGCAAATACCAACACCCAATAGAGTCTGTGGATAATGTGTGTATGAAATTTAAAATGTACACGATCATTGAATCTTATTGATCTCTTGGATAAATCAGCTCTGAAACTTCACTCAAAAGAGGATATATTTCTAGAATGAGTAGTTCAAATAACAATGGGTAATGAGTCCAGACGTTGTGCAAGCATTTTACAACAAAACTTTAATTTAGTGCAGAATATTGTATTGAAAGTGCTGACCATTTGAAGCAGAATAAATTATTCTACCATAAATGACAAACTTCTCGTCTGAAAAGTATACCATGTGACAACATCAGCATGAAATCCCCAGCACTCAAATGCAGCAGTGTCTTGTCACGGTCTGGTTCCAAAACTCAACATTAGTGAGGCCTCCATCACCAAACCCAAGCCACCCGACGCCTGGAAGGAGAATGCCTCAGTTCACGCCTTGGGACCCTCCAACCACACAGTATCACTGTTGACTTTACTAGTTTCTTCATCTTCCCTCTCTTCACCTCATCCCAGATTCAAGCCTCCAATTCGGCATCACCTTCTTGAACAGTCCTACCTGCCTATCTTCCTTCACAACTATCCTCTTCACCTTCCCTTCCTGACTTATCACCATCACCCAACCCCCCCGCCCCCGATCTTCATCTACCTGTTGCCTTCCGAGCTACCTCACCCCCATTCCCACTCTACTATTTATTACTTTTCCCCACTCCTCACATTCCTGATGAAGGGCTTATGCCTGAAACACTGACTCCACTGCTCGTCGGATACTGCTGTGCTTTTCCAACGCTACACATTTCGGCATACATCTAAAGAATGTCAAATCAGATAGTTTCTAAGTCAGCATGTGTGTTCAAGTTGTGGAATAGAATTTTTTTTAAAACGCAGGTTGAAGAAATTTCTTTATAAAGTGAACAACATCATTCTTTTCATGGTAAAATGATACTATCAGCCAATCTTGCCATTAATGATGAAGAGGAGGAAGAAATCTAACTTGCTCATCAGCAAGCACAAAAAATACCTTTTTAGATACAACTATAGATTGAATCTGTCACAACTGGGAACATCTCATCATTCCAGCGTACCCATCAATAATCCCTATTCCAGAAACCACCTTCTCAACGAGAACAACATCAGGCACTACCATTGACTGATCACTTGGTTTGTGCTACTTGTTGAGGGCATGTTGTTGGGCAGATTTAATCATTGATCTAGTAGACACTAGCAAAGAAAAAGAAGGTGCACCAACTTTACATTGTGTTTCTAAACCTTATAAACTTTCTTGAACCATATGCTAATTCAGCTGAATCAAGCTAAAGACTTTATACTCTACCACTCCATGAATCCAGTAACCCCATTTAAAATGATTCAAAACAACATTTTTCCAGAAATTAAAGGTTACCTTTCTGGTTAGTTTGTGATGCATTAGTTAGCTCCTAGGTAAGTATTAACTATTTCATTCAAAACCTTTCAAAACACTTTTTTTTAAGTCTGCTTGCAAAAGAATCAGCTTGATATTTTGGAACTGCCCCAACTGATGGTGATTAATTTAGTGCTTGCCTCCAGGGAAAGAAATCATGGGGCATTGTCCTTCTCCTGTTTCCCTTGATGCTAGCCCCCTCAACCCTCAAATGGTTAAGTTGACTCTATTTGTAATGCACTCTGTGTCCCAGAGAAGAGTGCAGCATAGAAGGAGGCCATTTAAACCATGATGTCTTTGATAGTTCTTTCCTAGAGATATTCAGTCACCTACATGGTTTTCCATGTTTCTCCAAGTATTTATTCAATTTCCTTTTGTATGCCAATTTGAATCTGTATCCACCAAAATATTAGGGAGAGAGTGCATTCTCAATCCTAACCACTGTTCATGTAAACCTTCACATGATTCTGATCCCTAGAATTGGAAACAATAGTCATAGTGTCACATAGCCACGTATATGCCTTTTATATATCGGTGCATCAAAAATTCCAGGACTGCGTGCCTCTATTTAAAACCCAACAATGAAAATGCACATTTCAATACAGCAAACTTTGTAGCATTGAAGTACAACAAATACAACATACCTCATGAACTGACACTCCTGATAAACTGGCTAAAATTACATACCTCAAATGTCAAAGTTTACTGTATTATTCTGTTCAATTTTTAAAAAATTACTTCAATTTAAATATACCTGAAATTCAATCAAATGGCCACACAAAAAAAAATCAGCAGTTAATTCAATTTTGAGGTCAACTTCTCCTCAAATACTGCTATCTGTTGTGATGTCTGAGCAGCCAGTGGAGGGTGGGTGAGAAGGCTCCATGTTTTATTTAAGGCAAAGTTGTTTATTATTTAAACATAACAGTGATGTGTATACCCCTGCATTATGTTCCCGTTACTTTGATTATGTGGAACTCTTGATTATCCAGAGTATTTGATCAATCCTGGTCCCATTGGTGAAGGTTAATAAAACATTTACTTTATGATACACTTTTGACTTTTTTTTGTCAGGTAATTGCACACAACTGGGTCATTCATATAATGCAACCAGATTTGCTTCTTTAAAACTGGTCCTTTGCCATGGGTCAGATTTTTTAAAATTGCTTTATCTACAATTTTCACAATTTTATTTTTATTTTTAGGAGCTGCATTTGTGTAATATTCTGTACTTAAGTTGTCACTTGGGGTCTCTCAGGAGCAAGAGAAGAATTCGTTAATGTCTTAGTTATCAATCTTCTACTAAATTTAAAACTGCAACACAGAAATTTTCTATACACCACAATATTTGTATTGACACGACAACAGGCATATGCTAGCAACAAAAACTTTTTATAAACATAACCAACGCACACTTCTATACAAAAAAAGCCATAGACGGATCATTCACAGATTGTTGAGGTCACAGCTAATGTGATTCATTTGCATTTGCACATTTTAACCAGACCGTACATTATTGCATCTCAGATCTTCGTTTCCGATTTAAATTTAACAATTGACAGTATTCAGTTTCAACAACATCCGATAGATTTTTCTCCATTTTGGTAACTCTTTAACGTATTCAGATTAAGGTCAAGATTTTACTTTCATTACTGATCTGAGGTCAGCTTTCCTGGTTCCCAGTTAGTTGAATATTGTTTTATTGCCAGATTTAAACCTGCCTCCCTCAGTGGCAGCTTCCTCCTTCCCTTTCCCCCCCTCTCTACCTTGTAGCCTCCTTCCTTCTGTCTGCCTCTTCTATCCCCCCAAGCCGAGGCCTGGTCCATGGCAAACCATTACACATGCTCACTGCAACTTCTTACCTTCTCAGCCGATCCTGCAATCACGTGCTTGTTTTATCCCGCTTTTGCTGAACCTCTACCAAATGCATGTGAGAAATAGCCTTTTTATTTGAGGACATGTGTGAGACGGGGTCTCAACTTGGGTGTAGCAGTTCCTCTCAGATTGTGTCTTTCTTGTACAGACTGACTGGTGGTCCCTGGCATTGACCTTTTCTGGGTGGTTTGGGTGCTATTTCTTCCATTGCCCCCATGTATTTTCAGAATTATGTGGTGCTTGCTCAACACTTTGTACACGAGGTGGCCACTTGAGAGATCCCCCTAAAGGTGCGGTGCCCAGCGATCACTATCTGCACCAATCTCTCTTCCGGGCCCTGCCTTTGGGGTTTAAAATTTGCACAAACAATTGCAGAAACTCAATGAAATTAAGGCAGTACGGACTTAAAATTTCTCAGCCCTTGGTTCAACTTGTCAGATAAATTGTACTCATAAAAATTGATCAGGGATTGCAGGTCAGTTTTGAATCCTATTGAGAGCATCATATTTCACCTGAATAATCTACAAAAATTGATGCTGGCACATTGTACAGGATTGGAGTTCTATGCTATTTGTACAGCAGGCATTGTTATTTGTGCATGAACTGTGTGCCATTTAAACAGCTGCTCATTCAATATAAATGTCAGTTCTCAAATATCAGCTCTTCTGCCACAAAGAATACATTGGTTACTCAGCTTTGCATCTGCCTGTAACTTAACTTGATCGAATGCATTTGACACAGCATCCCTGACCTACACTGTCTTCTGGTACAGCAACACCTCAACTTTTAAAGCCTTATCCTCACATTGAAATACCAAGATACATTCAGCCAATTCCATATCTGTAACTAGAGACTATTGAGCATCCCTGATTTTCATTCAGGTTGGAAATTGTGCCTTCTGCCATCGAGACCCTGAACTCTGAAAAATCCCTGAGTCTTTGTTTTCCGTCCTTCTCCCTGTTAAAGGGAACTTTTCAAAACCTGCTTCTTTGATCGTGCTTTTGTTTCACTGTCTCTGTGAAGGAACTTGGGACATTTTACTGTGTCAAGGATGCCACATAAAGGCAAGCTGTTTGTGCAAAAGTTATCCTGAGCAAACTATATCGATATTTAATGTATGTGTGCTCAGTGGAAACTTCAGTTGAAATCATAGCTGTACATAAACTTATTTCATCAAGCATTTTATTGACAAATGTTCAGGTTAAGATTGGATCTTCCTGATATTTATCAAAAATATAGATTCTTTTGAAGGAGGCTTGAAATCTTCTGGACCTGAAGAGACCAGCTCATTATTGAGGGTGGTATATTGTTATGGAGAGCAAGGGTGATTGCCTCAAACAAAAGCTGCCATCAAATACTGGCTGAACATTCTCCAGGACCGCCCAGGAGTCTCTCAAATGACGTTGGCAAAAAGTTATGTTTATTGACCAGGCTTAGATGCAGACTTGTTGGTGGGAGAATGCCCAAAGTGTCAACAAGGACAAAAGTTACCAACAACAGCTCCCTGACATCTATGGGAATGACTGGCTAAACCTTTGGACTCGGTTGCATATAGACTTTCATGGGTTTAACGTTCTTAGTCATTGCATATTCCAAGTGGTTGGACATGCATAGAGTCTATTTGTGAAAATAGAAAAATCTTTAGTAACATCTTTTGCAACACAGAGTCCCGGAAGTGTTGGTCACAAATGAAGGGCCATCATTTGCTAGCAGGGAATTTGGTCATTTCTTAAAGTCAAATGGGATGTGACATATATGGACAGCTCCGTACTACCCATAATCCAATAGCCTGGCAGAAAGAGCAGTCCAAACTTTGAAGGCTGGATTGAAGAAATAGCCTAAAATCTCATGAGATACCAAGTTGTCACTGTTCTTGTTCGATCCTAGGACCAACACATATGCAACTCCCGGGGATACACTTGTAGAGTTGATACTGGGTAGAAGACTCCACACTAGATTAAGTCTGATCTTTCCAGACCTGGGGAGGAGGATGAAATGAACTCCAAAACTGGACCCCAGACTCCGACAAGCAAGAGAGACAGTGTGATGTGGGGGACAAAGTTTGGTGTAAAAATCATGGAAATGGCTCTGCATGGGTAAGAGACATGGTCAACACAAAGTCAGGACCAGTGATGTATAAAGCTTGGGTAGATGGGACGGTCCTTACTAGGCATGCAGACAATATGAAAGCCATGAATTTTCGAAGTGTGGGAGCAAACAGTGCCCTTGCCCTCGGAACATGCGGATTCATCCTCTCTGTTAAACATTATTGAGTCCTCTGAATCAGAGATGGAGATGTCCGATGTAGCCAGCTCTCACTCTCCCTCCTTCTCTCCCTTGTTATTTTGTTTGTAATTAATTATGATCACAGTTCATACAATCCTTTTGGCTGAATTTATTTATAAAAGTTTATAAAATTGGAAGGCTGAAAATTACTACAGAGTTCAATGCTACCAGTATAAATATTGTCTGATCCCTACTTAATATACAGTAAAAAGTAAAGCTGGAATAAATTTAAAATTTAGCATTTAGCAGGGATGGTTTTACATGACAGGAATGTTGCCAGGAATTTGGGATCAGCATATCTATTTTTCGCACAGGGCTTTCCATTCATTGACATTTCTTCAGCATTCAGAGTTTTCTTCCAATTGGTAAGTGTTAAATCCTTTAAGTAACAACCATACGTATATATGGCCGTCGTTGTAGAAACTGTTTCGAGCTTGCTTGCAATACTTTGAAGACAAGGAACCGATCACACGAGCAAATTTTTAAAATTCCATCTCAGTGTGGCCTAGACATTTTAGAAGGGGCTTCTGCCAATCATTTTTACCAGTTAGAATCCAAGATGGGTCTGACATCTCAACCACTCTCCTCTTGTGCCACAGGAATGGGGTTTCTTTTTGACATCAGGATAAGGCCGTTAAGCAATGATTGGACACCAACTTGTCAACACGTGAGTTCACAATAATTTTGAGGCACCGAGTTTCAAGTGTTGAAGATCTGTCAATGGATGAGTGAAAGTCGGGGGTGAAATTGAGGAGGACAGGTAAATAGATGGAGGTGACACAAATTGAAATTGAGAATTGGTTTATGCAATGACAGGTGTTAAACAAAGGTCGGGAAGTAATTAATATTTTGAAGGAAAATGTAATTGTGATGGATAAGGTGAAGAAAGTAAATTGGAGGAAGGCAAGCAATTGAGATCAGTGAAAGACTCACTGGGATTTAAATGACTGTCAGAGTGCTGGTAATATGGCACACAGGATGCTTCAGAAGCCACAAGTCAATCCAATTGAAAGCCCTTTAAGAAAACCTTTTTTGATTCAGTTGATGTTTGTACAGTTTAGAATCATCATCTTATTAATACCAGAGACCAATTTTAATTTAATTGACAATTATGTATGCATAGATGAGCATTTTTGTGCAGCAAAAGAATACAAGAGTATGAGTAGTTCACAAGGCCCACTGAGTCTTCTCCATCTTTTGATAAAATAATGTTTCATCCATGCCTGAACTCTCTTAGCTCTTGACTCCCCTGCAATTTAGAAATCTATGTATTATCTTAACTTGGAAAAAATATGACTCGCAGTTCTATGTAATTTCAATCAATTACCGTTGGAGATTGCTAGGAGCTCATGGGCGTTGTCTTAATAAATCTAACCCTGTGGTTAACTAGTCAGTGTTCAGAATCTTGTCTGCACCTTTGTTATTTGTTGGAAAGCTGAGCAGTTGTGCACTATTAGCAACTCAGTGGTGTAATCAATCTGTTTTAATTCACTTGACTATGTATATCTTGCCATTTACCATTATTATCTTGTCACATCCTAAGGCCTTCAGATTTTTGATCACTGAATGGTGTCTCAAGTGTCTAAAACTACTGTGATATATATTTTAATATAATTTCCAAGCAGGTAAGATCATAAAATAAGAAATAGAATAGAATATGAGCCGTTGACCCATCCCCACTATTCAGTATGATCAGAGTTGATCCGCTTCAACTTCCGCCTATAACCCATATCCTTCAATTCCCGGAAAGATGAAAAATCTATCTATCCCAGCTTAAACAAAATTCATTGGCTCCAGTCTTTTTGCACTGAAGGACTGTTGATGACCCTCTCTCTTATTTACCACCTACTGTTGGCAAATCATGGAGGGACGGGCAGATTGATATTTAGCTGGCTGCATTATGTACACTTTTCTTGGACATATAGTCCTGGTTCTGGATTTATTTTAGTGACAGGATGTGGACATTACTGAAACCTCCATTGCCTGCTCCTAATATCCCTTTAGAAGGTCTGCCCCGGAGCGTCTGACTCACAGATAGGAACACTACCTATTGTCCCATGAGATCTTCCATTCATTAGATATGGAGACCAAAGCTGCATATAATAGTCCAGATGTGGTGTCAGCTGAATTCTTTGCATTTGCAGTCAAAATTTCCTTGATCTTGTGCTTCTGTTCATTTACAAAAAATCCAATGTGCCTTTGTCTTTGAGTGTATTTGCTGTACCTTTTAACATTCCGTGTGTGACTTTATCTAGGTCAGTCTGAATACAACTTTTAAAAGTTTCATCCTTTAAAAAAAGTCTATTTTCCTATTCTTCCTGTCAAAATGCATTACTTTGCATTTACCCACATTGTTTTCCATCTCTCGCCTGCTTGCCCACTCACTTAACCTGCCTATACCTCTTTTCAATGCCTTTGTGTTCCCCTTACAGTGTGCATTCCAAGTGGTGACTTGGAAACATTTCACTGTGTGACAAGAAAGCTAGTTCAATTACTCACTCACTAATCTGTTTGAAGGTCAAGATAATGGCTAGGAGTGATGGGGAGCAGACAATAAATTTAATCCCAGATAATTGATGTGCATACTAAATATTTGGGGACAAGACCTCAGGCCGTGCATATCATTGCTTATGAGGCTTTCTCCATTTATATTATTGAGGAATACTGCATGTGATACTGCCTATCTCTGGAAAATCAATGTAGTTTATAGTCTAGTCTAGAAACAGTGGTAAGCAATGAATTTCCCCAATATTGCTAAATGACTCAATTCATATAAGACCTTTGTTTCCCTATCTGTTGACAACAAGTGGGAACGTTATGATGTCACTTTGAATATTTGAAATATTCAACCTCTAGTCAGGTCTTTAATCAAGAGATTGCAGTCCTTAATTGCAGTGAGATTAACATATAGCTGTTGCAAGGCATTAGTGTATAGTCTTGATACAGGTTTGACATTGCCAAGGTGAGACAACTTTTCAGTCATGATGCATACATGTGTGGAGTGCTGAATCCTCAACTGATTCCTGATTCAAGTGGAGCGTGACTTCTTTCTCTTGGGAAGTTCTGTTTCTTTTGCCTCATGATGTTTTGAGATCTTCAGTTTTGACTGTGGTTATTTTTTGAAAAAAACCCTTTCAGGACTCTTTGAGCTTTGCTAATACTGAGCTCAATGAAGATCCTCCTTTACTGAGGATATTAATTGAGCAATTCTGCAACTATCCAGTGCCTTGATTCAAATGGTTCTCAAAAATTTAAGCAATTAATTGTTGAAGGCCTTTTAAAAAAGAATTAAATACAAATACTGGACAGGTGGTGCCATTGGCATTGTTTTCCCAGAGTGCTAAATGTGGAAGCTCTGGTGACAGTCTGCCAGTCCCCTTTGGATTCGGGACAAGAAGTTTGCCAATTTTAAATCCTTGTTCCAAAAAGGGTACAAGTATAGGTTGAGCAACCATAAGCCAGTCAATGAAACTGTGGTGACAAGAAATTGTTAAATAACAATAATTCTTACCAAAGTTGCTATTATTTAGACAAATGAATATTATTGAAGGAAAGCTTGTTAAAGGTAAATTGTATTTAAATGTTTTGAGGTAACAAAGAAGGTTATTTAGGAAGTTGTGTTTGATCTTGTATACATGGATTTCCAGAATGCATTTGATGAAGTGCCACATAACAAGAAGCTTATCATCTCAATTAGATTTGAAGGAATAAAATGTCCAATGGAAGTATGGATACAGAATTGGCTGAGCTACTGGAAAGGGTAGCGATGACTGTCTGGATGTTTCTTCAGACTAGTGAAAAGTATGTCATAAGATTCCTTAGTTGGTGTTAGGACACATGCTTTTCATGCTCTATATTTATTTGTGTTTAAGAACCCAGGCACGTTGCCCAGAGCACAAATGCCAACATTCTGGATAACACCGAATCAACCAGCCATGTGTGGGGTAGTTGCAAAAGTCAACACTTCTGACTTGTTCTCAGGAAGAAATTCTGTCTTAGTCCACAGCCCCATCTAATCCGATGCTGCCAGATCTTTAGCAGCTGGGAATGATGGCACCATGTCACTAAGGAGCCCAGCTACATCAGGGTTTCACCAGGAACTCGGGTTGAGGAGCTTTTGGATTTGACAGGTGAAAGGGAGGGATCACCTTTGGAATGATCAGAAGGGTGCCTCTGACAGGCACAGGAGTCTTGAAGAGCACCTGAGGGTCCAGGGGTCACTGAGGCCTCGAATATTTTCCTGCCCACTTTTATGTTTCAGACTTGGTGGTGAGGTGGCTGGAAGGTTACCCACTGAATTCTGTGCCCTACCCCACCTTCATATCTGCTTGTGGTGTAGTATCCAATTCAGTTACGATCATATGATTACACTTCGATGACTTCCATGGTTAATCCATCAACGTTACACCAAGGTTTCAGTGACCCTCCCTCAAAGAAATGCCACTTGAATATATTAAATGCTTTCGTTTTTTTTAAAGAGTTAAATGCCTGTGTTTTTGTGAATTGGGGAGTGAAAGAACAAACCTATCCTTATTGAGAGAATGACTGCAATTAAAATGGAGACTTTTAAATGCCTTAGAAATTTGCACACACAGCCTTAACTCACAATATTTATGTTTTGAGACACAGTAAACTTTTTATTATTTATCATTTTTGAGACCAAGAGTGTGCTAGTTGATACAATATTCCAGATAATCAAGAGTATGCATAATCAATGTAAAAACACACACTAATAATAAAAATGTAATCCAGGGGGTATACACTTTAATATTTTACTTTATTTACAGCATAAATCACTTAAATAATAATGCAACATCGCCTCAAATAATACTTATCAGCAGATAGCCATCTCAGGTACACCATCTTCAACTGATTACTCGAATATTGCGGTAGATCACAGTACCTCAGATCACAAGACCATAAGACATAGGAGTGGAGGTAAGGCCATTTGGTCCATCAAGTCCACTCCACCATTTAATTATGGCTGATAGGCATTTCAACTCCACTTACCCGCACTCTCCCCGTAGCCCTTAATTCCTTGTCAGGTCAAGAATTTATCAATCTCTGTCTTGAGAATATTAAGGTCCAGGCCTCCACTGCAGGCAATGAATTCCACAGGCCCATCACTCACTGGCTGAAGAAATGTCTCCTAATTTCCATTCTAAATTGACCCCCTCTAATTCTAAGTCTTTGCCCATGGATCCCAGTTTCCCGCCTAATGGAAACAACTTCCCAGCATCCCCCCCCCCACTATCTAAGCCATGCATTATCTTGTAAGTTTCTATTAGATTTCTCATCAACCTTCTAAACTCTAAAGAATACCATCCCAGGATCCTCAGCCATTCATCGTATGTTAAGCCCACCGTTCCAGGGATCACCAATGTGGATCTCTGCTGGACGCACTCCAGTGCCAGTATGTCCTTCCTGAGGTGTGGTGCCCAAAACTGGACACAGTATTCTGAATGGGGATTAACTAGAGCTTTGTAAAGTCTCAGAAGCACATTGCTGCTTTTATATTCCAACCCTCTTGAGATAAATGACAACATTACATTCACTTTCTTAATCACGGACTCAACCTGCAAGTCAACTTTGAGAGAATCCTGGACCAGCACTCCCAGATCCCTTGATAAATTTGGCTTTATGAATTTTCTCACCGTTTAGAAGGTAGTCTATGTCTGTACGCTTTTTTTCAAAAGTGCAAGACCTCGCATATGCTCACATTTGAATTCCATCAGCCATTTCCTGGAGCACTCTACTAAACTGTCTAAATCTTTCTGTAGCCTCCCCACCTCCTCAGAACTACTGCCTATCCATCTAACTTTGTATCATCGACAAACTTTGTCAGAATGCCCCATTTACTTTCATCTAGATCATTAATATATAAAGTGAACACTTGCAGTCCCAACACTGAACCCTGCGGGACCCCACTTGTTTCTGGCTGCCATTCCAAAAAAGAACCTTTTATCCTAACTCTCTGCCTTCTACCGGACAGCCAATCCTCATTCCATGCCAGTTGCTCACCTCGAAAACCATGGGCCCTCACCTGACTCAGCAGCCTCCCATGAGGCACATTATCAAAGGCCTTTTTGAAACCTGGAAAGATAACATCCACTGGGTTTCCCTGGTCTAACCTACTTGTTACCTCTTCAAAGAATTCTAACAGGTTAGTCAGGCCCAGTGGTGAGCACTACTGCCTCACAGCACCAGGGACCTGGGTTTGATTCCAGCCTCAGGCAACTGTCTGTATCGAGTTTGCACATTCTTCCCGTGTCTGCATGGGTTTGCTCCGGTTTCCTCCCATAATCCAAAGACATGCATGTCAATTGATTTGGCCATGCTAAATTGCCCACAGTATTAGGTGCATTAGTCAGAGGTAAATATGGGTCTGGGTGGGTTACTCTTCAGAGGGTGAGTGTGGACTTGTTGGGCTGAAGGGCCTGTTTCCATACTGTAGGTTATCTAATTATTTCTAATAGTACTGGCTAGCCTACCTTCACATTGGATTCTCTCTTTGTTATCCTCTGTTTGTTTTTGTACCTTCCCAATCTTCTGGTTTCCCAGTGCTTTCAGCCACTTTATAGTCTCTCTCTTTTTCTTTTATACATTTCCTGACTTTCTTTGTCAGCCATGGCTGTCTAATTCCACCCCCCACCCGGATAATCTTTCTTTTCTTTGGAATGAACCTCTGTATTGTGTCCTCAATTACACTCAGAAACTCCTGCCATTGTTGCTCTACTGTCTTCCCCACTAGTCTGTGCTTCCAGTCAATTTTTGTCAGTTTCTCTCTCATGCCCATGTAATTATCTGTATTTAACTGTAACACTATTATATCCGATTTAGCCTTCTCTCTTTCAAACTGCAGACTGAACTCTACCATATTATGATCACTGCCTCCTAAATGTTCCCTTACTTTAAGATCTTTTATAAAGTCTGACTCATTACATAGCACGAAGTCCAGAATAGCTTGCTCCCTTGTGGGTTCCATCACAAGCTGTTCCAAAAAGCCATCCTGTAAGCATTCCATGAATTCCCTTTTCTTTGGATCCACCAGCAACATTATTCTCCCAGTCCACCTGCATATTGACATCCCCCATGATCACCGTGACCTTGCCTTTCTGACATGCCCTATCTATTTCCTGGTGCATCTTGCAACCCTGGTCCTGACCACTGCTGGGAGGTCAATACATAAATCCCATTTAGGTTTTATTGCTTTTGTGGTTCCTCAACTCCACCCACACAGACTCCACATCATCTGACCCTATGTCATTCAGTGCCATAGATTTAATCTCATTCTTAGCTAACAAGGCAACCCCACCCCCTCTGCCCACCTCCCTGTCTTTTTGATAAATTGCCCATCCTTGGATGTTTAACTGCCAGTCCTGAACCCCCTGAAATCATATCACTGCGATACCTACCACATCATAATCATTCACGATGATTTGTGCCATTAATTCATCTACTTTGTTACGAATACTATGAACATTCAGGTAAAGTGCCTTAATGCTAACTTTCTTATTATTTGTGATATTAGAAATCATAAGAAGTTCTAAGTTGACCTAGTCTGCCTTGAGCTTAAACCCATCTGCACACCTGCTATCCTGCTGCTTATCTTTCCATTTAACACCATACACCCTGTCGCTTTCGCTTTCCCTGCACCGCCTCCACCCCCCCCCCGACTCAGAAGTTTAAAGTCCTACTGACCACCCTATTTATCCTTTTCACTAGAACACTGGTTCCAGATCAGTTCAGGTGAATACTGTCCCAATGGTATAGATTCCCTTGGTTCCAACACTGATGGCAATGCCCCATGAAATCCAATCCCTCTTTCCAACATCAATCTCTTTGCCATGTGTTTACTTCCCTAACTTCCTTATCCTTATGCCGATTGGCATGTGGCTCGGGCAGTAATCTGGAGACTATGACTTTGATGACCTGTACTTCAATTTCCTTCCTAGTGCTTGATAATCCCCAAATAGGTCCTCCACCCTAGCTTTGCCTACGTTTTTAGTCCAATTGGGGACCACAACAGCTGGATCTTCCCTCTCCTGTTCCAAAATCCTTTCAAGACAGTCAGAGATGTCCTGCACCCTGGCACCGGGCAGGCAACACACCATGTGGGACTCCCAATCTGGCTTGCAAAGGATAATATCTATCCCCCTCATTGTAGAATCCCCAGTAACTACGTTGTCACTTTGCTCCCCCTCTTGAATGGCCTTCTGCTCCATGGTGCCATGGTCAGCTGGCTCAGCCTGTCTATAGCCCTTTCCCTCATCCACACAGGGAGCAACAATCTCATTCCTGATGAATAAGGTCAAGAGCTGAGGCTCCTGCACTCCTGAATTCAGAATCCCCCTACCTGCCTCTCTTACAGTCACACCCTGCTGTCCCTGAACTCTTGACTGAATTTAAATTACTTAATCTACCAGGTGTGACTGCCTCCTGAAACAAAGTGTTCAGGTAACTCTCCCCCTCCCGGCTGTGCCACAGCATTTGAAGCTCAGATTCCAGATCATCATATCTGATCCAGAGATCTTCCAGCAACCAACACTTGCTGCAGATGTGGTCACTGCTGTTCACTGTGGTGAGTCAGCTCCCACATCATACAGCTACAGCACATCATCTGCACAGCCATGACTACTTACTTAATTAAGTTTTACAATTTATGTCTTAAATAGTATCTAGTATTTGAGGAGAAACTGACTCAAAATTGAATCAACTGTTGATATTTTGTGTGGCTATTTGACTGAACAACAAGCATATTTACATTGAGGTAAAGTTGGACAGAATAATGCTGTAAACTTTGCGTATTTGAGGTGTATGATTTTTGCGTATCTCCTGTGGAGAAGCTTAATGTAGATCTCAAGGTAAAGCTCCTTGTGATTTTTACTTTTTTGTTCATGTATTGACCCATATTAGAATTGTCAGTAGGTACTTAGAAGAAAAAATAAAAAGAAAATCTATTCCAGTTAATTTATTGAAAGCACTGTTTTTGGTTATTTATGGGAGTTTCGCTGTGGTAAAGGAAATGAGAAATTATCTTGGAAAAAATTGAGGTCATGTTCCCATATGTTCTGTTTCCTTTACTGATATTCTGAACAGGATGCTTTTAAGTTGGTTGAAACACATTTTGGAAGTATTGGATATGTGAATGACTAAAGGGAAAATAGCAAATACCAGCAATTTGAAAAAGTAAAATGGTTGAAAATACAGAGCATCAGAAAGAATACAATGCCTTGTCTTACTGTAAGTTGTATTTGTGTTGTTCAAAGAGCTCCAATAAATTAGTCAAATGTGATTTTCCTTTCTTGCCTGCTTACTTGTGTTTGCCTAACTTTCCTAACTATTCTTTAAATAATAGCTCCTAATATCTTATCAAGATGAACGTAAAATTAACTGACTTGTGATTTCTGTCCCTTTTTGAATAAAAGAAAGATTCTCACTATTTTCCAATTAAATGAAGTCTTCCTGAGCATCAGGAATTTTGGAAAATTAAAATCACCACAGCAGCTATCTCACTCATCACTTTTTTAAAAGCTTAGAATAAAGTCCATCCGAAACCAGATCCGATCAGGATGCAAGTCCAATAACCTGCTCAGTGATTTTTACTTTTCTTGAGTCCCTCTATCTCTCTCAATTCCTGAATTTGAACATATTTCTGAGATATTACTTGTATCTTCTGTTGTGAACACTGATGCAAGAAACCTGCTCAACTGATCTGCAACTTCCTTATTTTCCATTATTAATTCTTGGGTCAATTTCTACAGAACTATCTTCAAATGTATTTTTTTAAAAACAGCTATAAGCTAAACACTATCTGTTTTTGTATTTCTAGCTAGTTTTCTCTTGTACTTTAATTTTCCCTCATTTTTAACTTTTTTAAAATGTATTTTTATTAAAGAAAAAATAATTTTTGAATATTATAATAAATACAAAAAAATTCAAAACATTACAAAGAATCCCACAAATTACATAAATAACAACTAGTAACTAACTAAAACAACATGACCGTAATAATAATAATGTAGCTGAATGAACCATAGTAATACCCTCGACCATCGGGAGCATAAATTTATACAGATTCATGTGTTCGTAGTTCCTCTCTCTGGATACCAAATTCATTAAACAGAATCATCGTGGTTATATAAAGCACCTTATTAGTATGGCAGGCAAAACTGTACCCAAGTAGTCCAAAAAAAGCTGCCACATCTTAAAAAAATTCTCAGTTTTATGGTGCACCAAACTTGTAAGAAAGTCCAAAGGTATGTGTTCCATGACTAGCTTACAGCAGCCCGACAGTCCCAGGGGGGTTTCAGACACCCACCCTAAGAGACTGTTCTTTCTTGCACAAGTAAGGATACTGAAAAGCTTTTTGGTTTTTTTTGGACATCTAATGGAAGTGGGTTAACAACACCAAGAAGAAGAGATATCTGGTCCATCTCCATCTCTGTCCCCAAGACCCTCTCTGTTACACCTACCACATCGCTCCACATGCCCTCAGCCTGTGGCAAGACCAGAGACAATGAGTAAGCGTACTTATACTCACTTTGCATTTAGGACACATCGGAGATGCTCCCACTTGGGCGGCACGGTGACACAGTGGTTAGCACTGCTGCCTCACAGCGCTAGAGACCCAGTTCAATTCCTGCCTCATGTGACTGACTGTGTGGAGTTTGCACGTTGTCTGCGTGGGTTTCCTCCAGGTGCTCCGGTTTCCTCCCACAGTCCAAAGATGTGCAGGTGAGGTGAGTTGGCCATGCTAAATTGCCCGTAGTGTTAGGTTAGGGGTATGGGTGGGTGGCTGGTCGGTCTAGACTTTTTGGGCCAAAGTGCCTGTTTCAACACTGTAAGTAATCTAATCTAATTACATTTTGAAAGGCAGTCTGGAGCCAAGCAAATCCTGTGGAGAACCTTCAATTGCAAGGCATGGGTCCTTTTGCAAATCGAGATCCTTCTTGCATTTTCCCAGTAATCCTCCCATACTTCAGAAGAGATCTCAATGCCCAGCTCTTTCTCCCACACCTTACAGAGGCTTCGGACTCATCCGAGGCACCCTCTCCCAATGGATGATAGACATTGCTGACAGAAAGTGTGTTCTCAGCACTTAGCACTTTCTTCTCCGTGTCTGATCTATAACGATCAGTTAGACACACGGTCTCTTTTTGTATGAAATTTGTAATTTGAAAAATGGAAGAGGTCCCTACTGGGCAACTTGTATTTCTGAGCCAACTGGTAAAAAGACATCAGTATATCCCCCCTCGATTAGGTCACCCAGGCAAGAGACACTCTTAGCTGCCCATAATCTAAACCCCGAGTCCATCATCCCTGGCTGAAAATTCAGCATACCACTATGGGTGTAAAAAATGATGTTTAGCAATGGTGCCCTCGCTCTGATGCATTGCCCTCCATGCCTTACCAGTATTAATAATTATTGGGCTATGGCAATATTCCTTCATTGTCCTTATTTTGTCCAAGAACAGCAAGCTAGTAAGGAGCCATCTTGCCTGAGATGCTTCGATGTTTAACCATAGTGAGTGAGGGTCCCCCCAGGCCCAGTCATTCATGTGAGGTAGCAACAAGCTTCATTGATGGTTTTTGATATTTGGAAGATCCACTCCTCCAAGTCTGTGGGGTAGCTGCAGTTTATTCAGTTTAATAAGGGTTCGCTTGTGATACCAGATAAAGGAACTGAACCAGTCATTCAGTGTTTGCTAAGTAAAAAGCAGACAAAGCATTCACATGGGATACAGTAGATGGGGGAGAATGTTCACTTTAATGAAGGCTATCTGACCTAGCCAAGAGATCAGAAGCGCCTCCCAACTTTGACGGTCTTGTTTGATTCTGTTGAATAAATGGGCAAAATTGGTTTTAAATAGCCCAATCAAAGACTGGCGTGATGAATATACCCAAGAAGAGAAAGCTCTCCTGTGACCATTTAAAGGAATATCAAGATTAGGCCTCAGGACCAGGCATTTTCAGAAGACCACCCATGGGCATGGTCTCTGATTTTGCAAAGTTGATCTTGTAACATGAAAAGCCACCAAATGAGTTAAGCGTTGTATCAGATGAGGCACCGAAACTGTTAGGTTTGATAAAAAGACAAAAATGTCATCTGCATACAATGCAATCTTCTGTGACTTTGTCCCCACTTATGGAGCAGTTATATTGGAATCCCTATGTATTGCCTCTGCCAGTGGTTCAATCACCAATGTGAAAAGCAACAGTGATATGGGACAACCCTGTAGACTGTCCCTAAGGATATTAAAATTGCTTGATCGCACACCATTGGTGAGGACTGCGGCAAAAGGGTCACTATACAAAACCTTTACCCATCTGATAAAGGCCTCACCCAAGCCAAACGCTTTAAAGTTTAAAAAAGATATGGTCACTTGATCCGATCAAATGCCTTTTCTGCATCTAAAGAGATCACGAATCCTTGTACCGATCATTGTTGACATACTTGGATCCTGTTAAATAACTACCTAGCATTGTTTGACGACCTGTGACCTTTTATTAAATCCATCTGATCCTCCTTGATGCTGGAGGGTGGCACAGTTTATAGTCTTACTGCAATAGTCTTAGATAGGATTTTGAAATCGACATTCAGGAGTGAGATGGGCCTACAGGAAGCACAGTCTTCCAGGGCATTCCCTTCTTTAAGAATAAAAGAAATGTTTGCCTCTCAAAGATGGCGGGAGGAGGCTACGTCTCTGTGAATCATTAAACATACTAAGCGTTGGTTCTGAAGTATACTTATAAATCCCTTATAGAACTCACTGGGGAGCCTGTCAGGACCCGGTGCCTTTCCATTCTGAAGCTGCCTCACAGCCTCCCACACCTCTTGCATCAAGGAGAGCTTCTTAGTCGGGGTCACTCCCGGGAGGTCCAAATTCTTTAAAAAAAGACTCCACCCTAACCTGCCCATCCTCACAATTTTCAGACTGGTATAATTCAGAGTAAAATTTCCAAAATGCTGTGTTAATCCTTTTAGAATTGCAGGTTAAATTTCCGTTATCCTCCCTGATTGAGGTAATGGCTTCGGGGGCACTCGTTTTCCTAGCAACATACGCTAGGTACATGCCTGGTTTATCCCCATGCTCAAACAGCCTTTGATTTGCAAATGTCAGCTCCCTCATAGCTGTCTGTGTGAGCATGGAGTTCAGTGTGGACCGAAGTGCTGTGATCTTCTGCAGTTTAGCAACAAGGGCCTATCAAAGTTTGCCTTTTCAGCTGCTTTCAGGCACGGTGGCACAGTGGTTAGCACTGCTGCCTCACAGCGCCAGGGACCTGGGTTCAATTCCCGCCTCAGGTGACTGACTGTGTGGAGTTTGCACGTTCTCCCCGTGTCTGCGTGGGTTTCCTCCGGGTGCTCCGGTTTCCTCCCACAGTCCAAAGATGTGCGGGTCAGGTGAATTGGCCATGCTAAATTGCCCGTAGTGTTAGGTAAGGGGTATATGTAGGGGTATGGGTGGGTTGCGCTTCGGCGGGTCGGTGTGGACTTGTTGGGCCGAAGGGCCTGTTTCCACACTGTAAGTAATCTAATCTAATGTCTCGAGCAAGCGTTGCTGCTCACCCTTCTGCCGTTTCTTACTGGCAGAGTAAGAAATAACTAACCCCTTAGCATAGGCTTTAGCAGTTTCCCAGAGAATGGATGGGCCACTGGCCAAGCCTGAATTAATGTCTAAAAAAGACCAGTACTCAGTAGAAAAGAATTCAATAAACTTGCTATCCTTAAGGATGAAGGGATCCAATTGCCAGTGCCTTGAACCTACCATAGTAACCTTACTCTTGTCCATTAGACACACTAGAGCGTGATCAGAAATAGTGATATTGTCAATTGTACATGACACCACCAAGCCCAAATGTACTGTGGGGGTAAAAACGAGATCAATCCTGGTATGCCATTTGTGAAGATTCGAGAAAAATATAAAATCCCTGCCTGTCAGGGAAAGTGCTTCCAAACATCTACCAATCCTAGTTCAACACACAAACCCTTTAATTGCTAAGATTGTGAAGTTGATATTGGGGCCTTTGGGCAATCTGTCCACTGTAGAATCTGTTAGTCAGTTAAAATTCCCCTCTACGATAGTATGCTGAGATAGGAGGTTAACCAGTCTAGAAAATGCATCTGTCAAGAACTTGAGGGGGTGGGCTGGGGGATAATAAACATTTAAGATCCCGTATTCTTCCCAATGTATCAAAGCTTTAAGGATTACCAATCTTCCATGTGTGTCTTTAATACACTCTAACTTAAATGGGAGATTCTTCCTAACCAGAGTGGCCACCCCTTACTCTAGTATTGAAAGATGAGAAATAAACTCGGTCATACTCATTCTGTTGCAGTTTCAGATGCTCTGCATCATCTAGGTGTGTATCTTGCAAAAGAGCAACATGCACTCTCTCTATTAAGATTGGAAAGTACTTTCTTCCTATTGACCGGCGAGTGATTCCCCTTAATGTTCCAGGTACACCACTTGAACACATCCTTGGTCATAATCTTCTATAGCACCATTTAGACTCCAGAGAGGGAGAACTTGAACTACAAATCACTGAGCTTCAGTACAAAAAAATTCCACAAAACGCACAAACTACATAAACTAAAACAGTTACAACCAACAAACCTACAAAACTTGGAAAAACTGTGCACGTCAAAAATGAAAAAACAAAGAAGCGCCAAAGGCACTGATTAGAGCAATTTACCCCAATTCAACGGGGGCATCTACCCATCCCAAAACCCTACTAATCATCCTAACCACCCTATTAACTCCTACCAATTACGGTCATATCACATACACAGACAACCCAGCAGGGAAAAAAAAAGATTACTAATATACACAAGTAAGTTAAAGCAAATATGTCACCCATCCCTGGTATAACTTAACTTAGAAATTAAGTTATATCCATCCCCAGCATAATTTAACACAACTTATTACCAACAAAAGAAGACTCCACAAAGTCCTCTCTAAAGAAGGACAAACCCGAACAACTCTGTTGTCTGTACCTATTCAATTGTCTGGCTTAAGTCAGCGTGTCCACAAGGTTCCTCACTTTCTCTGGCACGTCAAATAAATATACAGATCCATTATAATTATCCGAGGTCCTGCTGGATATCTTAGGAGTGCTGGATCCCAAGCTCTCTCAATCTCCTCTTCATGCCATCGTAGGACTTCCTTTTCTGGATTACCGCCGCTGACAAGTCTTGAAAGAACATGACCCTGGAGTGCTCACACACCAACACCCTCAGATCCTTCCCTTGGACTCTGGAAGCTTCCATGACTCTCCGTTTGCCTTTGTAATGATGGAACCGTACCAGGATAGGGCGAGGGCGCTGGTCCATTCCTGACCTTTGTGCTGCGACCCAGTGGGCTCTCTCAATCTTTATCCTTCCTTTTTCAGCCTCCAAATTAAGGAATTCTGGGAACCACTTCTCAAAATTTCCACTGGCCCCTCACCTTCCTTACTCTCCTCTGGCATGCTAACAGTGCAAAGGTGCTTCCTTTAGTCCCTATTCTCAAGATCATCTTCCAGATCCAGCAAACCAGGAACCTGTGTTTCCAGAGCTTTCAATCCGACTCTTGGATGAATCCGTCTCTGCCTCTACCCTGTGTCCTGGAGCTCGAGCTCTTCAGTCCTTTTCCCCAGGTCTTGCAGCGCAACAGAGACTGGGGCCAGCTTTTCCTCTTTACCTTCTCTTCAATCTGCCTTCCCAGGACCTCGCGGGATTTGGCCAGCTCCTTCACCAGGTCCTGGTGAGTAAGTAAGCTCACTGTCTTGTTGGGTTGAGCCGCGGCCTAGGCCCCAGGCGAACTCCCTCGTTTCTTTAGCATTCTCCCGCAATAAAAACAAAAGTAAGTGAAATTTTCAGGTTGTGTAGCACTTTTTTTTACTCACAGTGACAGATGGGACGGGTTTTAGCTCTGTCCTGCTGATGTTGTTGCGCGGAGCCCAGCAAATGCGATCCTCCTAGGTTGCCATCATCTTGGATCCCCCCTTTCTTAATATTTTATTCATTATTTGAACCAGTTTTTATGGTCTGTTACCTACTTTGACGTAATTGTGTGCTGTTTTATTTAAGTTTGATTCTATCTTTAACTGTTTTAAGTTAACCACAGATGATGTGTCTCTTATTCTTTATTGGCACCTGTCAATTAAACACTTTCCGAAATATCCCTTTAAATGTCTGCCAACACATCTCTATTGACTTATTCCTGAATGTAATTCACAGTGCACTTTGCAGTTCCGCTTTCATACCCTCATTGCCCTTAACTTAAGTTTAAGATATTAGTCATGGCCCCACTCTCCTTTCCCTCAAATTAAATTAGAAATTCAATCATACTGTGGTGGGTATAATGTAGGACTCCCTTCACCATCCAATTTAACTTTACCCTATCTGATTGAACAATGATGGATCTAGATTAGCCTAAGCTTTGGCTGAATGTTCAGTTCTAAGAAACTATCCCAAGACTATTCTGTGAATTTCGCATGTAGACTACCTTTGCTCACTTGATTTTTCCAGCCTAAATGTACGTTAAAATTCTGTGATTATCATGGTTCCCAGTATTTTGTCCATGATACTCCACCATGTCATGCGATTATTGTTAGAGTCCCTATACTGTATACTTCTCCCTCAAATGACTCCTTTCCTTTATCATTTCTACTCTGCCCAAATTGCTTCCACGTCCTGATTTCCTGAAGAAAAGTCAACCTGTGTCAGTATCATCCTCATTACTTAATCCAGGCACCCCTCCATCTTTTCCTGACTACCTGACCTTCTGAAATCTCACGTACCCTCTAATATTCAGTTCTCAATCTACATCATTTTTTCATGTCTCTGTAATGACTATAAGATGATACATATTTAGTTTCTATTTGCCTTATCAATGCAAATGTTATATCAAATGTGAATACATTTCAGGATTGAACATTTTTGCCCCTTTTTAATATTTTGTAACCTTTTGCCTTATCTGTTCCTTTGCTCTTGGATATGTACTCCCTATCCTTTCCTGCCACCCTGTGTTGATCAAATCCCAAACTACATACCTTTCTCTATTTCGTTCTTCCTGTTCTCTAATTTACCATACTAAGTCTGACCCCTATCTCCACTGTTTTGTTTGAAATCTCTCTCCACTTCTCTAGTTACTCAATTCACTAGAACACTGGTCCAAGCATGATTCAAGCGTAAAACTGTCCCCACTTTCCCCAATACTACTGTCAGTGCCCAACAGAGTGTATCCTGCGATCTTTGAATCATATATTAACTTCTCTAATCTTATTTGTCTTATGCCAATTTGCCCATAGCTCAGGTCGTCAGAGATTATTACCCTTTACAGTCTAGTTAATCTGGTGCCTAACTCATCACAGTGACACTGCAGAACCCACTGTTCCTTGTCCTGATGTCATCGCTACCTATATGGTCATGATGATTGGGTCCTTTTCGTCCAACTGTCAGTTTATCCATGCCCCTTAACAGATGTCCCAAATCCTGGTGACTGGTAGGTTGCACATCCTTCTGGACTCTCACTCTGTTTGCTGCAGAGAACACTATCAAGCCCCGTCATTACACTGTCCCACTGTATCATCACATTGTTTTTCTGGATCCAAGTCTACTCTAGTGATTACTTTGCTTCATCAGAGAAATGCCAATTCTCTCCTGCCTATTTTCTAGTTAATGAGAAACACAAATTACAGCTATCCATTTAGTGTCACATAAACAAGACAAATGCTAGTAATTTAAATGTGGTGTATATGCTGTCTACCTCCTATATATTGGCTCAAGTGATAGATATGGTATTTTATCGGTTAATACAATGCATGATGTCCCCTTTATCAATTTAGTAGTATTAAATACCTTTTATTTCCTTAAACAAAATCTTCTGTTTTTTTCAAGTTGAAAATCTATCCATAGATAGTTGTCTTGGCTGCAACCATGCCATTCTTTATTCATTGCATCTTGATTTTAATGAAGCTTTTAAAATGATAAAGGAATTAATGGGATGTATCAAAGGAAGAAGTTTCCCTTGGGAAATCCCTAACCAGAAAGCACCATCTTAAAATTAGATCGGAGCCAGAAAACTCTTCCATGCAAAAGATGATACAAATTTAGAACTTACTTCCCTAAACATCTGGATCTGTTGAAATTTTCAAGACTTGACTCAATTAGATTTTTGGTAATTAACAAAATAGGTTTTTGTTAATATGGACATAACATGTTGGGCTGAAGGGCCTGTTTCCACACTGCAGGGATTCTGTGATCCCATGAAAAATTTTGGAACAGAAGTGGGAGAATAGAGTTAAGTGGAACAGGGTCCAGCTGCAGAATGGTCTGTTCCTGTTCAACTGAGACACAGTGTGAAAAATGAAACATTGTGTCCAAAAAGTCAAATCTTTGCAACAGACTGATAAGTGATTGTCTTCAAATAAGGACTCTATGGGACCTAAAACATGATTTATAATTTGCTTTTTCTTATGCCCTCGCTTCAGTTTGAGATAATCTTTTGCATGACTGTATTTAATTATTGTTGCTGAAGCTTTCAAAGTTGACAGTTTGAATGTGCACTCTTTGTTTTATCACACTGAGTCTGATGTACAGCATCTGTAGTGCCTGAATCCATTATGTCTTAATTGGGTATTCCTGTCAATTATGTTCTAATGCAACTGTAGTCTCGAACATAAAACTGTTTTATTGCAATTAAGTGTTAATTAGTTCAGTTGCTGCTTGTCTGTTTATGGCAAGCACAATATTTTGTCACTTATTAAAATGTGCCCAGGCCATAAAAGTTTTAAGGTTCTAACTAAAACAAGGAATCAGATGGAGATTAATGACGATTGATAATATTAGGCCTATTAATGTATATATAAGTCGAGGCAACATTCATACAGTAGGTTGCAGCTGTGCTGTACAAAGAGGGTTCAAGTGAAAGCCAGAAAATTGTTACCGAAGGGAAAATTCAAAGGGGAAATATCTGACTTCCTTGCAATCTCTGAGAGTTAAGTTCAAGGTGCCAAATGCATCCTTACAGCTTCTCGAAATAATTTCCTACATGACCCCATTTTAACACCTGAAAATTACTATGAATGTGGAGCAAAACAAAAATAAAATAGCTATAAAGCAGCCAAGTAAATCCGCATGTAACTGTTAACCTTCATACGATACAGTTCAACATATCTGTGTACTATTGTTATCACTTTATGTACCTGTATAAGTTTTCATCAGGCTCTCCATCGTCTCCAGTGAGAGAAAACTCAGTGAGACAACTTGCATTGTGCTTCCTGTCCTGAAATGGACACCACCGTACATAGTGATCCTTATGGTGAGGGCTGCTTTTGTCCTCAGGAGATGTCTTGCAGCAGCTGTCCCACTGGATGCACTCACAGGGTTGGTTGTTTCCCAGTTGGTGTTTGTGACTAAAACATGATGTTTATGAAGCCTCCTTGTTCCCCTGCTAAGTATAAGCCACACTCTGACCTGCCACTGAGAGCTAAGGCACAATCATGGAGGGCTCAGCCAAAAGCTGTTTGGACCTTGCGGTTAATGTGGGGTGTACACTGAGGGGTGGGAGCTTGCAATCCTAACTGCGGTTTCTGCGACTTTGATAGGTGTCATGACGCATGATTCGGGAAGGGCTGCCTCGAACACAAAATGACCTCAAGCGAAACACTGTTGCATGTGACCTCAAGAAACGGTTGGTACACTGGATATGGCAAAGGCTGTGGGCCCTGATAACATTCTGGCAATCGTATTGAAGACTTGTGCTCCAGACCTTGCCACTCCCCTAGCCAAGCTGCTCCAGGACAGCTACAACACTGTCATCTAACTGACAATGTGGAAAGTTGCCCGGGTATGACATATACATAAAAAGCAGCACAAATCCAACCCAGCCAATTACCACCCAATCAGTCCATTAGCGATCATCAGTAAACTAACAGAAAGCGTCATCAACAGTGCTATCAAGCAGCACCTACTCAGCAATAACCTGCTCTGATATGCCTATTTTCGGTTATGCCAGCGCAGCTCAGCTCCTCATCTCATTACAGCCTTGATTCAAACATGGACAAAAGATCTGAATTCTTGAGGTAAGAGTGATAGCCCTTGACATCAAGGCTGCATTCGACTTAATGTGGCATCAAGGAGTCGAAGCAAAATTAGAATCAATGGGCATCAGGGGACAAACTCTCGACTGGTTAGAGTCATATCTAACATAGGAAGATGATTGTGGTAGTTGGAGATCAGTTGTCTCAGCTCCAGGTCATCTCTGCAGGAATTCCTCAGGGTAGTTTCCTAGGCCAAACCATCTTCAGCTGCTTAATCAATGACCTTCCATCCAGCATAAGCTCGAAAGTAGAGATTTTCGCCGATGATTGCACAATGTTCAGTACCATTAACGACTCCTCAGATACTGAAGCAGTCCATGTTCAAACGCAACAAAATCTGGACAATGTCCGGGCTTGGGCTGACAAGTGGCAAGTACCAATCACGCCACACAAATGCCAGGCTGTGACCATCACCAATAAGGGACAATCACCGCCTCCTAACATTCAATGGTGTTACCATCACTGAATCCCCCACAATTAACTTCCCAAAATTATCATTGATCAGAAACTCAACTGGACTCACCACATAAACACAGTGGCTACAAGAACAAGTCAGTGGCTAGGAATATATTTGGGGAGTGAGGGTGGGGGTTCCTTAAATGTTATTATTTAAATATTATGAATTGTAATCAGTTGGCAGTAATTTGGCATGGGGCTAAAAGGAGCCCTGGAGATTGATACAAATAATGTGTTGGCATGGACGTGAGGGGCTGTTGGAGGTGAGTGGATGCATGAGTAGCTATAGGGAGTGGTTGGGCTGTGAGGGCTCGTGGGACTAATGTTTAAGTAAACAACTAGGACAAAGTCCCAGAGTTCTTAAGCGGCTCGCGTCTGTATTCGGCAATTCTGATGGCCACCGCTGGCATGTATTGGTCAAACAGTGCGTTCATCTCTGCACCTCAGAATGAAAATCCTGCCAGGGAAGCCACATTTTCCAACTTTCCCTCGAATAATGCCAACAAGTTTTTCAAAGTTGCCTCTCCATTACAGGGGATTAAATAATCTTGTAGCACTAATTCAGTCCATGTGAAGGAGAGTTTTCTAAGACTCCCCATTTGTACTATGATATAACCAAAGATAATTTAATGGTACTTTCCTGTGTCCAAATTGACTGTACTTTGCCAACTTCAGAAGTTATATAACTAAAGTACTCTGGGATATCCTGTGGTAAAGAAAGCTTTTCTATTATTGCCGCTAGTTTTCAGGAGTTACCTGTCGAGGCAGTAATGTCAGTAACAATGTCACAATTGCTAAACTGTTATTTGACCTGCAGTGGGTTCTTCTGGTTTTAAGGGTATGATTTCCCAAAGAAAAATAATCCCTTAGTTGTTGACTGACACAACTGGTGATTTATCACAGTGTGGTGTGCTGATAGATTATATTTCTCTCATAACCATGCTGTGATGAGTATATTTTTGTTTATGTCTCCAAACAGCATGGGATTTATTTTAATTTTATTTTTTTAATTGGGAATTTTTATTTCAAATTTGGTTTAGATAGTAGAAAGTTAGGATTGACCATTTTGATCGACTGCAGCTCTGATGACATGAACTGAGATTTGTACATACATGAGGCAAAAGTGAGGACTGCAGATGCTGGAGATCAGAATCTAGATTAGAGTGGTGCTGGAAAAGCACAGCAGGTCAGGCAGCATCTGAGGAGCAGGAAAATCGAATGAAGGCCTTCATTCCCGATGAAAGGCTTTCCCCCAAAACATCGATTTTCCTGCTCCTCGGATGCTGCCTGACCTGCTGTGCTTTTCCAGCACCACTCTAATCTAGAATTTGTACACACACTCCATACCTTCGGATATAATGTACCACTGCATATGTACAGTAGTGGATTGCCTATGTGTGCAGAACACATGTAAATGTACAATAGATGTGACTGTAACCATATTGGATGTGCTTGCAGGAGGGTTCCAGCCAGTGCAGAATGGTAGGGTACAGCATCCAGTAACACAGTGCCACCTCAGGATTCACATTTAACAATTTTACTGAACTAAATGGCATCTTTTTAAGCTGTATGTTTGTTAATAGAAGATAATTTCCATTAGTTGTTACGCTGCAGTTTTGTTGACTCAAAAACATGTTGCATGAAAATTAGTACAGGATTATCTGAATTACATGAATGCATGGCAGGTCAGGACCCAAATACAGAAGACCCACCCCAATTTTGTGGAATCCAATTTTTTTCGTATGGAGAAAGGCAGTATTCACACAGGAGGGAAATCCAAATTCAGCTCAAAGCTACGAGTTGAAGCAGAACTAATTTTAACCATTCCACAGGCCTTAGCTGCAGTATGGGAGTTGTACTCCATTATGTTGTAATAAATAAGAATACTTGTTTTAAGGGTAGTTAAGGTTTGCTGAGTTTAGAGTTTGACAGTCTGAGTTTATCAAAGCATGGGATGTCTTTAAAGTGACTCCTGAATAGAGTTGAGTTTTTTTTAAAACAACAGATTACCACTTGAGATTTAGAATCTTTTTGTTTTCATGCGTTCAAGATTTTAATGTTTGAAGTGTACATGAAAGCTGTATTAGATTGTTAATTCCTTTTCTCATCTTCTGAGGTCTTCCATGATAACTTTGGGAGAGAATTATGGGAAATGGATGAGGGCTAGAAGACATAACAGCTTCAAATACTATGAAGGTGTAGTCTAGGGCAGGCCTCCTTATCAGCCTTCCTTGGCCCACAACATCCACCATCTGCTTTTGCCCTTGTTGGGTCTAAACCATCTCGTACTGCACTTTCACTTCTGGATTGAATATTGTGTCCAATAAGACCATTGAAATTGAAGCAAATGGGCTGAGTAGGGAAATCTCTGACTTGAGCTGCCCATATTGCTAGCAAAATAAAAACCTGACCCTTGGCATTTTGGCCACGATTTTCACTTTTTATTTTAGCTGCAATTATCCTGTGATATTTTGGCAAATTTTCTATGGTTAATAATGCTTCACATAAAATAGTACCAAAGTGAAAATGTAACATTACCTTTCAGTTTTCAAGAGTGTAGCAATTAAGAGAGATTCTTTACCCATTTTATCTTGTCTATGAAATCCGACAGGTGTATTGGAGCCAGAATTCTACACCCTAATTGTTGGCATTTGTTAACACATTTGTATTTCTCCTGTCTGCACGGTCAGAATTTTTAAATCACAATTGATGCTGTAAATGTCTTCTTAATGACTGGATTTCCCAAAGAAGAATAACTGTTGCGCTTGGAAGAAAAAAGGACAATGATGTAGACACAAGGGAGGTAATTTTGACTGAGCATTTGTATAAAATGGGTGATAGTGATTTGGTACAAATACAAAAGCAAACATTCTATGGCTGCTGGAAATATTCAGGTCTGGAATCACGTGGGGAGAGAGAAATAGAGTTGAGTGAGATGAAAAGCAGGCTGCTGATTCACAGTCATCCATCCCACACTGTTGCTCAAAACTGCACCCAGCATATCTGGAGGAGTTAAGTGCAAGTGAGCCTCAACGAAGAGTCACCCTGGAAGCTTTTGGGAAATGCATGAGTTCACTGAGTACATTATAAAATGTAAACTGAATATTTGCTCACAATACATTATACAATGGTCAGTGGAAATAACGTCCTTATGTACCAGCTGTGTACTAGTGTGTGCATCATTCTGTATTGTGTTATGACTGGGGTAGGAGGAGTTCACTGCTTTTATCTAGCTACACTGCACCATGGGTTTCAACATGACTTTAATTGTTTACTTGGTTCCCAATATGTCCAATTATATCTTTCTGTATGAGGGGCTTAAATAAAAAGGTCCGTGAACTAGGTTTCTTTAGTTACTGATTTTATTATAAAATTAAACATATTCCACTGATGCTGTAAGTATGAATATTTACCATTGTAAATAACCCAAAACACATTAGCATACACCAGCTAAAGATAAACAATAAAAAGAAACTCTCTGCTCAGAGATCCACTTAGTGAAAACATCCATAGCCACTAAGTGTTGGCTTTTGAAGTTAAAAGGGTTGAGGTTTATGATGTTCAATTAGCTAACCGTCTGACGTTCTGGCATATAAAGACAAATATCACTGAGTACATGCTGTTGTTGCTGAGCACCCTTTTTAGATGCAGTCGTTCAGAAAATATCAGCAAACTCGTTCAGAAGCTTCTCACGTGAAAGCACTTAGACTAGGATTTCAGATTTCACATTGGACTCACAACAAGGATTTATCAGAAATAGGAGAACTGATCAGTGGAGCAACTTATCTTCAACTCATCACCAACCAGCATTTATCAAGGTATCACTTATCGACAAATGCCTTGTTTAAAATAAGTTCCAGTATTATTTTATTCACCCCCTGGAGACAAACCATCCAGGTATCATATTCAAGTCCGTGAAGTTATCAACCATCAAGCCTTCATAACAGTTCTACCCTTAAAAACATTTTCCAATGTTCCATTGCAAACTGTAGACAGAAATAGAAAGTATAAAAGTCATTTACTAATGCTTATTCCTTTTTAACCTAAATCCTTTTCCACTATGGAGTACCTCTTTTTTCAAAAAATATTCCACAGGCTTCTCGATGTCTGACTCATCAATTTTGTAGCAGCACGACAACTGCACATAAATCACTAGCATTGATCTCTACCTTTGAAGGGTTTAGTGAAATTATAGGGAGCCAGCCCAGGTTGATTGATCAGAAATGGTTTTTAGCCTCTCAGAAAGCTGCTTGGCACTCCCCAACCACTTGGCTCTCAAAGGTTGTAAATCTGTCAGTGGGGCGGCTTTAATGCTAAAGTTTGACAATAGAAACAACAGATCCCTAAATACCTTATGACTTCTCTTTTATTTAAGAGTCAGGGAACTCCAACAAAGCATTTACTTTTGCTATACTCGGTAGCACTTGTCTTGGCCCATTCGTACACCTTGGGTAAATTAGCAAAGTCTGAGTAATTTTCAAAATGGAGCTACTGGAAGATCTAAAAGACAGTTTTGAACATCACTATATGTTATTACAATTACAACATTGAAATAACTGCACAGAGATCGGTAGCATGTCACCATCACTCTTTATTTATTTCTGCGCAATACATTGGCTGTGGCCAGCCAGCTCAGTCAGTCCCCTCAATTAAGTGAAAAAAATCACACAACACCAGGTTATAATCCAACAGGTTTAATTGGAAGCACTAGCTTTGGCACTGCTCCTTCATCAGGTGGTTGTGGAGAATAAGATTCTCCACAGTCACCTGATGAAAGAGCAGTGCTCTGAAAGCTAGTGCTTCCAATTAAACCTGTTGGATTATAACCTGGTGTTGTGTGATTTTTAAACTTGTACACCCCAGTCCAATACCGGCATCTCCAAATCATAGCCCTCAGTTGAGGAGATTCTAACTCTTCTGTTCTAAATCCCCTCCCCCTACTACTGCCAAACAGCAACAGTGTTTATTTCCCCCCAGCACACACTCGTGTGTGTGTGTGTGTGTGTGTGTGTGTGTGTGTGTGTGTGTGCGCGTGCGCGCGCCTGTGCAGGATCTCCTGTTTATGTTGATCAGCCAGGGCTTCCTGATTGGCTCCGGTTGACAACCCCAATCAAGGATCTCAGCCAATGCGATCCACCTGGTTCCTATGACTACCACCATCAACCCCGGGCGGGTACCAGGGGCGGGCTGTCCTAGAGATGGTCGAAAGGTGTCAGGGCAGACCGAGAACTGGAAGGGGCATTGGGTGGACGAGAGCCGGAAGGTGGGAGGGGCGGGGCCTTGCTGGGTCTGTATTGTATGCACATTTTATGTAACTGGATTGTCCTTTTATGTACAAATGTCATTGTCATTGTCTTTTACATGTGAAACTGGGATTTGAGGTTTGTCCTCATCTCCCTGTAAACTGGTTGAACAGTAGGGTTTGGGGCCTAGCTTTGCTGCTCCTCTCCCTTGTAAAATTGCTGTTGTATACAGCTGTAAATGTTAACTGTTTTTTGTAAACTGTTTTGTAATTTGTTTAATAAAATTTAAAAAAACTACCACCATCAAGATCAACACACAGATAAGAAATCTGGTTATCACTTGATTTATCGGTCTCTGGAAATTGGCTGGAGCATTCTGTAGCTTGAATGGCATCAGTCAGCTTTGAGAACAACATACCTCTTTAGCTTGTGCTCTAAAGGAATCTGTCTGTATCACTTTAATAAATCTATCTTAATAAGAAATTTGGCAGTGTCAATCTTATTAATACACACTTTCAAACATGGAATTGAGTCAAAATCTCCTTTTGTTACTGCATAGTCTGTGCAAAGTCAGTTTGAATCATCAGTTTTGGATGCTTCCATGACTGGGGGAGTTCCAGCTACTTCACCTGAGTTTAATGAGATGAGTTTCCACCATATATTGATTTCTGATTACAACTAGTCCTGTTTCTCTGGACCTAAATGATCAGAGTTCTGTTTCTTAGGGAAAAATCTCCTATGTCGTATAGGCTAAAGTTGTAACCCCTGTTTTGTCCTTCCAGACACCTTTAAATTCTGAGATGAGCCTTGTTTGGTCTCCTCACTGATTTGCATCCAAGCATCAAAGCATGTTTTATAACTGTTCGATGTTGGCTGACTCGTGGATAGGAGGTTCAAGTTAGGAATTATCTGAACTCCCTGATGTCTCCTAGTCACCATTTCTTTCTCATCCCCCACCGTCCTTACTACCTAACATAGCCATGTTTGCCTATATCTTCTCCAAACGGTGGCCTTGCTTCATCATTTTATCGTGATCCATCCTAATTTTTTTGGCGATCTGAGGTGTCTGTCAAATAATTTAGCTTGCCATTCTTTTTGACTACTAAATGTGAGTGACTGGGTGTGTCCGCGGACGATATGTTGACGATGTTGTTATACTCATTATTCCTAACCTCCTGAAAATATCTAAACAGAAAACAGGAACCCTGATCAAAGTGGAACTCCATTTGTAATCCATCTTGAGTGAAGACCTGGGTTAAACCCTCTATATTACTTTAACAATAATTGTTGTTGAGGAAATGGTCACTGGAAACTGAGTAGCATACCCTTAACAGAATATACTGGTATCCCACTTTTATTTCAAATAAAGATACCACATAGACTATAACCATCATAGTTCCTCAAAAACTGGTGTGTGAATGGAGATGCCAGTTTGATTTCATGTTGGAGTTTCCCAACATCTGGGATGAATGTCACATTTTGTAAAAGTGCATAATGACCCTGTGAAAACTTGAACCATAAGGGGTTTGACTTTTGCATTCTTGGGTCTTCTAGTTCCTTTTATTGTCCTGCAGTGGGAATGTTTTATCCTGCAGTGGGAATGTTCTGTCCTGCAGTGGAAATGTTTTATCCTGCAGTGGGAATGTTTTATCCTGCAGTGGGAATGTTCTGTCCTGCAGTGGGAATGTTTTAGCCTGCAGTGGGAACATTTTATCCTGCAGTAGCAATGTTTTGTCCTGCAGTGGGAATGTTCTGTCCTGCAGTGGGAATGTTTTGTCCTGCAGTGGGAACATTTTATCCTGCAGTAGGAATGTTTTGTCCTGCAGTGGGAATGTTTTATCCTGCTGTAGGAATGTTTTATCCTGCAGTGGGAACATTTTATCCTGCAGTAGGAATGTTTTGTCCTGCAGTGGGAATGTTTTATCCTGCTGTAGGAATGTTTTGATTTATTCTTTATATCTCTTGATGATATTTGGTTGGCATCACTATCAGGGTACCTACTGCCATGTATTGACGACAAGAGGCTGTGAGGAGGCATCCATTTTTATTGTACCATTCTGGAACTGCTCAGTTTCAGCTGATTGGGCTCTTTTACTTAACTCTGAAGCTCAGCACGTCAATTTCCGTCTGTGGGCTTCAGGGACCTATTGGTCTGCACTGAGAACACATTCCTTGCTACTTCATAATCCACAGAAGCCTCCTCAGAAAGCAAGGCAAAATTCTCATTGCCTGTTCGACCTGTTTTGATAAAGCAGTGGCCAGGTTTTCTTTGGGCCACGTCATCTGCTGAGCTACCGTTCCAAAAGAAATTTTAGAAAAGGTATCAGTGCCACTTTTGTCAAAATTAGTGAGGACTTGCAAAAATCAAAATGGCTCCCCACTGGGTCTTGGATTAGATTTGGATTGTCTCTTGTCAAAATGCTTCCCAATTCAAAGACTCCTCGACTACTTTAAACCTTTTAAGCTGGTAATCCCTCCCTTGCCTTCTGTCTCTCTGCTGGTTTGCATTTTTTCTTTTTCCTGTTGTAATTCGAGTTCCAGTTTCTTAGGTTTTGTTTCCACGTCCCGTCTTTCTGAAGTGCCTCGCATTCAAGTTGATTTGATTCATAGTCTTTCCTAATCAAGTTTATTTTGTTTCAATTTCTTGTTCAAACTGCTTTCTCTGCAACTGAATTCCCAGTCATTCAATTTAATTACCATCTGGAATACCTTGCCTGTCTTTCAGTTTTAAGCGCTGTGCTAGCTCCGCAATTATATCTGCTTTCCTGACCCCTGCTTTTAATTTTAACATCAACTTTTCTGCTTTATTCAATGAAGATGTAAAACTGGGTAACACAGCTTGTAATATGAATATGTCTGGGGGTCTTTGAGCTCAGATGGCTTTATGGCTGATTTGTGATGCAGAGTGATGCCAACAGCATGATTTTAATTCCTGGACCGACTGAGATTACCATGAGGGGCTCTCCTCTTGCTAGAGGCCCAGTGACCCTCAAGTTAAACCACCACCAATCATCTCTTTCCAATGAGCAAGTAGCTCTGTGGTCTGGTAAGACTGTGATGGCTTTAACTTTTTCGTTTTCATATGAATATGGAAATATTTACCCCTCCATCCTACATCTTTCTCTGTCTCTCATTCTCTATCATTGTCTCTCTTTCTCTCTTGCTCTCTGTCTCGCGCTCTCTGTCTCTCTCTCTCTACGTCTCACTGTCTCTCTCTCTCTCCCTCGCTGTGTTGAGCTGTTTGTGTCTCTCTCTCTTGCTGACTCCCTCTCACTGTCTGTCTCACTCCCTCGCTGTCTCCCTCTCTCTCTCTTTCTCTCACTCTTTCTCGCTGTCTCTCACTCTTTCCAGCTGTCTCTCTCACTGTCTCTCTGTCTGGCTCTCTCTCTCGCTGTCTCATTCTCTAACTCGTTGTCTCTTGCTCTCTCTCTTTGTCTCTTGCTTTCGCTCTCTCTCACTGTCTCTTGCCCTCTCTCTCTCGCTCTCTTGTTGTCTCTCGCTGTCTCTTGCTGTCTCTCTCTCTCTTGCTCGCTCTCTCACTGTCTTTTTCTCACTCTCTCGCTTTCTCTCACTCTCACTCGCTGTCTCTCTCTCGCTCTCTTTCTCGGTTTCTCTCTGTTGCAGTAACTGTCTCTTTCTCTCTATCTCTCCCACTGTCTCTCTATCTCTCTCTCTTGCCGTCTCTTTCTCCCTTGCTGTCTCTCTCTCTCGCTGTCTCTCTCTCTCTCCTCTCTCTTGCTATCTCTCTCTCTTGCTATCTCTGTCTCTTTTGCTGTCTCTCTCTCGCTGTCTCTCTCTCTCTCACACTGTCTGTCTCTCTCTTGCTGTTACTCTCTCTTTCTCTGTCTCTCACTGTCTCTCCGTCTCTTTCACTGTCTCTCTGTCTCTATCGCTGTCTCTCTCTCTCTCACTGTCTCTCTCTCACTGTCTCTCTGTCTCTCCTCTCTCTCTCTCTCTTGCTGTTTCTCTCTCTCTTGCTGTCTCTCTCTCTCTGTCTCTCGCTGACTTTCTGTCTCTCTCTGTCTCTCTCACTGTCTCTCTCTCTCTCTTCCTGTCTCTCTTGCTCTCTATCGTTGTCACTCTCTCCTCTCTCTCTTTCTGTCGCTATCTGTCTCTTTCTCTCTGTGTCTCTCTTGCTGTGTGTCTCTCTCGCTCTCTCTCGCTGTGTCTGCCTCTCTCTGTGTCTCTCGCTGTCTCTCTCTCACAATCTCACTGTCTCTCTTCTCTCTCTTTTGCTGTCTCACTCTCTTTTTCTCTATCTCTCTTTCTTGCTGTCTCTCTCTGTCTGCCTCGCTCTCTCTTGCTGTTTTTCTCCCTGTCTCTCTCGTTCTCTCTCGCTGTTTTTCTCTCTCTCGCTCTCTCACTGTCTCTCTCTCTCTTGCTGTTGCTCTCTCTCTCTATTGCTCTCTATTGCTGTCACTGTCTCTCTCTCTGTCTTGCTTTCTTGTTCTCTCTCTCGCTGTCGCACACACACACACACACACACACACACACACACATAAAACAAATCATTGGTTTCCTTCTCTGCAGAGAATCACATTTTACAAAGATACTTGGTCGATTTTTCTTCGTTCTTGAAGGCAGTGAGTATAACATTAAAGCTGTTCAGCTGGCTATCTGCCTGACATTCTGGCACATATAGACAGATATTGCTGAACCCATGTAGTTCTTGCTGCTAATATTCCCCAGTGCAGTTATGCAGGAATGTTGACCAACTCTTTCAGATGCTTTTCATGAGAGAGCAGTTGGAGCAGGGCTCTGGCTCCCACACTGGACTCTGTCTCAACAACGAGATTTTTCACAAACACAAGACCTGAACGGGACGTTCCTTCCCTTGAACAGGTGGGTCACCAGCTGCTCCATACAATATCCAAAGCAGACATTGCAACCTGACTGTCATGAATAAGGCAAGGTGTCTGCTGGTAACAAGTAGCTATCAACAACACAAGAAAGTTCCCCTGTCCTTTTCTTTTCTCCTTGTTTAAACAAAAACAACCTCTCTGTTCACAATTCTTCAAATTCAAATTGCAAAAAATAAGAAATGCCAAACCTTCATAATGATAGTAACTGGGATCATTGGTTCTAAGGAAGATGCTTGCATGCATCAATTCTCTTCCCCAGTCTTTACTCATGCTCTACAATATGATTATCTAATGTGTATTTTCCATGTAATACAATTGTATAGATGGTTTAGTCCCATTTTCACACTTTGATTTCAGACCAACATTTTTCTTTCTTTCGACTACCTGACTTGATGCTGGAAAGCTGTATACATTGCCTATTACTTTTTGCTCTAAGATGTGAGTGGCACAAGACCCTTTTTTGAAGAAAATAAGCTGAAAGCCTTGTGAAAATGGTGCACCTTTTTTGGGATTTCCAGGATTCTTGCCGAGTCATGACAATGGACTGACAATGTAGAGACAACATGAGATTTGTGGGAACATAGAACACCATTGCTGTTCTTTATCATTTCATTTACAGAAGCCATAGGGCTTGGGTATACTCCAGAACTCAATCTGGTTTCTGACTCAGTATAATATTTTACAGTTGTACTGTGTGGATATTGAGTCCAGTGCCAGAACTAAGCAGAGATAGGCTTTAAGTAACTTATTTAAAACATACCCTGAGCAGAACTCCAGACAACTGCTCTAACCCTTGTAGATTGTAACTAATTGAGGCCCATGACTCATCTTTATGGCAGTCCACCAGTTATTGGCTTATCCCTTGTCTTTACTTTCTGTCCTTTAAGCAATCCATTAGCCCCCTTCATTTTCTGTTTAAAAGCTTTTGTGTGGCACCATATCAATTGTCTTTTTAAAGTCCAAGTATGCTGCATCTACTAGGTCCCTTTGTACCCCTCTACCAGATACATCCTCAACAAAATGTCTAATGCATTGATCAAACATGATTACTCTTTCATAAAGCCATGTTGGTTTTGTTGGTACTGTGATTTTTAAAATATGTTGGAACATTTCATTAGTGATAGGTTTCAGCATTTCCTGATAACAGGGAACTGCAGGTCAGTTAGCTTGTTTTCTCTCTCCCTCTCATGACTGACAGTGCCATGTGAGCTAATTTCCAACCTGCCAAATCGATTTTAGGATCGAGGGAGGTTGGTAGAATTATGCCAATGCATCCACTCATCCACTATCTTTGCGCTGATCTCTTAAAACCCAAGAATGTGAATCATCAGGTCGTGTGGAGTTGTTAGAATTTGTTTCCCTTAAATTTCTGTAATGCTTTCTCCCTGTTGTTATTAATTGCCTTTTTTCCCCACTCTTTTTAACCCCATAAATTATTACCTCATTCTAGTGTACAACTTGTTTCTCACAGTGAAGAGTGAATAACAGTTTTGTCACTGTCATTGCCATTTCCTCATTCCTTATGATAATTTCTCCTGTCTCTGTTTTTAAGAGGCTAATATTTATTTCAGCTAGTTTTTCCTTATGAAAGACTTATGAAGTCCTTTTTTAAATATTCATGTTAGATTACCCTTCTAATCTTTTATTTGTCTTTTTACCAACTCTTTGCTTGTTTATGAAGCTTCTTTCAGTCATCAGACTTAGTACCTTTTTCTCCTACAATATTTTAAACATCCTTTTAATTTAATACTATCCTAACTTCCTCAGTAAATCACAAATAGATCTTCCTTGCTGACGACTTTTATTGTAGAATGTACAATTTTTGAATATTTTGAATTGTTTCATCCAGATTACTATATTTGCATTCGCATAAGTGTGATGAAAGTGTGAACTTTATAGATATCAAATGTTTTATTCATTGGTACTGGGAGTATGCTGTTTGGTCAAATATTCCCCATAATTAAGAGATATGCATCACTACAGTAAACCCTGACTAAGTGAAGCTTTGAGACAAAAACATCCCCCAAAAGATCAATGTAAAAATACACAGTAATAGGAACGTAAAACAGGGGATGTACGTAATTTATTTACAACAGAAATAATCGAGACATTGCAGTAGGTCAGCGTGTTCGAGATATGTAACTTTCACTGCTTTATCGCGAGTTGTTTTGTAAGGTACTGGTTAAAACAAGTTTGCTTATGTGTACTTTTAAGATTGTTAACTGCAAATTTGGGGCCTTGGAATACCAAGTTAAACGCATGGTTTGCAGATTAACAATTAACTCTTTAAAACTACAATAACTGGAATTTCCAAGCAAAAAAGAAGTTGCCCAGAATTCCCTGGGAATCGCCAAGAAATCTTTGTGGGGATAACCAAGTCTGTTTTTAGTCTGTGCTAGGAAGACAAGAAGAAGCCTCTATCAAACTCTAAAGTGCCAAGAAATCTGTTGATGGAGTAATGTGCTGAGCAGCATTTCTAAGAAAATGAGTTATAAAGCATGCACTTACCATAGCATAAGAATTTATTAATCCCAGAATGTACTGTTTAGATACAGTTGGTAGAGAAGAAGTGAAATATTGAAAATACAAGAGTTGAAGCTACAGCAGAGATTGCATAGCACTAGAAGAAAGCTAGATCAGGACCATAATAAAAATGATAATTAAGAAAGTTTTCTACCTTTACATTAGGTCAGTTGAAATTTTAATTACTTCAAGCCTATTGCATTATTAAAAAGTAAAGGATCCCTACTGGAATTGAGCTGGACTGGGTCATGCAACGATATTTATTATCTGTACTTATTCTGATATATAGTCTGTTCTGATATAATGTGATAGTTCCTTTCCCGTGCGAAATCGCATAATAGTAGCAGCATTTAAGCCAATGGGACTGGAATCACATTGTAGTCAATACAGGTAAGAAAATTTCCTGTTCTACAAACAATGGTCTTAAGTTCTTCAATCACATTATAGTCAATTCACTTTGAAGAAACGCATGTTATTGCAGAACTGACTGTGCAAAGCTTTTATTTCTGTTCAATCTATAAAGACTGCTTGGTTATTTTAACTGTGTTCAAATGTCCTTGAATCTATGTTATAAGGGAGCAAAGTTTTTTTTTTCCTTATTTATGTTCATTTTTGTTGTTAATAAACTTTATTTTATTGTTTAAACAAAGGCTGCAGCATTGATAACTTGATAACCAAAAGAAGAGGTGTTTTATGATCTATCCAGCTAGGTTCATGCTGGAGATCTGAGTTATCAGATACCAATATGAACTGAGCATTATCCTCTACAACAGGGCCAGTAGGTCATAATAATTGGGAGCTCTCTTCAAAGATGTTTGAATTAGATTATGAAGTACTATCAACATGTAAAGCAGTTGGCTATGGGGAAGATTATTACTTGGCATTTGAAGATGGCTCCGAATGTTGCTCAGTGTCTTTTGGAAGTGAAAGATATAACAATAGATTATTTAAGGTATTTGACTGAAGCAAAACTGAGGATTACGTAGATTAATTGAAGGTAGTTGTAATAAACAGTATCTCGGAATTGTGAGACACATCAAGTGATTAAATAATACTTAGAGTTGGTGGAAAGAAAACCTGAAACTATGATGTCACAACTAAGATTAGCTACGATGCAATTAGACATGGTTTAAAAAAAAGCTAGACTTCGAGAAAGAGAAATGAAGAAGACTTGAAATTCAGGAGAATAACAAACAAGGAATAATGGAAAGCTCAGAAAGAGAAAAGCAGAAAGAAAATGAAAGCGGCATGTGTTGGAATTAAAATGGCTTGAATTACAGAGAGCAGGAAGTTAGAGAACGTGAGTTAGCAAAACAAATACTTTGAATAAAGAAGAAAGAAAGAGATAGTAGCTATGACAGTGATTCTGATTTCAAAGAGAATTTCATTTAACCAAGAATCTATGCTTAGTTCCGAAATTTAATAAGGATACAGTCAAACGGTGTTTTAGCTCTTTTGAGAAGATATCTAGGCACATAGTTGAAAGAGGTTTAGACCTGAATGTTGCAGAGTATTGGCAAGCACATCCAGGATAGTTTACATCACTTTCTAAGAGGAATAATTTTCAAACTATGGAATTTTCAAGAGCAACATTCAGTGCTTGTGAGCTTGTATGTGAAATCTATCATTTGAAACTTCGGAGTACAAGAAAACAACTTAATCAGACATTTCTGGAATTTGCAAGTTGCCTATAACCCTCACTGACTTTTCATTATTTTTATTCTTCTATCAATTTTGAATTGTGAGCTGAAATGACTTCTGGACTTCGGGACAATTTTTATTAAAAGGAAAAGAACAGACCGAATAAATTTTGTTTCTGAGCCCAGACCAGGAAGCTCATTACTGGCTGAACCTCGATTAAACAGATTTGAATAGATACATTAGCCCCTAGAGGAGCATTGTGCCTAAACAGATTGTAGAAGTTCGTTATTATCAAAGTTAGGACATGTGAATTGGTTCTGGCAAGTCTGGAAGTGACTCTACATTCATGCTGATAGCAGTTCCTGAATGCCAATTGAGACCTCAAGAGGAGTCAATCAATCTACCAGGGCAGAACCACAATTAAAGTTTGATTTGACTCTGTTTTCAGAGGGAGGGTTCTGAACTGTTGCTGAGACAGCAGGAAGATTTGAAAGCTTACTGCCTCATCTGTTACATCAGCTTCCTGAAGCCCAAAGTGTAGAAAACTATGTTTAGTGCATTGCTGCCTTTGTCTGGGTGAACTGAAAAGGTGAGCCTGATCATCGTTTTAGTAAAAAGCAGCCAAAGAGTTTGCATTTATACTGGTGAAAAAGTCCAATTTGAGAGCCATTTAAGTAATCTGGCCAGTTTTAATGTTATTCTTCTATTTGTTCTTTAACTGATTGTTTGTCTGTCTTTTATGTGAATGAGGGCTGAAAACAGATGTTTCGGGTTTAAAGCAAAATATTAATCAATGCTTACCATGTGTTTTTCAATTTTCTCTCTGCTAAAATTATTGTGTATCTAATAAATGATCAAGTGTTTTGTGTAAGATACAAAACTGTCTGGAAATTAAGTATTTGCAAAATAGGGATTGGTTAGGAACTATTAAAGTGACTATCTGGAGGTCTTTCACAATTGAAGTTTACTGTGTTTCGAATACAAAGTAGAAAGGTTGATTTGGTGTGTCTGTCTGTGTCAGTGTAGTAACAAGCTAAGAAGGAAGTGCTGTGGGATCAGTGATAGATCACTTACATGAGAGAAAACATTTGAGAATGTAAGGGAAACTATGATTACAGAAGAATTCAGAATTTTCATTCTTGCAAATTTTACAACTTATTTATTTGAATCTCAAGTATTCTAGATTTCAAAACAGCTAATCTACAGACACTAAAGGTATTGTTCCTAGATAATTACAAGTGGAGAATCTTTTGTGTGGAAATCTCCCGGAGTAAAAAAAATTGGTGGCTAGTAGAGGATAGTAGTTTTAAAGAACAGACAAAAAGTATGTGAAAGTAATTAAGGAGAAATGCTGGAACCAATAATAGGGGTAAAGAAATGATACTGGACATACCAAAGCAAATTGCCAGAAATTAAATAGTAAACTGATTATAGTAATAGGAAAATGTAAGGACCCTTCAGAAAAGGAGACAGCAGAAAATGAACTGGGGACCAAACCTATAGTGGTGATGCAAAGAGAAAATGTTTCCTTAAAATGTTCAGTGAAGGGAAAGATTGTCACAAAAATTATGTGCAGGGATTTCAAGGAACAGCATTCAGCGGGACATTCTGAAGATATGATATCAAGAGGTGATGGGAGCGATGGCTTGTATTTTGAATCAAAGAGCAGTCTCTTGTGCAGTTGCAGTGTCCCTACCTTGGAGTCAGAAGGCATCGGTTCAAGTCCCACCTCCTCCAGATATCATAATAAAGTTGAAAGACACTGGAGCAAGTCAATCACTAGTGCTGGCTAATGGAATTTGTTTCCCAGAGGGGATTAATGAAAGAGAAAATATTAATTGGATGTTTACATAGAGGTTCCAAACCAACCTTATTATACAGAGTGGAATTAAGGAGGGACTTAGTGAGTGGAGAAGTTGTAGTGGGAATAATGAGACAAATTGCTAGAGAGGGAGGTGACTTTATTTTGGGGAAATAATCTGATGAGTTCAAAAGTATTGACTGCAGCAAGAGAATTCAAACCACCGTCGGAAGTATAAGATACTGAAATGTTACAAATAAAATCCTGTTTGTTTTTTCTGTGGGTGGTAACTAGAACAAAGGCTGAATTGGAAGAAAGTAACTTATTGGAAGAGAATACTTTGGATTTTAATAAGATATCTATAACACCTGTGGACACTGGTCTTGACTGATGCAATGGGGAGGTTTTGGAGGTGAATGAGAGAAATGAACTGAAGTGCTCTGCTCCTCCAATTAATTAGGTGAGTGTTATTGATTCTAATATCAGAGACTTCATTAATAATGTCAATGATAAGTCTGAGAACGATGTGTTTCAAGATCAGGAAGATTCAAAGGCACCTTGTGAAACCAGACACCCAATTGTGGCAAAGGCTATTGGAAAGCGAGGGTGTGCAGACCAGGAGCAGTTGGTAGAACAAGGTGAAAAGCTATCTCTAACCGATGCAGCATGTTTTGCAGTTTCACAAGTTCTGGTTGGAAGTGAATCTCAAACATGCATGATCTCGACTACATCTGATTCTTCCAGCATATTGAAGTCTTATAACATCATCACCAGTGAAATGGTTCCTGAAAATGTTGCAATTGTAAAAGGAAAGACTGAATTCAAAGATGCGATAATAGTTGGCTACTGTTCAATCATGTTCTGTGGAAGGGTCAATGGCGAAACATTAACTCTGATTTCTTTCCATTGATGCTGTCAGCCATGCTGAGCTTTTCCAGTAATTTCTGTTTTTCATTCAATCAGAAGTAACTGATAAGGTCAAAGATGCAGAAACAAAACTTGTTAACTGTGCCAAATGTGTAAAAGCATTCAAACTGGCTGTTGGTTGGAGCAGTGTTGGTGTTGGAGCTGGTTTACTGCAAAATGCTAAATGGGAATTGAATCAACTGTCAGTTATTTTTTAAAGAAACTGAACACAGCAACAAAGATTTTCAATCATGGAAAGTTCCATACGGTCTTGTGTTAGCTCCATGTAATTTTGAAGTATACGTTAGTAGCAACACTGGAGAAATTATTGATATGAACTATGTTTTTAGAAAGTTTTCAGGATTAAAAAAAAATGAGAGATTTCCTGCTGGAATTTAACCAACCCTACAATTGTTTCTAAACTCACGTGCGGGAAAGGAGAATACCATTGTAGATACTTTGTCAGGACTGTGACTAGCCGAGTCCATGCCATATGTAAAAACAAACATTACACCTACCACTCATTGTATATTTATTGTTAACATGTTATTACAGTTAGTGTGACCAGATTAGTGGTAATTTTGATCTGCCATGAAAATGGCTTGTACAGATACATTTTTATTCTTTGGAGTGGTGAGATGAAACTGTTGGAGTTATATATATTTTAATATTGTTTCCTGTAAGATTAGGTTCCTTGAATTGATAAAATGAAATACACATTCATAAAATATGAAACATGTGGGTGTGTCTGTGTGTTTGGAGTCAACTATTAGCTTTTACAAAATAAAATACTCATAATTCCAAGTGAGAAGTTCAGAGAACTATCCAGAGTCCCCGAGAGGAGTGCCCTTGGACTCAGTCTTTTGTTTTTAGTTTGTGGTGAGAGGCCAATTGGGAGAGAAGGATATATCAAACGCTGAGAAATCTTTTGATGGAGTAACATATGCTAAGCAACATTCCCAACAAAAGAGTTTATTGACATTACCATAGATGACATTACAATGACATTATATAGTCATTAGAAATCCCATACTAATGTCTGGGAAACTGTTGGCGTGAAGGAAGTAAAATTATGATTCTGAAGTTTTTACAAAATGAAAAGAAATTGAAGCTGTGGCAGAGATAGTGTGGCATGAGAAAGAAGCTGAACCAGGACCATAATAATTAAGCAACAGTTCTGTACAATTCCAGTATATGAGTTGAAAATTTAATTACTTCAAGCCAATGGAAGTAGAGAAAAGATAATCTCTCACTTGGAAATGAGCTGGACTGGGTCTTGTAGGAACGCAGCACTAAATGTTCTTAGAATTGTAAAAACACTAGAAAGCTGCAGCAGGATGTACTCATTTTGATACAAAGTTGTTGTTTCTATTCAATATGGAAAGTTTGCTTATTTCTACTTTGTGTTTGAATCTGTGTTATATGGGAATAGTGAATTTTGTTGTTTATCTTCACTTCTGTTGTTCATAACATTTTTGTTTTATTGTTAGAACAAATATGGCAATGCTTTATGCTTATATTTTAGTAAAAAAAACACTTCAATAAAAAGAAATATTGTGATTCATCTCGCCAAGTTCCTGTCAAGCATCTGACTTGCACAAACATCAACTGAGCGTTACCATACAACAATTGAGGCAGTTAGGTCATACTTTAAATAGCATATCAAGCTCCTGTCCTGACACAATTTATTTGTACGTCATGGAGAAGATTGAGATAACTCTACAGAGGCCAGTATCCAGTCACCAAGTTGCCCTTTATTTACACAAGGAGAGTCCTTGACACTGATCCAAGTGCCTCGGAGCTAGCTGAGTGAGCAGACTGTCTGACACTCTTGTTCTTAGCTATCAGCTGAGACTCCCTGATTGGGGCTGGTAATCTGGTGCAATCAGGGAACTCATTCTGTAGGGTCCACCAGGCTGACCTTGTTATAATCACTACAAAGGTGGCCAAACTAATCATAAGTATTTAGCATGATTGCAGTGGGTACATTGGTGACTACCAAGGCATATCTGCTCCCACTGATCTGGAAAGTTCTGCTGCATAGCATACACAATGCCAAAACAATTGAGTTTGGAAGAGTTACTGGCTTAGAATGCCTCCTTGTGATTTGTCTCCACAGCTGAGATGCTCTAGCATTGAAGGAAGACTGTGCTGTTTTTACATGGTTATGCCAAGTGCAGCCACGCTGGGAGAAACTCACCCAGGGCTTAATCACCCTCCTAATTCACAGGTGAAGCCTACATAGTGTACTTGTGGCACTTTCTTCAACAACCCCAAAGCTGCACCCCAAGCTTTGATAAGTGACTGTCCAGCACGCTCAGTCACATAAATAGCCTCACTCAGTTTTGCCTGTCTCAGGAACATAGATGTTTGGCATACCAGCTCAGATGGGCATCTGCATCTGGTATTCTATCCTGCTTCTAGTGACAACTGAAGTGAAAGTGGTTGCGCTCTTCAACGTGACATCAGTATAAAGCTGAAGCCTTGTGTGATGAGAGCTGAGGAGACAGCACTGTCCTTCTACAGACTTTTTGTTAGGCAGAATTAATGCTCTGAATTCTCAGACTGATATTTGAAGGCTGCCAAAGTTGTTCCTTGACAAATCTTGCATGTGTCTCAGCACCAATGTAGACAGCTCAAAAGAGCATGCTGCCGAGGTGAGTAAATTTATACTCTGGTTATGAACAGAAACTTTGAGCTTGAGATGGTGCTGTCCTGAAACTGGTTGGTACATTAGTTTCTTTGTGTTCTTCAGAAAGCTAAAGTTGTCACATGCTTTGGAGAAATTTCTATGTTGTGTTGTGTGTGTAGCTCTGAACCAGCAGCTAGCTCACAGCAAATGCGAAATGAGAAGGTATTTCCCAGCAGACCTTGACTTTGTCTGGAGTCATCTCAGATTGAGTAGCTTCCCGTCCAAATGATATCTGATTTTGGTGCCAGGATCATCATCATCATGGAAGCAATCGGAGAGTGTAGCAGGGAAATATGTGGAAGAGGATCAGCACTCGCTCACAGCCATGTTGAACACTATTAGTAACTGGAGCAAAATCAGATGGCTCTCTATCCAAGACTTGTGTGAGAACACCTTCTCAGAACTATTGAACTACAGTTCTCAGGACACCTGAACTTTTCCATTTACTTTCCAAATACATTCATGGCCAGTTGTGCCAACAACCTTGACCAGGTGATTGAAAGATCCATGTTCTGTCCTTGCCATTTTTGCCAAGAGTTATCTAATTACAAATACTGTTAGTGGTCCTGTGACTTTTTTTTCTTGATTCTGATAGATGGTGTGCCAACTTTGAGGATTCAGTAAGTGAACCCATATATCTAATCTTATAAGTATGGCTGTTATATTGGCTATTTGATCTAAACTTATGGTGACTGGGTCACCCTTGAGGAATTGATTTTTATGGCTTGCTGATGGCTCTTGTTTCATTTTAAGCAGATTAGTTTGAGATACACCTGTTAGTTAAATGGCACAATTTATATTTTCTAATCTTTGCTCTTTTTGTTATTGATCTCTTGAGTATACATTCAGGTTTTACCAAGGTCACCAGAGAAGTTCAATGGAGTGAAGCTTGGGAATTTAAGCTCTATTGTCACTAGCAGAACCAGACTGTAGTGCCAGGCCAAAAAATCATTTATTCTCTGTTAATTGTGTTTTTTTTTAACTTGTATGTTGGTTGAATGACATTAGAAATGGCAGAGATGTAAATAATAGTTGTATTATCCATGTATTACACTGGACCCACACAAAAGTTCTATTTTGTGGTAGGTGCCTCAACTTCGCGAAAAGATTTGCAGATCCAATAGGATTTTCTCTCATGCATCCCAATGATTACGAGTCGATCCTAATGTCGTCATAAAAAATCCTGATTGTTTACACCCCAGCGTGCTGAAGGATGTAGCTACAAAGATAGTCAATGCATTGGTGAATATCTTCTGAAATTCTGTGGATTCTGGAATGAAAGATTTGAAAGATAGTAAAATTCAGTATTTTGGAAAGATGTAAGAGAGAAAACTGGGAATCACAGAGCTGTTTACCTTGTATCAATAGTAGGGAAAATGCTAGAATCTTTTTTAAATGGTTGGATAAATAAAGACCTGGTTGATAATGATATGTTTGGGCATAGTCAGCATGGATTTTAAAATGGAGAATCCTGTTTGCTGAACTTGAAGTATTTGAAGGTGTTACTAACAAAACTGATAAAGGAGAGCTGATGGATGTGTATGATTTTCACAAGGCTTTTGATAGGAAACTGGCTAGAAAAATTAAAACACACAGGATAGGCGGTAATGCACTGACAAGGATTTATGATTCAAGATTAGAGCGGTGCTGGAAAAGCACAGCAGGTCAGGCAGCATCCGAGGAGCAGGAAAATCAACATTTAGGGGAAAAACCCTTCATCTGGAATCGTGGAAAACATGAGGTTATCCATTTTATTGGAGAAAGCAGATGTATATTTCTTCAATGGTTAGAGGTTAGAAACTCTAGAATGTATTTAGGGACCTCAGTGTCCTTGTCAATAAGTCACTGAAAGCTAACACATAGATGCAGCAACCTTTTTGGAAAGCTAATGGAATATTGCAAGAGAAATAAAGTACATGAGTAGTGAATCGTGCTTCAGTTACATAGGAGCTTGGTTAGACAGCCCTGGAGGACTGTTTACAGTTTTGGTCTCCTTCTCTCCGGCACTGTGTTCAGTGAAGGGTCCCCAGCCTTATTTCTATGAAGAGAGATTGGGGAAGATGCATCTGTATTCTTCTGAGGTGATTTCATTGGAACTTAAAAAACACTGAGTTGATAAACAAGTTCGATATTTCATCTAGTTGGGGAGTCTAGAATCAAAAGATGCCACTTAGGTCCAAGATGAGGAGAATTACTTTTTACTCAGAGGGTTGTGAACCGATGCAATTCTCTAATGGGGGCAGTGGCAACTCAGTCACTGATTGTGTTTTGGATAGCGATTGATAGATTTCTGATCATTAGTGAAGTCCTGGGTAATGGTAGAAGTGAAGTGTTTGATCGACAATAATCATGTCCCATTTTGAATGTGTTCAATTTATCAATAGACATTTCATTGACCATTATATGGAGGCATAATTGCATTAACTACAAAATATCGCATCTTAATGTTTTCCTTAAGATTCAGGTTCAGTTTCTTTAATAGGTCAGTCATTCTAAAAAAACTTATTTGTTTAAAATCATAGATTCCCACAGTGTGGAAGCAAGCCATTCACTCCGGGTTAATCTTCGGAGGGTCGGTGTGGACTGGTTGGGCCGAAGGACCTGTTTCCACACTGTAGGGAATCTAATCCAAGTCCCACATAAAAGGCTGTTAACTAAGGGAGAAGCCCAGGGAATTGAGGGCAAATTATTGACATGACGAAGAAAACATTTGAGGAGCTAGTTTTGAGAAGTTATGTAGCTCAGATTGAGGTTCTGGCTGTAGGTTTGCTCACTGAGCTGGAAGGTTCATTTTCAGGCGTTTTGTCACCATACAAGGTAACATCATCAGTGAGCCTCCAGTGAAGCTCCACAGCTTCATCAGAGGCTCTCTGAGGTTACCTGGTATGGTGATGAAACGTCTGAAAACGAACCTTCAAGCTCAGCGAGCAAACCTACATCCAGACATTTGAGTGGCAGGGGATGGAAAATAGGGATAATGGATAGGTACTCAAATTGGCAAGATGTGACCAGTGGTGTCCCACAATGATCTGTGTAAGTCTCAATTAATCAGATTATTTGTTAATGACTTTGATAATGGCATAGAAAGTCATATCCAAATTTGCTGATGATACATATAGGTGATATTGAAAACAATGTACATCATAGTCTGTCAATGTCCCTTTGTAATTTTATGCTAAGTGAATGGGCAAAATTGTGGCAGATGAAGTTCAATGTAAGCAAATGTGAGGTTATCCATTTTGGAATGAAAAAGAGATGGATCAGGATACTTCCTAGTTGTTATGAAGTTAAATACAGTGGGCATCCAAAGAGGCTGGGTGGTTCAATGTCAAAAATTAAAATAATCAAGAAAGCTAATGGAATGTTGGCCTTTATGTCTAGAGGACTGGAGTACAAGGATGCAGAGATTATACAGCAGTTATACAAAACTCTGGTTAGGCCCCAGTTGAAATACAGTAAGCAAATCTGGGCACCACACCTTTGTGGGAAAAAATATGAGATATAGGGGAAGTACAATGTAAATTTACTAGAATGGTATCTGAACTTCAGGGACTAAGTTATAAGGTGAGATGAGACAAATTTAGCCTGTTTTCTGTAAAAAAAAATTTAGAAGGTTTGAAGTCCTCTATGGTTTAACAGTAAAAGACAGTAAAGAAAGATAAACGGATTCCACTGATTGGGGGTTCTGGACGTTGTGGTGGTGGGGAGGCGGAGCAGGAAGCATACATGAAAATAAGGGTCAGACTGTTAAGGAGAGATGTTAAAATGTACTTCTACACAGAAGAGGTGATAGATGTCTGCCCCTGTCTTCCACAAATGACAATGGATGCTATATCAGTTGTTAATATTAAATCGGTGAGAGACTTTTTTTTGTCCAGCAAAGGCTTTGACGGATATGGGTCATACGTAGGTATATGGTGTTAGACCATATCGGTCATGAGCTTATAGAATAGTGGAACAGGCTTGAGGCGTTTATTTCAGATGTATCTTTATGCTGATTGAAATAATTTAAATGTAGGTGTACAGCATGGAAACAGACCCTTTGGTTCAGCCCGTCCATGCCGACCAGATATCCCAACCCAATCTCGTCCCACTTGCCAGTACCCGGCTCATATCCCTCCAAACCCTTCCTATTCATATACCTCAAGTGGACTAGGCTGCACCTCTTGTGGCTCGGAACAGGTGCTGATAGTTATCAGGAAATGTCGCTAACTGTCTGTGCACAGATTCTTGTGCATTATCTCTTTTGGAGAAGTGAGCTGTACAAGGAGGACGGAATGCACCGAAATTGGAAGGGGACTAATATACTGGCAGGGAAATTGGCTGGAACTGCTTGGGAGGATTTAAACTAGGAAATGCTTCTTAAATGATGCAGTTGTATCAGCCTCCACCACTTCCTCTGGCAGCTCATTGCATACACATACCACCTTCTGTGTGAAAAAGTTGCCCCTTAGGTCTCTTTTATATCTTTTCCCTCTCACCCTAAACCTATGCCCTCTAGTTCTCAACTCCCCAACCCCAGGGAAAAGATTTTGCCAATTTACCCTATCCATGCCCCTCATAATTTTGTAAACCTCTATCAGGTCACCCCTCAGCCTCCGATGCTCCAGGGAAAACAGCCCCAGCCTGTTCAGCCTCTCCCTATAGGTCAAATCATCCAGCCCTGGCAACATCCTTGTAAATCTTTCCTGAATCCTTTCAAGTTTCACAACATCTTTCCTATAGGAAGGAGACCACAATTTCACCCAATATTCCAACAGTGGCCTAACCAATGTCCTGTGCAGCTGCAACATGACCTGCCACCTCCCGTATTCAATACTCTGACCAATAAAAGAAAGCATACCATATACCTTCATCACTATCCTATCTACCTGCGACTCCACTTTCAAGGAGCTAAGGACCTGCACTGCAAGGTCTCTTTGTTCAACAACACTTCCTAGGACCTTACCATTAAGTGCATAAGTCCTGCTAAGATCTGTTTTTCCAAAATGTAGCACCTCGACCAATGTTCAGTCAACACAACTGGACTGCTGATGTCTGGATGCATCATCAGGAGCTCAAGTGGACTAGGCTGCACCTCTTGTGGCTCAGAACAGGTGCTGATAGTTATCAGGAAATGTCTCTAACTGTCTGTGCACAGATTCTTGTGCATTATCTCTTTTGGAGAAGTGAGCTGTACAAGGAGGACGGAATGCACCGAAATTGGAAGGGGACTAATATTCTGGCAGGGAAATTGGCTAGAACTGCTTGGGAGGATTTAAACTAGTAAGATGGGGGGCTGGGACCCAGGGAGATAGTGAGGAAAGAGATTGATCTGAGACTGGTACAGCTGAGAACAGAAGTGAGACAAACAGTCAGGGCAGGCAGGGACAAGGTAGGACTAATAAATTAAACTGCATTTATTTCAATGCAAGGGGCCTAACAGGGAAGGCAGATGAACTGAGGGCATGTTGAGGAACATGGGACTGGGATATCATAGCAATTACAGAAACATGGCTCAGGAATGGGCAGGACTGGCAGCTGAATGTTCCAGTATAGAAAAGCTACAGGAAGGATAGAAAGGGAGGCAAGAGAGGAGGAGGAGTGGCATTTTTGAGAAGGGATAGTATTACAGCTGTGCTAAGGGAGGATATTCCCGGAAATACATCCAGGGAAGTTATTTGGGTGGAAACGAGAAATAAGAAATGGATGATCACCTTGTTGGGATTGTATTATAGACCCCCCAATAGTCAGAAGGAAATTGAGAAACAAACTTGTCAGGAGATCTCAGCTATCTGTAAGGATAATAGGGTGGTTATGGTAGGGATTTTAATTTCCAAACATCAACTGGGACTGCCATAGTGTAAAAGGTTTAGATGGAGAGGAATTTATTAAGTGTGTACAAGACAATCTTCTGATTCAGTGTGTGGATGTACCTACTAGAGAAGGTGCAAAACTTGACCTACCCTTGGGAAATAAGGCAGGGCAGGTGACTGAGGTGTCAGTGGGGGACCACTTTGGGGCCAGTGACCATAATTCTATTCGTTTTAAAATAGTGATGAAAAAAGATAGACCAGATCTAAAAATTGAAGTTCTAAATTGGAGAAAGGCCAATTTTGACGGTATTAGGCAAGAACTTTCAAAAGCTGATTGGAGGAAGATGTTTGCAGGTAAAGTGGCTGGAAAATGGGAAGCCTTCAGAAATGAGATAACAAGAATCCAGAGAAAGTATATTCCTGTCAGGGTGAAAGGGAAGGCTGGTAACTATAGGGAATACTGGATGACTAAAGAAATTGAGGGTTTGGTTAAGAAAAAGAAGGAAACATATGTCAGCTGTAGACAGGATAGATCGAGTGAGAAGGTAGGAGTATACTTAAGAGGGAAATCAGGAGGGCAAAACGGGGACATGAGATAGCTTTGGCAAATAGAATTAAGGAGAATCCAAAGGTGTTTTACAAATAGATTAAGGACAAAAGGGTAGCTAGGGAGAGAACAGGGCCCCTCAAAGATCATCAAGGCGGCCTTTGTGTGGAGCCACAGAAAATGGGGGAGATACTAAATGAATATTTTGCATCAGTGTTTCCTGTGGAAAAGGATATGGAAGATATACACTGTAGGGAAATAGATGGTGACATCTTGCAAAATGTCCAGATTACAGAGGAGGATGTGCTGGATGTCTTGAAACGGTTAAAGGTGGATAAATCCCCAGGACCTGATCAGGTGTATCCGAGAACTCTGTGGGAAGCTAGAGAAGTGATTGCTGGGCCTCTTGCTGAGATATTTGTATCATCAGTAGTCACAGGTGAGGTGCCAGAAGACTGGAGGTTGGCAAACATAGTGCCACTGTTTAAGAAGGGCAGTAAAGACAAGCCAGGGAACTATAGACTGGTGAGCCTGACCTCAATGGTGAGCAAGTTGTTGGAGGGAATCCTGAGGGACAGGATGTACATGTATTTGGAAAGGCAAGGACTGATTTGGGATAATCAGCATGGCTTTGTGCATGGGAAATCATGTCTCACAAACTTGATTGAGTTTTTTGATGAAGTAACAAAGAAGATTGATGAGGGCAGAGCAGTAGGTGTGATCTATATAGACTTCAGTAAGGTGTTCGACAAGGTTCCCCATGGGACACTGATTAGCAAGGTTAGATCTCATGGGATACAGATAGAACTAGCCATTTGGATACAGAACTGGCTCAAAGGTAGAAGACAGAGGATGGTGGTAGAGGGTTGTTTTTCAGACTAGAGGCCTGTGACAAGTGGAGTGCCACAAGAATCGGTGCTGGGCCCTCTACTTTTTGTCATTTACATAAATGATTTGGATGTGAGCATATGAGGTACAGTTAGTAAGTTTGCAGATGACACCAAAATTGGAGGTGTTGTGGACAGCGAAGAGGGTTACCTCAGATTACAACAAGATTTTGACCAGATGGGCCAATGGGCTGAGGAGTGGCAGATGGAGTTTAATTCAGATAAATGCGAGGTGCTGCATTTTGGGAAAGCAAATCTTAGCAGGACTTATGCACTTAATGGTAAGGTCCTAAAGAGTGTTGCTGAACAGAGACCTTGGAGTGCAGGTTCATAGCTCCTTGAAAATGGAGTCGCAGGTAGATAGGATAGTGAAGAAGGTGTTTGGTATGCTTTCCTTTATTGGTCAGAGTATTGAGTACAGGAGTTGGGAGATCGTGTTGCGGCTGTACAGGACATTGGTTAGGCCACTGTTGAAATATTGCGTGCAATTCTGGTCTCCTTCCTATTGGAAAGATGTTGTGAAACTTGAAAGGGTTCAGAAAAGATTTATAAGGATTTTGCCAGGATTGGTGGATCTGAGCTACAGGGAGAGGCTGAACAGGGTGGGCCTATTTTCCCTGGAGCGTCGGAGGCTGAGGGGTGACCTGATAGAGGTTGACAAAATTGAGGGCATGGATTGGATAAATAGGCAAAGTCTTTTCTCTGGGGTTGGGGAGTCCAGAACTAGAGGGCATAGGTTTAGGGTGAGAGGGGAAAGATATAAAAGAGACCAAAGGGGCAACTGTTTTGCACAGAGGTGGTACGTGTATGGAATGTGCTGCCAGAGGAAGTGGTGGAGGCTGGTACAATTGCAACTTTTAAGAGGCATCTGGATGGGTATATGAATAGGAAGGGTTTGGAGGGATATGGGCTGGGTGCTGGCAGGTGGGACTAGATTGGGTTCGGATATCTGGTCGGCATGGACGGGTTGGACCGAAGGGTCTGTTTTGTGCTGTACATCTCTATGGCTCTATATGTGACCAGTTTGAATGGACCTCGGGGGCCAAGGTCAACTGAAGCAAGAGCTAGGCCATGCTGTTCAGGAACTGGGCCAACCAATCCTTCATGCTCTTCACCGTCAGGACTGACCACCTAAAGGTGCTGGATATTTGGTTCGGAGGGGCTGGGGCGTGTGCCAAGCCTTGGGGGGAACGTATCAAGAAAGTGAGGCAGAGACTGGGAAGATGGAAGCTACGATCACTCTCCATCGCGGGTAAAAACTTAATCATCAAGTGTGAGGCATTGTCAGTGTTAGATGTGGCACAGGTTCGGCCTATTCCCAGAACCTGTGCCGTCGCAGTCACCCGGGCCATCTTCCATTTTATATGGAGATCAAAGATGGCCAGGGTCCAAAGGGACTCAATGTACAAAGCAATTTTGGGCAGCAGGGAAAAAACACCCAATGCCACCCTCACCCTGATAGCCACCTTTGTGTGTGGCTGCATCAAGCTGTGTGTGGACCTCTGGTACACAAACACCAAGTGTCACTACGTACTGAGGTTCTACCTGTCCCTGGTTGCGAAGGATAGGCCTGGCCTCGCTGCCGTGGAATGCTCCGTATCACCTGTCCTTCGTAGAGAAATTTATGAAGAAAAACACCTTTGACCACAAATCCATGAGGGAGTGGTCAGCACGTAGTATCCGTGAGACCCTTCGGATAGAGAAGGCGGATCCTATCGGGCGGTTCCCTGGGCAGACTGTCAAAGCCATTTGGCAGAATGCCTCATCGCCAGAACTTTCCAACAAGCACCAAGACATAGCTTGGCTGGTGGTGAGAAGGGCTCTGCCTGTGAGATCCTTTATGCACGCCCGGACTCTCAGCCGCACCGCACGCTGCCCTCGAAGCGGCTGTGGAGAGGACAAAACTGTCACACACCTCCTTCTGGAATGTGCCAACGCAAAGAAAAAACGAATGCAGTGGTGTTTGTTGAGATCCGTCCCAAGTGGCACTGTGCCGCGGGACTCTGTGCTGTAAGGTCTGTTCCCTGGGACGCACACCGAGACGAACATCAACTGTGCCTGGAGGATCATCAACTTGGTCAAAGATGCTCTTTGGTCTGTCTGAAACCTGTTGATCTTCCAGCTGAAGGAGTTGATTCCGACTGAATGTTGTGGACTGGCACATTCCAAGGTCCAGGACTACATGTTGAGGGACGTGCTGAAGCTTGGGGCAGCTGCCACCAAGGCGAAAGACCACCGTGTAACATCTGCCTGACAAAGAACAGGGGGCCCATGCAGTAAGTGGGCTCTGCTGACACCTCAGCTAAATATATGGATAGTAAACTTTCAGACCTGTATATACGAATGATTACTCTATCTCTGTTTGCAAAGAAATGGAATGTTCATGTATGTATGGCATGACCAATTGCACAGATCATCAAGATATTTTTATGAATAAAGTATATTTTTGAAATAAAAAAAAGAAATGTCTCTAACCTGGAAAACATTGAAAAATGGAACACAATAGGAGAGGTATAAACTCTGAGACCTTGGACATTGCATTGTTGTTCCTTCAGTGTCAGTGGGTTACAATCCTTGAATTTCCTCCCTAATGACATTGGGTCTACCTATACAAAACTGACTCCAGTGGCTAAAGAAGCTCACCACCACCTCCTTAAGGCAAACGAGGGATTGGCAATAAATGGTGGAAAAGGGAGGGATGCCAACGTTCCATTTTAAAGCTTTTTAAAGCTCATATCTGTTGGTAACACTGGATTGAATCATGATATCCAAAGAAGGGAGAAGGAGGTCAAAAGGAAGAGCAATGTCTTGCCCTCCAGAAGCCTGTTTCTTCAGGCATGGGAGGTAGGTTGTCATGGAGGTCAGTGGAAATGTCATGCCCTGAGAGGCTTAACAATCTTGTCTGAGTGGTTGGGACTATAGAATGGCTCTTTAAATGTCTCATCTCATCAATATTGACATTCTGTCACATTGCCCGCATGCAATATCTCCATAACTCACTCACAATTCATCCACATCAATCAATTGTCTTAGCACTATCATATCTCACTGGGACAGCACACTGGAAATCAACTCGGCAGACGTGAGGTCTGCAGATACTGGAAACCAGAGTTTAGATCAGAGTGGTGCTGGAAAAGCACAGCAGGTCAGTCAGCATCCGAGGAGCAGGAAAATCAACGTTTCGGGCAAAAGCCCTTCATCAGGAATGGAGGCAGGGAGCCTCCAGGGTGGAGAGATAAATGTGTGGGGAAGATAGCAAAGAGTACAATAGGTGAATGGGGGTGGGGATGGAAGTGATAGGTCAGAGAGGAGGGTGGAGCGGATAGGTGGGAAGGGAGATTGGCAGGTAGGACAGGTCATGAGGACTGTGCTGAGCTGGAAGGTTGGAACTGAGGTAAGGTAGGGGGAGGGGAAATGAGGAAACTGGTGATGTCCACATTGATGCCCTGGAGTTGAAGTGTTCCGAGGTGGAAGATGAGGCGTTCTTCTTCCAGGCATCAGGTGGTGAGGGAGCGGCGGTGGAGGAGGCCCAGGACCTTCATGTCTTTGGCAGAGTGGGAGGGGGAGTTGAAATGTTGGGCCACGGGTGGTGGGGTTGATTGGTGGATGTGCAGCTGGAACTTTTGATGGATGTGGAAGGCTCCTTGGGGCCTTGGAGGTTTGGACGCAGGTTTTGCAATTCCTGTGGTGGCAGGGGATGGTGCCAGGATGGGAGAGTGGGTTATAGGGGGGCGTGGACCTGACCAGGTAGTCACAGCAGGAACCGAGGACCCCTTCGCATGCTTCCAACACACTCCATCCACCTGGACACCCCGTGCTGACCTATTGCATGCCCTCAATCTCTTCATTTCCAACTGCTGCTGAGACATAACCGCCTCAAACTGTCTACACCCCCTCCCCCACTCCAACCTCTCACCTTCACAATGTGCAGCCCTCTATTCCTTCTGCTCCAATCCTGACCTCACCATCAAACCAGCAGATAAAAGGGGTGCAGTGGTAGTCTGGCGCACTGACCTCTACACTGCTGAAGCCAGACGCCAACTCGAAGACACCTCCTGCTACCGCCCCCTCGACCATGACCCCATCACCAAACCATCATCTCCCAGACCATACAGAACCTCATCACCTCAGGAGACCTCCCACTCACAGCTTCCAACCTCATAGTCTGGGAACCCTGCACCACCCGATTCTACCTCCTTCCCAAGATCCACAAGCCTGATGACCGCGGCGGACCCATTGTCTCAACATGCTCCTGCCCCACTGAACTCATCTCCACCTACCTCAATACTGTCCTATCCTCCCTAGTCCAGGAACTCCCCACGTACATTCAAGACACCACCCATATCCTCCACCTCCTCCAAAACTTCCGTTCCCCCGGCCCCCAATGTCTCATCTTCACCATGGACATCCAATTCCACTACACCTCCATTCACCATGACCGGGGCCTCTAAGCCCTCCACTTCTTCCTCTCCCGATATCGTCAACAGTACCCTTCCACTGACACTCATTTGTTTGGCCGAACTGGTCCTCACTCTCAACAATTTCTCCTTCAAATCCTCCCACTTCCTCCAGACCAAAGGGGTAGCTATGGGCACCCGTATGGGCCCCAGCTATGCCCGTCTCTTTGTCGGCTACGTAGAACAGTCCATCTTCCGTAGTTACACCGGCACCACTCCCCCACCTCTTCCTCTGCTACATTGATGACTGCATCGGTGCCACCTCCTGCTCCCGCGAGGAGGTTGAGCAGTTCATCAACTTCACCAACACATTCCACCCTGACCTTAAATTCACCTGGACCATCTCTGACATCTCCCTCCCCTTCCTGGACATCTCTATCTCCATCTCCATTAATGACGTCCGACTTGACACTGACACTTTTTACAAACCCACCGACTCCCACAGCTACCTTGATTACACCTCTTCCCACCCTACCTCCTGCAAAAATGCCATCTCGTATTCCCAATTCCTCCGTTTCTGCCGTATCTGCTCCCAGGAGGATCAGTTCCACCACAGAAAACACTACATGGCCTTCTTCTTTAGAGACCGCAATTTCCCTTCCCATGTGGTTGAAGATGCCCTCCAACGCATCTTGTCCACATCCCGCACCTCCGCCCTCAGACCCCATCCCTCCAACCGTAACAAGGTCAGAATCCTCCCGCCCCTTCCTGGTCCTCACTTTCTACCCTACCAACCTTCGCATAAACCAAATAATCTGTCACCTTCAAATGGACCCCACCACCAGGGATATATTTCCCTCCCCCCACCCCTCTCCGCTTTCCGCAAAGACAGTTCCCTCCGTGACTACCTGGTCAGATCCACACCCCCCTACAGCCCACCCTCCCATCCTGGCACCTTCCCCTGCCACAGCAGGAATTGCAAAACCTGCGCCCACACCTCCTCCCTCACCTCCATCTAAGGCCCCAAAGGAGCCTTCCACATCCATCAAAGTTTCACCTGCACATCCACCAACGTCATTTATTGTATCCGTTGCTCCCGATGCAGTCTCCTGTACATTGGGGAGACTGGACGCCTCCTCGCGGAGCGCTTCAGGGAACATCTCCGGGACACCTGCACCAACCAACCACACCAACCCTTGGCCGAACATTTCAACTCCCCCTCCCACTCTGCCGAGGACATGCAGGTCCTTCCACCACCATCCTCTGTCTCTTCCTGTCAAACCAATTTTGTATCTAATTGACAAGCTGTCCCTGAATCCCATGTGATGTAACCTTATGAACCAGTCTACCATGCAAAATTTTGTCAAACACTTTTTAATAATCCATGTAGACAATGTCTTCCACTCTGCCCTCATCCATCGTTTTGGCTCTGTGTTCAAAAAATGCAATCAAGTTAGTGAGACAGGATTTTCCATGCACAAAGCCATGCTGACTATCCCTAATCAATCCCTGCCTCTCCAAATGTAAGCAAATCCTATCTCTCAGAAACTCCTCCAACAACCTTTCCACTAGTGACCCCAGACTCACTCTCCTGTAGTTTCCAGGCTTCTTACAGCCTTTCTTAAATAAAGATACTACATTAGTCACCCTCCAGTCCTCTGGCACCTTACTCTTGGCTGTAGATGATACAAATATTTCTGCTCGGGGCCCCACAATTTCAACTCTAACTTCCCACATTGCACTTGATCAACTCTCTGAGATACATCCGTTTTAATCTTTTTAATACCTCAAACACCACCTCTTCTGTAATAGATTCTACCTACAAGTAAACAAATGTGAACTGTTGAATAATAACTCTTAATTCAAAGTGCAGTACCCTTATAGAACATCCCCCACTCTCATGTCCAGAGAGACAAATAAACATTGTTGCTATGGTGAAAGGATAGACTGGGAAGGCAGTTCACTTGCTGTGACTGAGATAAGCTGCTTGCTAGTTAGGACATGCTGATCTTTAGATACTTTATATTTCCTTGTAGGAAACACAGAGCAACTGATTCACAAATTATAAGGTAATTGACTTATTGGTTAAAAGTACCAGCTTATAGCAAATGATGGGAGAAATTAACTGGCCTTCTGCAGGCTTCAGGAATTTTCTTCCGAAGGGAGAGACACATCACCTCACCTTCCCAAGGTCCAAAGGCTTCTGACAACAGGGATCACATACTCAAGTTATTCACCTACTCACATGCCAGTCGCAGTTTGGTTGACAGGCTGATGGCTTCTATCGTATCAACTTGTCACCACTTTACAACTTAACCAAGTACTTACTGCTGACTCAATCTCACTTTAGATGCTTCCCCTGCTATCAGTTAATCCTCAACCAGCCTCCACCACTGGTTAAACAAAGCATTGGCATAAACATCATTTACAACGAGTTTTGGTAACTTGCTATTAGGAGTACAGAAACTACTTCCACAATTCTTGATTTTGAAACAGTCCTTTTCCCACTTGAGGCCGCATTTAAAAATAGTGAAAAATAAAAAAGATACAGTTTTTGTTATACTCTTAGCTCTGCTTCACCATTGTACACTAAGTGCTGAAATTCTACCACCCTCTCAGCTTTCCAACACTGAATTAGATTAGATTAGATTAGATTCCCTAGTGTGGAGACAGGTCTTCGGCCCGACAAGTCCACACCGATCCTCCGAAGAGTAATCCACCCAGATCCAACTCCCTTTGACTAATGCAACTAACACTATGGACAATTTAGCATGGCCAATTCACCTGACCTGCACATCTTTGGACTATGGGAGGAAACCGGAGCACCCGGAGGAAACCCACACAGACATGGGGAGAATGTGCAAACTCCACACAGACAGTCGCCCAGGTACAGTAGGCTTAGGCAGCATGGTGACTCAGTGCTTAGCACTACTGCCTCACAGCACCAGGTTTGATTCCACTCTTGGGCGACTGTGTGGAGTTTACACATTCTTCCCATGTCTGCGTGGGTGTATTCTGGTTTCCTCCCACAATCCAACATTGCGCAGGTTGGGTGGATTGGCAATGGAAAATTGCCCATAGTGTTCAGGGATGTGTGGGTTAAGTGCATTAGTCAGGGGTAAATGTCGAGTAATAGGGTAGGGGGAATGGGTCTGAGTGGGTTACTCTTCGGAGAGTCGGTGTACACTTGTTGAGTCAAAGAGCCTGTTTCCATTCTATGAAGACCTTTATGAAGGGGTCAGAATGTGATGAGTCAACAGGCAGGTTTTGCCTCTAGCCGAATCAGGGATTAAGGGTCGTAGAAGTACCAGCTGACCAGAGGGAGAGGCCACACGAAATTTGTAAACGGGCATGATTGATCCTGGTTTCTTTTAAAATTTCCCATTTACTCTTGTAACTCAAGTTACTGTCTGAAGTTTTTCACACATTATATAATCCATGAATGTATTTTGAAAAGGCCAACTTAACAGGTTTAGAATAAAATATTTTTACTCATATACAAAAGATGGGCTTCGCTGGCAAGACCAGTATTCATTAACCATCCATAATTATATTTGACAAAGTAATATGCACTTCCTCCTTCCAGCTGCTGTTGGTGTAGAGTAGGTGTATCCACAGTGCAATTAGAGACCAAGTCATACATATTGACCCAGCGTTAGCAAAGGTATGGCAAAACAATTCCAAGTCAGAGTGGTGTCTGGTTTAGGTGAGAACTTGGAGTTGGTAGCTTTTTTTTTGTTTTGTTTTGCATATTGGATTTTGAAGGATTGGTAGGTCCATTGATTGTGAAAGGAGTGAATTCATGGTGATCAAGCTGGCTGCTTTGTCCTGGATGGTATAGATCTTCTTGAAAATGTTATTGCAGTTATACACATCCAAGCAAGTGGAGGCTTGTCTATCACGCTGACTTTTACTTTGTAGCTGTTGGGCAGAGATTGGAGCTTCAGGCAGTGAGATACTCACTGCATATTTCTGTCTGTGACTATTTCTTGTAGTTTAGATGGCAGGTCCAATTTAATTTCTATTCAGTGATAGTCATGGGCGATGCAACAATGGTAATAGAATTGAATTTTATGGGGAGAAAATCAGATGTTCTCTTAAAGATGGCCATAGCTGAGCACATCAGTGACATAAGCTCGTACCTGAATGTAATCTAGGTCTGCTGCATGGGGACAGACTGCTTCAATATCTGAAGAGTTGCGAATAGAATTGAACTCTCTGCATCATCAGCGAGAATCTCCATTTCTGACCTTGTGATGGAAAGAAGATCAAGGATGAAACAGCTGAAAATGGCTGAACCTAGGGACGACTCTGAAGAACTCCTGCAGTAATGTCCTGGGGCTGATGCCATTGACCCCAACACAACCACATCATCTCTGTACTAGGTATAACTCCTATTTATTTCTATTGATTTTACTTGTACTTGGAGCACCTTGATGCTCTGAGTAGAAAATAATCATTTTCTTAATGTGATTTATCAAATGGGATTTGATAGTAATCATGCAGAACAATGTGATATTCTGACATACAGTGGACATATCATAGACACATGGCTATTATCTTGAGCTATTCACATGAATGATTTCATAATACAAAACTGAGGCAGAAATAATATCAAAGGATGCGAAGATCTGAAAGGGCTAATAGTGAAGAGTGAGAGACCACTCACTGTGACTTTGTCACATACGCTTGGAAGGGAGCAGTTCAGGCTCTCAAAGGAGTAGGACTTCTATTTGGGTCCTTCTCAGTCTCTATAATTTGTACAAAGTTACTTTCATGTAATTTGTTTCAGACAAGAACCTCTTCCTATTAAACTACAGGTAGTTTTCCTCTGCCACACTCAACTAAGCAGGCTATATAGATCCCAGGCAGGAGAGAGGATGGCAGCAACAAATGTATAAATAATTCATAGAAAATTTTGAGCATTGTGAAGATTCATTTTGCAACACACTCACAAACTGTATCTGAACTCTCATTTAAAGTGAATTGGATTTGCAGAATTTGTCTGATTTACCAAAACAAAACTTTACATGCACCTAATTTGCAAAGTATTTTCATTGATGAGGACTGTAATTTATTAACTAAGATAAAAGTGACACAAATGACATGTATGGTTAATTTATCAACTCGTAGTTCAAGCAATTCAGGTAAAGAGCAGATATATAATTATTTAAATATCTAATAGTTGTTTGGGTTATATCATGCAATCATTAGTTTTGTAAATACAGCATCTTTTGCTCTGCCTCATGATCAGAAGCTTTTGAAAAGCGTGAAATGTCCACAGTCTATATGGCTGATACAAATTAACCAACTGCAGAAAGTCAGGGCTTGTCACTTCAAATCTCGTCCATATTGAAGGATGTGAATATTCTTTGTTGGCAATCAGCCTTCTGCACCAAAACCTAAATATTGGAAGTGGAATTATTTTGGGCATTGCTAGAATTTTTAAGTTCTAAATTTGAAATTTTTGATTTTTTTGTCTTGCCTTTTCTTTTCCTATTTCTCTCTATCATAATCTAATCTTGTTTCTCTCCTTTTCTCTTTTCTGCCTATTTTTTCTAATCAAGGGGTAGGTGGGACTTGAACTGAGACTCTTGGTTCAGAGTTAGGGACACTACCACTGCATCACAAAATCCCTTCTTTTCTCTTTCTGCACCCCCAATTGACATGAAATTCAGCCGCTCTGCTTTACGCTTCCTTCACAAAGTTGCACCGCTTATTTGACAATTCTTCAGTCTGATCGGTTCAGAAGATGCAACTTGCTCTCTGGTTTCCTCATTGCAATATCATCAGTTTGCACTTAGCAACTTACCACTCAATAAATTTTGAAACCAGTATGTGCGAGAGCAAGTGTAACTAACTGCAGATGCCATTAGATTCCCTGCTACCTCGAATTATAGCCCATAATTTCTGCATAAGTTAGAATGTTGGAATGGTCGCTTTCTAATAGCCTCATTTAGAACCCTCAGTACAAGTAAATTCACAATTCACCATTCATTTCAATTAATATAGGGTTTACCTATTCTCGTTTTTGCTTTATCACCTTTAATACTTGATTCAATTGTTGCTAGTTTTACTTCAGTTCATGGAAACCTTTTTTCGTGCAGGTTCATATCTTCAGAAGTTGGTAATAAATGATTACTGGTCTTGGCCTAGCTACCAACATCTGAAATAAAAGAGAGAACTCGCACACATATCTTCCTTTCCACAATCTGACGATGTCTCGAAACACTTTACAACAAATGAAGTACTTTTGAAATGTATACCTTGGATTTCTATTTTGCTGTATTGGATTTTGGAAGCATTATTGCAGTAATCCTTTTTTACTCGATTAAAATTTTCACATGCAGTCATTTTAAATTGGTCAGATATCTGTTGGTACTCGTCCTGTGTTTGATGGAATCATTTATTTTCATTAATACAGTTAATCCATTATTTTTACCTTAGTCTTGTGTTACTTAGATTTACTCTGTGATCTTGCTCAGACATGACATTCATTTATAATGTTGTATCTAAATTAAGTGGTGTGATTGTTTCATTCGTTACTCCTGGTAGTTCCTATTTCTTTGGCTGATGTGCTTTGAATTTTACAGCACAGAAACATCTCACAATTGGCCCAATGTGGCCTTCTCTACTTTGGAGAAACCAAACGCAGACTGGGTGACATCTATGTGCAAGCATGACCCAACCTTCCTGTAGCCGATCAGTTTAACACTGCATCCTGCTCACATGCCCACATGTCTGTCATTAGCATGCTGCAGTGTTCTGGTGAATCACAGCACAAACTGAAGGAACAACACCTCATCTTCAGACTAAGCACTTTACACCATTCTGGACTTAATATTCAGTTCAACACCTTCAAATTGTAAACAATTTCTTCCCTTCCCTTGCTTATAACTTCTTTTATGATGTCCTCTCTCCCCTCCCCCCATCCCAGTGGGACCGTCTATCCTTTCAAGTCTGGCAGGAGAATTTACATTGTCCTGCCATTGTCACATTCCGAAAACTTAATCAGGACTATCAACATTTTTTCTCCCTACACCCACTACCAACCCCTCCCCCCCAATAAAAAGCATAAATTCTGTCCCCTCTACACTTCACTTCAATGCTGATGTAGTCATCTAGGCTCAACGTTAGTTTGCTCTCTCTCCACGGATGCTGTCTGACCCGCTGTGACCTCCAGCATTTGTTATTTTCAGTTCTCTCAGCTATCACCTCAACTACTCCATGTAGTAGTAAGTTCCACATTCTCAATATTCTATAAACTTGAAGTTTCCACATCAATGTAAAAGGTCTCATGCCAGAAATTTCAATGTATATTTTCAGTTTTCCAGTCCTCCAAGCTTGTTCTGAAGTCTCAAGGAATTGAAGGTTAGCCTCTTGGATATTAAGAAGCAGTCTCAGATTTAATAGGGTTTTTTTGTTTCATTTTCCAATAGAAACAAAGGAGCAGGAGTAGGACGTTTGGGCCATTGAGCTTGCTGTAACATTCAACGATGGATCATTATCCATTTCACTGTTTTTTCTCCCCAAACAATCCAAGTATCCCTTTTATCTCACAAAAGATTTACAAGGATGTTGTCGGGTTGGGAGGGTTTGAGCTGTACGGAGAGGCTGAAAAGGCTGGAGCTGTTTTCCCTGGAGCATCGGAAGCTGAGGGGTGACCTTGTAGAGGATTACAAAATCATGAGGGTCATGGATCGGGTAAGTAGATGAGGCCTTTTCCCTGAGGTAGGAGAGTCCAGAATTAGAGGACATTGGTTTAGGGTGAGAGGGGAAAGATTTAAAAGGGACTTAAAGGGCAACTTTTCCCTCTGGCAGATCATTCCACGCACATATCACCCTCTGCGTGGAAGTGGTGAAGGCTGGTATAATTACAATATTTAAAAGGCATCTGGATGGGTATATGAATAAGAAGGGTTTAGAAGGATATGGGCCAAGTGCTAGCAAATGGGATAGCTCAATTTAGAATAGCTGGTCGGTATGGAAGAGTTGGACTGAAGGGTCTGTTTCTGTGCTGTACATCTCCTTGTTTCTGTCTCATTGATATTTATAAATCCATCAACTCAAATCTTCACCACAAGTACAAAAATTTTACACTACTTCTACAGCTTCAAATCAAATATTTCTACAAGTCATACTTCCCAATTACATGTGCACATCTCATACTGCTGACACATACTTGTTATAGGAAACCTATATTACTTCTCCCCCATCAGTCCATCCTTTTTCCATACTGTCAATTTTACCTTTCACTATTCCTGCAGACAAATCATTTTGTGATAAATTTCAACATACTGTTGGTCTTCTTAATTGTTTGCTGCTCTTTTATTTTAGCCTACATTGACTATTGACAATGAAATCTCGGTCCCTGTGTACATTTACACCAGCTAATTTCTTACTATTGAAGAAATATTCTATACATCTGTTCCTCCTATAAAAATAATTAACTTTACATTTTTCCAGATTATATTCCATCTTGTTTGTTCCCTAAGTCTGCCCAAATTCTCTTGAAGCCGTTTTGCATCTTCCTTACAATACATACTCATATCCAGCTTTTTGTTATCCTTGAACCTGGAAATATTACTTCTGGAACCCAAATTCCAGGTTATCGACATATAATATGAACAGCTTTGGCTCCAGTATTGATGTTTCTGCTACCTCATTAGTCACAACATTCCTGTACAAGAATGACCTGTTTGTTTCTATTCTGTTTTGTCCCTGTTAGTGAATATTTAATCTATGCCTGCATCCTGTCTCATGTGCTCTCATTTTGCTAACCTGTCTCTTGTAGGCTTCATCAAAGCCTTCTACAATCCAAATATATTCCATCAATCAACTGTTAATGATATCCTCAAATAAGTCCAATGTGGTTGCCAAACACTATTTCCCATTTACCAATCCATGCTGACTACACCCAATTATGTTATTGTAACCAAGTCACAATTTATCACATTCTTCATAATGGAGTTTGGCATTTTCTCGACGACTGATGTAAGGCTAATAGATCTGTAGTTCACTGCTTCCTTACTCTCTCTCTCCTTTAAATACTAGGGCAACAATTGCTACTCTCCAGCATGCAGGATCCACTCTGAAATCCATAGAAGTTTGAAAGATGATAGCCAACGCATCTACCATTTCCATAGTACCCTGGAATGCGGAATATGAGACCCTGAGGACGTACCAAGTTATAGTCCTTGTAATTCCTCTAACACATTTGTGTAATTGAAGGAAATTACAATTACTATTCTCTCCAATTTCTTGAATGTCTAATTCTGGGCGAGTTCTTGAATCTTCCTCAGTGAAGACTGATGCAAAGTAATCACTTAGCTTCTCTACCAATCTATAACCTTTTATAAATTCTCCAGAACCAATTTATATAAGATCATCGTCATTCTTCTGAACTGTAATGAATAAAGGCCTAACCTGTTTAGCTGGTCTTGATAAGTTAATCACTTCATTCCATGAATCAGCCTTTCGTATCTCTTCAAATTGCCTCCTTAAGTACAAGGACTCCAGGTGCAGTTCCATCAACACCCTGTACAGGTCTAACATGACACTTCTATTTTTAAACTCCAACCCACTCGTAATAAAGGCCAACATTCCATTTGTTTCAATTACCTGCTGCACCTGTACCCAGGTCCTTCTGTGCTGAACTGTCTCTCTCGTTTTGTCACATGTCATGGCCACAGATCGCCCTTCTCTAACTCAGCCAAGTCTCCATTTGTATAATGTGCATGTTCAACCAGTGAATGCCACTGCATTAAGGAGAAGTTGGTGTAACAAGCCTGATTTTCCTGGGATTACAACAAAATACGAAGACAAGGGACCACAGGAATTGCTTGATGTATAAAGACCAGCGTTAAGCTAAATCAACAATTTGCAATTATGCGGTGCCTTCAAAATAGCAAATAGTCGCAATGCATTGCCCAGGAGAAAAAAAACTTGAGCTCCCAGTTCTTCAGCAATTAATTTAGGAAGTAAAACAAAAAAATAGTATTGTTAATACTAGCTTTTCCAATCTGGGTATTAAACATTGTTGAAATTGTGTGGCTTCTCTATATTGTGCAGTCCTCTGTGTGCCCTGTCCAGGAGGAAAGGTGCAGATGTTCCCAGTATTTTTGGGATAGTTGACGCTGAATTACACATGTTGGATAAGGCAATTCCGGCTATATTTCCAAAATAAATCTCTCCCTCAGTAACGTGTACACAGCAGTAACTTTAAAGGGTGCCTTGCTGATTAGAATGCCATGCTGCATGCCAATGTTTGTATAAAGTTATGGTTTAAGAAAGGATGGACGTTCTTAAGTTATTGCTGCTCCATGAAGCTATAAAATCAATAATTTACTAATCTTGTCTTGCTTTCTCAGATCGCTTTTTGATGAGTGTTGGTTTCAATCAGAAAAATGCCCCATGTTTTTGCTAATCTAATACCCAGATGACGTTCTCAAGTCATTCTGCACTGCAATCAGCTCATTACAAGGCTGTAAACAACCAAATGTCAGCACTTGCAGCTAGTAAAGTTTACAAAATTGCTGATGTCTGGACCACCTACTATTGTAATCAGTTCTGTTTGTGACTGGTTAGAGACACTATTACTACTGAAAACTGCTGGCAGCAACATTACTGTTTTTTGGAAAAACAGCTTGGCTAAGTATAATTGGTGGAATAGTAAATATTCTAAACTTTATTCAACAATTTTCTTTTCAAAAAAGAAACAATGCACAGTTATTTGGTGACTTGAGAGCTGTACTTCAAAATCTCTGATCATTAAGAGGCTATTTTATAAACATTGTCTTTGCTGATCCAGCCAGCTTTCAATAAGCAAACCTTTAGCACAGATGGTGGCTGTCACCTGATTTGTACTACAGACGAAAATTTGTTTAGAAATTGGCTGAGACAAGAGAGATTGAGTACCAATTTGTAATTGATTGACACTTAATGATTTAAAAATTGAAAACAGGTTTTTGTTTTTAATGGGACCTTAAATAATGGGATTGTTCCACTTAAAACAAAGAAGGTTGAGGGCAGATTTGGTTGAGGTATCCTTTTACAGAGATTTTGAGAAAGTAAATCATAGAGGGTTGGTGAAATTTAATGTCCTTGCCAAGGCAGGTTTGGATAATGAGTGGGGGAGAGGGTGTGTTTATTCAGATGGAAGGGGACAGAGTGAGGAACCTGGCACATTTCTATCTCTGCCCTGCTCTAAGTGCAAAGTGGATAGGCATCAGGATCATCTGGCATTTAATCAGCAGTAAGGAGGGCAGTCTCCACACAGGAAGGCCAAAGCAAAACCAGGAAATCTGCTGTCAGGCTTCTGCATGTTGGAGATGGGGGCAGGGAGCCCTCATTGTCAGGCATTCATTGCATGATTGAGGGAGCGAGTATCAGGGAGGGGCATGGAATGTATGCATTAGTGACAACTAATGTTGGCAGATAGGATCAAGGAATGCCTTGACCTTTTCTATAATTATATCAGGAATAAAAGAATGATGAAAGAAAGATTAGGGCCAGTCAAGAAAAGTATTGGAAAGTTGTATGTGGAGTCAGAGGTGATAGGGGAAGGCGCTGAATGAATATTTTGCGTTTGCACTCACACTGAAGAAAGACAATGTTGCTGTTGAGAACACTGAGATACAGGTTACTAGAGTAGACTGGATTGAGGTTCACAAGGAGGAGGTGTTAGCAATTCTGGAACATGTGAAAATAGATAAGTCCCCTGGGCCAAATGGGATTTATCCTAGCATTTTCAAGGATGCCAGGGAGGAGGTTGCAGAGCCTTTGGCTTTGATCTTTGTCGTCATTGTATACTGGAAGAGTGCCAGAAGACTGGAGGATAGCAAATGTCCCCTTGTTCAAGAAGGGGAGTAGGGACCGCCCTGGTAATTATAGACCAGTGAGCCTTACTTCGCCTGTGGGTAAAGTGTTGGGAAAAGTAATAAGCAATAGGATTCATAGTCATTTAGAGAGGAATAAGTTGATTAGAAATCATCAACATGGTTTTGCGAAGGGTAGGTTGTGCCTCACAAACTTTATTGAGTTCTTTGAGATGGTGCCCAAACAGGTGGATGAGGGTAAAGCAGTTGATGTGGTCTAAATGGATTTTAGCAAAGTGTTTGGTAAGGTTCACTATAGGCTATTGCACAAAATACGGAGGCATGGGATTGAGGGTGATTTAGCAGTTTGGATCAGAAACTGGCTATCTGAAAGAAGACTGGGTGATGGTTGATGGAGAATGTTTATCCTGGAATTCAGTTACTAGTGGTGTACTGCAAAGATCTCTTTTGAGGTCACTGCAGTTGATCATTTTTATAAATGACCTGGATGAGGGCCTAGAGGGATAGGTTAGTAAATTTGCAGATGACATTAATGTCAGTGGAGTTGTGGATAGTGCCGAAGGATGTTGTAGGTTAGAGGGACATAAATAAGCTGCAGAGCTGGGCTGAGAGGTGGCAAAAGGAGTCTAATGCAAAAAAGTGTGAGGTGATTCACTTTTTGGAAGGAGCAACAGGAATGCAGAGTATTGGGCTTATGATAAGATTCTTGGTAGTGTAGATGAGCAGTGAGATGTTGGTGTCCATGTACATAGATCCCTGAAAGTTGCAACCCAGGTTTATAGGGTTGTTCAGAAGGCATACGGTGTGTTAGCTTTTATTGGTAAAGGGAGTGAGTTTCCGAGCCATGAGGTCATGCTACAGTTGTATAAAACTCTGGTGCGGCCGCACTTGGAGTATTGCGTACAGTTCTGGTCATCACATTATAGGAAGGATTGGAAGCTGAGGAAAGAGGGCAGAGGAGATTTCCTAGGATGTTGCCTGGTATGGAGGGAAGGTCTTATAAGGAAAGGCTGAGGGACTTGAGGCTGTTTTCATTAGAGAGAAGAAGATTGAGACGTGACTTAATTGAGATATATAAAATCATCCGAGGGATAGATAGGGTGGACAGTGAGTGACTTTTTCCTCGGATGGTGATGGCTAGCACAAGGGACATAGCTTTAAATTGAGGGGTGATAGGTATTGGACAGATGTCAGAGGTAGTTTCTTTACTCAGTAGTAGGGGCACAGAACATACTGCCTGCAACAGTAGTAGACTTGCAACTTTAAGGGCATTTAAATTGTCATTGAATAAAAATATGGATGAAAATGGAATAGTGTAGGATAGATGGGCTTCAGGTTGTTGCACTGATCTGTGGAACCATTGAGGGCTGAAAAGCCTGTACTGCACTGTAATATTCTATGTTCTACAACCCCTGTCCTTCCTTCTGACCCCGTTAAACCTTAGTTTATCCTCACTTGCTTGTGGTTTGGGTCTGTCACCTCCCCCTGGGTCTCTGGTGGCTGTAGTCATTGCTCCCTTGATGGAACTGATAGTTGCCTGTTTCTGGCCAGCAGTCTTTGGGGTTGGGATTTGCAACTCTCTGGACCTGTTAGCCTTGGCAAGGCCACTGCTGGTCACTTGATTGCCTGATTAGGGAAGGTCCATCATGTGAAGAAGGTGACTCAAATTCTTACTACCTCTCCAAACGGCAGGCAAAACTGCTATTCCTACGTTAAATTCCACTTTGTGTCTCTGTAGATAGGTAGATTTGCAACCAGAGAACACAAATTTCCAAGACTTAGCAAAATTTCCAGGGGTGAAATGAGAAGTAAATAACTGGATGATTGGGGATATACTTGATTTGTTTTTGAAAAAGCAGACTTGATAACTTCAAATGGAATCTGACGTGTGTGGAAAGGAAGTTTTATTTTGCTGAGATAGGTAAAAAGAGGAGATGAGTGAGACAGATCATGTAACTCTCTTTCAAAGAGTCAACATAGACTCAATTGGCCAATTGGCTGCCTCCTGTTGCTGCAATATTCCAATAACTCTGATCACATTTGCACTTGGAAAAAGTGCAAAACTGCCCTAATGCTATTTTAGCACGTTGCCTAATTTGTATGATGGAAAACTCTTCTGTTCAGTGAGTAACATAATCCCTGAAAAAAAATCCACTCTTTAAGTTGTTTAAAAGCTACTTTTACATGTAGAACATACATTAAGAAATGAAGGTATTCTGTAACTTGTATGTATTACAATCTCATTCACCATTATCTTGAGCTTGAAGTGGTTTATTGCCAACATCCCCTTTCCTTGATTGGTTGCAAGGATCTATTTGGCTCAGACTTGAGTCTGAACAAGGGGGGGCTAATGTCTTAAACAAAATATACTTTATTGCATGATGTCAAACAGGTTCAAGTTACTTTAGCAATGTAGGCATTATTCATACAACATCAAAGGAACTGCGGGTAACTAGTCTGCGCTCTTTGAGATCCTAAGATATTCTGCTTTTCACCATTTTAATGACCGCCCCTGATTAGGTGGAGCTTAATGCAGTTTTCAGAATTTGTTTGTTCAGCAGTTTTATCGTATTCAGTATAAATGTGTGTATTAATTCTAATAAGCTGACTGACAAAGATGATGTGTAATGCTGCATGCTGTCCCTAAATACACATGGAATGCAATATGCATTTCCCAAGAAGTGATCACTCTTATTTTCAGTCATGAAGACTTTCTACTGTCTTTTTTTAATGCACTTGTTAACCATTTCCATCAGAAATCACCTGCTTTCTGCGACTTTCTACTTTTGGCACCCAAAGGGATGGGTTGAGGATCTGCTTTATAGTTCTTTGGGTAACACACTCATTGGATTCAGGTCCCACTCCAGTATCTTGAGTGCAAAATTTAAGCTGACCTTTCAGTGGGATACCAAAGGATTGATTATTACAACAGTGGAACTGGAATACTTTTTGATGACAATTGTATGATTTTGGATAGATGAAAAAGATACCAGGACACAATTGAAAAGGTCAAAGGAGTTTTAACTGTCCAACATTTTATTGTTCAACCAAAACAGGTAGCCTAATTCTTATCATGTTGTCAACATTTCCCTAAATGACATCAGTAACTGCAATCAGAAGTGTTTTGTTGATGGTGGAGCACAATGGAATCATGAAACATTCTATGCACATAAAAGTTCTATCTTTCTAGACAGTTCAGATAATATGAAAACTGCCAGTCCATTGTACATTGTTTTTCTAACTTCTAGTGAACCATCAACTGTCAGTTGCCTCTGCATTGCATCATTATAAACAGTTGTGGGGGGGATCAAGCTCCAGGCTATAATTGCTCATTTTGTCACAAAGCATACTGAAATTCTTTTTTTTTCAGTTTTTTTTTTGAAATGTGGACTGTCAATGCCAGAATAAATCTGAATTAGGTTCCATCCTCTATACAATCAGTTACAGATGGTGATTCCATACCAGGGAATTGAGAGTAATGATTTTTGAGACATTATAATTAAGTGTCTGAGATGTGTGATTTTATTTTGCATTAAAGTGTGTATTGGAGAAATTGGAGAGATCAGTTCAAATTATCCGGAGAATGTTATTGAACAGCTGGAAAGCACTTCTCATCACAATCCACCATCTTTTCACACAATTTATAGGAATAAATGATTCCACACTCTGCTGCTGTTTCAAAAGTTGGAATCAATGGCATGAATTGACAATCATTTAAATAGGGAGTGAGCCAAATAACTGTAATTGCGAAGGCTGAATTTGTCTATTCAACTAATGTTATGAGTAAAGTGGGGACTTAATGTGCAATTTTGATGGTTTTGAAAAACATTTTGTAAGCATGAATACTTCAAGTTGAGTTTATATAACATCTCTTAACATTTTCATAATCGCTTCAGGGGTGTAGCCTGAATGAAAATTGGATGCTGAATAGAAGGAGTCAGTTTGAGGGACGTTTAATGCAGGGCCTTGCAGTAGGAGAAATTCTTATTTGTTTGACCTCCTTGTCCTCCCTCTATCCAATACAAAAGTACCAACTACCCATTAGCCATACATGTGTCCTGAACAAATAAAATACACAAATATCCCAGAGATAGTGGCTTTTTTTTTAAATTTGGAGTTGGTTTCACTGTCTTCATCTGGTGTTAACTAGTAGCTGTATCATCTTGTTGACATTATCAATGCAGTCCACTTTGAAAGAAGTGAACTCATTCTTAATAATTCGGAATCTAATGACCTAAATAGCACCCTAATGATCATTTTCAGTTTGAAATACTTAGTCCCTGCATTGTGGGCACTCTGGCTTCCATTCCATTGACAAATAGTGCATGTCAAAGTAAGCATTGAAATATTTTGAGAGCCTCAGAGGAGCTTGAGGCCTCCAATCCAACCCAGTGCATTATTACACCTGCTTGACGCTATATTGTTTGTGTTAAATGAGTCTTGAACCTCAAAGTAGTAGAGGCTCCTTTGTAGGGAATGGAGGCAACACCATGCATGCTGCACAGGTTGGTAACACACATTTGACCCATTTTAAATGCTATCTTTCTCTTAAAGATTCAAGTTTAGTGTGCAAAGTGTTTGATTTCTTGTTCAAGAAAAAAAGACTTGTTTTTCATGTGTTTTAAGAAAAGTACATTTCAACAAAGATATATTCAAAATAGAATGAATGGTTTTCTGATTTTGAAAGTGGAATATTTAGGCAATATGGGGTTTTGAGCAACATTTCCAAGGAATGGAGAGATGTACACAGTTGGAATGTTTAATAAGGAATCTCCAGATCATAGAACCAAAATAGCTAAAAGTTCTTGACACCAGATAAGCAGGAATATTTATCTAAAAGTACACGTGACTGTTGAAGATTATAAATCTTCTCAGACTAAGGCATCGAAGAGATTTGTTCACAAGGAGAGAGGCTTAGAAATGAACTGTTGGCAGTGAAGCTTAGGTGGTCTGACATGGTGGAAGACTTGGTAATGAAAATAATCCAGGATTATTTTAAAAACCGAGCTGCCACTGACTGCTTCAAATTATTATTCATTTCTCATCACTCCAAGCAATGCAAGGTAGAATATTTTACAGAAAAACTTCAAACCTCATGTGGATCGGCATTCCCATGATAGTATTGGTTAGTGAATTCTAGAATTTAACTAGGTATGAAGAAACCCAGTTATACATCAAAGTAAACGTTGTGTGTGATTTGGAAGAGGATGGTGTTTCCATCATATCGCTCCTGTTACTGTCATGGGTGAAAATGGTCACAGAATGAAGGATTTCTTCATGGATGGAATACAAAGTACAAGTGCATTTTTGGAGGGGTTAGATTTTGAGTACAGTAGCATAGATACTGATATACAGTTGTAGTCTGAATGCGGCTGCACTTAGAGTATCCAGCCTCTGTACTGCTGGGTATTGAACTGAGATGGTTAATTAGCAAACTGTTCAGTTAATGACATCTAGACCATTTGAGATGTTCGTTTTTGGGGACTTGGCAATAATGGGCAAGTAATTGTTTCATTTAAATATTCATTTTCGGTATGCGGCCACCTCCTTGAATGGATGTAATCCATGTGATTAAGGTACTTCCACAGTACTGCAAGACCCAACAATAAAGGTGTTAATGTCTAAGTCAGCTTTTTCTGTGCTTTGGAGAACAATCTATACCTGGTGATATCCCCAGCGTAGAGTCATACAGCACTGAAACAGATGTTTCAGTCCAACTCCTGTATGCTGACCAGATTCCTTGAATTGAACTATTCCTGTTTGCCTGTGATTGGCCCCTGTCCCTCTAAATCTTTCCTATCCATATACCCTCTCAAAATTATTTTTAAATGTTGCTATTGTACCCAACTGTCCCACTTTCTGTGGGCAATTCATTCTACATATGCACCACTCACTGTGTGAAAACATTGCCCTTCATGTCCCTTTGAAATTTTTCCCCTCTCTCCTTAAGCCTATGCCCTCCAGTTTTGAACTCTCCTACCTTGGGATATTCACTTTATCTATACCCCTCATAATTTTATAAACTTCTAAAGTCAGCCTTCAACCTCCTACGTTCCAAGGGAAAGTGTTCCAGCCTACTCAGTCTCTGTAACATTCTTGTAAATCTTTTCTACACCTTTCCAGTAGTAAACCGATAGTAGGTTACCAGACCTGTACGCAGTACTCCAAAAGTGGCTTCACTGATATCTTGCACAGCCACAACATGACATTTCAACTCCTCTACTCAGTGTTCTGACCAATGAAGGCAAGCGTGCCAAATGCCTCCTTCACCACCCTGTCTACCTGTGATGCCACTTTTTTAGGAACGATATACCTCATCCCTAGGTGTAATACTATTCCTTATCAAAAATGCCACTCCCCCTCCTCTCTTGCCTCCCTTTCTATCCTTCCTGTAGCATTTGTATCCTGGAACATTCAGCTGCCCGTCCTGCCCATCCCTGAGCCATGTTTCCATAACTGCTATGATATCCCAGTCCCATGTTCCTAACCATGCCCTGAGTTCATCTGCCTTCCCTGTTAGGCCCCTTGCATTGAAATAAATGCATTTTAATGTATTAGTCCTACCTTGTCCCTGCATGCCCTGACTGTTTGAGTCACTTCTGTTCTCAGCTGTACCTGTCTTAGATCGATCTCTTTCCTCACTATCTCCCTGGGTCTCCCCCCACTCTCTCTCTCTCTCTCTCACACACACACACACACACACACACACACACACACACACACACACACACACACACACACACACAACTATTTTAAATTCTCCCGAGTAGTTCTAGAAAATTTCCCTGCCAGTATATTAGTCCCCTTCCAAATTAGGTACAATCCATCCTTCTTGTACAGGTCACTTCTACCCGAAAAGAGATTCCAATGATCCAAAAATGTGAATCCTTCTCCCATACACCAGCTCCTCAGCCATGCATTCATCTGCTCTATCGTCCTATTCCTGCCCTCACTAGCTCTTGGCACTCTGTTAGACAACATCTTGAAGCTCTGCCTTCTCTACTCAAAAAGAGAAAAATACAATTGAAAACGAAGGAAATTGTTTGCCCATTTCCTTGATTTTTGAAGACTCCTTTTGAAGGAATAGCTATCTATATGACTTAAATTCAATGACAGTTATGGGTCCAGCCCACTAAACAAAAGAATAGATAAGTACGATACATAAAATGACAAAATAGTCTTGAACTCTCCATCAGTATCTCCCAGTGCATGGAGACTTTTAGTACAGTTGTGATGTCCCTCTGAGCCAGAAGATCTGGGTTCAAATACCATCTGTTCTCAGGTTGTGTCACACACATCTAAATAGATTAATTAAAATAATGTCTGTGTGCATTTCCCCACATATAACACGAAATGACCCTTTTTGATAGGATTCCAACTAATGTCTTTTGAAATATAATTTTCCAGGTAGTTGATCATAAAGCACTGCAGTTTTTCTCAGTACTTGAAACACAGAATTTACCGTGGTTTATTTGTAAATTCAGGGCTGCCCAAAGGCTTGGGGAGGTACGGTCTTTAATTTTGGTCTGAAACTATATTGAACAGTAATATAAATGTAAAATAATATTTTATATCTACAGACTTAAGGATGGAGAAGTAGAACCTAGTGCTTACAGTATTTGTATGCCTTTATTCAAATTTAATTAAATTGTGTAAGTTTTCTGGTCCTGTGCCATCTAATGAGCATTTTGGGGAGGCTAAGGAAAAACAAAAGCCCAGTAACTTTTTCTCATATTTAAAAAGCGGTTTAAGCTTGGATTCTTCACAAGAACAAATTGAGATTAGATCTTTGAGAAAAACTTGTTCCTCTATTTAATCTGAAGATTTTGAACTATGTAGTCATGTTAATTTATATGAAATGCAATGCTTTTATTTACATTGAGCATCCTTACATATTTACTCACTGAGTCACAAACCTTGCAAAGGAATATTCTTACAAATTGGCTTCATTTTGATATCTTTGCACTAATGTAACATATACATAACATGCCTCATTTTTATTGGGAACTCCACCAATTGATGATTTTGGCACATTTGACTGAGTCAAAAAATGATACCACATTAGCTGTTCAAAATAAACAATATGATCAAATTATTAACTGCAATAGCAGATATTTTATTTTGCACATTGATGTAAGCACCAACATGAGTCTTTGAGTTTAGCATAAGTATTTGGTTATGACAGCAATCATGTCAAAATCATTGTAGAGTGATCGTTTTTTTACAACATAACATGCCACAGTTGGAGAGGCAGAAGTTAACAATTCATTATATGTAGTGAAGGAAAACATCTTTATTTTTCATACATAATTAATTGTATAAAGTACATCTTAGCGTCTGAATAATGAATGCTGTGTATAATTTATGTTCTCTGGAATAATGAGAAATTTTGAATTTGGAGGGGGGGTGTAGTGATGCAAAGTAGGTAAGGTTTCTTTCATTAGTGCAATTCAATTTAATTAATGGAAGCTCACCAAGTAGTGATTACTATATCTCAAAATTTACAATTCAGGTTTGTCACTAACCCAGTTTCTTTATTTGCTTCTTTTCCGACTATACAGAGTTGCTTTCATTGACTTTAACCTGAAATCTCTGGCAAACAAGATTGCTCAGTCCATTTCTTCCCTTTTTAATGGTGACAATCCACTTAAATCCCAGTAGCCAACTTCCTGCTCCAAAACCACAGATGGCACTCTGTCAACTACAGAGTGGGTAAGAATTTTTGTCTGTCTATGCAGCTGGTTCTCATTTGGGTGAGCGTCCTTCTCGTGCTTCATGTATTTCATTGCATCACATACATTCATAGCCCATCCAACTGAAGTTTGTTGTGGTGCAGATAATCTTTTCTAGTACCAGATCTGTGTTTCTGTGACTTGCATTAGCTTGGCGAAAGGATGATTTCTGCTATTGTCTTGCCATGAGAAAGTTGAATTATTGTCAAATTCTGGAAAGTACTGAAATTCTTTGACAGATATCACTGGCAATATTGTGATAGCTTTAAGAAATTGTTGGGTCAGTGCGTGACAGTGAGATATGGCTTTCTGCCCACAAGACAATTAAGTTCCTCACCTCAGCCGGATTGCTGTTTTGAGGGTCAGTCATTAAAAGAAATGGAAAGCTGAAGAAATTTGTTCCTGACTTATCATGAAAATGACATGAGTGGATCTTAGAAGTAGGTTCCAGGGAAATGCTGAAAATCTGACAGAAACAATTAACTAATTTGCAATTTGATTTTGCACCTCAAATAAGCCTGCATATGTGTTTTGGAGATCTCAAATCAGCAGAGAGCCTGATGTTAATATAGCTCCAACTCAGGCTAAAAGTGCGCAGTAATTTGTCTTTATTGATTATATCGGGAAGCGAGTATAAATCAGATTAGACATTGGCAATTAATTATTTCAGTTTTTCCCTAAAGCAAAATATATACTTTTTGATAAGAAAATATCACTGCTCTCTTCACTTTACTCCTCACCTGAAGATTCATGTGCTCTTTATTAATAGCAGATCATACTTTCCTTGAATCTTTCTCTCATTTATAAAATTTCAAAAACTCTTGAATCTTTCTAGAATTGTGTATTTGTATTTCCTTGAACCATATCATACAAGAGGTCCCTATTTGACCTTGTATGCCTGTGCTAATTCTTCGAAAGAGCGAACCCACTTCTATGATTCCATTTCTTCTTCCTCATACAATTTTCTTTCAACCTCCAAAATGTATCCAATTTCTTCTGAATGTTACAAGTCAAACTCCATCGATGTTTTTGTTTCAGAAAAAAAATAACTGTACCTTTAAAAACTCATAATACTTTTGCCTAGCTAAAAATTTCAAATGGTATGGATTAATGTTAGACAGTAATGTGTTTGAGCAGAGAAAGAACCAGTTCAGGAATATATTTTGTTCAGTGTGGACAGATGCAATACGATTCTTTCACTGAACTGCAATTAACTTCCAACAGAGCATCACAAAATTCAAAAGCAAATTGTAACCTTGAAAAGGATTGTAGATTTGAAAAAAAGATAGCGGAAGTAAGTGTACTATCAAGAGTTAGCTGTGCAGCTGTGTATTTTCCTCGTTCTTTCTTGCCATGATTTATATTTCCATCTATGTATGCTATTATAATAACATAATTAAAGTTAAACATTGTTAGACTTTAGTATAAGCATGATATAAAATGAGGGATTGCAATTGCAGAAATGATATCCACTATAGACAACCATAATGCGACAATGTTAAATAAGTGTTTGTTGAATTAGGATTGGATAGTTTAGGAAGTGATGGACTGAATACCATACTTAGCTTTAGCATGCCATTGAGAATTACATAATCACATTTTGTTATTGTTTTAAATAATACACTATAATGCTAAAGTAAGTGATAGTTAATTAATTACAGCAATGGCATATCACAATTTTCCTGCTTCAGGACTTCATTACTATACACTGTCAGAAATTTGTTATAACTGTAATGAGAAATATCATTGATAATCAAGCAACTCAACTCCAGGAACGAGACAAAGTTTAAATGTTTTATTTTATCACCCAAATAGTCCATTTGTTTCTCTTTATTGTTGTTATGCAGAATAAACTTGCACTAGATTCCCTCAATAACTGACTTCTGAGTTTATTAAAGGATAAATATATTGTTACAATAAGCGACAAAGTCATTTATCAATTAAGCTCCTTTGCAGGATTAAACTGAACCTGCCTTTATCTCAAATTTATGCACAATTATATACAAACAGAACAAGACAACACCACTCTGCAGAGGATTATACATGGGGGTGGGGGGGGTGTGCTTGGAAGAAAACCAAAAAGGCACGACAACCTTGTATTTCAAGGATTAAACTGCAGAAGATGCAATGAATTACAGATTCTTTGACAATCTGTTGATGAGATTGATTGCCATTTGCACAGAGCAACTGAGGAAGACCCTCATGGGATTTTAACTGGGAAACAATTGGGAACACTGACATTTTATAATTTTGATATTCACAAACACTTCATTAAGACTGAGTAAGCAAAAGCATTCCACCTTTTGCAAACTTGTCCAGCAATTGTCAACTTTCTTCTAGTTCTCACTTCACAGGAGAGGCAGAACTTGACACATCCGGCTTGGAAGATTTTTCTTTTAATATCTCAAGTCTTTTTGCAAAACAGAATCCAAAAGTCCAGAGACTGTTGCTAGGTCACCTTCAACCCAATCCCGTTTCCAAAACAGTCAGTTTTCCTAGCCATTAAGACCATAGAAGGTATCTCTTCATCTCTCTTTTAAAAGCTTTGGTTTGTATTCTTTACAAAGTCAGACACCTTTCATCAACAGCAGTTCTTTTTAACCATTGACTTAAATCCAAAGAGCCACATGGTAGACCCTTTGCAACCAAGAAATTGGTCAAATCTTCCATTCCCCAATTCCTATATCTGTAAAAACATATGATTTTTTTTCAGTAAGTCCAATCTTTCAAATGAAGTGCAACGATCCACTGTCCTATCTGCTGCCTCAGGTGGGTGTAAATTCTTTATTAAAGAAAAGAAGCAAAGTTCTCCCAGTATACTGGCCAGTATTCCTTCAGATTATGCAGCCATTATAGCTTTGTTGTATGTAGGACCTTGTGTTTGAAGTTGACTGTTTGTTATAATAGCAAATTCACTTAGAAATCTCATTGGCTGTAAAGTGCTTGGGATGTTCTGAGCTCATGAAATGTTTGTGTGTGTGCGCGCTTATACACATGCAAACTTCTTCCTCCTTTTGAAAATAAAAACACGTTTGATCTGTGTGTGAGCTGTGAGTACTGCCTACCCTCTCCACTGAGGTAACTTGGTGTCTTATAAGAAAAATGTAGACTTTTCTCTGAAAAATATGTGAATGTACATTAATCCAGAAAAAAGTCCATAATTTACTGAACCAGTTCTGAGCATAAATGGATTGGGCATTTGCATCTTTTTCAGCCGATCTTAACTTTTTCAGTTGTGCTTTTTTCTTTAAAAGTAGAGGGAAATGTGACCCACTTTGCAAGGCAGCTCATAGAACATCTTTAATTAGAAGTACCATGCAATCAGCAGTTCCTTAGCCTAATGATCAATTGCATGTAATCTCCTTTGACCTTCCTCATTTCTTTGACTTTCATTAATGTTAAATAGCAAAGTTGATTTGAAATTCAGTTATTTTACATATGCATTAATGAGAATGGAACTGAGTTGTGCAAAGTAGATTAAATCCCCTGGTCTGTACTTCACTGTTGGATTGGGAAGGAAAAGAGAAGAGTGGGTTATATATTCTGGTACGCTTGCTAGCAGTACAAAATTAGAGCAGATGTTAAATCATTTTGCCCTCTAAGCCAGCTCCACCATTCAGTGAGGCCATGGCTGATCTTCCACCTTCGCTCCACTTGCCCATCAGAGAAGACCTCTGATAATGTAAAAGTCAAAGGAGCACTTAAATTATAAATGATTGCAGCAGAAGGCAATATAGGATGGCATTGGCACAATAAAAAAAATAGGTTGTGATAATTTATAAATAGCCAAAATAATTATTCACAACAAATGCCATTTGAGGAAAAAACAAAATGGCAATGGTTATGATCTGAAAGTATAGAACTTTGTGTTGAATCTGGAAGGTTGCAAAATGCCTAATCAAAAGAGGTACTGATGTTTCCCGAGCTTTACTGGAGCAATATAGGGGACCAATGATGGGTCAGATCTCAAATACTGTCTGATCTGAGTACTCCAGCATTTTCTTTGTATTTACAATGTTAAAGTTCCACCTGTTGTCTCCACCTCTGCTCAGTCTCCCCATTTCTGAGTAACTTGATTAAATTTCAGCTTTTAAATTGCTGCTGATACAAATAGCACAATTGCATATATTGTTCACAGATTTCAATGACATTTTAAATAAACACCCAAACCATTTTAATTCCCATGTTCTTGTCTTTTATTTTGCCTTTTCTCTTTTCCTCCAAATGTTCCTCTATAATGTCCTTTTTCTTTCAGTGTCATCTATTGCTGCAAAACAAACCCCTCAACACTTGACTTCCTTCAGTCTTTCTCTCTGTCACATACTGGTTTGAACGATGAGATCAGTTTTTAAAATGTTGGTATTTGACTGAAAATCCACGCAAAACGTCAGTTTCTCAATCACGTAAGTGCCAACAGTGTAAAATGTTTAGTGACATTTAATAGTTGGCACAGAACGGCCAATTTCCGCAGTTAGTTTAACTCGTGGGTGAGTTATTTAATCTGTTGTAATGTAAAAATGAACTAATGCCAACTGAAGGGGCAACATAAGTTCTAGAATTTCAGATAAAAAGCAAATACACTGCCTAATGTGGAGAGTGGTCAAGAGGTTAGTACTCTTAAGTCTGGGACAGCAATTTGTCTCTAGGAGAGTCTCCTCAGGACCAGGGTGCTTGCTCAGGAGTTACACTGAGTCTGTATGGACTGCTACATTGATTTTCACCAACCCCCCCCCCCCCCCCACAACCAGCCATTGATAAAATACATGCATTAATTCACTGAACCATTAAAGGACTTTGAAAGCACAATGTTCTGAGATACTTACACACATTACCTAGGTCTAATAATTTATTCTGTGGTTTCAGTGCTTTTATTTTTCATTATTGAAAGCGTTTGCAGGTTTGCTGGCAGTTATTGATTTATGAGGGGATGTGATAACCAAAATCTAAGTGCCTGATTTGAATCTATAGGAGAGGAGGCTTCTGTCTTTTGCTTGCAATTAAATAGTAATGTGTGCCTTGCTTGGGGCTACTGCAGTACAAATTCATTGAGCCATATTGACAAGGCTTGTGAAAAGAAATGAAAATGGATGCAGCAGCCCAGCTTATTGCCTATTTCCTATCATACTGCAGGCTGAAATTGGCTAAAACATTCCAATTTTAATAGGTGCAGCAATCAATTGCATTTTTGTTAATTTCTGTAAAATGGTTAGATGTTAATACTGGCATCAGGCAATAAAAATGAGATTAAGTCCAGGTGCCCCCTTGGGTAATGGATACATGGCTGCAAATGGTTGCCTTAACATTGTGTTCTGCACTGAGCTATGCCAAGATGAGACATTCCTCTTATTACTTGCAGAGATCTCAGATCTAGGCTAATAAGTCAATAGCTGATGCAAAATTTCTACTCGCTGTTCTGAACAGTGTGTTACTCAAAAATGAGGCAGAGTGATGTAAAACTGCAATGATGACTGCCTGTTGTGGTGTTCATTAAAAATATCATAGTGCTTCACCATGAGCCTGTTTGAAGTCATAAAGTGTAAATTGAACCCCCCTTTTTGAAGATGCTCTCCTGCTACTTTCAGGCTGAACATATCCTCATGTTATGTATGAGCCAATAAATGAAGTAAGGAGCTATAAAATCAACATGGCATAAAAGACCATTTGGTCCATCAAGTCTGTCAATTGTTACGGTACAAACATGACTCGCTAATTTAAGGTAGAATACTATCACAGATCTTGCCGTCTTGAAAAAAATATTCATCATCAACCTGTTTGGATATAGTTTGTCACTTTTCCCTGGGAGGTAGGACATGAATGTACACTGCCTGGCCCAGTGCTAGGGACATAGCAGTGTATCTCAAGACTGCATTGTCCTTTCTAACATTGTAAAATAAACAAACCCAACAAAACAATTTAGACAGCCCTAAGTGGACACTGTTATTAAATTCAAATATCAAAGGAAACAAAATATTTTGTGGTGATCATACAGTCCTGCCCCTGTGGTAGAAAACCTGGACTCCCTTTGTGAGGAAACCCTAGCACAGATGTAACCACTAAGGAATTGCAGACACACAGGTTAATTGACCCTCTCCACAGCCCATAACCTGAACTTGCTAATGGTCATCTGGCCAGGCCCAGAGGAAGGCCCATGAGGAGGTCTTCTGATGTGCCTTCCCCACCCCACACTGGGTGCCCAAAGACCAGGAGTGTAGAACTGAAATGCAACCAAGTTGTTAATAGTAGTCCATTTAAAAGAAAGAAAGAGGCTGAAGCCTTTAACAATCTATTTAGACATGGTCCATAGATTCTTGAAGTCTGCAAAAACTACAAGTAATGGGGAAACTGTGAACTGACTCAAGCTAAGTTGCACATTGCTTTTACATGTAATACACTCAATCCTAGGTCCACAATGGATAGGGGGAGAGCAACACTGTGAGGACAAGTCCAGATGGTAAACAAAGGTGTGGAACTGAAAGGTTTGCATCAACAACCCATATTATGTCCAATACTCAATCCCTCCAGGATGGTAATTGAATCTGTCCTGTCCAGCATTCTAAGTGGATGGTAACTTTGACCTCCAACTCTTGCCAGTTTATCAATGTGGATTCCTCAGGAAAGCCAAGATAGATTCCCAAGTTGAAGTACCTGAGCTCTTCTGGTGGGGAGTCTGACCATCACTGATTGAGGTGTCTGAAATGTTTTCCCAAATTAAATCTTGCAGAACACCCCATGTAGTTTATTCCTGATACACTCACATCCTTGGTGCTAGGCCTGTGTACATGAGGTGAACAACATCCGTGTAAGCCAAAAGGACTACCTCCAGACTAAATGTACACACATCCAGTATTATCAACAAGTGACTCAAGAATAGCTCCTCGCAAATTGAATATCAGGGAAGAGGCAACGCTGACTCCTTCCTCTCCTGAAGTGAAAGTGTAATTAATGTAAAGGACACGATAACTTTAATTGCACTCTGTGGTAGTGTACAGAGGTCTGATCAGGGTGAAAAACTTTGTCCAAATCCAAATTCTTAGCAGTTTCTGAAGAAATAATCCTGAACTATCCACACTTTCAACCACCTTCTGATCAAGGGGCAGGAAGGCCATTCCTCTCAGAAAGATGAATTGAGATCTGGACCAAATGGATATCATCATAGTTTGTCCTGGGACAGTGTTGTTACAACTGGTTCAGATCCACGATGTAGGAGGTCATTGGAGTGAGCTTTAAAGATTTTCTTGCCCATGCTGGGAAGGAAGACCAGGTACTAGATTTGAGGTGGGCAGAATGACACCTACTTCTTTTTGATTGATTCCTTACAGTGTTAATTCAGAAAAACAATGCAAAAATTGAGAGAACAGCACTCTCATACTCCCCAGTCAGTCTCTCCATCTTAACCAGGGTTCAGTAGCTGCTTTGGGACAAGTAGTCAGATTTCTTTGCTGGACTTTGCCACCTTTCCATATTTTATCCCGTCACTGTCCAATTCTACAATCCATTTACCAGATTCAGGCACTTCGAGGTTAGTGCAAGTTAATTAGAAGCTTCTTTGGGGTGTCAGACATGCATGATGCATGTCAATTCCATTAAACTTTGCATCATCCCAATTGGATGGATTGCAGTTTGAAACATGGTTCAGTTCTTCTGATGTCTCTGTACATAGCTTGTATTTAACCAACTACTGCACCCTGGTGGATTCCACCAATGGAGTCTGTTGTGGGGTATGTTCACTTTCTTTTGGGAAACCATTTTCCACCAACCTGTTCCACTTGCCTTGGAACATTTTGCTATCAGATGGATATTTGGTTTTCGCTATATTCCCATGCAACTCTTCCACTTAGTGAGACTTCATCTTGATTTTCTCATAGCTTGTTTGGGAATGACTTATTGTCACTTGTATCATACAGTGAATAATACAGTCAATTACAGAGAAAACCTTCAACTGTCACCATAATCTGGCATCATTGTGAATGGTTTAAGAATAAAGAGTAAAAAGATATAGCTGAGAGTCCATCTTCATTCCGCAGCTTCCACCATGAATCCTGAGTTGACTCATCTGCATCACCTGGGCTGCTACCTCTCCTCCACCACCTTGCCCCCACCTGCGCCAGATCCACCAATGTAGAAGTCACCACTCTTTTGGCATCATTTCTTCCCTGTTGCCAAATCCCATGTAGAATTCACACTTGCTCTGCTGCTTCCTCGCCAATAACCAGGAGTCCCTGCTCTGGCTCTACCGTAATCAGGAGTCCCTGGCTCTGCTGCTGCCTCAATAATGCCAGGAGTCCCCGCTCAGGGCATACCACACTGCCAGTGCTGGAGACACCACCTGGTCAGGACCCCACTCTGGGCCTACTGCAAGTCCTGTTAGCCCCTTTGTAACTTTACCATGAGCTGTGGACTAGACCTCTAGCTCCTATCACCTAAGCTTCTACTGGTCTCCTTTTATGGCTGTTATTTTATATGCATGTTTTACTATCATCCAAATCATTCATCAATTAAAAAATAGGAAGAGGAGACCATTTACCAATTGGCCAACTTTGCTTTCAGTAAAAAGGCTGAAAATGTGTTGCTGGTTAAAGCACAGCAGGTTAGGCAGCATCCAAGGAACAGGAAATTCGACGTTTCAGGCCAGAGCCCTTCATCAGGAATGAGGAGAGGATGCCAGGCAGGCTCAGATAAAAGGTAGGGAGGAGGGACTTGGGGGAGGGGCGATGGAGATGTGATAGGTGGAAGGAGGTCAAGGTGAGGGTGATAGGCCAGAGAGGGGGTGGGGGCGGAGAGGTCAGGAAGAGGATTGCAGGTTAGGAGGGCGGTGCTGAGTCCAAGGGAATCGACTGAGACAAGGTGGGGGGAGGGGAAATGAGGAAACTGGAGAAATCCGAGTTCATCCCTTGTGGCTGGAGGGTTCCCAGGCAGAAGATGAGGCGCTCTTCCTCTAACCGTCGTGTTGTTATGTTCTGGTGGTGGAGGAGTCCAAGGACCTGCATGTCTTCGGTGGAGTGGGAGGGAGAGTTAAAGTGTTGAGCCACGGGGTGGTTGGGTTGGTTGGTTCGGGCGTCCCAGAGGTGTTCCTTGAAGCGTTCTGCAAGTAGACGGCCTGTCTCCCCAATATAGAGGAGGCCACATCGGGTGCAGCGGATGCAATAGATGATGTGTGTGGAGGTGCAGGTGAATTTGTGGCAGATATGGAAGGATCCCTTGGGGCTTTGGAGAGAAGTAAGGGAGGAGGTGTGGGCGCAAGTTTTGCATTTCCTGCGGTTGCAGGGGAAGGTGCCGGGAGTGGAGGTTGGGTTGGTGGGGGGTGTGGACCTGACGAGGGAGTCACGAAGGGAGTGGTCTTTGCAGAACGCTGATAGGGGAGGGGAGGGAAATATATCCCTGGTGGTGGGGTCCGTTTGGAGTTGGCGGAAATGACGGCGGATGATACGCTGTATACGGAGGTTGGTGGGGTGGTAGGTGAGAACCAGTGGGGTTCTGTCTTGTTGGCAGTTGGAGGAGCAGGGCTCAAGGGCGGAGGAGCGGGAAGTGGAGGAGATGCGGTGGAGGGCATCGTCGATCACGTCTGGGGGGAATCTGCGGTCCTTGAAGAAGGAGGCCATCTGGGCTGTACGGTATTGGAACTGGTCCTCCTGGGAGCAGATGCGGCGGAGACGAAGGAATTGGGAATATGGGATGGAGTTTTTACAGGGGGCAGGGTGGGAGGAGGTGTAGTCCAGGTAGCTGTGGGAGTCAGTCGGTTTATAGAAGACGTCTGTGTTGAGTCGGTCGCCCGAGATAGAAATGGAAGAGGAGGGAGGAGTCTGAGACAGTCCAGGTGAATTTGAGGTCGGGATGGAAGGTGTTGGTAAAGTTGATGAACTGTTCAACCTCCTCGTGGGAGCACGAGGCAGCGCTGATACAGTCATCGATGTAGCGGAGGAAAAGGTGGGGAATGGTGCCAGTGTAGTTGCGGAAGATGGACTGTTCCACATATCCTACAAAGAGACAGGCATAGCTGGGGCCCATGCGGGTGCCCATGGCAACTCCTTTAGTTTGGAGGAAGTGGGAGGATTGGAAAGAGAAGTTATTCAGGGTGAGGACCAGTTCAGTCAGTCGAAGGAGGGTGTCAGTGGAAGTCAGTAAAAGGTCATGGCTAATCCTCTACAGCCACACTATTTCCTGACACTATTCCTCTATTCCTTGATGTTTTTAACATGTAGAAATCTATTGATCTGAAAGTACTCCATGACTGAGCCTCCACAGAGCATGGGGCACAGAATTCTAAAGATTCACCACATAAAGCTGAGGTCCTGTTGCCCCAGGCAGCTGGATATAAAAGATATCGACATCATTTTAAAGGAATAGGGATAACATTGACGTATATCCCTCTATCAATATCTACGCTTGGATAACTTAGTTGTTATTATTATTGCTTCTTGGATGAGTATTGCTGTTTGCTGGCGACTGCCACATTCCCGACGTTACAAAAATGACAACTGTTCAGAAGTTTTTCACTAATAGTGTTGCACTTTATGAAGTGAGCTGGCTGAAAAGTTGACTGATCAGCTCAAGAGAAATTTTTAAAATAATACTCTTTTTCTCCAATCCAAGTTAAGTTTTGAAAAAGGTGAATTAAAATATTAAGTCCATTACCCATAGCACTGTTCATAAAGATTCAAGAACAATGCTAAATTATGTATCTCTTCATAATGGGAGGCACAGTGGCTCAGTGATTAGCACTGCTTCCTCACAGCACCAAGGACACAGGTTTGATTCCAGCCTTGGGCAACTGTCTGTATGGAGTTTGCACATTCTCCCCATGTCTGTGTGAGTTTCCTCCGGTTTCCTCCCACAGTCCAAAAATGTGCAGATTAGGTGAATTGGCTATGTTAAGTTGCCCACAGCGCTCAGGGATGTGTAGCTTAGGTGCATTAGCCAGTATAAATGTAGAGTAATAGGGTAAGGGACTAGGCCTGAATGGGTTATTCTTCGGAGTGTCAGTGTGGACTTGTTGGGCTGAAGGGCCTGTTTCTACACTGTAGGGATTCTAAATACAAATATCACACGCAACGTGATTCAACTTGTCATTACGGTACTGTAGCTTCTTCCACTATCCAAGTATGTGCAATATATATGTCTTATGGACATCACCCATATCCTGAGATTAAGTGTAGGACAAGATGAGAGGTGAAAATGGCTCCTACCTTTGCAACCTCTGTGATTGGCTGCAACAAAGATTTACTGTTCTTTTTAGCACAAGACTGTGTATCTCACTGAAACAATAAAATAAGGTCCCAATGTCTGTTGTATCAGTAATTAGCCAATTACAAGGTTGTCTTGCTAGGCCTGGATGTCCCTGGAGGAGGACGCAATGTCTACCAATACCCAAGAGGTTTTCAGGGGGAGGTGAGCACAGTGGGGTGTGGAGTGTTTTATTTCCCCCTTCGACTCTATTTTGAGTTAATCCCTGCCTTCCCTTACACTTTTTTTGATCACTCATTCTTGGCCTTTGTTGAGAAAGGCAGTGCTTGTCACTGGCAACTTGGGTGTTTCCTTCCTGGTGGTAGAATATGAATGAAGATTTCTACACTCATTGTCCTTCACACTGTCCTACACCTGCACACAAACAACATGGGCTGCTGGGGAATAAATAAGCACTACCGCTGTTTGGCGGTAACGCCAGGGTTTATAAAAGAAGAAGAAAAAGAATGTAAGAGAGAGCAATTTTGCTATCAGCTGACCTTGAGAGAGAAAACAATGATGTGACATCAAGCATATGTAGAGTTGCAAAGGATTTTTAAAAATGGATAGTGCACATTACAACAAGATGACAAAGGCATATATGATTTCAAGTCCCTGAATTGTAATGTTTTGACCAGATGTTGTTTAATTGAGGTCTTGTATCCTCAGCATTTGTAAATGTTTCATTTTTCCTTTGAGTTCTCAGTGTTCTGAAGCTTCAGTTTGATCAACTCTGACACTGGATGCTTTTTGTCTTTGACAAGTTGAGAAACAGCACTTTCTCCATATGGCCATAGTATCAACCCATCTCCTGTACTCACCCAGAAGCTACTACCTGAAACAACTGGTTTGAGTGTTCCAGTGTGAGTGTCTGGGTTTCGAATAAATAATTGCAACTAATGTCTTTTGTCTCCAGTATGTGAAACTTATGTAAATCAGGAGATGGGGGATTCTTCACACCTGTATAGGTGGACAAGTTACAGTTCCTGTTGATTAAAAAATGTTAATTTCAGTTCATCTAATTTTGTTTATTCTACATTGGTTTCATAATGCTTGGCTCTCTTGAACTGCTGCAATCTTTATGGTCTAGGGGAACCGACAGTAGTTCGATAGAAAAAGAAAATTCTAAAAAGTTTACACTTTAAAATGGTCCATTGTGTTGGCGCCAGAAGAAGATCTCCCCATTCCCACTCCCTCAACGTTCCTTGTGGATTGGAAATTTATTCCATCACACTGTAAGGCAGAATATTCCGAATCCTAACAGCATACTGCATAAGGAGATATTCCCTTCTGTTCCTGCTGTTTTTCCCAGCCTACTTAAATTAGTATCCCCTGGTTGTCTGTCCTTTTACTCATGAAATGTGGGCATTGCTGTCAATAGAAACATTTTTTGCCATTCCCTAAATGCCCTTGAACTGAAGGGCCTCCAAGGCCATTTCTGTGTCAACCACCTTATTATGTAGCTGTATTTATATGTGGACCAGAAGAGATCAGGATGGCAGATTTTGTTCCCTAAAGGATATTTACAATCACATTTTCTTTATGGCATTTGATCCAAGGTTTTTAAAGGGCACCATTACTGAGGCTTATATTGAGACCTAATGGAACAGATTCTTCCTATCCACTCTGTTCAGACCACGCATGATTTTGAAATCCTCTCAAAACTTAACAGAACAACATCCACAAAGAATAGCTTCAACTTCTCCAACCTGATGTACAGCTGAAGTTCTTGCCCCTGGAACCATACCCATGAATATTGTTCATGTCCCTCTCTATTGTGTCAATATTCTTCCTAGTGTCATGCCAGATTTAGATGTAATGCTGTAGCTGAGTCCAAACCAGGTCTTTTTTTTCACTCAGAGCTTCATGAGGTTGCCTTTATACTCTGTTTCTATTTACGGCATGTCTTATTAGCCACTGTTTTAAGCTGCTGTCTTCAGTGATTTGTACACATACATCCCTAATGTCTTTGCTCCTACATCCCCTTAAAATGATTGTATACTGGCTCTTCTCAGTCTTCCTATCTGATAAAATCCCTTCCCATTTCTCTGTGTCTATCACTTGTCCACTTTAAATCCTTTTGAAGTCTATTCACTATCCTCATAGTTTGCAATGCCTGCAATTTTCTTTAAATTGACCTCTATATGTTCAAATCTGTGCCACACACATACACATATACAGCAACACAAACACACACACAGCTCACAAATATTGCACAAGCCCATAATCCACTGATTAGTTGTTTACCACCTTGAACAATAAAGTCAAACTGCCTGGAAAGCACACCAGCATACAGCATCAGGTCAGAGACTAGGTGTGCTGAAATGAGTAACTAATCTCCCTCCTCTTTGGAGCCTATTATCTCAAAGATAATTAGTCAAGAATGTAATAGAATAGTCTTCAGTTGCCTACAGAAGTAGGGTACATTATCACTGTAATAGTAGCAATGTTGGCACCGAGTAGTTGAGGCTATTTGTAAATAGTTTATCTCAGTTGCCAGTGGTAGCTTTCCAGTGCATTATTACAGTTGGAAACAGCTGTCAGTGGTTGCTGTCTGGTAGGCTATTATTATCAGCAGGAACTGACCATACTGATTGCTACAATGGGCTCGTGCTGACATTGAGCATTGGAGGATGATGAACAGTGACACACAGTTGTGAAGGCCTTAGGATCTTAATTTAATTGTTTCCCCAATACAACTTTATGATGAATATTGACAACATCAATATATGAAAACGGAAGTATATCAGATATGCTCTGAATAAACTACACCTGCATGTACATCATATGCAATTGTGAAAAATTTGGAAGAATTTACGGAGATGCTCATGAAATAAAAGTTGTTAATGAAGGGAAAGCAAAATGAACACATGAATAAACAATGAAAAATGTTATTGCAAAAAATTAAATGATGCATGATTGCACATGTAAATCATAAATAAACAATTTATTTGTAAAATTAATATCCAGGAAAAATTGCTGCTTCTTGAGATATTGTAGTTCTATTAAAGACATGGGTTTTTCTTCACGTTTTGCAACGTTCTCTGCACTTAGACCCTGCGTATGCTTTTGGTAATGATAAGGCCATTCCTAATTTTCTTTTGGTTTGGAGCTGAGTTGAAATTTGATTTTGAACTTTGAGCAGCAACTTGATTTAAAAAGAAAAGTGAAGAGAACAAATTCAAATGTTTGCTGTTGGAAACTGACCATAAAAAATAATGTAGTTTAATTACTACTGTGAGGATTCTTTAGACATTTCTGCATTGAAATGTTGCTATGTTATGGGACTGGCATGTTAAATTGGTCACTCAAGGGAGGACCAATGCTGGAAAGAAAGAAATACAAAGAGTGAACTAGTGCCGTCTGTGTTTTGGGCAGGAGGTAATTTTGTTTTGAAGGCTTCCAGATTGGGGCTGGTTTTGGCTTTTGCATTCTCTAGCTATTCTCCAGTTTAATGACTTGTTGGAAGTTCAGACAAAAGAGCCCTAGTCTGTAAGAAATAAATAAGGAATCTCCAGAGTTCTGCAAAAACTATTTGTATTGACCAGTGACCTCCGAATTCACACAAAATATACAATTCTACACACTGTAATATAACCTTTCATCAGAGATTTCATGAAGGAATGATATTCATCAGTTAAGTGTTTATTGAACTGGCAAATTATGAGTCTTTTGTTTTTTTTTCCTGTGTTTCTCTTAAATATGTCTGTTTGAGAGTGAGGGTGTTTGTGATCAAAGAAGATTGGACTTGGATTGTAGGTTTTAATTAGATTGTCTTGTATGTTCTGCTCAATTTACATTCTTAATAAATCATTATTTTTTGTGATATTTTTAAAATCAGCCTGTTTATGATCCACCTCTGGAACAGGTGGGACCTGAACACAAACCTTCTGGCTCAGAGGTAAGGATACTACCACTGTGCCATAAGACCCCTCTTGTTTCTGTAATAAATGTAGTGTCCATGATCTCTTATATGTGAAGTCTGGCTAGGAACTGTTGAGCGATTTTGAATGTTTTTAATTTCACGGTGTTGCAAATCAAGTGATAGGGACAAGCAAACCAAAGCAAATCAGACTCTGTGTCCTAAGAGTGGAGAGAAGAAAATAATTAAGCAAGGTTCCACCAAATTCATTTAGAAAACCAGAGATGTTCCAAGAACAACTGCAGAGGAGTGCAGTGAGGATGTCACCTAAAAACTGCTCTGTACCCTCCTTCTATTTCTCAAAAGGTTTCTTCAAAGAAAATACAATAAAAGAAACAATTTTTTTAATGACCAGTGATCATTTCTGCAGAACTAGTCTTCTTTCTCTCTCTCTCCCTTTCTCTGTCCCCCCTCTCTTTCTACCCCCCCCCCCTCCCAACAGCCATACTGCTAGTCCTTCACTCTCTATTTCTCCACAAACTTCCACAAAGAAATTACCCAAAAATAGAAAGAAGCATCTGCCCAGAGATTTACTTCTAGACTTTGATCATCGGCTGAAATTTCACGCTGTCCCTCTCTTTTTATCTCCAGCATGTGGTTGGTTTCTTACAGGCTTCAGTTCAAACTAACTGCCCCTGCTCATTGTAGTTCGTGCTGCCTGATCAGCTCTGCTTCGCTGAGCACCAGCCAGTCAACTCATAGTCAGAGCAATGGGTGAGGCAGGGTCTCTGAATTTGAGCTGCGTACAATGAAAGTGAGGAATAGGCAACAGCGTGGTTATCAGTACTGCCTCACAGCACCAAGGACCTGGGTTCAATTCTAGTCTATGTGGAGTTTGTATGTTCTCTCCATGTCTGTGGGGTTTTTTGGCAAGTGCTCAAAATTGCTGGATGGCTGTATATGCAATATGATTTGAGTACAAGAGTAATGAAGACTTGCATCAGTTGTATAAGAGCTTGTTTAGACTACGCCTGGTGTACTCTATGCAGTTTTGGTCTCCATCTCTCAGGAAATATGTTATTGCCATAGAGGAAGTGGAAGAAATTTTCACCAGAATTGTTCCCAGGATGATCAAATGGATTATCCTTTGAAGAGAGGTTAGGTAAATTGGGCCTGTATTCTCGAGAAATATAAGCAATGAGAGATGATCTCATTGAAACTTAAAATACTTAAGGGCATAGACAGGGCAGGTGCTGGTAAGGTTTTTACAGGTTGGTGAATCTTAAGCCAGAGGGGAACCCATTTAACAATAAGGAGAATAATGCTGAGAAGTGGAGAAATTGTTTAACTCCGGGTTGTGAACCTTTGGACTGTTATGTCATAGAAAGCTGTGGAAGTTCGGCATTTAGTCTGTTTAAGGGAGACACTGATAGATTTCTGAATAGCAGTGATGCACAGGGTTATGGGGAAGGGCTGTGTGCAAGGCATTGAAGTGGTCAAGCAGGCATGATCATATTGAGTGGCTTCCACCAGTCCCAGTGGGCGAATTCCAGAGGGTGAGTGACTGGCACAAAGAGAATGAGTGAGTCATCAGTCAGTCCCCAGTTCACAGGTTACCTGTTAAACACTGGTAGATCACAACTGCAATCTGCTGATATATTCAGGCACAAAATGAGTTCTGGTTAGATATACCAGCATTTATGTTTGCTTCCAGAATATACCGGTTACTCGGATTGGAAAGAAGATAAACACTGTTGCAGTTTTCTATCAACTGAATTCCTTCTGGGAATGCAGATTTATCAGAAGCATCCACCTTGCCAAAACATTCTTGTCATAAACAGATACTCGGAGACAGTTCCTTACATTGATGTCAGTTGGAAACCTTTCTTTAGTCCTATTTTCACAAAGTAATTAACACAGTGAGTCATGCAGACATTAGTGTACCAGATTTAGGAATATGAAAATGTATTGAGTTTGCACATACTGTCAACAACAAATTAATATTCATGTACTTCTCATGGACTGAGCATTGCAACTTGCAGTATCAATCACTTTTAATGGAGAAACTATAGCTCACATTTAACTGGACAGATACACAAGTGGATCCAGTCCAGTAATACATTTCTTCCATTGTTGATATGTCAGATTTGCACACAGCTTGTTTAATAATGTAAACCATCAACAGCATCTAAATCTCTCATATCTTGATTAGATGTTCTATCAGATGAAATGCTGATGCACAGCTTGTCTGAATAAAGCTCCTGAATTTACAATAAATATTCATGGGTTCAGAAGAGTTTCGCTGCCTGTTCTCTGAGACATTAATTTGTGCCATTTTACAGAAATTCTGGAAGGAAAGGCCAGACCAATGACTTCGTCACTTCAAAATAACTCTGTTGGTTTTACTTTTTACATAAACATTTGAAATTCTGGGAATTTTGCCCAGAAATGTCTTGAAGACAATGTTTGCCAAATGATGATTTTATATTTTGTGAATGCTTAGGGGATCAGCATCCTGAAGTCATCCAATTTTGTTGCTCATCTGCTGCATCAAGTTCCAGTATATAAGTGAAAGAAAGCTGCATTCTTTAAAACAAGTACATCTAACCTTGGAGAATAAAAGACTATTTCAGTAACAAAAGTATGGTTGTTTTTTTTTCAAGTCCATGGTCATGATACAAACTAACTGTACAAATGGCACACTCCACATAAACTGTCCCAGCAAATCTTAATCTTACTAATTTTGGTCATTTTTCTTATTGTCTCGATTAACCTACAAGCTCATTTTTGACAACTTTCTTTTACGTTCCAGTCTCTTGCGTATTCTTATCCCCATCTAAACTAACACCATGTTGCTCCTGACCATTTTTTGGATTAAAAACCAAACTAAAGTAATTTACGACTGCACCTGAGAAATGCAGTGATATAACTGCACAAAGGCCAACATCCTGTCACCTTTTGTTTACATGTGCGCTGGACATAGGCTGTGGCTAGCCACCTCAAAGCTAATCCCTCAACTAAGGAGACTTTCTGAATCTCCTATTTATTTTTTTCTTAATTGCGGCAGTGCTTATTTTTCCCCAGCACCCATGTTGTGTGTGTGCAGTTGTGAGACACAGTGAGAGACACAAGGTGCAAGAATCTTTATTCAAATTTCCACCACCAGGAAGAAAGGAAACACCTGAGTGGCCAGTGACAAGCAGTGCCCTTCACATCAAAGGGCAATGCTGCGCGATCAAACAGTGAAGGGGAGGGCAGGGATTAAATCATAATAGAGTTGGAGGGGGAAATAAAAGCTCCCTTCAGTGCCCATCTCTCCCTGAGCAGCTTGGGGGTGAATCTCCTATTTATTTTTTTCTCTCTCTTTTGGAAAAACACCTGAGTGGTCCAGTGACAAGCATGAACGTTCCAGTTGATTTTTTTTTCTTCTTTTTTTTATTGCATTCCTCTCCCTGATCTCCTAGTTATATTTTTTTTCTTTTTTTATTAACCCCCGCACTACCGCCTAACTGCGGTAGTGCTTATTTTTTTCCCCAGCACCCATAGTGTGTGTGTGCAGGTGTGAGACACAGTGAGAGACACAAAGTGCACAAATCTTTATTTAATTTCCATCACCAGAAAAAGAGGAAAACACCTGAGTTGCCTGTGACAAGCAGTGCCCTTCACATCAAAGGGCAATGCTGTGTGATCAAAACAGTGAAGGGGAGGGCAGGGACTAAATCAAAATAGAGTTGGAGGCAGAAATAAAAACTCCCTTCAGTGCCCATCTCTCCCTGAGCAGCTTGGGGGTGAATCTCCTATTTATAATCTGTCACCACTGCTCCCTAATTGGCCCAGGTTAACAACTCAAATCTGGGATCTTATGGTGCATGAAATCCACCTGGCTATGATTCCAATCACTGCATACACTATTCTTCACAAAGGGACAGAATTTGCAGCAAGTGACTCCTAACAAGTTGGAAGGTATAGAGTGTGTCTGAAAAATAACATTGTTGTAGGGTTGTTAGTGATGAACAATAATTTGAAGTTATCACAAATGTTGATTAAAGCATAAGCCAGGATTCAATATTAATCCAAAATAGAGAGGTAATCCTACCACTTTGTATATCATTGGTGTGACCACACTTAGTGCAGCTGCAATATCTTTTTTTTAAACTAAGAGTACAGGATAGAAATATTATGGTGGTGGAATGATTAGAGGTATGATCATCCAAATAGTTAAAGAGGAGGTGGAGAGCATGTTTGATTACAGTGTTTTAGGATTGTAAAGAGCACACAGAACAACATATTTCTGAAGATATCCATTCTCTCAGTAATAAGTTCATATAAAACAAGACTCAAAACTAGTGGGAAGAATTCCAAAATGAACCCATAACCCCATCAATATGAACTCAACTTGTACTGATAGCCTCTGTTTCAGCAGAATAATGATTTTGTACAAATGCAAGCATTTACCTGTGGAGAATATTGGGCCCCAACATAGCTAAACACTCAAAGACTGTTGAATTGTTAACTTTTGACCTTTTTTTTCTAAGTTTTTATTAAAAAGGATTTTAATGTTCACTATTACCTTATTTCCTTATTTTTCTACTTAATTGAGGAAAGTCTGTAATACTTTTCAACTTTGTTTTCTATTTTAATATTTTGTACCTAAGGTGGCAACATTATAAACTTTTCACTGTACTCCTGTACCTCTGTGCTTGAGTACACATAACACTAAAATCTAAATGATTTGAAACTGATATTTCATATTTAATCAATCAGTCTGGTTCTGTCAGCGAAACCTAAAAGCAGTTGAAACACATTTGAAATCCTTGATCTCCATTGACAGTATTACAGCATGTACAACAGCAAATTTGCAAGTTCTCTTGTCCTGCAATTACTCTCTGCAAATATTGATGGATAATCTCTTTAAATCTTAGAGAAAAATCCCTTAATTCATTCCTCACAATAGCTTCAATTCAAACATAATGTGGCCGGTGCTTGAAAATGTTTCTAAGATATAAAGAAGACAATTTATAAAAGGAACCTGCAATTCTCCAATATATTTTCAATAGGCTGGTATTATGTTTAAATAATGGTCAAGAGAATTTATTGTGAATGTGAGGTGTTTTCAGTCTAATATTTACTGAATGCAATGGCAAACATTTCTGAAACAATAATGTCATGTTCAAAGAGGCATCAATACTGGACAACATAGATCAACACTCCGACATGCACCTGATTGAGCTAGCCTAGACATTCGTGTATCATGGCTGAACTTTTGCATTAGTTCATTTCCACACCCTTTATAGGGGTCAGTTAGCCAACTTGACTGGATGCCTGTCTATATGCTAAGTGAATCCAACAGTGTGGGTTCAATTCCTTTAATGGCTGAGATCACCATGAAAATCCTATCTTCTCAACCTCATCTGAGGAGTGGTGGTCTTCAGGTTAAACCACTACCAGTGGTTTCTCTAATGAGAGAGTGGTTAGTGAGTTTTGAGAAGGTTTGTAACTCAGTTTTGCTCACTGAGCTGGAAGATTCATCTTCAGACACTTTGTCACCATACTAGGTAACGTCTTCAGTTAGCATCCGGATGAAGCACTGCTGATGATTCCTGCTTTCTATTTATGTGGTTGCCTTTCTTTGGGTAGGTGATGCATTTCCTGTCACACCACAAGGAATGAAATCACCAACCTAAAGAAAGCCAAACATATAAGAAGAAAGCAGGAATCATCAGCAGTGCTTCATCCGGAGGCTCAATGAAGATGTTACCTATTATGGTGACGGAATGTCTAAAATGGACCTTCCAGCTCAGTGAGCAAACCTACATCTAGAGAGTGTGGTTCTCTAGGACTGAGTCAACTTTTATTTTATTTTCTTAATGGTCAAGAATATACATTCACTGATTGTACGGACAACTCTGACACAGAATTCCAAAGGTTTGCAACTCTGTGGGGAAAGCGATTTTCATTTCAGTCAAACATGATCAACCCCATATCTAAAGACCATGATGTCAACTCTAACCCCTCAGACCAGAATAAAAGTGAACGAGCTTGTAGATAAGCCTGCCAGCATTCACTCTGTTAAACACAATGTAAGAATTTTATGGAAAAGGTTAGCTCACTGGGAAGGAGGAAGAAGAATCCGAGGCTGAGAGTAACAATACTGAGCAAATCTCACTTCTCTGTGGTATAGTGAACCGAAACTTTGTACGAACCAGAGACTGCCATGGGTGTCAAAATGAGTCTAACCCATCATCCAACCTGCCTGCATTCCTGCTTCGAGTGGTTCTAATTGGGTAATCTCCACATCATTTAGAAATTCACCTCTGCCAAGATCTATGTTTCACAGTGGAGATGAATCTCTGAAAAATGGATCTGCCTTCTATGACAAATATGCATCTTACACAACCACAAGCACCTACAGTACTCCCTATAGATACATGATACTACATGTTGTTCCAAAGTATTGTATCTCAGCATCTGATGTGTAAAATCTCTACCTTTTCCACTCAATCAATTAGGCCCTTGAGTCATGTTCACCAGCAGTCATATTAACACAAGGTTCCCAGAACTGTTATCATCCAAATTACCAGTGTCTGCAGAACCTCACGAGTTAAGTTCAAAACAGTCTTCACGATGCAGATTCCCCATAGCTTCCTTTGTACAATTTATTTAATAAACCTTGTTAAACAATCTGAACAATTCTCACAAAAATGAAGCATAGCGATAGAATTGCCAAATTCATACTTTCTGTTCTAACCCTATGTTCATCTTTCTGACCCTGTTAACTGTATTACAGCATTGCATGTAGATGTACTTTCTATGTTGCCCTCTCTGCTGTAGCTCTCCTTTGTCTGCAGTTCCTCTTTGTGACTGGTAACCATATGGCTTTTGTTGGCATTAATTCTAGGTGATAGGTTGTCAGGTCACATAGTCCTGACAAGGTGAGGGCCCATGGTGTTTGAGGTGAGCTACTGGAATGGATTGAGGATTGGCTGTCTGACAGAAGGCAGAGAGTTGGGATAAAGGGTTCTTTTTTGGAATGGCAGCCGGTGACAGGCGGTGTCCCGCAGGGTTCACGTTATATATTAATGATCTGGATGAAGGGACTGGGGGCGTTCTAGCGAAGTTTGCAGATGATACAAACTTAGGTGGACAGGCAGGTAGTACTGAGAAAGTGGGGAGGCTGTAAAAGGATCTAGACAGTTTGGCAGAGTGGTCCAGGAAATGGTTGATGGAATTCAATGTGAGCAAATGCGAGGTCTTGCACTTTGGAAAAAAGAATACAAGCATGGACTACTTTCTAAATGGTGAGAAAATTCGTAAAGCCAAAGTACAAGGGATCTGGGATTGCTAGTCGAGGATTCTCTAAAGGTAAACATGCAGGTTGAGTCCATGATTAAGAAAGCGAATGCAATGTTGTCATTTACCTCAAGAAGGTTGGAATATATAAGCACCGTTGTGCTACTGAGACTTTATAAAGCTCTGGTTAGGCCCAATTTGGAGTACTATGTCCAGTTTTGGTCCCCACACCTCAGGAAGGACATACTGTCATTGGAGTGTGTCCAGCGGAGATTCACACGGATGATCCCTGGAATGGTTGGTCTAACACACAAGGAATGGCTGAGGATCCTGGGATTGTATTCATTGGAGTTTAGAAGATTAAGGGGAGATCTAATAGAAACTTACAAGATAATACTTGGCTTGGAAAGGGTGGACGCTAGGAAATTGTTTCCATTAGGCGAGGAGACTAGGACCCGTGGACACAGCCTTAGAATTAGAGGGGTCAATTCAGAACAGAAATGCAGAGACATTTCTTCAGCCAGAGAGTGGTGGGCCTGTGGAATTCATTGCTGCGGAGTGCAGTGGAGGCCAGGATGCTAAATGTCTTCAAGACAGAGAATGATAAATTTTTGATATCACAAGGAATTAAGGGCTACGGGGAGAATGTGGGTAAGTGGAGTTGTAATGCCTATCAGCCATGATTGAATGGCGGAGTGGACTCGATGGGCCGAATGGCCTTACTTCCACTCCTATGTCTTATGGTATTCCTTATTCAGAAAAGTTACAGTTGACCCTAAGTTTTCAAACAGCCTTAAAGTCAATTATGAATTCCTTAGCAATTTAAAAAAAATTAGAAGTTTTCCTCCTTCCAGAGCAAAGGTCATTGCAGTGATTTAAAAGCTTTTATCTTCTCCTATAAAAGTCTATTGACCCAACATATTAATTCTGTGTCTCCGCAAGTTCTGCCTAACCTGCTAAGTATTTCGTGCATCTTCTGATCTTAGTACTAACAAGCTGCATTACCCATCTAATGTCTGGTAAATGAAGAGATAATTAAAAATCAACTTGAGATTTTTGACCCATGAGTATATGAGCTGAATATTCAATAGATTTCATTCAACAACTACCTTTTGCATAATAGTTTTAATAAACCATTTTAATCTTACAACAATGCAACATAAATGGATAAATTCACAACAAATAATTACACATAACATTATTTGACAAAAGGTATTTCTTTTCACAGGTTTTTTTTGCTTTAATCAGATTGATGCTAGTTTAATAAATTTATTGTTTTTATTGAATAGTTTCAATTAATCATTGGCTCCATCCTCAGTCTCACGTTCAAAAGCCTTAGGTCTAAAATCTACAGCTATTCATATTTACTTAATTTTTATTACATTGTATGTAGGAGAAAGTGAGGACTGCAGATGCTGGAGAGTCAGAGTTGAAAAGCATGGCACTGGAAAAAGCACAGCAGGTTAGGCAGCATCCGAGGAACAACTAAGTCAATGATTCAGGCATAACCCTTCTTCGGAACTAACACTCATGTGTTGACACTCATGCTCCTTGGGTGCTGCATGTCATCGTTGTGAAAGGTAGCATCTACATCTCTACATTTCCTGTTTTCCTTGAAATATTTAATTTTTGAGTACTGTTGACAAAAACATATTTTGCTGATGCTTTTTGTCTTGCGCTAATCAAGACATTTTGCAAGAATACCGACTCAAAGGAAAACCAACATGTGTAGTAGTGAGAGCAGAGTGTCGATTGGTTGGCAAGTCGACTCTTTAGTTGGGGCATTGTCATGGCAAATGCACCCATTAAAGTTGATTGAAAGTGAATAGTCAGGTTTTGCTTATATTTTAAATCAGCAGGTTGACTTTGATTGATCAGGGTATTGTCCTGAGAAATGAATCAGCAATTGGTTGTCAATTATTTTGTTGCATTATTATAATTCATGCACTTGTTCTTTCTGCCTTCAAAGAACCAGGCCCTGTGTATTGCTTTGGTAGCTTTGACTGCACGTAGGTGTGTCATACTACAAGTCTGACTGACAATTCCAAAATGGCTGTCCGCATAATTTTTAGCACACTAATGATCATCCAGCAAATGTAATCATATAGCAGCATCACACTTCTGCAGACTTTTCAAATGTGTACTGTTTGGGGTATTGTCAGTGCCTTGCTTGTTGCAAGCAGACAAAGGGATACGGTGTTTGGTATGATCTACCAGTATTTGTAGATGATGCATTTGTTAAATTTGAATCCAGAACTACAAGAAAGAATTTCCTTACATATTTTAATAGGCTCCATTCTGTGTTCAAATTCATTTTAGAAAGGCAACAATCAAATGAGTTTCCTTTTCTCAACATCCTGGGGGTTCTCTTTTATTAGGAGAAAGTGAGTACTACAAATGTGGCACAGGGGTTAGCACTGCTGCCTCACAGCGCCAGAGACCCGGGTTCAATTCCTGCCTCAGGCGACTAACCCGTGTCTGTGTGGGTTTCCTCCCACAGTCCAAAAATGTGCCGGTTAGGTGAATTGGCCATGCTAAATTGCCCATAGTGTTAGGTGAAGGGGTAAACATAGGGGAATGGGTCTGGGTGGGTTGTGCGTCAGTGTGGACTAATTGGGCTGAAGGGCCTGTTTCCACACTATAAGTAATCTGATCTGAGTTGAAATGTGTGGTGCTCGAAAAGCACAGCAGGTCACGCAGCACATGAGGAGCAGGAGAGTCGATGTAGGCCCTTCATCATGAATGTCCTGATGAAGGGTTTATGCCCGAAACATTGACTTGGATTCTGCCAGACCTGCTGTGCTTTTTCAGCACCATACTTCTCAGCACGGTTCTCTATTATTGTCTACTTTAAGCCTTACTATCATAGATAAGTATACACATTGAGTTTCCTACAATTCCACATGCTCTAAGATTGACCTTATTGGAAACCTCATAAAACAGAGTCTGAGATATTTGCTCACAGTGTAAACTTGATGCTGAAATAGGACGCATCAAACAAATCATGTTGGATACTGATTACACACAGGAAATTATTTCTGTCTGTATGTTAAGCAAATTCATGAAAGACCCTAAAGCAGTCATTCTTTGTCCTGAAAGTGTCCTGTCTGCTTCCGATTATTCTGAAAGGGTAAAGCATTTCAGAGGTTTTAGCACAAGTGCAACTGGCCTTTTTACCGTGGTACTATGTGTCAGCAACAGAACTGGTGTTCCCCACAAAGAGAATACTGTAATCAGGCCAAAAAGAGGTTCTGCCTATCACATAAATGAGTAATGTTGTAGATGAATTTCAGTGCCAGTGTCATGTCAGGTGTGTCAGCTATATGTCCCAAAAACTCGTGGATCACAAAATAGAGCATACCCCTTGACTTTTAGCAAGGACCAGCAATCCCTCTAATTTTCTCAATACCTGAGCAGGCTTTCAGTGTCGATGTGCAGCAGTGACTTATAGAACCAGAAGGCAGTGCTGCAGTGGAACATTGGAGCAGCTGTCATGCGCCCAGCTTAGAGGGAATGTTGGCACTGATCATATTCTATCACCCAGACTTGCAAACCTCATAATATAGTGTCCAGTGGCAGTGGTATTCTGCAATTACACAATATTTGTTGGATAATTCTGAGTGTGCAAATAATTACACAGTCAACCAGTTTGGGAATGTCAGCTGGACTCACACTTGTGTCTATTGCAAACCATGTATATTAAAAAGAATGTTATCCTTTTCAGACAGAAATATCATGTACATTCACTGTGTCTCTTTCACCTCCACAAAATTAGACATAGTGATCCACTGGGTCACTTCTCAGGGCAATGTCCTGACCAGCCAGACTCAACCAGACCAATTAAAATTTAAATGAAGCTTTGTTGTTGAGTGTCAATTAGCATTAATGGGCACATTCTCCAAGGCAGTTCCTTTATCAATCAGTGTCCACTTGCCAACCAATCAGCACTCTGCTCTTGTAGAGTATACATATTATTTTCCCCTTGAATTAGTAGTCCAGCAAAATATCCTGATTAATGCATGAATAATGGTGAAGCTCTGTATAATGAAACAACTATTACATTTAATTTATTTTGATAAATCACACTAAGAAGGCCTTCAGTCAAAATAAAGTAATTTTGTGGTGATCCAACTCAATTGTTATGGTTTTTTTTCTAAAGTGTGTTTTGATTTTGTTGTTTTTCCAAGAGAGCTTCATTCAGTGGGTCAGGTTCACTTCAGGATGGCAATCATCCTTTGTCTTTTGTACAACAAGTTTCAAGCTGGCACTTTGCTGAAGCTCAGTGATCTCCTGCCTCTGTTTACTGATTGAGAACTGTGATGGGGATCACAGATGGACACTTTCTCAGAGCCCTGGTCTTTTTTACAAATTCTGTATCTCTGTCAATTTCTTCTGCTCTTGCTTCTCCGCTGTTTTCTCTAATGTTAATTTCACCAGAGGAAGCAGCGGCTTAACATCTCACCTGAAAGATTGCATTTCAAAGAGTGCAACATTCTTTCAATTCTGTCACCCTGCATTATATGCAGAAGATTGTAGTTGGGAATTAAACCTGTCGGGTGGAATGTTACAGGGGTCTGAGTGGTATGGTTGTGGTGAAGGTGTGACAGAATTGGATATGGATGGCAAGACTCATCTTGACGTTGGAAGCAATTTGTGCTACTTTTATGCTTTGTGCAAGGAGTCTGGTGAAATTCTTAGCAGACAGCAACGAGATGCCAATTGACAGAGATTAATGCTTGTTAAACACCTTTTTCAATGCCTCAACTCATTCAGCCTTCAGCTTACCAGGCGTGCTAAACAAGCTAAATGCTGGGAAACTTGGCAAGGAAACAAGAGCCAGAACCTTACCAATTCCACTCGTCGCATGCTCCATATGACCTCCAATTTGGGAACCAGGCATCAACATCTCAGGTCGTGCTCCATGGACACTAGCCACATACGCCACATATCCACAGATATTGGCAATGTGTTCCAGCCTCTAAGAAACGTCATGCACATCTCCAATCCACTTACAGGACAGTTCTGCACTTCAGTGCTGCAATTGGGTTGAACTGGCAGCTCTCATTGTAATGCTGCTGTAAGCACATTGTGAGCTCAGGAATATGCACCTAGCTCATAGTCTGGAGCAGGGGTGCATGTCTTAGTTCTTCATATCAAGTTAAAGCACTCGTTCACTCTGATCTCATCTGGACAATCCCTGCCTTTTTGCACTTTGTCCCTTCAGCCAAAGATGCCAAGCTCACATTACTGCTGTCTGGTCATGCTGTTTAATGCCATCACTTTGCACAGTTATCAGCAGGTCTCTGTCAAGTCAAGGGGATAACCTTCCCTCAGATGTTCCTGGCACAGTAAACAAAGGGCAGTCCCCAATACCAGTACAGGCCCTTTTAAGGGCAGTCAGAGCTAGGATCCTCTCGCAGGGGTAAGAAGGGAACAGACAACACACCACATGTCTTGACTCCTTCTGCCTAAAGTGGACTGTTTTCCTCATGGAATGAGAGAGAGCCAGGTATTATGGAAGCCAAAATTAGGCAACACAGCTATTACTGTTGTTGCAAGGGTGTAGGTGTAGGCGCTGCTCCTTCATCAGAAAGCTGGTACTTCCAAATGAATCTGTTGGACTATCACCCACTGTTGGGTGACTTTTAACTTTGTCCACCTCAGTCCAACACCAGCACCTTTTTAGCATGGCTACCATTGACACAACCAACTGCCAATTCAACGTAGAGTAGAGGCTACCTAATGAAGGAGCAGCTTGAACAATCATAATCTTATATTTCATAAACTCAAGAAAATCTAAGTCATAAGGATACTTACTGTTTTAATCAAAGGTTCTAGACCTGAAATATTAATTTTGTTTCTCTCCACAGGTGTTGCTTCGCCTGCTGTGTCTTTCAGCCTTTTTTTTGAAGTCTTATTTGTTCTTATTGTTACCTCACTGTTCCATAAGCCATCACAGATGTACTACTTTCCTGTTAGACCCCCAAAATTAACAATTTGCCTGACTGACTGAGATTGGGAATGAAAGCAATTCACGCCAGGTTTGTCATTAGCAGAAAATAACTCTATTTATTGTAACACACTTAACTTTAACAAAAAGCAGAGAAAAGAGTACTCAGCTATGTGACTTTTACTGTACACCTTCAAAAACCCCAAGCGTACACAATTGTTCATGATTAAGACAGACAAAAGGCTGATGATTTGACACAGACACTCTGGGAAAAAAGAAGATCAACAGGTAAATAAAATTCTGAGGGCCACTTTCTCAAGGATGGATTAAATTGTGTTACACAGTTCCTCAAACACTCAGAGGACTGTGGTCAGGCAGAACATCCTTAATTCAAAGATTCTCAGTGCCACTCAGTTTCACATTAATCTCCTTCATTACTTTGAAAAGCAACATTGTCTGCACAGCCAAAAATACACAGCAATGGATTTTGTGGAGTTGAAAGCCCTTGGTCTTTCAGTTAGTTCAACTTGATCTTTCAGTCCAACTTCATTTTCTGATTACTGTGAAGACTCTGAAAAGAAGTGCACGTGGTCCGTTACATGTCAAGTTTTGGCAATTTAACTTTTTAGATAAATGCTGTGGTTCAGCTGCAGGCCCTCCCCATACCATGTGCTGACAACTTTATGCATTTATTCCCTATTATGGCATTGAAGGTAATAGAATTAATCGAGTGGTGGATTGGATCTCCCTCTGCAGTTGCACCAATTCTGCGCTGCAGCCCTTTCCAAACTAATAATGTCATTTAACCTTGTCAGCAATGGCTGGTGTTATAAATGGGAAGAGCACTGAAATTCAGAAGCTTTAAGTCAGCGCTGAATGATTTAGCCTCCTGCTTTCTTCTGTGTTACAGTATTGGGTCTCAGGAGCTCAACAGCAGCTCAGATCTTGTCATTGTAAAACAATCTGTTTATATGCACTGGAGCCCAGTTAGCTGGAGGCTTTTTATTGATTCAAAGGAAGTTGGTGATGTTGCCCTCCAAGGCATTAAAGCAGACTGTGAAACTGCTATGATCATATTTGACTTAATGACAAGTTAAGAGATGTAATGAGAATAAAGATTCCGAGAACAAAAGGTGGTTAACGCCATTTGACTGTGCAGTGAAGGTTACTTTATATTATGCAAACTTAACTTTGGCTGATGTTGACCCTAAAATATAACCAAATTTTACCTCAGACCTGCTGCAGTATGCCAAAGTAGCTTAGCGCAAGCTGGAAGAACAACATCACAATTTCCACTTAAGGATCGTGCAGCCTTGAGGGGGTAATACCCAGTCCAATAATTTTAGACCGTGAACATCTCATGCCATTGCCTTCACCCACATTGATAGGCCCTGTCATGATATGGGTTGCTTTGAACACAGCCAACTTATTTTCATCAACCTATGATCCACATTAGGATTTTGAACATAGAAAAGTACAGCACAGAACAGGCCCTTCGGCCCATGATGTTGTGCCGAGGATTATTCCTAATCTAAAATAAAATAACCTAACCTCTGCACCCCTCAATTCACTCCTGCCAATGTGCATATCCAGTAGTCGCTTAGATGTCCCTAATGACTCTGCTTCTACCACCACCTCTGGCAACGCATTCCATGCATTCACAACTCTCTGCATAAAGAGAGTTGTCTTCTGATGTCTCCTCTATACCTTCCTCCTAATATCTTAAAACTGTGACCCCTCCTGCTAGTCAACCTTGCCCTGGGAAAAGTCTCTGGCTATTGACTCTATCCATGCCTCTCATTACCTTCTGTACCTCAATCAGATCACCTCTCTTCCTCCTTCCCTCCAGAGAGAAAAGTCTGAGCTTAGTCAACCTCTCTTCATGAGACAATCCCTCCAGTCCAGGCAGCATCATGGTAAACCTTCTTTGCACCCTCTTCAAAACCTTGCTGCTCTAAAACTCAATCCCCCTGTTAATGAAAGCCAAAAGACCTTATGCTTTCTTAGCAACCTGATCCATTTGGGTGGCAACTTTGAGGGATCAATGCACTTGAACGCCAAGATTCCTCGTATCCTCCACACTGCCAAGAATCCTGTCATTAATCCTATATTCAGCATTCAAATTCGACCTTCCAAAATGCATCACTTCACATTTATCCAGGTTGAACTGCATCTGCCATTTCTCAGCCCAGCTCTGCATCATGTCTATGCAAGTCTGCAATAGCCCTCGATACTATCAATGGCATCTCCAATCTTTGTGTCATCAGCAAATTTACTAACCCACCCCTCAACTTCCTCATCCAAGTCATTTATAAAAACTACAAAGAGCAGAGGCCCAAGGACTGGCCCTGTAGGACACCACTCACCACTGACCTTCAGGCAGAATACCTCCCAACTACAACCACTCTCTGCCTTCTTCAGCCAACCAGTTCTGAATCCAGACAGCCAAATCTCCCTGTATCCCATACCTCCTGATTTTATGAATGAGCCTACCATGGGGAACCTTATTAAATGGCCCAATTATTTATGGGGCCCACATTATCAGCTATTCTTCCACTCTGGTGTACTAAATCTAACTTGCTTTTTCTCTTTGGGGTCTTTCTCCCCCTATTTGTGCATTCCTCCTCGCCCCACCCCAGCTCCACCTGTCATCAGCATATGCCACTTTTTCCTAGCTACTGTCAGTTCTGAAGAAGGGTTACTGAATTTGAAACATTAACTCTGCTTTCTCTCTACAGCTGCTGCCGGACATGTTGAGTTTATCCAGCAATTTCTGTTTCGGTATGTGGCTTTTTGTTGGGTGGGTTTAAAATCTGAACTTCTGTGGTATCAGAAAATAGATCTGGGTAGGCGAACAGATTGGATTCATGAGGTCGAATGGTGTGCCCTCATTGGAGCAGTTTCTAATGTGAGCTCCCGATGACTGGATTTTTCTGGCCTTCAAGAACCCAGGAATCAGAAGGCTAGATTTACTGAATCCGAAAACTCTGTGGTTTGAGCATAATGCTTGTGGACTAAGGGGGAGCAGGAACATTTCCACAGCCCCATAAATATTGGGCCATTTTAACCATTAGATTTCCTGTTAAACAGAAAGGCGAAGAGTTTAACTTAGCGACTGATGATTTTCCTATAAGTAAGCTAGAATTGCAGCATCCATTGGCCATTTGGCCCATTGATCCATGCTATTATTTAAATTCTGCACCACTTCTTCTCATCGAATGGCTTCAGTATAAACTTTTAATGTAAATCTTTGGGGAATCAGTTAGCATAGTTGGCTGGACAGTTGGTTTATAATGTAAAGTGATGCCAGCAGCATGGGTTCAATTCTCATACTGGCTGAGATGACTATGAAAGTCTCACCTTCTCAACCTCACTCTTATCTGGCGTGCCGTCATCCTCGGGTTAAACTACTACCAGTTGTCTCTCTCTAATGAGAGAGAAACCCTCTGGGACAATGGCAATTTTAGTTTCTTTAATGCTTTCACGCTCATACTTATCCAGCTTTCACTTAAATACATAATAATCAGAAATTTGTAGCATGGCATTGTGCCATATGGTCTAATATATATCTGTTGACACTGCATTTCACAACCCCACACTTATGTCTCTAGTCCTATTATTTTCCTCAACTTCAGGTACCTGTATGTTTCTCTCTTAAATTATTTATTTCAATTAGCTTCTGCCACCTTTTCAAGTAGAGTACTCCATATCTAGGCACCTCTGAGTGGAAACATTGCTTCTCACCTTGCTTCTATTTGCACTGCTGATGATTTTAAATCTGTGATTTCTGGTTTACTGATCCACACATCAGAGACAATAATCTTTCTGTATCTGATCAATCAAACACATCACCTTGATATCTTCTACCAGTCATCTTTGAATTTCTTCCAATGCAACAGCAATACCAGCTTTTATGACCTTGCCTCTCATGACTCTTTCCTGTAACATCTGCTGAATCCTTTCTGAAGCCTTTCAATATCTCCTGATGAGTGTTGGCCAGAGTTATCCACATACTTCAGTTGGGAGCTGACCAGTTATACTATATTTTTTTCAGTAAGGAGGATCCCCTTCTTTTACCATTGGCCCTCTTCAGTTAGCCACAACATTGTTAACTAACAAATGATTCCTTGCATTGTACATACCTTTATTTCAGACCAAATGAAGTTATATTTTTAATGGAGTCAATTTAACCAGCCTTTCCTGAGTAATCTAAAGAATGAGTTTATCAGTTATTAAGGCATGAAGGAACAATATTGTAATGCACATTTATATGCTTTAGGTATATGAAATAGGTGTTTAAAAGTAGTTAAGAATGGATATATGGCTCAGTCTGTGAGACGTTAGTAAAGACCAGATAGTAGAACATTATGGCCATTGCATTGGATAACGATAGTGTTGATGTCGATAATTCAATTTATTTTCAGATTCTTGGCTTTGCAGGTTGATTTGGAATTCTTTTTTGTTCCTTTTGACAGTGGCCGGCTGATAGCACTCAGAATCTCTTCCCCTCTTTTACTGCAGTGCAGTGGTATTTCATGGTTGTTGTTAGGTTGTGACCTTCACAGCGCACTAGTGCAGACACTGGTACATGAGACCACTAACACACACAACACGGGCTGCTGTTGATTTTTAATGCCCTTTTCTGTAAAACATAAACTTGACTACTGGACTTGTCACTCTGTTCTTCTGATTGAGCCTATCATGATCTCTTCCTTAGCTGTCTTTCTGTTTAAAGTTTCCCTGACTTTGTTCAGGTGTGATATTCGTGAATATCCTGTGTCATAGTCACTGATTTATAATCATAATCATTCATTTTTTGGCTGTAGCAGTCATTCTCATTTCAGTCTACAATTTTTTTTAAAAAAGCACAAAAAAGAAAGTCTTTACATTTGATCAGGTCAGCAGGACCTGTCTGTTTGGAGTGAAAAGGCTTACATCATTTAATTTGGATTTTTATTATAGTAGGTGAGGAAACCAAATCCAGCAGGGTCAGAGTTCAGACTGACATAATTGGGTTGTAACCCCCAAAATGATTGACTTAATATAATTGATAATTAAATTTCAACACTGCTCAATTATGCTTCAAAAATGTTTAGAAAAGTGCCGAGAATAGAATCAATTTCCTTTGTGTGTTTAGGGCTAGCACAGATGCTGGTTGTGCATTACTCGTGTTAGCTTGCTTCTTGAACGGGATGTAAACTGACCAGTGACCTAAATCTGATAAACTTGTCATGCACTGATTCAACGTTAAATCTAATTTCTGTTCATGCTACACCTGCAATGCTAACTTACATCAAAGGATTTATTGACTCCAGTTTAAAGCTGGCTTTGTATCAGTGTGAGAAAATGGCAACATTTATAAAATAGCCTATAGCTGTCTACCTTTGCAATGTTTTTCTTACTTGTTAATGGGATGTTGACCTCACTGATTAGACCAACAATTATGTATCATTCCTGATTTCCCTGGAACTGACTGACTGTCTATTTCATTTCAGAGAGCCGTTAAGTGTCAATCATATCATTGTGGTCTGGAGTTTTAGGCTAGGTTATGTAAGGACAGCAGATTTTCTTCTTTCAGTGACCTTAGTGAACTAAATAGCATTTTTACAACAATCAACAGTAGACTCATGGTCTCCCATAAAAGTTAGTAAAGCATGTAGAATGTTCTACGGTTCCAATAGCAGGGGAGCCCAGAATCAGTGAGTCACAGTCTAAGGATATGGGATAAACCATTTAGAACTGAGGTAAAGATTAATTTCTTCACCCAGAGAGTGGTGAGACTGTGGAATATGCTTACACAGAAAACATTAAGGGCCAAACATTGTGTGATTTCACAATGGGGTTGAATATATCACTTGGGGCTAAAGAGATCAAATGATATGGGGGAAAAGCAGGAGCAGGCTTTTAAGTTGGATGATCAGCCATGATCACGATGAATAGCAGAATAGGCTTGAAAGGATAAATGGCCTTCTCTCGGTCCTATGTTCTATGTTTCTATTCCGCTGAATTTTAAATTTAAATATGGTGTCAAATTCAGATTTCATCAAATGCCATGGAAGGATTTCAACAATGTTCCCAGAACATTAGAACCTGGTGTTCTGGATTACTTGTCCAGTGACATTACCACTATCTCCTCCTCCCCAAATACAACTGTTCAATTTATTATTTATATTTGTCGTTCCAGTTTGGCAGCACTTGAGAAAGCAGAGCAACATTTTTTAAAAGTGTCTATTTTTGCATTGTGAATAAAATTCAATTCAGGTTCAGCATGTTACCATTAGGGCATTCAATATGCATTATATCTTCGACATTTCAGTGTAATATTTGTCAGGCATAATTTAATTTCAGTCTTTTTTATGAAAAGATTCAAAGCAGTAACTTACAAATGGATTCTGAGTACTGATGTAATTAGAGGTTAGAATATGTCAAAGGAGCACTAGGCTGTTGCTGCTATGAGTTCACAGGTAATTGTATCCATGGAGTACCAGTTTACAAATATTGATCCAAGCTTCAAAAAAGTCTCATGACCTTTCGCGAAGAGAGCTGTGAGGTACCTGTAGCAATTCAGTTTGAACATAGCACCTGAAATTGAAGAACATGTAAGCGTACAGGTTAAACGCAAAAATAGACTACTCAGTCCCTTGAGCCTACTCCACCATTTAAGAATATCACGGCTGATTTGATATGCCATATACCTGCTGTCCCCAATAACTTTTCAGTCTCAGCTAATGAAGAATCTGTCAACCTCTGCCTTAAGAATATTCAAAGATTCTGTTTCCACTGCATTTTAAAGAAACAAGTTTCAAAGATTCATGCCTCTCTATGAGAAAAATATTCTCCTCATCTGTGCCTTAATTAAGTAACTCCTTATTTTTAACCATTCATTCCAAATTGTCCCCTTGGAGGAACCATCCATCTTGTCAAGTCCCCAAGAATTTTGTATGTTTCAATCAAGTCACCTTTTAATTTTCCAGACACAAACCTAGCCTGTCCAAGCTTTCCTCATTAGTTAAGCTGTCCATTCCAGACATTAGGCTAGTGAATCAACTCTGAACTGCTTCCAACACATTTAAATCCAGTATGACCCTTTATTTCATCTTCTACCTCTGTTAACCATCTCAAATTTGTACAACTAAACCTCAATCATGGAGTGAGGGGTCACCATAGAGTCAAAGAGATGTACAGCACGGAAACAGACCCTTCGATCCAACCCATCCATGCCGACTAGATATCCCAACCCAATCTAGTCCCACCTGCCAGCACCCGGCCCATATCCCTCCAAACCCTTCCTATTCATATATCCATCCAAGTGCCAATTTTTCGTAAGGTGCATATAAATTTCCTTTTATTAGAAATAAAGGCAGAAACTTCTGGAACACATAGATTACTATTTCAGATGAATGCCTTCCAGGAGATAAGTCACTTGATTCAACTTGAAATATAAGCCATAGCTCTTAATTTAACCTGGTGCAGTGTTTTGTCGAGGAATAAGACGGTATTATTTTCTGGGTCTGTAGATTGTGAAGGAGCAAAAATGGTCTTTGCAGTGATATATACTTCTTGTCAGATGTGGGAGTTTAAAGAGAATTTAACGGTTACTGCAGATTTTATCTGCCATAAATGCTGTTGGATACGAATCTTATCAGATCGAGTGGATCGGTTGGAGAGACAGATAGAAGCGATGAGGAATTTGCAACAGCAACAGTATGTGATGGATAGCAGTTATAGAAAGGGGGGAAAGTCTCAGATACAGTCACATAGATGGATTAACTCCAGGAAGGGTAAGAGAGGTTGGCACCTAGGCCAGGAGTCTTTTGTGGATATACCCATTTCAAACAAGTATGTTGTTTTAGAAAATGTAAGGGGTGATGGATTCTCAGGGGAATGTAGCACAAACAGCCAAGTTTCTGGTATTGAGACTGGCTCTAATGCAATGAAGGGTACGTCGGCTTCCAAGAGATCAATTGTGTTAGGGGATTCTGTAGTCTGAGTTACAGACAGACGTTTCTGTGGCCAGCAGAGAAAAAGCAGAATGGTGTGTTGTTTCCCTGGTGCCAGGATCAAGGATGTCTCAGAGAGGGTGCAGAATGTTCTCACGGGGGAGAGTGGCCAGCAAGAGGTCATTGTCCACATTGGAACCAACAATATAGGAAGGGAAAAGGTTGAGACTCTGAAGGGAGATTACAGAGAGTTAGGCAGAAATTGAAAAAGGAGGTCCTCAAGGTTGATAATATCTGGATTACTCCCAGTGCTACGAGCTAGTGAGGGCAGGAATAGGAGGATAGAGCAGATGAATGCATGGCTGAGGAGCTGTGTATGGGAGAAGGATTCACATTTTTGGATCATTGGAATCTCTTTTGGGGCAGAAATGACCTGGACAAGAAGGACGGATTGCATAAATTGGAAGGAGACTAATATACTGGCAGGGAGATTTGCTAGAACTGCTTGGGAGGATTTAAACTAGTAAGGTGGGGGGGTGGGACCCAGGGAGATAGTGAGGAAAGAGGTCAATCTGAGACTAGTACAGTTGAGAACAGAAGTGAATCAAACAGTCAGGGCAGGCAGGGACAAGGTTAGACAAGTAAATTATGCTGTATTTATTTCAATGCAAGGGGCCGAATAGGGAAGGCAGATGAACTCAGGGCATGGTTAGGAACATGGGACTGGGATATCATAGCAATTACAGAAACATGGCTCAGGGATGGGCAGGACTGGCAGCTTAATGTTCCAGGATACAAATGCTACAGGAAGGATAGAAAGGGAGGCAAGAGAGGAGGGAGAGTGGCATTTTTGATAAGGGATAGCATTACAACTGTGCAGAGGGAGGATATTCCCGGAAATACATCCAAGGGAAGTTATTTGGGTGGAACTGAGAAATAAGAAAGAGATGATCATCTTATTGGGACTGTATTATAGACCCCTTCATAGTCAGAGGGAAATTGAGAAACAAACTTGCAAGGAGATCGCAGCTATCTGTAAGAATAATAGGGTAGTTATGATAGGGGATCTTAATTTTCCAAACATTGACTGGGACTGCCATTGTGTTAAGGGTTCAGATGGAGAGGAATTTCTTAAGTGCGTACAAGATAATTTTCAGATTCAGTATGTGGATGTACCTACTAGAGAAGGTGCAAAACTTGACCTACTCTTGGGGAATAAGGCAGAGCAGGTGACTGAGGTGTCAGTGGGGGAGTGACCATAATTCTATTAGATTTAAAATAGTGATGGAAAAGGATAGACCAGAAGTTGAAGTTCTAAATTGGAGAAAGGCCAATTTTAACGGTATTAGGCAAAAACTTTCGAAAGCTGATTGGAGGCAGATGTTCGCAGGTAAAGGGACAGCTGGAAAATGGGAAGCCTTCAGAAATGAGATAACAAGAATCCAGAGAAAGTATATTCCTGTCAGGGTGAAAGGGAAGGCTGGTAGGTATAGGGAATGCTGGTTGACTAAAGAAATTGAGGGTTTGATTAAGAAAAAGAAGGAAGCATATGACGGGTATAGACAAGATAGGTCGAGTGAATCCTTAGAAGAGTATAAAGGAAGTAGGAGTATACTTAAGAGGGAAATCAGGAGGGCAAAAAGGGACATGAGATAACATTGGCAAATAGAATTAAGGAGAATCTGAAGGGTTTTTACAAATATATTAAGGACAAAAGGGTAAGTAGGGGGAGAATAGGGCCCCTCATAGATCAGCAAGGCTGCCTTTGTGTGGAGCTACAGAAAATGGGGGAGATACTAAATGAATATTTTGCATCAGTATTTACTGTGGAAAAGGATATGGAAGATATAGACTGTAGGGAAATAGATGGTGACATCTTTCAAAATGTCCAGATTACAGAGGAGGAAGTGCTGGATGTCTTGAAATGGTTAAAGGTGGATAAATCCTCAGGATCTGATGAGGTGTACCCAAAAAATCTGTGAGAAGCTCTGTGGCCTCTTGCTGAAATATTTGTATCATTGATAGTTATAGGTGAGGTGCCGGAAGACTGGAGGTTGGGAAACGTGGTGCCACTGTTTAAGAAGGGCAGTAAAGACAAGCCAGGGAATTATAGACCGGTGAGCCTGACCTCAGTGGTGGGCAAGTTGTTGGAGGGAATCCTGAGGGACGGGATAGACATGTATTTGGAAAGGCAAGGACTGTTTAGGGACAGTCAAAATGGCTTTGTGTGTGGGAAATCATGTCTCACAAACTTGATTGCGTTTTTTTGAAGAAGTAACAAAGAAGATTGATGAGGGCACAGCAGTAGATGTGATCTATATGGACTTCAGTAAGGTGTTCGACAAGGTTCCCCATGGGAGACTAATTAGCAAGGTTAGATCTCATGGAATACAGGGAGAACTAGCCATTTGGATACAGAACTGGCTCAAACGTAGAAGATAGAGAGTAATGGTGGAGGGTTGATTTTCAGACTGGAGGTCTGGGACCAGTGGAGTGCCACAAGGATAGGTGCTGGGCCCTCTACTTTTTGTCATTTACATAAATGATTTGGATGCAAGCATTGGAGGTAGAGTTAGTAGGTTTGCAGATGACAACAAAATTGGAGGTGTAGTGGACAGCGAAGAGGGTTACCTCAGATTGCAACAGCATCTTGACCAGATGGGCCAATGGGCTAAGAAATGGCAGATGGAGTTTAATTCAGATAAATGCGAGGTGCTGCATTTTGGGAAAGCAAATCTTAGCAGGACTTATACACTTAATGGTAAGGTCTTAGTGAGTGTTGCTGAACAAAGAGACCTTGAAGTGCAGGTTCAGAGCTCCTTGAAAGTGGAGTCGCAGGTAGATAAGTTAGTGAAGAAGGCATTTGGTATGCTTTCCTTTATTGGTCAGAGTATTGAGTACAAGAGTTGGGAGGTCATGTTGCAGCTGTACAGGACATTGGTTAGGCCACTGTTGGAATATTGCGTACAATTCTGGTCTCCTTCCTATCGGAAAATGTTGTGAAGCTTGAAAGGGTTCAGAAAAGATTTACAAGGATGTTGCTAGGTTTAGAGGATTTGAGCTATAGGGAGAGGTTGAACAGGCTGGGGCTGTTTTCCCTGGAGCATCGAAGGCTGAGGGGTGACCTTATAGAGGTTTACAAAATTATGAGGGGCATGGATAGGATAAATAGACAAAGTCTTTTCCCTCAGGTGGGGGAGTCCAGAACTAGAGGGCATAGGTTTAGGGTGAGAGGGAAAAGATATAAAAGAGACCTTAGGGGCAACTTTTTCATGCAGAGCATGGTATGGGTATGAAGTGAGCTGCCAGAGGATGTGGTGGAGGCTGGTACAATTGCAACATTTAAGAGGCGTTTGGATGGGTATATGAATAGGAAGGGTTTGGAGGGATATGGGCCAGGTGCTGGCGGGTGGGATTAGATCGAGTTGGGATATCTGGTAGGCGTGGACAGGGTGGACTGAAGGGTCTGTTTCCATGCTGTACATCTCTATAACTCTATAACTGTCTAGTTGGCTACATATTTCTGGCATATTTTTGTCTCATTCCAGATTTTCAATATCTCCAGCATTTTTTTTCATCCTAGCACTTTATTGCATTTTCTGGCGAGAGGGTTGGAAAGAGTAGATGTAATTTTTTTTCTAAAACTCCTAATTTATATCTGCTGAATCATTACTGTTATGGTCCTTGAGTTGACACTTTCAGGCTTAGTTTTCAGAAATGCAGGTTGTTCTTCTGTCACACGATGGTTGCCTTCCTGTGCAACCCTGCATTATAGATAAATTGCACTTTAGAAACAGCAACTAAAGTGTTGCTGATTTAATCACGTTACAGCCAACACAAGGCTTAAAAGTTCATGCTTTAGAAACCGTGTCCCCAGTTCATCAATCGCATTGCAGCAAATTTGCTTTAGCGAAATGTGTTTTACAGCAGACCAACCTGTTGTTAAAAGATAGTGAGTACGGGAATTGGTCATTAAATGCCCTATATCTTTTCTGCCAATCGGTTATATCATTGCTATTTAGTAACTTTACATCAACTAAACATGACGCAGTGCTATATAACCCTTTGTTACCCTTCCCTGAAAAAATATATCGATTTGGGCTTTGAAATGTTCTATTCATCTAACCTCAAATCTTATTTGTCAGGTGAATGTGTAGGACGTTGGTATAGGGAAATCATTTTGCATGTAAAACTGCACCCTCACATCACTACCTGACAGCCCAAACTTTATTATTCTCCTCCTTCTACGCTCTGCCACCAGAAGAATTGGACTATCTGAACCCAAACACGTCCTTTCATCATACTAAGCACCCCAATGAAATCACCCTTTAATTCTCTACATGTGAGGATGTGCAAACCCAATCCATGTTGTTCCAATGGAATGAGGGTTGAAATGAATTCCTGACCTCTCCCACTTTTCATTTGATTTTAGTAGGCTTTTGCTTTGGATTTTAGGGAGTATGTGTTTTGCCAATTCTGAAAGCGCTCACAATTTACATTTTGGGGCTCTGAAGAATTTACTCAAAAGGGTTTCCATGGGTTAAGCAAAAAACAATATGAATTTGTTGAGTTGAATTCACCTTTACTGTCACATCTATTCAATGAGTATAGTGAAAAGTTTATGTGTAACGCTTAAAGTGCCTACTAAGGTACAAAGGTACCTAGGCACAGCTTCTTTAGTTACAAGATCTTCAACAATACAGAAAGAAAATGCGCAGCATTGCAGAAATAAAAGTTCCAAACAACAGACCATGCTGGCATCTAGCTTCCAGTCCATGCCAGCCCCTGGCTGCAAACCACACCGTGCTTCAGGTTGAGAGTCGTGAGACTGGGAGATCGCTTCAGACCACCACGCTGGGCCGAGGATGCCATGCAGGGAGACCGCTACATCATGTTGACAGGTCCCCACACCATGCCAGGAGGCCTCTACGGGTGGAGACCAGTGCACCAGGCCAGGTGGTTGCCATGCCACAACCTATTGAAACTACTTCTCCTGAGCTCTCAAAGATGTCAGTCAAAACAAGAGAGTGGCAGATCCTTCACTGGGGTCAATGAGACAAGTTCAATGTTGCTGCCTCTTGATCCAGTTTTTCTCCTGGTATAGTTGTATGGAGCATTTTCTGTCTCAATTTTCCCTTTTTTTTTCACTCATGATGAGACAAACCACTCCAAGGAGAGAGAGAGAATGAGAGAGACAGTTCCTTAACCTTTCTTCAGCACTGCATTGTCTCCATCTCTCCTTCTGCTTCAAGAGGGTGAAAGGTCAATAGGAGTTGGTGAGAATGTGGAGCAAACAGTTCAGTGCGATCGTTTTGAATGATGGGGCAGGCTTGAGGGGCCAAAATGCTAACTCCTCTTTCCAGTTCATTTATTGGTAAGGCCTTTGGAGTAGCGTGTTCAGTTGCGCATTCCAGAGAGATTCTAAGAATGGCTGCGGCGGTTAATGCTTTAAAACAGGCCATTGCATTTGGATGTGAGATCTTAAAAACAGTCACTACGTTTCAGAGTGGTGTGAACCCAATGGGAAGGGAGCCTTTGATTCTATTTAGAGGTTTGATTATCTACTTTCACTCCACTTGATGCAATGCAAAATTTCATGACTTGTGGTGGCTGGTCTGTGTGGCAGTCTCTTTGTTTCTAGACAAACACAATTGTCTCCAGAGGTTTTCAGACTTGTTCAACAAATTCAGCCTGGAAAAGCAAAGGTAGAAATGGTACCTCCAAATGAAAACACATACTTGTAACCAGGTGATCTGAGCTCAGCTTAATTCTTGGAGCACTTCCACTAATTTTAATTCAGTGCTGTATTTTCTCCTTGTACATGGCAAACTCTTAAGTTTCAACAACGGTATGGAAAGGAATAAGGACAGTGCATAAATCAAGTGTTGAAATTGGAGGAAGCCTGATTTCAAAATCTTTAGACAGGATCTGACCAATATGGGTTAAAAGCAGCTACTTGCAAGTCAGCCTGTATTTGAAAAGTGAGACTCTTTTAAAAGTAATGAGAGTTCATGGCCAGCCTATTCCTCGAAGAGTGAAGGGCAAGGGCAGCAGTGCAGCAAACCCTGCATCAAAAGATAGTGAGGGTTTCGTAAAGAAAAAGAAAGAAGCATATGTTAAGTGCAATGCATTAAAATGGTGGTGCCCCTTCAAAAGTATAGAATGTGTTTAGGTTGCTGAAAAAGGAAATTAGGAAGGTAAAAAGTTCTGTTCGCCGAGCTGGGAGGTTTTGTTGCAGATGTTTCGTCCCCTGTCTAGGTGACATCCTCAGTGTTTGGGAGCCTCCTGTGAAGCGCTTCTGTGATCTTTCCTCTGGCATTTATAGTGGTTTGAATCTGCCGCTTCCGGTTGTCAGTTCCAGCTGTCCGTTGCAGTGGCCGGTATATTGGGTCCAGATCGATGTGCTTATTGATTGAATCTGTGGATGAGTGCCATGCATCTAGGAATTCCTTGGCTGTTCTCTGTTTGGCTTGTCCTATAATAGTAGTGTTGCCCCAGTTGAATTCATGTTGCTTGTCATCTGCATGGGTGGCTACTAAGGATAGCTGGTCGTGGCTAGTTAGTGTTCATGGATGCGAATCATTAGCTGTCTTCCTGTTTGTCCAAAGTAGTGTTTTGTACAGACCTTGCATGGGATTTTGTACACTACATTGGTTTTGCAAGATCACAGAAGCACTTCACAGGAGGTTCCCAAGCACTGAGGATGTCACCTAGAGAGGGGACGAAATGTCTGCAACACAAATTCCCAGCTCGGCGAACAGAAACACAACAACGAGCACCCGAGCTACGAATCTTCTCACAAACTTTGAAGGTAAAAAGGGCTATGAAAGATGAGATCAAGAAATACCCTAAGGTGTTTTAGAAGTATTTTCAGATTAAGAAGATTACCAGGGAAAGGTGAGACCATTGTGACCAAAGGGAAAGGCCAAAGGGGACAGTCTGTGCATGGAACCAGTGGATGTGGGTAAGGTCCTAATGAATATTTCTTATCTGTATTCACAGAGAAAAAAGACATTGGAGTTGGGATGATGAGGTTCTGAAACACATTAAGATTAATATGAATGAGATATTAGGCATTTTAATCGGCATATAGATGGAAAATTCCCCAGGGCCTGATAAGATGTATCCCACGCTGCTATTGGAAACAAGGGCTGTACCACAGGATTGCTAGGCTCTTGGCAGAGATACTTAATACTTTGCTGGCCATAGGTGGAGTGCCAAATGACTGGAGGATAGCTGATGTAGCTGTTTTGTTCAAGAAGGACATCAGGAATAGACCAGGTGACTACAGACCAGTTAGTCTGATGTCAGTGACTGGGAAATTACTGAGAAAAGTTCTGAAGGACAGGATTAATCTATACTTGGGAAGATCGTGATTGATCAGGGATAGTCAACACAGATTGTTAGAAGATGGTTCTGCCCGATTACTTAAATTGAGTTTTTTGAAAAGGTGACTAAATATATTGTTGAGAGTAGTGCAGTGATGTGGTTGACACGGATTTCAGTAAAACCTTTGACATGGTCCCACAAGGAAGGCTGTTTCAAAAGGTGAGAGCCTGCAAACTCCAGGGCAAACCTGACTCAAAATTGGCTTACAAACAGGAGGCAAAAGGTGATGATGTAGGGTTGCTTTTGTAATTGGAACCAGCAGTGTACCACAGGATTTCATGCTGGGACCCTCACTATTTGTTACATACAATAACAACTTCAGTGCGAATGCAGAAGGCATAATTAATTTAGAATAATGCTCAGCCCTTGCATCAGAGCAAAAATAATATGCTGAATTTTACCAAACATAAGCTACATGTCAACTTTAGGAAATTTCTTGGGAGCTTCTTTCTGCAAGCTCTTGTGAGTTAGCTCTCGCAGTTCTCCTTTGCTTGTTTCGTTATTTATGCACAATATATATTATGTATGCGTGAGAGAGAATGCCATTCTCACATGATCAAGCACTCTCTATTTTCAGAGGTTCTAGGCACTGCTCAGACCTGCCAAGACTTTCATTACCGGTGCCATATTTAAAGCCCAGCAGGGCACCATACATATTGCTGCTATCGAGAAACAGCCTTTCATAGTACACACAGCAGGAGGGATACAATAAAGGAAAGGTTCTGAGGGCACACAAATGGCATGGGTGACACTTCACTGAAAATAGGAACTCACATTCATAAATGTATTGCCACTTTAGATCATCACCTGTCTGATCAGTGACTTTGTGACTGCACCTGCAAGAATCTATCTACACAACAGACCTGTCTTACATCAAGATCCCTGACTAAAAGAATATTCTTTCCCAAATGGCAGTGCAGCAGAGCACCTTTTCATTGTTCAGGACTGACTGTGGACTATCTTCCACACCAACATAGAAGGGCAGGTTGGCTGACCTCTGATTAGCATCCCAACCGGCTTCCTACTAACCCCTGGTGGCTGCATGGGACTGAAACGACTGACCTTGGTCCAGTTCCTAGATTATAATGAGACAGAATCAATGGCCCTGACCAACCCAAGTATCAAATTCACCATGTCCAAGCCCCTGGACTGTTATCAGGCAATGCCCTTGACTTACTGTATCAGTATGCTCACCACTGATGACAGCTCCCCTCTACTGAGGACTGTTCCCTTTTGAGACATGACCATTTGGTTGAAGAACAGTCAGTTCATTTGTCGCATTAGCTGCTGATACATGATGTGCGACGTTGATATAATATCTTATCCGGCCCTTTGACTGATGGTTGCTGGCAGTTGTGATAAATTGCTTGGCTTTGTGTCTGCACTAAAAGACAACACATGACAGAAGTATGGTGAGCATTAGTCCTGAGTAGCGGCGCTGTGCAAAAAGGCAGAATAAGGCAAGGCAGAGATTCTGAGAGCACCCAAGTAGACACAAAGTGATTAAGCACATAGAGCGCAAGCTAAGAGATTTGAGTTGCTCCAGTGAATAAGATGGTCTCTATGTGGAAGCACAGAGGGAGCTTCATTACAATGCAAGTTATTGGTGCTTTCTAAAGTGCGGCATTGTAATTGGTGAATTTTATTCTAGAGATATGCCATCTTGATGTAGAGAGGCTGATGTATATCTGCTAGCAGCCTCTGTGGACAAGGGTGCAGGCAGTTGCTGTCCATGGAGCATCTAAAGATGCTGGGGAAAGTTGGTGGAGGCCTGGAGGACCAAGTGACAAATTGGTCCTCCTAGGTACACACTTTAACTTCATGTCCCAAATCATCCTGCTCTGGTTTCTCTGTGCCATGTGGGAGAGTAGTAAACAGTGTCAGGCAAGAATAGATAGTAATGAGATGTTAATATATACAAATAGGCCTCTCATGGCTCACGAGTGAGACTCTCGTCTCGCCGTTCAAATCTTGGGTGCAAAATCTGACTTTTCTCCCCGACATTTTTCCGATCACGCCATGATTTCCCAACTGACTCGTCATTGTCCATATCATTCAGGGGCTGGAAATATTCAGTCCCATATGATTTTGGGACATTATCATGCAAATCTGCTCTCACCAGAAGCCTAATATATAACTCAATAGCGTTATTACAATCACTTTCTGTGTTCCTCTTCAGTTGTGATGCTACTGAGCTTATAAAAAGTTGTGCAGATCTATTGGCTAACATTATTTTTTTAAAAAACACATGAAGATGCTCTAATTTAGCACATTTGCAGTGAGAGAGATGAGAATAAAATCTTGCCTTAGTGCCTGTGGTTGTTTGAATATTTCTGTAATGACCATTGGAAGGGCAGACTGTTATATACAATGATGTGTCAATGTTTGCAGCATTTTAAGACACTTGATGCAGCCTTTTTTTCCTAAAGAAATAAACATTTAACAAACCTGCAAAAGATTGTCAATTAAGTGTGTTTAAAAAGGAGGGTAAGAAGATGTGTTGCTTATTAAGACAAATATTCAAACTTTACAGTTACATTTTTGGATTCTTCAATTTTTTTTCTGCTGGAAGAAAGATTAATTGAAGTGCACTTCAAAGCAATTCTGTGTCAAAAGTATCGGTGAGGTCGGCTTTGACGTTTTCAGGGAGGAGAAAGTGAGGGCTGCAGATGCTGGATATCAGAGTCGAGAGTGTGGTGCTGGAAAAACACAGCCAGTCAGGCAGCATCCTAGTAGCAAGAATGCCTCATTCCTGATGAAGGGCTTATGTCCAAATCATTCCTGATGAAGGACTTATGCCCAAAACGTCGATTCTCCTGCTTCTCGGATGCTGCCTGATTTGTTGTGCTTTCACATTTTCAGAAACACTTTGAGCAATGAGTATTTTGTTCGAGTCATAAATCAATAAGCAGTCCACACTTAATATATCAGGAAGGTTCTCATCCTTACCTCTCAGCAAAGATAACATTTCAGGTTGTGGGCATTAGAGGTAAAAAGTTTGAACTTTTAAGGAGAAAGCTGACAAGACAAGCTTTAGCCTGTATCAGAACAGCAGTATAGGAAGATGTATTAGAAGAACACTGCTGAGAGAGATCCTAGTGGTGTTTGCTGTTTTGAATTATAGCACCCTCAATCTCGCTATCTGTCTCCCTCCCCCACATGCATTTGTACAATCTTCAGCATTAAATATTGGCTACTGTAGAGGTGCAGATATAAATTGATGCAGTGACTTAATGTCTTTGTTTGATAATGATTCCATTTCAAGGACATGTAACGGCTATGGTAAGTGGCATTTACTCCATATTGAGGAGTAAAAAATATCATAGATCTGATCATATCGATAATTATCCTGACGTGTACTTTATTCATTGAGCCAATCTCATGTAACCTTAATACATATCTGAATGTTTATGTTACTGGAGATTCAAAATATTCAGCACAATCAGGAATCTATCTGGTTTTAGATATGCAAGTCTGAAACTCGGTGTAATTGTCTTTGAGAGTCCTGATAATGAGACTGGAAGTACGCAATATGTTTTGTCTCAGGCAAAGCATCTGACCACGTGCAATCATGAAGCAGCCAGCCAGCTAGACTGGCTGATGCCCTTCCCTATACATGTCATTCGATGTCACTAGCTCTGTCAGAGGCTCGAATGTTCAGATGCCATTTCTGCATCTGCTATTTGCTATTCAGTGGCAACTGGTACTTGATAGAGCACGTGTAATCCTGGAACTGCTGCCACTTGCTCAGTGGTACTTCATGAGATCAAGCGATGTTGAAAAGGTCACATCCTGAGTGGAATCTGGATGCAGTGGAAATGTTGCATTAGATTTTCTACCAACATCATTTGTTAGATGCTGCATTCCAAATGCACTGGAGCTTCCATGCAATGTCCTCAACTTGGTATCCATCATCTTTGATCACCCAGGTATCATCTTTGACCTGCTTTCTGTTACCCTCAAGTGTCAGGATCTCAGAATTGACCTTCTCTGGATAACCCTTGATTTCATCACAATCACACCTTGTCATCATGTCATCGAGATGAACAGCATGAAAACAAACCCTTCAACCCAACTCGTCAGTGCCGACCAGATATCCTAAATTAATCTAGTCCCATTTGCCAGCACTTAGTCCATATCCCTCTAAACCTTCCCTGTTCATGTACCTATCCAGATGCCATTTGAATGTTGTAATTGTACTCACCTCCACCACTTCCTTTGGCAGCTCATTCCATTCATGTACCACCCTCTGTGTGAAAAAGTCCCTTAGGTCCCTCTTAAATGCTTTCCCCTCCCACCTTAAACCTATGCCCTCTAGTTCTGGACTCCCCCAACCCAAGGAAAAGACCTTGTCTATTTACCCTATCTATGCCCCTCGTGATTTTATAAAGCTCTATGAAGTCATCCCTCAGCCTCCAGCACTCCAGAAAAAACAACCCCAGCTTATTCAGCCTCTCTCTATGGCTCAAACCCTCCAACCTTGGCAATATCCTTGTAAATCTTTTCTTGACTTAACTACTATAGATATTGACCTTCCTAATTTCCTGTCTCAGACCCAGTGAGCCTAATTGGAGCTGTCACCTCCCTTGTTCTGCCTGGCCTTAATTCCCTTTCATAGTTACCTTATCGTCTCCTTGGTCAACCAAGCCTCTGCCCTTTTTGCAGCCACTACCAGATCCCAATCCATCAATGCCTTCTCTTCTGATTCACCAAAGGTCTTTGTGCAGGAAAAGTAATTCCTACTAAGTTCAAATCTACCAAGAAGATTGCTTCACCCACGTCACACCATCCTTAACCAATTGTGAATCCAAAAGCACATCTTCCTTGCTTTCTGCAAACAGCATTCTAAAGGCAGAATTTCATCTGGTGAAGTTGTATTTTGATGAGCGTGCACGACATGCTAACCTATTAAAAATTGGTGCCTGCTGCTGATTGTCATTGGGAAGCACAGTCCTCCTCAGTACGCCCCCAACTTAGTAACCAACATTCATCCTGACATGCTTCCACCCACTCAATTAAACTTTACCTGCCAGCTTCATTTCCCACTCCAGGGAGCTTCTAAAGATTTGTGCCCGTTGAATGGTTAGGGATTTTAACTTCTGAGCAATGTCCAAAAATGGGATGCGTTGTGGTCATGTGAAATGAGTGGCAGGCAATCTGTTTTACTCTGTTTCACACCTCTTGATTATTATTTTGATTTGATATAATATTGAATGTAAAAATCAGGTAGGATGTAAAATGGCATGCTGGCTTGCAATCAACTGCTTTACACTGTCATACAATTTCTAAGCAGGGAGTTAATAATGGAACGTGAATCAACTGGCCTTGTGCAGTTCTAGATCCCTGCATATAGATTTTTAGAACTGTGTGGATCAGTATGAGGTACAATGTTGCTGGATTTATTAAAGAAAAGGGAAAATTAACCCAATTCACAAAGTGAATACGAGAATTTTATTTTTTGAATTCAAGCATCAGTTGACTGTATTGAATGAGCAGAAATCCTGTTTGTGATTAAAGAAAACAAAAATCAATTTAACTCTGTTGGGGGGGGGGAGGGATATGGCACCGATGGTGATAAATTATCCTAGAGTTTGATTTGAAAGTGTTCAAATTACCCAGGCCAAAATTCAGCTTCAAACTTTTCTGCTGAAATACAATAGTTTCATTTTACTTGTTTACTATTTTGGTGGTAAGAGGGATGGTTGATATGAACACAATCATGTAACAAAATGGCAGAAGTTTTATTTTAAATTCACTTGCTCCCTAATACCACATCAATCACTCTCTCTCTCTCTCTCTCTCCTTCCCCATTCCACCCCCCCCCCCGCCCCACACACACACACACACACACACACACACACACATTCCTTCTCCCTCCAACATAGAATTGATTGTCAAGCATTTCCTGATTGATGGCAGGGCACCTTCCCATGTGACCAAAGAAGGTGCAACACCTGCCTCTTCACCTCCTCCCTGCTCACCATCCAAGGGCCTATACATTTCACCTGCACCTTCTCCAATCTTGTGTATTGTATATGCTGCGCTGTATGTGACCTGTTTAATATTGGAGAAACCAAACACCAACTGGGTAACCAATTTGCGTAACACTTCTAGTTTGTGTGCAAGCCTGACTCCAATCTTCCCGCAGCCGGTCATTTCAAAGGACATGGTTTCATCATTAGATTCAGAACTCCAAATTTCAGACCTGCATCCTATTCGCATGTCTTTCCTCGAAATGCTGCAATGTTCCAGTGAATCCCAGCACAAACTGGAGGAATAACATCTCATCTTCAGACTAGGCACTTTACAGCCTTCAGAACTTAATATCAAGTTCCACACTTTCAAATTGTGAACCAACTGCTATTTCTTTCCTTCCTTTCAGCTTTACTTTTTACAATCTCGGTCACCATGTCCTCTCTCCCCTCCCCCCATCCCAATGGGACCGTCTTCTCTTTCAGGTCTGGCAGTTAGACCTACCATTGTTCCGCTAATCTCACATTCTGATCACTTAGTCTGAGCTATTGACATCTTTTCTCCAACAGCACTCTACACCCACTACCGCCACACCCCAACTATAGCAGAAACGCTACCCCGCCATACTTCACTTCAGCTCTGATGAAGAGTTATCTAGACTCAAAGCCTTCGCCTGCTCTCTCTCCATAAATATTGTCTGACCTGCTGTGATCTCCAGCATTTGTTGTTTTCACTAGGGGAATGTTGGAACAGGAATGCAAAAGTTGGTTAAATTAGTCATTTTTAACAAACAACTTGAAGAGGGAGGAGCGAGGCAAAGACATTTTGGAAGGGAATTCTCTAGATTATTCCTAAACAGGTGAAGTCACAGCTGTCAATTAGCATCTGAGATTTAGAAGAGTGCAGAGTTCTTAATGGGTTGCTGAGTTGGAGGCCATTAACCCTAGACAGTAAGAGTGGATACACAAAAAGGGTCAATAACAATGAATGAGCTTAAGATGATGGGAAAAAGTTGGTACTGCAGATGCTGGAGATGAGAGTCAAGATTAGAGTAGTGCTGGAAAAGCACAGCAGGTCAGGCAGCATCTGAGGAGCAGGAAAATTGACATTTAGTGCAAAAGCCCTTCATCCTAATAAGGGTTTTTTGCCCAAAATGTTGATTTTCCTGCTCCTTGGATGTTGCCTGACCTGCTGTGCTTTTCCAGCACTACTCTAATCTGCAACTTAAGACGACGGGAGCAAATGCTCAATTTCTGATACAAAATAAAATACTATAGATACAAAAATAGGGCAGAGAAACTGGAAGTGCTGGATGTACTTAACATGTTTGGCAGCACCTTGAGAGAAAAACTAAGTTAATCTTTTAGGCCAATGACCTTCCAACGATGTCATTGGTCTGAGCAGCTAACTCTATCTCACTCAGTGGATGCTGCCAGACTCTGAGTATTTCCATCAATTTCTGTTTTTATGCCCCAGTTTTCTGACTTTTCACTTGATAGGTGAATCACCATCCTGCTGGTGCAAGAAATAAAAAAAAACAGTTTGTATGTGGGGCTGTTGTTTCTGATATTTTAAATTGTACATTACCAATTCTTTCTCCATGCATGCTACACTTTTTAAGAGATTACAAGGATTTAGATAATTCTGAGAATTGTATCCTCACTGTGGGTATTTGCAATTTAAAATAGTTCCTGCTTAGTTAACATTTCTGCTGAGTGGAATGAGTGATATCTACACTGGGAAATGGAAGGATGCTTAAATCCAGTTTGGGTAAGCTGCAGGCAGGCCACTAGAATGATACATCTTGTCGTTCTGTTTCGCCGGCATAGCACTAATTTTAATATCACCTAAAATTGTGTGGCTCTCCAAATCTAGTTCTGAATTAAGGGTAATTCTTCTCTTGGCCACTGGGAACTGGAAGAAATTCATTTCATAGCTCACAGTGATACAGAGGGCAAGAGTCAAATGGCCACAGTTACATGGAGAAGGTGATAGAGATGCACAACCAGAGATGACATGGAGAGGGAGAGAGGTGTGTTACATGGAAAATGAGACTTTTCCTCCTTCTCTTCCCTCTCATTCTCCCCAGCCTCCTCTTCTTTTTTTTGTCTCTCTGTGTGTCTCTCTGTCCGTCTCTGTTTCTCTCCCTCTCTTCCTCTCTCTCTCTCTCTCTCTCTCTTCCCTCTCTTGCTGTCCATCCCAAATTCTAGGTAAGCCTTTTCAATTGCGCAAGTACAAAGAACTAACCAAGCACATTGAAAGAAAGAAACATCAAAAATAGAGGAATCTCAGGGGAAGCTGACCATATATGCTAATTCAACGTCCACTCGAGCATTAACTTAGTAGCAAAAGCACGTACAGTATCAAGATTTTTTGAAATCCAAAAAAAAATGAACTGATGACATTGTCATATCATTAATATATAATTTAGCATTATATTTTACCAATTTAATTTGTGGGTTTGCTTAATAATAAAACTTATCCCTAAATTGCTCCTTCCATATTATTCAGCGTTATACTTTGTTCCCATAATGTTTCTTGCATCAAGTACATTATTTGGTGTGAATTGCAAAGAAGGTGCAGCTCAAGTGTAGCATTGATCACTGCATCTCATCACGAGAGCATAACTGTGGTAGTGTGGCTCAAAATGTAGAACACCTGTACTGTATTGGAAATTGCCACTCAAAAACAAATATAATTATGGGTAGAATAGATCAGACGATGTCAGTTGATGTGAAAGAGTTGAACAAGCTTTGATTTGAGCTACATAATTATAATCTATTTCTCCTGGGACTGTGCAGAGCATGTGGAAATATGCCAGTTTGGCTCCCAGTCACTTGTTGCCAATTTATTGTACATTATATTGGCAGTTCTGCAAGTAACCCTGTTGTGCCATCTTGATGTCATAACAGCACAGTGTCTTGTGATCTGGCATGCACAAGCTAAACGAGTGAAGAATCAGAACCAGTAGTATCTTTGCAAAGGAAATTAGAAATATATTTGAAAAGGAACATTTTGCAAGCCTGTGGGGAAAAGGTAGGGAATAGGCCCTGATTGAAGAGCAATTTCAAAGAGTCAGCACAGTCATGATGGTGTGCATGTCCTCCTCCTGTCCCGAAAGATTCTAGAGATTTTACTTCCACCTATAGTAGACTTGAGTTTATGAGTCTTTTTTTGAGAATGCTACATTTTGAAATAGTTTCTGTGTTCAGTTATATATTTCTACAACATTTCGCTTGCAGTTTTGGAGTTTAGAGGGCTAACTGTGAGGAAAATAATATATAGTCAGCCATTTACTTAAATGTCAGGGCATTTATTTTATAAATACACAAACATAGACCACATGCAATCGTAGAACACCTATTATCAGCTTGGGATCTTCCAAGGATGTTTTATAAATTTAGAACTTTTAAAGTGAAATGACTTTCTAATTTAGGAATCAGACTTGGTGGCTCATGTGTGGATGTCCACATTTCATTTCAAAAGATAAATATTTCAACTCTTGTTGAAGTTGCAATGTGGCTACACTCTCACCTGTGATCATGCATTGTCAACTGCGTAGTTGGTATTGATATCTAACTGTGTAAATATTAGATCACCTTTTGTGTTGATTGTGCTTAGTGTGGGACCCTGAGCTGTCACCAATCCTGCTTCTGAACCTCAGAAGAGAGGGAGGTGGTGAAAGCCGTATTGAAGAAACTAAACTGAGGCCTCAGCTAGGTGAACATCAGTCCTTTGACAGCATTCAGGAGAAGAAGGAAGTTCAACTTGGTGGTCTGGCCTCATGGTCAGAAATGTAACTGGATCAGCAACATAAATACTTCAAGAGCAGGTCAGAAGCTAGGAATTTTGTTACAATTAACATAGACCTTAACCTTCCAATGTCTGTCAACAAGGCACAGTGTGACAGAATGCTCTCTGGTTGAATTAAAGTCTAACGTTCAAGTAGCTCAGCACCAAAGCAGCCCAGTCCATTGGCACCCCATTCATCACTTTTAAACTTACACCCCGTTTACCACTGATGCACTATGGCAGTCAAATGTACAATCTACAGGACACAGTGTATCAGTTCATAAAGGTTCCTTCAACAGAACCCTACAAATCTGTGATCTCTACTACATTGAAGGACAAGCACACAAGGCAGACATGATCACCACCTCCAGATTCTTCTTCAAACCATTTATCATTCTTCATTTTTTTTAGATGGAATCAAAGTCCGAGAACTCTTTCACCAACTGTACTGTCAGTGAATGCACCTCATATAATCCTGTGGTGCTTAAAGAAGACAGCTCATCATCATCTCTCCAAAGGTAGTTAAGGAATAAATGTTTTCCTTGATAGTGACTTACAAATACATGAATTAAATCATTCAAGTTAGTAAGCTGGTCACAATCACACTGATATTTGTGAGTCATTACTGGATGGAAATGAGCTACTGTGTTCCCTGCATTACAATTGTGATTACACCTCAAAATATACACATGAAACTTTTTCTTTAAGTCTGAAGTATTGCTCAAACAATATCGTAGGTAGAATTTTAAACTAGGAAATCCTAATAAGTTTAAGTGTGTTTCAATTTTTTGGACTAGTCATTGCACTAAATGACTGAAAGGTTTAGATTCCAAGACAGTGAACATTGAGGCCTTGTTTTTTGTCAAGGTAATTTTTCATTGAGGTTTCAGACTGTGATGGTAAGTGTGTGACCAATGCTTAATACAAAACCACAATGAGTGCAAACTCACTTAACCAGGGATTGAATCTGAGAAAAGAACATTCTTCCACATAACCTCCTGTCCTAACATCCATGGTCACTGTCAACTATAGGGTCAACTGTTGCAGAAAGCTGGAAGTTTTAATTAAAGTCTCTGTCTTCTCAATGGAAAGAGTTGATGCAGATATTCCAGTTAAAGAGGAGGAGTGTGAAATATTAGACTAAATAGGCGTAATGAAAAAGGAAAGACTGGAGGGCCTGACCTCTAGGAAAGTGGATAGATTACCAGACTTGGTTGAATTGTATTCTAGGTCATTAAAGGAAACCAAGGATGAACTAGAAATAGAGGATGCTCTGAGGATCATTTTCTGTTCATAACCAGCTACAGGTGAGGCATCAGTGGAATGGAGATCCATGAACATTCAAAAAGGGTCTGAAGGATAGATCAAATAATTATGAAGCAGTTATTTTGGACTCAGAGGTGGGCATTGGAGTGATTGTATGAAATCAGCCAAGTACTCTTGTTGAAGGTGAATTCCTTGATTGGGGCTGTTGATCTAGTCCAATCAGGGAGCCTTGGCTGACAGATAAAAACAGGACTGTCAGCCAAACTGGCCATAAACAGGTCCAGGCAGTGGGCTGTGGAGGTGGTCGCCAGGGCTGATTGCCTGCCCTTCTTCCGTGGTTATGTCAGAGCCCGGGTGTCTCTGGAGAAGGTGCACACAGTATCCACCAACACCCTGGAGTTGTTCATGGAGAGGTGGGCACCGCAGGAAGTGGAGTGCATTATTTCCCCCTCCAACACTATTTTGATTTAATCCCTGCCCTCCCCTTCACTGGTTGATCACACAGCATTGCCCTTTGATGTGAAGAGTACTGTTTGTCACTGGCCACTGGGTATTTCCTTTCTTCCTGGTGTTGGAAATTGAATAAAGATTTGTACACCTTGTGTATTTCACTGTGTCTCACACCTGCACAAAAAAAGGGGGAAAAAGAAGAAAAAAAACAAAGAAAAGGGAAAAAAATAAACAGGAGTGTCTGAGGTTATGTTCACTCTGAGAGCTGGCTCTGAAGGAGCTGGATCAGTATCAAGGACTCTCCATGTGTAAATAAAGGGGGACTTGATGACAGGATACAAAAAACACAGGACTGTCAGACATGCTGTCAGTCTGAGAGAGCTGGATCAGTGTCAAAGATTTTCCATGTATAAATAAAGATGACTTGGTGATGGGATACTGACCTCTGTGGAATTATTTTGGGCAAATTGATTGAAGTAATTATGAAAGGATAAACTGTTCCTGAGTAATAACTTTTTTTTTGAGGGAAGGTTGTCTCACTAAGATGGATAGATGAGGATAGTCCAGTGGATGTTGTCTGTATGGATGTTAATAAGGCACTTGACAAGGTCCCACATGGCTGACTGGTCAAAAACCTTAATGACCGTGGGATGGGGGGATCTAAGATGGCGGCGACCTGAAAAGATCACACTGCAGAGCTTCGCATCGCAGCAGGAGCAAGACAGTCCTTTAACCCACCCAGCCCAGGTCATCAGGATTTCTTGGGGTGTTAGAAAGATTGTGGAGCCCCAAGAATCGTTTAAAAATTGACTTACCTGTATTTTCAGCTGTCCAGAAATGCCTAAAAAGGAAGGAGGAGCATCTGAGGCCAGGCCTGCAGCTCAGCCTGCAGCAGTTTCAGAGCAGATTACTCTCCAGGACCTGGTGAACCAGCTCTCAAAATCTCACGAGATGGTGGGGAAACAGATTGAAGATAAGCTGGCTCCAGTCTCTCTCATGCTGCAGTAGCGTGAGCAGCAGCTGGGAGACCTGGAGAAGAGGACGGATGAGGTGGAGCACAGGGTCACAGTGGTGGAAGCTGATGCCAGCTCATTCAAGGAAGAGATCCAAACCCTGAAGACGCAGGTTCGTAATTTGCGTGACCAAGTGGATAATCTTGAAAACAGGGGCAGGAGAAAAAACATTCGGATCATCGATTTGCCCGAAGGTAAGGAAGGTGAGTGGCCTGCATAATTTGTTGAATATTGGCTTCTGAAATTCCTTGACTTGGAGACTGGCATGAGAGGACTGAAGATAGAGCTCACCGGGTCGCAGCACGGAGGTCAGGTCTGGGTCAACACTCTCGTCCTTTCCTGGTGTGGTTCCATCATTACCGGGATAAGGAGAGAGTCATGGAGGCTTCCAGACTCCATGGGAAGGATCCAAAGGCCCTAATTTACGAGGGTTCTAAGATCATGTTTTTTCAGGACTTTTCAGCAGCGGTGATCCAGAAACGAAAATCGTATGATGGTGTCAAGAGAAAATTGAAGGAGCTTGGGATTCAGTATTCCCTGAGATATCCGGCAGTGCTTCGGATCACCTTAGATGGATCTATGCATCTCTTTTTCACATCGGAGAAGGCAAGAGACTTTGTGGACAAACTAACCTAAGTTAAACAATTGTAGTATGTATAAATATCTTTGCTTGGGTATGCGTTTATCATTCTGTAAAAGAAATGGAGGAAATCCGGTTGAAGCTTTGTTTTTCCCCTTTTTTTTAACCTCTATTGATAATAATTTGGTTCAAACTATATCTGGTGGTGAAGATGTACATTTTAAATTTATAAGTAGGACATACCAAAGGATGGGTAAGGTATTTATTCCCCTTTTTTTAATAAAAGAATGGTTTTTTTTATTCATATTGTTATTCTATGGGGTGTTTATTCTTTTTAGCTTGTGCTTGCGATGCGGCTCTAGCTGGGAGAAGTGAGATGGTTAGATGCCTATTTATGGGCAGTTCGGGATGGGTAGTTGCCCCGTCCGGGCAGGAGGTAAGTTCCCCTCCTCAGCACTATTGGCACTTTATATGTTGGTTTGTTTTCTGGTTTTTGTTGTTTTTTATTTTTAATAATTTTGTATGTTGGTTAAATGTAGTGGTTTTAGTTTATGTAGTTTTTATATTTGGTGGATCATGCGACACTAAGGCTCAGCAATTTGTGGTTCGGGTTCCTCCTCTCTAGAATTTAAATGTAATTGCGGAAGCTTATGGCTAATGATTTGATTAAATAGTGTACCTGGAATATCAAGGGAAGTCACTCACCAATTAAGAGGAAGAAGGTACTCCTGAGTCTTAGAAAGGAGAAGGTGGATATTGCTTTGTTACAGGAGACACATCTGGATGACAAGGAGCATCTGAAATTACAGCAGAATGGCTTTGACCGAGTTTATTTTTCATCATTTAATACCAGAAGTAGGGGAGTGGCTATATTGGTTAGGAAAAATCTCTCATTTAAATTGTTGGAATGTGTTAAAGACACATACGGGAGATTGTAATTCTTAAAGCCTTGATAAATGGGGAAGAATATGGCATTTTAAATGTTTATTGTCCCCCAGCTCATCCTCTTAAATTCTTGGCAGATGCTTTTTCTAAACTGATGAGTATCAAGTCTCGGCGCATCATTATAGGGGTAGATTTTAACTGCCTCATGGACGCCACAGTGGACAGGTTGCCTAAAGATCCCTCGATACCCTCTGCACAAACTAAACAGTTATTGGATTTGTGTGGGGAATTAGGATTGGTGGATGTCTGGAGGTGTCTCCACCCTACGGGTAGGGATTTCATGTTTTTCTCCAATCTGCACAGATGTCACACGAGGATTGATTTTTTTTCTGACCCCTGCGGTAACCCTGGATCTGGTGGCATCCTATACGATTGGTAATATTGCCATCTCTGATCATGCTCCAGTGTACCTCATGGTTAAAATTAAGGATGTTACCGTGGATTCAAGGTACTGGCGAATGGACCCCTTTATTCTCATGGACAGCAAGTTTGTGGAGTTTTTTTCTTGGGAATTTCGGGCATTCCTAGACATCAACATAGGCTCAGTTGATAGCTCATCTGTTCTCTGGGAAACTGCCAAAGCTTATGCCAGAGGGTTAGTTATTTCATATTCCACAAGTAGGAAGCGGCAGAAGGGTGAGCAGCAACGTCTCCTTGAAGCACGGTCAAAGGCAGCTGAGAAGGCCTATTTTGACAGACCCTCGTTGGTCAAACTACAGAGGATTACGGCACTGTGGTCTGCACTAAATTCCGTGCTCACGCAGACGGCAAAGAAGGAGCTGGCGTTTGCAAAGCAAAGGTTATACGAGCATGGTGACAAGCCAGGCAAATACTTAGCATGCATTGCCAGAAAGAGAAGTGCCCCACAAACCATTACAGTGATTAGGAAGGGTCTGGGAACCTAATATGTGATTCTAAAAAGATTAATGTAGCATTCCAGAGATTCTACTCTAAGTTATATCAGTCTGAGAATTGTGAGGAGGGGCAGGCCAAAATGGAATCATTTTTTCGAGATCTGAAGCTCCCGGGTGTGACTCCCGAACAACCGTCCTTTCTCAATGCCCCATTATCAGAGCAAGAAGTGCAGGAAGCTGTGAGGCAGCTTCAGAGTGGAAAGGCGTCCGGTCCTGATGAACTTCCCAGTGAATTCTATAAGTATACTGTCAGGCCCGATGCTGAATATGTTTAATGATTCATACAGTCATGTTTGTCTCCCATCATCTCTGAGGGAGGCCAATATTTCACCTATCCTTAAAAAAGG